>NC_088375.1:143240000-143865000 GCF_037993035.2 Macaca fascicularis
CATGCTTCATGAGGGCAGGAGCTCTTTCTGTTTTCTTCATGACTCAATTGCCAGGACCTAGTAAGTCCACAGCACATATAACGAGTGCTCACTAAAGATGCATTGCAGTAAATTTGACATTCATTCACTAATCAAATACTTACTGCATTCTTGTAGATGTCAGGGACTGAGCTGGGCTCTGGGTTTGCATTGGAGCATAAAACACAGCCCCTGTCCACAGGGTGCTCATCAACTAGCAAAATGTGCTAAATTTATCGTATTTAACTGACATTTATATACTGTTTAAAGTTTCTAGATTTTTTTTTAAGCCTCAAAATAACTCTGTGAAGAGATATCATTTCCCTCTCTAGATGAGGACAAGATCAAGTAACTTACTCAAGTTCACATAGGATTGGAACCTGCCTCTGTCTGATTTCCAAATCCTTCACCTGAGACCTGTGCTACTTCCGCCAGTAAATCACATGGGGGTGATAGTCGTAACTTGCACCTGGCTTATCAGAAATTAAATCTGTTTCTCTTGGCTCATGTGTTTTTGGGTTTGCATTAAAAACTGGGGCAAGGAATTCAGGTTTGGAAATGAGCCCACTACTGATTGACGCTTTTGCATCTCATTAAACCTTTTCTAGTCAGTCTTATCCTCTTTTCTTTGAAACTCTTTTCCTGTTACCACAATTTTTCATGGTGATATTTTTGTTTGACTTTGGAAACTGACTAGTCTATATTTTGGGCCTATTGGATTAAGTTTAAAAATCTGTTCTTGGTATTTGGGTTCTCCATAGTCTGAACAATTTCTGCTCCTTTTAACCCCTCACTATTCAAGTGAGTCCCTAGTCGGGCCTACAGATACGTTCCTACCTTTATACCTGTCTTTAGGCTCTCTCTCTCTCTCTCTGTAATGCCTTCCACAAACTTTTGGCCAATTAAAATTAAAAAAGCATTCTTCCCTTTAGTTTTCAAAGTAAGTTCCACTGCAGGGTTTGCCCTTCAGTCCTGTGCTAGCCTCCAGGCCTTGCTGCTGCTTTATGTGTGCTGGTTTTGTTCCCTAGTGAGGGAACAAAATTTCTGGAGCAAAAGGACCAAATCTTGTTTTTCTTTTCTGTCTCCCACAGTGTCTAGTAGAATGCTGGGCATAGGATCATGCCTACTAAGTAAGCACTAAAATGTTGGTTGAAGTAAATTTAATTACAGAGTTTGTACTTCCTAATTATAACTGCAAACCTCAGTGTTTTCCAGACATTATGGCACACTGGAGAAAGGCAGCTAGAGGAGGCACAGTCTTCTATGAGAACAGAGACACTTCCCATTTGTGTCGTGCGTGACAGGTTACGGATTGCTTTCATGGGCATTCACTCACTTAATCCTCAAGCTAATTTTATTGGAGAGAAATTGTTTAATCCTCATTGAGGAGTGATAGCATTAGGACTCAAATAATTTGCCTGTAAATCACATGGCAGGAGCTAGGACTTGGTGCCAGCTCGTGTGACTCTAGTGCCCTGCCACAGGAGACACAGGAGCAACCAGGCTGCGAGCTCCAGAAGGCAGGGCCCAGTAACGTTTATTGCACATCACTGTTGCAAGATAAAATTGAGGTTCGTGTGTCAGCTGCCCTTTGAATTTTCTCATGTGTACATTTCTGTCTGGCTCTGCTTGCACAGTTGAGTTTGTCTCCTCTATTCCTGGGATTTCTCTACCCATTAGCCATTTACATTCATCTGTCTGTCATCTGTCTGTCTATCATCTCTTTGTATGTTTGTATATAAACAATAAGACATTTGCAGTTATATAAAAACCAACCATCTGAAGTCTTAAAAATAATTTGTGCACTTTGGGAGGCCAAGGCGGGAGGATCACCTGAGGTCAGGAGTTTGAGACCAGCCTGGCCAATGTGGCGAAACCCCGTCTCTACTAAAAATACAAAAATTAGCTGGGTGTGTTGGCAGGTGCCTGTAATCCCAGCCACTTGGGAGGCTGAGGAGGGAGAATTGCTTGAACCTGGAAGGTGGTGGTTGCAGTGGGCTGAGATGGTGCCACTGCACTCCAGCCTAGGCAACAGAGTGAGACTCCACCTCAAAATAATAATAATAATAGTAATAATTTGTGATGTTGTAAATTAAAATTTTTGTTAGTGCCTCCTTAAAACTCCACTCTGCCAAGGTTGATGATTCCCGTGTATAGGTTGGTGCATAACTGTATTGACAACATTCGGCTAGAGAACTCAAATATGATTTTGAGAAAGAGAGATTCTTTTGTGTGCTTACATATTTCACGATTGTTTAAAAGCCCTGATCATCTTTGGAATTTGTCCTTGGAAATTTATGAATACTTTTAAGGTCAATGCATTTCCTTCCCTTTGCCTCATGAATTGAGTTCTTGCTATGGGAAAAGAACATATTTTTCCAGTTATCTGATTATAATTTAGAGCATTTAAAATTTTTATTGCTGTTGCTATGAGTGATTAGCAGTGTACTTTCAATTTTGTACTCTTGGTTGTGTATATACCCTGGGCACAATGGCATGCCAGAGGACCATCAAACTGGATAGTTCACACTTAAATTGACTACATCTTCCATATGGGCAGTTTATGTCTGTGGCCTTCTGACATTTCTCTGGGGAGCATTAGCTTGTGGAACTCATCTTAAACATTTCCTTTGCTTTTGGTTTGTATAATCTGATGCCAGAACCATTTAAAATATGATTAAAAATTTAAAACATTAAATATAGATATGGATTGCTGTAGACAGTATGGACTCTCCAAAGAAAAGACAGTCTTCTATTTGTGCTCTTGACGGGATATAATCTATTTATAGTTTTTAAATAACCTACATGAAAAAGATTACAATAGCTTAGTTTAGAGGTAGTATAAACATGAGATTGCCATCTTCATATTAGCCCTGGAGAGAAATAAACAAGAAATAGGCATGTTGACTTCCTTGATCCCAAGGATCTGACCACTGTATCAAGTGGTTTTGATGCTATGGAAAGTGTGGTTGTGGAAAAAGTGTCTGAGATTTTTTTTCAGTTCAACCAGAGATGAGTAGTTGAGACTTCTTTTCCATAAAGGAATTTGCTAGACAGATGTGGTTCCTAAGGGTCAACCAAGTTTGCAGTTGCCCAGTAGTGCACCTGCTATTCCAGAAGAGGTGCAGATGCAGGTATCTAGTCCCTGACCTGGAGGACCTAGTTTATATTTTGGTGAGAAAAAACTTAAGAAAATTAGATCTAACTTACATGGTGCTTAATGTTTGTGAAGTGAGAGATCAGAGAAGGGAGAGAGTAGTGTAGGAGGAAAAGCCAGAATGATAGGTTGGGAAACTGGATCTCAGGCTCTTCTCTCTACCATTTGTCCCCGCAGGCCAGAGTCCTGAGGTCCTGTCCACTCTCAACACATGCCTTTAATACTCTTAGAATTTTATTTTCTAAGACCTTTTCAAAAATCAGAGGATAAGCCTTTAAGTTGCTGGTATAGTGTTGTTAGGGAAAAAAAATCAGTGATGCAAATATTAAATATTAATCACTATCTGCCCTTGGTGGTATTTTCTTAGGCATTTTTAAAACCTGAGGTTATTGAAGTTTTCTTCTTCAAAACTACAAAACAAAAAAGCAGTAGTTTTGTTTAGTACTTTTTAACTGATAGATTCTCTTTTGAAAGCATTCGTCTGCCTTTGAAGTTGTTATTTTTTTGTGTGTCAGAAAGATTTTTGTCAAATGTCTGCTTTTTAGAAAAGATACTCATTAGGTATGTTTTCTGTATGTTCTACAAATTTCACAAAGCTTTCATTCTTCACAGGAAACTAATGTAAAAGAAACAAAAAACAAAAAACAAAAAAAACATGGTATTTACTTTCTTTTAAACTTCCAAGTCATGTAGTCCCTGCCTGGCTGCTCTGTGTCATTACTACATCATGGCACTTGACACCTTTATCTATATGCACTACATTTTTGTTTAAATTAGTGCTGTTTGCAGTAAGTCTATTGTGTTTGCTTCTAGATAATGTAATTGATGGACAGAGGAACTAAAGGACCTGTCCAATTGTCTGTGCTAAATTTGTGGGTCAGGGTGTTTAAACACAGGCTGATATGAAGTTTTATTTTATATTCCCCTTGATATTATATCCCAATTGAGAACCTGTTTCTTTCTCACTTGGCCAATCTGCTAACAGTTAATTCTCCCCTGAGAGATAATAATGCTACTTTTCTTGCTTTAGAAGCAGTCTCTATGGTGGCCCACTATCCCATAGAACATTTTTTCTTTAAAATAGAATGAAAATACTGAGCATACCTTTAAATGACTTGATTTATGTTTTATGTATTTATCTATCTTAATTATTTTATAGTTTTAAAAATTATATAAACCATTTTCAGAGTGGGTTAATACCTTGCTGTATGTAACACATTCAAAATTTGTCTGTCTCTAGTAGTGTTTACGGGAGACACAGCATTTTTATTCTATTAGGCATCACTACATGGGTGACCTACTGTCATTTTGAATGTTTCTCCTGTGTTGAACTCATTATTTCTTTGTCTGCAAGTTACTTGAATTAAGCTTATGTTTTATACATAGCTCATAAGAAAGAAAAAAAACAAAGGAATATAATACACAGATATATACATGTTAATGTTAGTAAGGTTACAGGTAACTTTTATTTTCTAATTTATGCTTCTTTGTATTTTCCAACTTTTAGAAGCTTAGAAGTACTCTTTTTGTGAAAGGAAAATAACTGTTTAAAATTTCTAACCTTATGTGCTATTGATTTTTTGTAGAAGTTGGGAGGCGAAGGGAGTCTGCTTTATTTTTAGGATAATAAGCAATTGAGTAATCTTTTATTTGTCTGGTGGTGTTGAATAGAGAGAGATTCTGCCTAAGTAAATTTTATATGGCTCAAGCCTACCTTGCTTTTTTTTTTTTTTTTTTTTTTTAATGAGACTGAGTCTTGCACTGTGGCCCAACCTGGGGTGCAATGGCATGATCCCGGCCCATTGCAATTTCCATCTCCTAGGTTTAAGTGGTTCTCCTGTCTCAGCCTCCTGAGTAGCTGGAATTACAGGCGTGTGCCACCATGCCCGGCTAATTTTAGTATTTTTAGTAGAGACGGGGTTTTGCCACGTCGCCCAGGCTGATCTCAAACTCCTGACCTTGAGTGATCTGCCTGCCTTGGCCTCCCAAAGTTCTGGGATTACAGGCATGAGCTACCACGCCTGGCCTCAAGCCTACCCTTTTAAAGCTGAGATTTTAGTTTTCAAACTTGAGATGAAAACCTTACGTGTTAGTATTACATGTTTTAAAATCCATTGTGATGAAATACAGTATATTGAATTCATTTTTATCCTGGAATCAGGGTCATTACTGTGACCTTCAATTGTACTTTTGGCCTTTCCCTTGCTGTCAGCTGTCACTGCAGCAATGCTAATTGGGGCTTTTAATCATGTAGCTTAGTGAAAACAAATAGCATAATATTTTATGTAGATTGACTTACTAAATTCTGAAGACTCATCTGAAAGCCTCCTTCTTGGAGTGAAAAGTATGTGGTTTTCTTCTTCAGGACATGGAAGAGGGGATTTTATCACTTATGTTCCTGTATTTGTTTTAATAACTGATGACCCATGGCAGATGTTTATTTTTGCTTTTATGTTCTTATCTGTATATGGAAAAGCTTAGATTGGGTATTGGTAAGACCTTGGAATTAGATACGACTGGATACAAATTCCACTGATACTTCTTAGTAGCTGTGTGATCTTGGGCTTTCAGCTTAACCTCTTCAAGTTCATTTCCTCTTCTGTAAAATGAGGATAATCATGCTTTTATCGTAGAGTTGTGAGGATTACATGAAGATTTCATGCAGTGTGCTAGCATAGTATCTGCACATAGTAATTGCTCAATATTATCAATAATGATAATTATTTTCATTATTAATTTGGCTATGACTGATGCCTGCCACTTCTTAATTTCATTGTTCAAATAACCTGTATCAGATTTGGAATGTGAAGCTGAGCAAGCTTGATAGTTGAAAGAAAAGATTATTATGAAACATTTAATGTATTTTTCACTGACTAGAAATATTTTCTCATCTTCCCATAAAGAAGATAACACAATTAAAGGATATCTATACGTGGCAGAGAGTCTGGATACCTGCACTACATTATGATATTTAAAGGAATCATTGCAAACTACCTGCAAGAATCCTGAGAGGTTAAAACTGAGTTTATAATTATATAGACTTGGTAATTTGTTAAATGCATCAAGAAAAATGAGATTACATTGTAAGTTTTGAGGAAATTTCCCATGTTTTAAATAAGACTGTTTTGAATTCGATACTTTGCTGTAGGTGACGGGTATGGAATTTGTCATTAATCTGTACCAACTGGATTAAAATGGGTTCAGCAGGTTTTTAAACTTATTGTTGATAATGGAAATATAAAGCTCTGAAAAAATTATGACCATTTTTTCCATTGTCTACTCATCTTTCATTTAACTTCTATTGATTTAAAATCCTTTAGTGCAGTTAACTGCTATTATAAAGTCTATTGAAGTAAATACTCATATAACAATTTTTTACTTGTATGACAGTTGCTTTTGGAGTAGCTGGAAGAGCTATGAAACATTACTGAGGTAATTTCGTTTTTAACCATTTGGAGGATAGTTTTCTATGTGTTAAATGTCCAATTAATCAGTACCATAGCTCTTTCTGCTAAGAGTCTTAGAAATGAACAAGATAGTATAACCACTGAATGCAAAATTTTAAAGGTGTTAGTGAAAAGTATCTAAAATAAAAGGCAACATGAATTACTCTGAAAAAGCAGTTGTTTTAAAATAGCAGATAAATATTTTTGTTTCAGTTATTCACAGGAACATCAATCTATCAAAGCTTTTCCCTCATGTCTTTAACGGGATGTAAAGTACATAATTTAATGCAATAATTAATATGAATAGCAGTTGTTGTACTTACATAGCAAGTATTTGTTATTTTGCTGAGGTATTTAGAGAAGTTTCTCCTTATACCGAATACTTCCAGAATGTTTTATATTGTCTGTGTGTGTGTGTTTGTGTGTGTGTGTTTGTGTGTGTGTGTGTGTGTGTGTGTGTGTTTGAGTGGGGCGGGGGTATTGGGTGATGGTTATGTAAATTTTTTTAAAAACTGCTTTTTCTTACTCCTTTTCTATCAGCTATCACATCTTACTCCTGTTGTTACATTTTCTTCAGTAGTCCTTTCCTTTTAACATGGAAAACAGGTAATCAAGGGTTTTAAAATTGTGCAAGAAAAGTATGCATAATTTAGTGCTTACCAAAGGCCTCAAGAGTGAATTAAAAATCTCAAAACCTCCTCTCATATTACAAATGCAGTACACATTTTAAAAACCCAGAAAATGTTAATAAGAATAAAAAGGTCACTTATCATCTCACATACTAGAGATCATTTCTTTTTTAAACTAAAACAGGAAAAGATAAATTGCTACAAGTATTTTAGCAAGAAGAGCACTGATATAGGGAAAGAAGATTGGTAATAACCGATATTACTCTGAGGATATCAAGAAATGGTAGAATAATAGGAAGCCACCACTTATGATATCAGCCACCTATAGCCCTACAGTGGGTGATTATCAGGAGCTTTACCCAGAAGCCATGTACACATCACTCTAACATCTGTCCCCACTTCTATCAGCCACTGCTGGAGGAAGAATATGGTTGCTTCTCTCCAGTGTTCTTACTTTCACATGAGTGCCTTTCATCCACAGAGCCTAAGCCAAAATCCTGCCTACAAGGAATCTGGGAGGCCGGGCGCGGTGGCTCAAGCCTGTAATCCCAGCACTTTGGGAGGCCGAGACGGGCGGATCATGAGGTCAGGAGATCGAGACCATTCTGGCTAATATGGTGAAACCCCGTCTCTACTAAAAAATACAAAAAACTAGCCAGGTGAAGTGGCGGGTGCCTGTAGTTCCAGCTACTCGGGAGGCTGAGGCAGGAGAATGGCGTGAACCCGAGAGGAGGAGCTTGCAGTGAGCTGAGATCCGGCCACTGCACTCCAGCCTGGGTGACAGAGCAAGACTCCGTCTCAAAAAAAAAAAAAAAAAAAAAAAAAGGAATCTGGGAAATGTAGTTTCCAGGCTTCCAGGCACGGTGAAAGAACTTGAAAGGATAGGGATGATGTTGACAATTCTGTCATCAACAGATAATATCCCTGACAGCATCTTTCCAAATTCTTTCCTCAACACACATATACTACTTACAACCGAACACTTAATCAGGACCATAGCTAGATATATGCTGTTTGGTAACTTGCTTTTATCACTTGATTTAGTATAATGCATATCTTTCTAAACTCTGTTATTGTCTTTGTTTTCTGCTGCCGCAACAGAATACATAGACTGGGTAATTGTTAAAGAACAGAAATTTATTTCTTACAGTCTAGAGACTGGGAAGCCCAAGATCAAAGGGCTGTATCTGGTGAGGACCTTCTTGCTGCATCATCCCATAGTGGATGGTGGAAGGGCAAGAGAGTAAGAATGAGAGAGAGAAAGAGAAAGATAGAGCACGAGCGAGCAAGAGGGGTCAGATTTGCTTTTATGACAACCACTCTCTTGGTAATGAATCCATTCCTTTGATAACAGCATTAATCCATCCATGAAGGCAAAGCATTCATGACCTAATCACCTCCTAAAGTTCCTACCTTTCAGTACTGCTGTATTGGGGATTAAGTTCTCAATACATGAACTTTGGGGGACACGTTTAAATGATAGCAGTTATATCTTAAATTTTTTGTGTGAAAAAGGAATATATTAATATTTTTTGGTAAGCTGCTTTTATCACTTATGATGTTGTTACATCTTTTTGAATGGCTCTTTAGAATTCTCTTGTTGGATTTATTAAATAAGCACCCAGTGCTAGACAACTTAGATAGGTTCCACCTTCTTGCTATTATATCAGTAACTTGCTGTGCATCCTTGTGACTATAACTTAGTATATGCCCTTTTATTCTTCAGGGAATATTCCAAGAAATATAATTGCCAACTCCAATGGCATGGTCCATGGCCTTTTCTGACTTGTATTTTGCTTCTTCCTGAGTTCTTTTTGCTTACTTCTCTTTCTCGGGTAACTGGATACCAGAAAGTTGTTATGGAGATATAAAAATTCAGGATGGTTTTAACCCTTAGGCCCTTTTGCATTCAGAGTCCTTAATCTTCAGTCATATAAGATACTTGAACCTCCACCCATGCTTCATCTAAACACTAAATGTGCCTTAAACTAAGAAAGCTTAAGAACTTCTGCTAAAGATTAATTCTAACTTTCCAAGCCAAAAGAACAGGAAGCTGGAGGAAGTGTCTCTAGAGACTTTACCTCTTTCATTTTACACTTCCTTCTTCTTCCTTTTCTCCCTTTTTCATTCCATTCTATTGTGATCATTAAAAAAAATCATTAAGGTATTTAGTATTTAGACACGATCTGTTATTATATACAAGACTTCCCAGTTTTCAAGCTATGTTATGTTCCCAGTGACAAAAATTAGCTGGGCATGGTGGAACGTGCCTATAATCCCAGCTACTCGGGAGGCTGAGGCAAGAGAATCACTTGAACCAGAGAGTCGGAGATCGCGCCACTGCACTCCAGCCTAGTAACAGTACGAGACGAGAGAGAGAGAGAGAGAGAGAGAGAGAGAGAGAAAGAGAGAGAGAGAGAGAGAGAGAGAGATGAGAGAGAAAGAAAGAGAGCGAGCCCCGAATCCTAGCGGACCTTGATTTAAGTCCTCATGTGGTATGGGAGACATGGAGGAGAGGAGGGTAAAGTTGGTCTCGCTTTAAAGTTGGTCGCCCTCTGCCTTTCCATGAGAGCATGTGCTGGACACAAGAAAGTTGCCAGCGGTTTAAGCATTTTTAAAGTGCAAGAAACGCTCCACAGAAAAGGCTCGAACCAGCCAACTGCAGATTTGGAAGCAAGCACACCACCCGACTGCAACTCACACCGACAGTCGACCCTCGCTCCCGCATCACCACGCAGAGCAAGCGCCCATCCAACGCTAGGCGGAGCCACCACCTTTTGTACAACAATTGTGCAGGCTCCAAAGCCTCGGAAAACCGGGGACATGCATCTTGCCCGCTACGGTTGAAACCCGTGCATTGGGTAATTCCGAAGCTAGAAGGGCAGCAGAATGGCCTTCGCCCGGTCCTGCCTCTCGTCCACTGGAAGCTCAGTGGGGAGCGGGAGCCAGGGAGGTGAAGTGCACAGACTCGGCAGAGGCGGCGGGGAGAATCGCGGGGTGAGAGGGCGCGGTGGCTATGGGGTGGGAGCCGCTGCTGAGGGAGGCCTGGGTTGTCGGGAGGGTGACTGTCGGTGGAATCTTTGGAGGAGAGTGATTTGGAAAAATGGCGAGGGGACAACAGAGGGGAAGGTGGTGACCCTGAGCGTCCGGCCAGGGGAGAGGAGGCTGTGCTGTCCCTCCTCTCCCCTTACCTGGCGGGGGACAGGCCGTGGTCAGGAAGGGGGTTCTCCCTGGACGAGGCTAGTCCACTGCACTTCGGCGGCGCTGACCCTGCGATTTCCCCACACGCGGGGCCCTGATCTGCGGTGGTGTTAGTGCTGCCCGGCGGCTGGGTTCGCGCGCTCACTCTCCTGACATTGCCTTGGCTCACCACCCACGCGGATATCGCCGCCAGAAACCCTTCCCGCCCTCCTAGGGAACTTGAGTGCGCTTCCTTGGTGTTCTCACTGAAGCTCACGAACAGACAGATGTGAGCTCTCTTTTACACGCTGAATTTGGCTATAGCAAAAAAGCCCTGACCAAGAGCTTGGGTCTCCTTCGGACCTGCACACGACTCCCCAACTCACGCCTGCAACCGCGGCTCTTGGCTGGCGGGCAGGCAGCGTCCACCAAGCGTGGAACCGCGGCAGCCGCAGTCCCCGCAGGCTGGCAGGCAGACAGTAGCAGGAGAAAGGACACAAGGCCTGCGTGTTGGGAAAGCATGGGAGACGTCGCTTTCCTACCGGGCGAGAAGGTCTCCCTACAGTCTTTGGAGACAAGATGGACGGAGGCACCCCTTCCAGGAACAAGGCGGCTGCTCCTGAAGCCTGGCTCCGCACGGAGGCTCCTGGGTCTCACGGGCCCTCTCCCTACCCGCTGTAGCCAGAGCTGCTTCACACGTCTCAGCTGGCTTCCTCATCCGCCTCTGCCTCCTCTTCCTCCCCAGCCGTCCTTGGGACAGCAAGGCCCCCAGCCCGTGGGAAAGACCTAGTCTCCTCTCCAGCACTTGTAAAGGGAGTTGGATGCCCGTCTCTTAACCCCAGGAGGACAGAGACGCTGAGGCGGAAGGGGACCCCTTCTCTTGCTGCTTCTCTTGGCATAGCCGGTCAGGGCCCAGGACTCCTCGCTTCTCCTGGAGGGCCTGGCTCGCGTGGCCCAGGAGCTGGCCACGTGGGCAACTCCCGCACTGCTCCTCAGGGAACGGGAGGCATTACCCTACATGGCCCACACTTACCCATGAGAGACACTCGGGAAATGCTCCTGCGGAAGCCGGAGCTCTGCGCGTTTGACCACTTAGGGGTGAAGCTTCCGTCCGCCCATCCTTCCTTCGGAGGGTCTTGGGGAGAAGATAAATGCTCGAGGACGATGCGCTTTGCAGCGTCTCACCGGAGACCAGAGGAAAGCAGGACGCGTCTTCCTGGAAGGAGGCGGCCGGAGGCGTGCGGTCACAGGGAGGCTTTCGGAGCAGGAGCGCCGTCTCTCCGTCTCTCCGCCGAGCTATCCAGCGGCTTCCAGCATCCCACCTGGCGGACTCCTCTTCCTCTCGCTTCTCCTACTGCAGGTCTTCTATCCTGGTGTTCCTCGAATGCTTATCTTCCTTTTGTGCCTCGGAACCTCTCACGCCCGCCACAAGTCACTCATTTCCTTGGTTGTTCTGAACTTTAAATAAGGTAATGCATGTAAGAGTGCCATAAATGCTCAATAATTGTCGTCTGTTATTATTTTCATCAGTAACATCATCTGTTATTTTCATCAGTGAATCGTCAGTGTTGTCTATTTTTAACATCTGCATTTTTCATTGTCCGAATATAGTCACATACATTTGAACATTTTATAATTATTGAATAATAAATTAGTTCTGCTATTTTACAATAAAAAATAATGCTGCAGAGAGCATTCTTACACATATATCTTGGCAGATGTAGGCCAGAGGCTCTTCTTTTATCCATCCTGTGGCCAACCTATCAATATATACACCTTTAATGAGATTTTGCCAGCAATCAAAGCCTTCAGGGAAAATCTCCCTAGCTCTTTACTACATCGGATCAAGGACTCTGGACAATTGGCACAACATCCTGGAATCGCTGAAACGGAGATATTATTCTCTGCCCTCCTCAGTTGTCTTTGTCTTTTCACAACGTCTTAATAAAAGTGCTGGCGACAAAAGTGTAACTATGTCATTGTTCTCCTGCTGTCCTTGCCTGTGTGTGTCTTCTCCCAAACCCGACTTTCCTCCAGCAGCTTCACTGAAAAAGAGGAGGGGGCTACGGGGTTGGGGAGCGGTGGCCCGGCAGGTGAGGAGGAAGTAAACGGAATAGGGAAGAAGCTTCTCACAGGCCAGGAGAGGGTAAGGAAGGGAGTCAAAGACAGAATTTTCTTCAGCAAACAGTAAAAGGGGAAATCTGGGGACGCTAAGAGTTTTTAAATCCTTTGCTCCATCACGTAAGTAATCCATTATTTTCCCTTACACAATTCAGGACTCCTACTCCTCCCTCCCTCCCCACCCCAAATCCTGATTCCTGTTTACAAAGAACGTTCAAAACTAAGGAATTACACATAACAGTTCCCAGTTTACTCAGGAAATTCTCAGATTACAAATTACAAATAAACAAGTGAAGAGAAGAACCTTGGTGGTTCCAACATAGTATGGCCATCGTTTTATACTCAAAATATAGAAAGACAACCTCAGAATAAGAAAACTTTTGGAATTTAATAAATCAAGTTTATCATTAAAACACAAAGAAAAAAAAAAACTTTCCAAATGTTGCTGATCTTCAGTTTCAAACTACTGTTAGACTGGGGAGCCGAGAGTGGGGGAATCTGCCAAAGACTTTTGGATGAAAATTAATCATCCGTTGTCTACCATAGTCACACCCCAAGGCTTCTCAGATCAAATCCTTCTAAGGAATTTCCAAAAGGTATAAAGCAAAACCGGAAAAACAGTTCCGAAATTCTGGAGTTCGTTTTCTTTCATTAAAAATATAAATAGCAGGCTAACAACTGTTGATACACAATAACAGGGACACAGAATTCCTCCCGGAAGACCGACAGGCCCACGGACCCCACAGATGCCACGGTGGTGGAGGAGGTTAAGTAACTTGGTTCAGGGTGTCTGGGCACACCTCTGAGTAAGACTGTCTCCGCAGCTCCCCTCACTCATCTCTATGCCCATACCTCCCCACAATCCTCCCTTTTCTTTGGGCCACTGACGGCTCTCCGACCAACGAAGAGTATTCCCAGCCCCAGCAGCTTCTCTCCTTCCGGGACCTTTACTTCCTCATCCTCACTCCATAGTGAGATGTGGCCTAACGCAAGGGAAAGTCCAGCACGGGAATCCGTCTAATGGCCTTTGGGTTACCCAGGGGTTTGCCCTGAGACTAGATGAAAGTAGCAAAGGCTTTATTTAGTTCCCAGTATTCCAAACTGCAGCAACCCACCGGAAACACCCCCACTTTCAAAGACAGGCTTTGAGCAGAGGAACTGTAAATTCGAGATTAGATCCACCACAGAGAATACTCCAGAGGTGGCCCGCCACTTGGGTTAACTTCCAGCCACCACGACCCAAGGTTCCAAGTCTTTGCTATTGCGAATAGTACCGTGATAAACATACGTGTGCATGTGTCTTTATAGCAGCATGATTTATAATCCTTTGGGTATATACCCAGTAATGGGATTGCTGGGTCAAATGGCATTTCTAGTTCTAGATCCTTGAGGAATCACCAGACTGTCTTCCACAATGGTTGAACTAGTTTACAGTCCCACCAACAGTGTAAAACTGTTCCCGTTTCTCCACATCCTCTCCAGCACCTGTTATTTCCTGACTTTTTAGTGATCACCATTCTAACTGGTGTGAGATGGTATCTCATTGTGGTTTTGATTTGCATTTCTCTGATGACCAGTGATGATGACCATTTTTTCATGTGTCTGTTGGCTGCATAAATGTCTTCTTTTGAAGTGTCTGCTCATATCATTTGCCCACTTCTTGATGGGGTTTGTTTTTTTCTTATAAATTTGTTTAAGTTATTTGTAGGTTCTGGATATTAGATCTTTGTCAGATGGGTAGATTGCAAACATTTTCTCCCATTCTGTAGGTTTCCTGTTCACTCTGATGGTAGTTTCTTTTGCTGTACAGAAGCTCTTCAGTTAATTAGATCCCATTTGTCTATTTTGGCTTTTGTTGCCGTTGCTTTTGGTGTTTTAGACACGAAATCCTTGCCCATGCCTATGTCCTGAATGGTATTACCTAGGTTTTCTTTTGGGTTTTTATGGTTTTAGGTCTAACATTTAAGTCTCTAATCCATCTTGAATTAATTTTCATATAAGGAGTAAGGAAAGGATCCAGTTTCAGCTTTCTACTTATGGCTAGCCAATTTTCCCAGCACTATTTATTAAATAAGGAATCCTTTCCCCATTTCTTGTTTTTGTCAAAGATCAGATGGCTGTAGATGTGTGGTATTATTTCTGAGGGCTCTGTTCTGTTCCATTGGTCTATATCTCTGTTTTGGTACCAGAACCATGCTGTTTTGGTTACTGTAGCCTTGTAGTATAGTTTGAAGTCAGGTAGTGTGATGCCTCCAGCTTTGTTCTTTTGACTTAGGATTGTCTCGGCAATGCGGGCTCTTTTTTGGTTCCATATGAACTTTAAAGCAGTTTTTTCCAGTTCTGTGAAGGAAGTCATTGGTAGCTTAATGGGGATGGCATTGAATCTATAAATTACCTTGGGCAGTATGGCCATTTTCACGATATTGATTCTTCCTATCCATGAGCATGGTATGTTCTTCCATTTGTTTGTGTCCTCTTTTATTTCACTGAGCAGTGGTTTGTGGTTCTCCTTTACATCCCTTGTAAGTTGGATTCCTAGGTATTTTATTCTCTTCGAAGCAATTGTGAATGGAAGTTCATTCCTGATTTGGCTCTCTGTTTGTCTGTTACTGGTGTATAAGAATGCTTGTGATTTTTGCACATTGATTTTGTATCCTGAGACTTTGCTGAAGTTTCTTATCAGCTTAAGGAGATTTTGGGCTGAGACAATGGGGTTTTCTAAATATACAATCATGTCATCTGCAAAGAGGGACAATTTGACTTCTTCTTTTCCTAACTGAATACCCTTGATTTCTTTCTCTTGCCTGATTGCCTTAGCCATAACTTCCAACACTATGTTGAGTAGCAGTGGTGAGAGAGGGCATCCCTGTCTTGTGCCAGTTTTCAAAGGGAATGCTTCCAGTTTTTGCTCATTCAGTATGATATTGGCTGTGGGTTTGTCATAAATAGCTCTTATTATTTTGAGATACGTTCCATCAATACCGAATTTATTGAGAGTTTTTAGCATGAAGGGCTGTTGAATTTTGTCAAAGGCCTTTTCTGCATCTATTGAGATAATCATGTGGTTTTTGTCTTTGGTTCTGTTTATATGCTGGATTACATTTATTGATTTGCATATGTTGAACCAGCCTTGCATCCCAGGGAGGAAGCCCACTTGATCATGGTGGATAAGCTTTTTGATGTGCTGCTGGATTCGGTTTGCCAGTATTTTATTGAGGATTTTTGCATCGATGTTCATCAGGCATATTGGTCTAAAATTCTTTTTTTTGTTGTATCTCTGTCAGGCTTTGGTATCAGGATGATGTTGGCCTCGTAAAATGAACTAGGGAGGATTCCCTCTTTTTCTATTGATTGTAATAGTTTCAGAAGGAATGGTACCATCTCCTCCTTGTACCTCTGGTAGAATTCGGCTGTGAATCCGTCTGGTCCCGGACTTTTTTTGGTTGGTAGCCTATTAATTATTGCCTCAATTTCAGAGCCTGCTATTGGTCTATTCAGGAATTCAACTACTTCCTGGTTTAGTCTTGGAAGAGTATAAGTGTCCAGGAAATTATCCATTTCTTCTAGGTTTTCTAGTTCATATAAACATAGAGGTGTTTATAGTATTCTCTGATGGTAGTTTGTATTTCTGTGGGGTTGGTGGTGATATCCCCTTTATCATTTTTTATTGTGTTCTTTTGATTCTTCTCTCTTTTCTTCTTTATTAGTCTTGCTAGTGGTCTGTTAATTTTGTTCATCTTTTCAAAAAACCAGCTCCTGGATTCATTGATTTTTTTGGAGGGTTTTTTGTGTCTCCATCTCCTTCAGTTCTGCTCTGATCTTAGTTATTTCTTGCCTTCTGCTAGCTTTTGAATGTGTTTGCTCTTGCTTCTCTAGTTCTTTTAATTGTGATGCCATGTTTTTGCAATGGGTGGTACCTGTTGTTCCTTTCCATGTTTAGTGCTTCCTTCATGATCTCTTGTAGGGCAGGCCTGGTGGTGACAAAATCTCTAAGCATTTGCTTGTCTGTAAAGGATTTTATTTCTCCTTCACTTATGAAACTTGGTTTGGCTGGATATGAAATTCTGGGTTGAAAATTCTTTTCTCTAAGAATGTTGAATATTGGCCCCCACTCTCTTCTGGCTTGGAGAGTTTCTGCCAAGAGATCTGCTGTTAGTCTGATGGGCTTCCCTCTGTGGGTAACCCGACTTTCTCTCTGGCTGCCCTTAACATTTTTTCCTTCATTTCAACTTTGGTGAATCTGACAATATGTGTCTTGGAGTTGCTCTTCTTGAGGAGTATCTTTGTGGCGTTCTCTGTATTTCCTGAAGTTGAATGTTGGCCTGCCTTACTAGGTTGGGGAAGTTCTCCTGGATGATATCCTGAAGAGTGTTTTCCAACTTGGTTCCATTTTCCCCCTCACTTTCAGGCACACCAATCAGACGTAGATTTGATCTTTTCACATAATCCCATATTTCTTGGAGGCTTTGTTCACTTCTTTTTCCTCTTTTTTCTCTAGACTTCTCTTCTCACTTCGTTTCATTCATTTGATCTTCAATCATTGATACTCCTTCCAGTTGATCGAGTCAGTTACTGAAGCTTGTGCATTTTTTACGTATTTCTTGTGTCATGGTTTTTAACTCTCTCAGTTCGTTTATGGCCTTCTCTGCATTGATTATTCTAGTTATCCATTCTTCCATTCTTTTTTCAATATTTTTAGTTTCTTTGCGCTGGGTACGTAGTTCGTCCTTTAGCTCTGAGAAATTTGATTGACTGAAGCCTTCTTCTCTCAACTCATCAAAGTCATTCTCCGTCCAGCTTTGATCCGTTGCTGGCAATGAGCTGCGTTCCTTTGGAGGGGGAGATGCGCTCTGATTTTTTTGAATTTCTGGCTTTTCTGCCCTGCTTTTTTTTCCCATCTTTGTGGTTTTATCTGCCTTTGGTCTTTGATGATGGTGACGAACTGATGGGGTTTGGTGTGAGTGTCCTTTCTGTTTGTTAGTTTTCCTTCTAACAGTCAGGACTCTCAGCTGTAGGTCTGTTGGAGATTGCTTGAAGTTCACTCCTGACCCTGTTTGCCTGGGTATCAGCAGCAGAGGCTGCAGAAGATAGAATATTGCTGAACAGCGAGTGTTGCTGTCTGATTCTTGCTCTGGAAGCTTCGTCTCAGGGGTGTACCCCGCCGTGTGAGGTGTGAGGTATTGGTCTGCACCTAGTGGGGGATGTCTCCCAGTTAGGCTACTCAGGGGTCAGGGACCTACTTGAGCAGGCAGTCTGTCTGTTCTCAGATCTCAACCTCCGTGCTGGGAGATCCACTGCTCTCTTCAAAGCTGTCAGACAGGGTCATTTATCTCTCCCGAGGTTTCTGTTGCTTTTTGTTTAGCTATGCCCTATTTTCATAGATGGAGTCTACAGAGAGAGGCAGGCCCCCTTGAGCTGAGGTGGGCTCCACCCAGTTCGAGCTTCCCAGAGGCTTTGTTTACTTACTTAAGCCTCAGCAATGGGAGGCGCCCCTCCCCCAGCCTCGCTGCCAGCTTGCAGTTAGATATCAGACTGCTGTGCTAGCAATGAGGGAGGCTCCGTGGGTGTGGGACCCTTTGGGCCAGGTGTGGGATATAATCTCCTGGTGTGCCATTTGCTAAAACCCTTGGTAGAAAGCACAGTATTAGGATGGGAGTTACCCGATTTTCCAGGTGTTGTGTGTCTCAATTTCCTTTGGCTAGGAAAAGGAATTCCCTTCCCCCTTGAGTTTCCCAGGTGAGGCGGTGCCTCACCCTGCTTCAGCTCTCACTAGTCGGGCTGCACCCGCCCACCAGTGCCAACCATCCAACACAACCCAGTGAGATGAACTCGGCACTTCAGTTGAAAATGCAGAAATCACTCGTCTTCTGTGTCACTCACGCTGGGAGATGGAGGCTGGAGCTGTTTCTATTTGACCATCTTGGGCGTGCCCCCAAAGTCAGTTTTAATATAACTGAAGTTTCTACATTCTGACTCCAAATGTCAGATTGTGACATTTTATCTTTCTCTGACTTTATGCCAAATTACTTCAACTTCTAGCATCTATCATTCTCATTTATGAACAAATATGTATTTAGCAAATGTGGAAATACAAACCATGAGCCAAACAAAACCAAATCCTGGGCTTATGTAGCTGATAGTAAAAAATTCACTAAAATAACCACCCAATTACAGTTTCATGCAACGTGATAGGAGTAAGGGACCACCGTAAGGAGGTCAGAAGGTGCTTTTCAGAGGTGGAGAGTACAGCTGTTCTCAGAAGGACAGGTGTTAGAAGAACCTTCCAGGCACAGAGCAGAGCATGAGCAAAAGCTCTGTGGAGGCCAGGAAGCTGGTAAATAGGGAATAAAAGAGGCCAGTTTGGCTGGAGCAGAGAGAGCAGGATGGAATTGGTCTGAGTAGTGAGAAGAGATGGAGAAGTGGGCAAGGCTCCTGGCCATTCAGGGCTTGGTTAGTTAAGAGGTTTTGTTTAAGAGAATGGGAAGATGTTTAAGTGGTTTAGGCTTGGAAGTGACAGGGTCATATTACATTTTGAAAAAGCCACTCTGCCTGTTGTGTTGAGATTAGAGAGGCAATAAAGGGGATATGGATAAACTGCAAGAAGACCACATCAGTAGTCTCTCCACCCCCACTCCCCAGGTGAAGGTATCCTAGACTAGGGTGGCGATGGAGGAGATAGGACAGATTCAAGAAAATTTGAAAGGTAAAAACCGGTAGGATTTGCTCATGGATGGAATACAGGAGGGGAGAGGTAGATCATCAGGGATGTATCTTAGTTTTCTTATACAAGATGGATTCAGTTGCAATGAAATTGTTATATGGAATTGACTTTAAATAATGGCATGACCTAAAGTTATGCAAACATTTGGCTTAGATAAAATTTCAAGTTTTCAAAGTTTTTAGCTGGATGGACGGCATGGCTTTACTTCCTATTTCTTGGTATTTCCTAATCTTGTTAAAAAAAAAAAGTTTTTCTTTTTCTCAAAGGCTTGTTTCAGTGGAAGCCCATCTGCAACATCTGTTATAAATTTAAGTTAGAAAACAATTACAAGTGCCATTGACACTTGGGTTATTGTTTTTGCGAGTGACCTAAGGTCACCTCTCGGGGGGGGGGGAGCTGGGGGCTGCCTTCTGAAACCCGCGCGTCTGCACCGCATGCCCAGGCCTGGAAGTCAGACTCGGGGCCGGTGTGGCAGCGTGAGGCCTGCAGTCCTAAGCGCAGGGGTCGCTCCGGCCCCAGAGGCGGTGTGTCTTCTGCCTCTTTAACTTGGCAGGGGCGGTTCAAGTGGCCGGGGAAATCAGCGATTTGCAGGGTGGACGGCTGGTGCTTTGAACAAGAGGCGGAGGGGAGAGAGGGATTTCTCTGTCTCCGCTGCTCTCGGTCCATCCCTCAGTTACTCCTTTTCTTGGCCCCGGCGGCCCTAACCTGCTCTAACCCGTTGGGCGGTAGAGGCGGCCGGGTCACTTTAAGGCCCCGCCGTGCCTGCGCCTTGGGCTCTCCTGATGCGGCCGAACTGGACCCTGAGGAGTCAGCGGGCTGCAGGGTAGGGGCTGGGTGGCGGTTGAGACAGCGGCGGTACTGGCAGGGGAAGGTGAGGGTGGCGAGGCTGTCTGAGTTTCTGAGTGAGCGCGGTGCTTTTGGGAACGCGGGACCGCGACTTGCGGCGCCCGCCGCCGCCGCTGCAGTCTGCGTGGGAAATTAAGGTTTAGGGCGAAGTCCACCCGGCGTTTCGGAGGTGAGGGCCCCGCGCCAGGCCCTGCGGGCGGTGAATCCGGGACCCGCGGGCGCACCGCTGGGGAGGCGCGGCGGGAGGGGCGCACCGCCGGGGCCTAAGTTTCCTGTGCTGGATTCTTCGCCGGTCGGGCCGCCGGCAGCCCACCTTTTGTGGGCGCTGGGGAAGAAAGTCGCTGGTGGGTGTTCTGTGGCATCCCAGGGGATGGAGGGAACTGAGCAGCTTCGGGACACGCCCTGGTATATCCTGTGCAGGACACTGACTTCGCACCCTGACCCTCACGGCCGGAAATCGGTTCCCTCTGAGGACCTGAGAGGCCAGAGTGCTCGCGCCTCCGACTTGCAAAGTTGGCGTCTTTATTTGGCCTCCGGGATTCTGCGCCTGGCGGCGTGTCCAGGCTGGTGATGGGCAAGTCAGGTGTGCCAGGTCCAGGATGTACATGAGGAGCGTTTGTAGCCATCACTGAAGCACCTCATGACTAGCGGGACAAGCCTCAAATTAACCGCAGGATTTCCGGTAGGTTGGATTGTGGTGTTGGTGTTTGCACTCCAAAGAGTTGCTGTGATTTCCCTGTGTCTGCCTATCTTTGGGGCTTCTTAGATCATCTCATTTGGCGTCCTTTTCACCGAAGAGTTAACCGAGACATTTGGCATGGTTTCTTCGCTTTCCTCCTATCTTTTGCTGCTAGAGCTGCTTTCGAAAGGAAGTCTTTTCTTGCAGTGGTATCTTTTCTTTGGGTTACAGTGTTGTTCTTCCTTTCTCTGACGAAATAATGAATCCCAGTGCTTCACGAAGATGAAGGGAAGTGATCTAGTAGTGTTTAGTCTGTTCTGAGCTGATGTACGTTAGTAGCTTTCTTTTTGTTTTTAAATTTTATTAGTAAAATTTTCACCGGTGAACCAGAATCTCTTTTTTTCTATTCTGAAATGCTAGCTTTAAGATTTCTGAGAACTTTGTGTCAAAGAAATATTCGAAAAGTTGCTGAAGTATACAGAGGTTCACAATTTTAAATATGCAGGTGATCCGGGCACAGTAGATCACACCTGTAAGCCCAGCACTTTGGGACGCCAAGGTGAGTAGATCACTTGAGCCCAGGATTTCCAGACCAGCGTGGGCAACGTGGCAAAACCCTATCTCCGCTAAAAATGCGAAAGGTAGCTTCATGTGGTGGTGTGTGCCTGTAGTCCCAGCTACCCGGTAGGCTGAGGTGGGAGGATCACCAGAGCCGGGGAGGTTGAGATTGCAGTGAGCCGTGATCATGGCAGTGCACTCGGCCTGGATGGCAGAGTGAGACCCTGTCTCAAAAAAAAAAAAAAAAAAAATACAGTTAATGAATTTTTACCAAGTGAACCACCACAGATCAAGAAATAGAACATTACTAGACTGGGGTATATTTTTAGGAGTGGCATTGTTGGTTTTAGAGGTGTATGAATAAAACTTTAGTATTGCATATTGTTGAACATTTCCCCAAAGCGGTTGTACCATTTAACAGGGATATTCTGGTTACCCCACATCCTTGCTGATGCCTGTCAGTTAAAAATTATTTTGCCATTCTAGTAGGGGTGCAGTAATGTATCAGCATGGTTTCATTTTGCATTTTCCTGATATTGAGATTGAGTATCTGTTATTGCCATTTACATGTCTTTTTTTGTAAAGTGCCTGTTAAATCTTTTTATCCAGTTTTCATTGATATGCTTGTTTTTCCGTTGATTTGTAACACTTTATTCTGGATATATGTCCTTTCTAGGATATATATGTATTGCATTTCCCTTTTTTCAATCTGTAGCTTGCCTTTTTACTCTTTTAATGGTATTTTTTCATGAATGGAGATTCTCTCTTTTTTTTCTTTTTGAGACAGGATCTCACTCTGTTGCCCAGGCTGGAGTGCAGTGGCACAATCACAGCTCACCGCAACCTTGACCTCCCAAGGCTCAGGTGATCCTCTGCCTCAGCCCTCAAGTAGCTGGGACCTACAGGGGAGCACCACCACACTCGGCTCTTTTCTGTATTTTTAGTAGAGATGGGGTTTTGCCACATTGTATAGATTGGTCTGGAATTCCTGGGCTCAGTGTTGGGATTACAGGCATGAGCCACTGTACCTGGCCTGAGATTCTTAATTTTAATGAAATTATACTTTATCAATCTTTTCCTTTATGGTTACTGATTTTGTGTCCTGTTTAAGAAATCAATGCTAAGAATATGGACACATTTTTCTGTGTTAATCTTATAGCAATTTTACTTTAGTTTTTGCATTTTTTTTTCCCTTCAGACAGGGCCTCACTCTATTGCCCAGGCTAGAGTGCAGTGGCAGGATCTCAGCTCACTGCAACCTCCACCTCCTGGCTCAAGCGATCCTCCCACCTCAGCCTCCTGAGTAGCTGCGACTATAGGTGTGTGCCACCATGCCTGGCTAATTTTCATATTTTTTGTAGAGATGGGGATTCAACATGTTTCCCAGATTGGTCTCGAACTCTTTGGCTCAAGTAATCTGCCCACTTCAGCCTCCCAGAGTGCTGGGATTACAGGCGTGAGCCACACTACCCGGCTGTAGTTCACTTTTTACTACATGGATGTGTCTGCTTGATACAGCACCATTTGTTGAAAAGACCATCCTTTTCCTTCTGCACCGTGTGGCACATTTTTTCATAAATTAAATGGCTGTGTGGTCATCTGATTTATGAAATTAGTGTGGGTCTGTTTCTGGACCAACCTGGGCAACATAGTGAGATCCCATCTCTACAAAAAATAAGAATAATAAACAAATGAATAAAATTTAAAAAATAAGTGCGTAGAGCAGATGGAGTCATAGGTGAAAATTTATAAATGATCGTCAGTTTCTTGGCTACATACAGGTGTTGGTAATTCAGATGTGTTGGGAGTTCAGGCAAAATGTGTTAAGTGAATTATATGGTGTTCAGAATGATTGCTAGATGTTCATTGTGACTTGAATTAGATGTTATTTGAGCCTCACAGAGCTACAGTTTGACTCTTTTATATATTTATTTGTCTTTTTACAATTTTTACAATCTTCCTGTCAAGGCGGTAACTCTTTTATGCTTAACTGTTCTCAGGTGGCCTCCCAAAGTGTTGGGATTACAGGTGGGAGCCATCACCCCTGGTCATTTTAGTTTTAATAATTTTTATATTTTTCTAATTTAAAAGATTTACTAAAATCTCTTACAGCTATTATTTATGAATCTAGTAGTCATTGTTATTATGATTATTTTGTATGTGTTTAATCTCATTTTCAATATAAGCTCCTGGAAATTAGAGATTTTGTCTCTTTTATTCACCACTGTATTCTCAGTACTTGACCTTGCCTGGCATGAAACAGATACTGAATAAATATCTGTTAAATGAATGAATGAACATACTAATACCATATTCAACAATCTCCAAGTATCACAGTTTTCACCATCTAACAAATAAAATAGCTTGTATAGAGCAGAGTCATAGTCAACCTGCCATAAAAGGAAATGTCAGTAAAAAATAAACCTTTGTGTAGCTGCTAAGATTTTGGAGCTTTTGTTACTGTGGCGTAACCTAGCAAAAGCTTAGTGAGACCACATATAGAATATACATGTACAGATAGACCAGATAGACCAGTATATGAGATTACAAAGATAGTTCAATAAGCATTAACTACACCCACATACTCTTAATTCCTTAACAGAAAGAATCAAATTCTTATTCACTAAGATCTGCCTCAAATATTACTTACTTTGTGAAAACTTCCCTGGCTACTCAAGTATTTAGTCAGGACTCTTTGTTTCCACCCCCCCACCCCCCAGGCTGGAGTGCACTGGTGCCATCATAGCTCACTAACCTCTAATTCAAGGCTCAAGGAATCTTCCTGCCTCAGCCTCCCGAGTAGCTGAGACTACAAGTGTGTGCCACCATGCTCAGCTAATTTTTCATTTTTTATTTTCAGAGACGGGGTCTTACTGTGTTGCCCAGGCTGGTCAGGACTGTTGATTACATATGACAGAAACCCAACCAACCCTAGTTCCCCACCACCTTTCAACCTGCTCCTCCCTGGGTCTTCCCAGTCTTGGTAAATGGCAGCTCTATCCTTCAAGTTGCCCAAGCCCCAAATCTCAAAGTTAACCTTGATTTCTCTCTTTTATCTCTCACAGGTAATCTGAAGGCAAATCCTGTTTAGACCCAGGCGAAGGTTCCTGGTGACCCAGGCTCTCACCAGCAGATTGTCCCTTACTGTCCTCCTGAGGGTGTCTGGAGCTTCAGTGCTCTGTGCTCTTGGCCTCCACACTGGGGGTGCCACCAACTCCCACTGTCCAGGGCTTCCAGTGGACTCTCCGAGGCACTGATGTAGAAACGTCCCCATTCGGTGCACCAAGAGCAGCCTCACACGGTGTGGGCCAACAGGAAGAGCTGCCAGATCCAACAGGTAAAAGTCCCGAGGCATCGCCAGCTCGATGGGGTCAGAGAGTCCTCTTTCTGTTATGACTCAGATGTGAAGGGAAGACACCAAGGGCCCTAAACATCACAGGGCCTTGCCTGGAATGAAAAAGATATTAAAAAATATTTGTTAAATGAATGAACAAATCTTCACAGCGTGTGCCGCCCACAACCTGCAATGCCGTGGTCAGGTGGAAGTGATTTTACTTCAGGAGAGGACAGTGTTCTCTTCAGGACTTTTCCTTAGTAGCTAGATCTGCATCCCTCTCCTCACTCTTCCCCTTTCACCCCCCATTCTCTGCCCCCATTTCTCTCTCTGTTTCCACCCTGCTGTCCCCTTTCACCTGCTTTCTCCTCTTCAGCTTTCGTGGCTCACCCCCTCCCTGTCCACCCGCATCCCCCAGGCTAAGGCCCCTGCACTGTCCTGGGTGGAGAGTTGTGTCTGGTTCTAGGCAGTGCCCTCTAGATGTGTCCAGGATGGGGAAACATGGCTCAGTTGCCAGTATAATGGGTTAAAAGAGTGGCCACTTTTGAAGGCCTTTGCCATTTCCCATTCCGGAATCCTGTAGGATGTAGAATTTATGGGCCACAGTGGAATTCTTGGTTCCCCAGGACCTTGTGGTGGACGCCTGCTTTCCCTGAGCATTCATGGGGTGACTGTTAGGTACCAGGCCCTGCTCTGGGCTAGAGGCCCCATAATGAGTAAATCTCAGGTAACTACCCCACAGAACCCACCACTGCAGGCATTGAGAGAGGGAGAAAGAAAGGGGCATGGCCTGTTTGTGTCCTTCTCATGTGGTCGCCCACCAGGTCCTGGGGGAGTGGGAACCAGTGCAAGGAGAGATGCCCAGTGAGAAAGGCAAATGGGTGATGTCAGGCCCAGGGGCTGAGGCCCTCACCTGCAGCTTCTAGAGTGGAAAAGGAGCAGCAGGGAAGGTCGTGGCCTGGTGTTCTGGGGTCCACTGTCTCATCTCATTTTTGTGGGCACCAGAACTTATCCAAAGACAAGACTTAGTGTCTCTGGCAACAGTGGGCCAGAGACAGAATGTGTTTCAGAGGAGGAGGAAGGGGTTGTAACCCATGGAAACAGTATATGGTTTTACAGCAGTGCATCTTTCTCTAATAACTAGTTAGTGTGTTCCTGTTAATGGAAAATATTGGTGGTGTAAGTTCCCCCTGGATGTTGTCATCTTCACGTAAATTTTTTCGCTCCTTCCCTTCCTCCCTCCCTCCCTCCCTTCCTTCCTTCCTTCCTTCCTTCCCTACTTCCCTCCCACTGTCTCTCTATTCTTTCCCTTGCTCCCTCCCTTCCTTCCTTCCTCCTTTCCTCCTTCCATCCCTCCCTTCCTTCATCCTTCCCTCCCTCCCTCCTTTCTGTCCTATCTTCTTTTCTTTTTCTTTCTCTCTCTCTCATACTCTCTTTTTCTTTCCTTTTCGTTCTCTCTACTTTTTTGAATAGACCACACTGTACTGAAACCTACATTATTTACCAAAATCTCTGGAGCTGCTTCTGTCTCGCAGGCAGGGAGCTCCTCCTGTAGCCCTTAGCTCCTCCCAGCCTCCTCCTCCTTTGATTCGTGGGTGCCACTAGGGCAGCTTCTGAGTCTCAGTGGTTCCTAGTCACCAAGTTCTGCACACCCAGATGGTTTGTACCTGTCCTTACCAGAAGCCTGCACTGTCCAGATGGCTGAGGCTGCTTTTACCTAACTGATCTGCTATCTGTGTTCCGGGGGGCGCCCCAGGGTTAAAGGTAAATGGCACAGGCATTGAAATCTCCTACTACTCTGACTCCAGGTTATACACCTCAATGCCAAGTACTAACCACACAATAACAGGATGCCACCAAAACCTTGATAAGGGGCTGCTGCATCCTAATTAAGAAAAATTAATAGACATTATTTTTAAGAATAGTTCTAGGTTTACAGAAAAACTGAGTGGATAGTACAGAGAGTTCTCCTAGGCTCCCCTGTCCTCCAGCACACAATTTCCCCTGTTGTATTAGTGTGGTCCATTTGTTACAATTAATGAACCACTATTGATACATCATTATCAACTAAAGTCCATAGTTTACATTAGAGTTCATTCTTTGAGTTTCACAGATTATGGGTTTTGGCAATTACATGATGTCCTAAATCCCCAATACAGCATCATGCAAAATAGTTTCACTGCTGAAAATTCCCTGTGCTTCACCATTTCATGCCTCCTCCTCTCCTCCACCCCTGACAACCACTCATTGTTTTACTACTTCTATCTTTTTGACTTTCCAAGAGTGTCATAGAGTTGGAATCATACAGTATGTAGATTTGTAGACTGGCTTCTTTCTAGCATTATGTACTTTAAGTTCCTCCATATCTTTTCATGGCTTGATAGCTTGTTTTTTAAAATCACTGAATCAGATTTCATTGTATGGCTACAACACTGTTTATTCCTTCACTTGATGAAAGGCATCTTGGGTACTTCCAAGTTTTGACAATGATGATAAAATTGCTGTAAGTACTTATGTGCAGGATTTTGAGTGAACTTAAGTTTTCCGAAGTGACTGCACCCTTTTGATTTCCACTAGCTATGGAGAGTTCTGGTTGCTCCTCATCTTTGACAGCATGACAGCATTTGGTGTGTTCACCTTTTTGCATTTTAGACATTCTAATAGGTTTACAGTGATATCTCATTGTTGTTTTAATGTGCAGTTCCCTGACGACAAATGATTTTAAGCATCTTTTTCATATGCTTATTTGCCATCTGTATATCTTATTAATGAGGTGTTCAGATCTTTCACCTTTTTTTTCTTTGTGTTTAGTTCTCAGAATTCTTCATACATTTCGAACAGCAGTTTTTCCATCAGATTATTTTGTAAATATTTTCTGCCAGTCTGTGACTTGCTTTTTCCGTTCTCTTCACAGTGTCTTTCACAGAGCAGAAGTTTTAAATTTTAATGAAGCTCAACTTAATTTTTTTCATTAGTAGATTGTGCTTTTGGTTTTGTATCTAAGCCATCGTTGAACCCAAAATCCCCAAGATTTTCTCCTCTGTTATCTCCTAGGATTCTTATGGTTTTGCATCTTACATTTATGTGTAAGATTTATTTTATAAAGGGTATAGCATGCATACCTGGATTTATTTATTTATTTATTTTTTGCATGTGGTTATCCAGTTGTTCTAGCACCACTAGTTGGAAAGGCTATCTTTGCTGTTTTAAATTGTCTCTAAACCTTCATGGAAGATCAGTGGACTGTATGTAGGCCTGTTTCTGGGCTCTGTATTCTTTTCCATGGATCTGTTTGTGTGTGTTTTCTCTTTTCACCAGCTTCACCAGCTTTCTCTTTTCACACTGTTTGGGTTACTGTAGCTTAATGTAACTCCTGAAGTTGGTAGTGCCAAACCTCAGGGGTTTTTTCTGAACGTCATCATGAGAACCTGGTTGAGATCATTGTAGTAAAACTTGGAAATGTGTGAGATTCCCCCTTAGTCTGGTTTTCAAGGAGTTTTTAATGCTCTAGCCAGGCCACCCTCAGCTTCTAGTAATCCATCAATACCATTTAAGTGCTCCTCGCACTTGCTGTCCCCAGTAGCTTCTCTTCCTGTGAGCTGTGACTCCTTGTGTGTTAGCCTGTCTTTCTCATTTTTAGGGAGGCCATTTTCCCTGTGACCTCAATTCTCTGGTCCACCCTAGAAGGGTTGACTTTCAGTTCATTCAGCTTTTTTTCTAGCTGTGAGGACAAGTGATGACTGCCTAGCTCTTTCCGTGTTGGAATAGAAACCCAAAAGTTCGTTTAAAGAATGACTTGTTATAAGTCACCTATTGTCAGTGTACAACTCAATGATTTATAGAATTGATTTATAGAATTGTGCAGCCATCAGCAGAGTTCTACTTTAGCACATTTTGTCTCTTCCCCAAATTCCCTTGAACCTCATTGTAGTCATTTCCTAATCCCTGGTCCCCATGACTGGGTCTAAGTAGAATAAATATTTGGAAAGCAGACTTCATTATATCTACATTTTCATGTGTTTGGGACTTTATATAGTGGACTATTGTGTTCATTTTGTGACAAGTAGAGAAGAGATTGCATTCTAGGGATGGTTTTTGGGGGAACATAATATTGATCCTGTTTATGACTCTCCTTGAATTGGTTCATCTGTGCCCGTGACTGGTATTTGCTACCAAACCTTGTCTGGTAAGCACAAGAAAAGGAATTTTTAAAAATCTGCTATTAAAATCAAGATGATATATTTTCACATCATAATATGTGGAGTTAAGTAATGAACCATCTTTATTTATTTATTTATTTATTTTTGAGATGGAGTTTTTGCTCTGTTCCTCAGGCTGGAATGCAATGGCGTGATCTCAGCTCACTACAACCTCCATCTCCGGGGTTCAAGTGATTCTCCTGCCTCAGCCTCCTGAATAGCTGGGATTACAGGTACCCACCACCATGCCTGGCTAATTTTTGTACTTTAAGTAGAGACAAGGTTTCTCCATGTTGGCCAGGTTGGTCTCTAACTCTTGACCTCAAGTGATCCACCTGCCTTGGCCTCCCAAAGTGCTAGGATTACAGACATGAGCCACGGTCTGACCTGAACCATTTTAATTGCACTTCATTTTTAAAAACCTTCTCCTTATTATGTTGTTGTTTAATAACTTAAAAGCTATCTGTAGACCAGGAATAATTATTTGCTATATAATATAGCAAAAAATATGTATATATAAATGGACTCATTCAAAATATATAAAGAACTCCTATAGATTACAAAGAAAATGACAGACACCCCAGTATATCAATGAACATAAAAATTTGAGAAGATATTTTCCATAAGAAGGTATCTAAATGAACATTAGGCAAGAGAAAACCAAAATAGGATGTCACTAGACACCTGGTAGAATGGCTATAATTTAAAAGACTGAAAATATTAAGTGTGTGGGAATGTAGAGCAACTGAAAATGGCCTAAATCTTTCATAGAAATGTAAAATAATACAGTTACTTTGCAAAACTCTGTGTCCATTTTCTACCCATTCACCAAGCAACTCCATCCCTAGCTATACATATCCAGGAAAATAAGTATGTATCTTCACGGAAATAATTGTATGAGAATATTCATAGTTACTTATGCACAGTAGCCAACAAGTAAACCTGCTTCCCATCAGAAAAATGGATATCAAATTGTGTGATAATCATACAATCAATAGGCTATTACTTGGCCAAAACAAAATGAAACAAGGGAAAAACACAATCAGACAAATTAGTGGCATATATAACCACCTGAGTAAGAGAAGTCAAAACAAGAGAACATACTAAATGATTACTTTTTTTTATTTTTTTGAGACGTAGTCTCACTCTGTCCCTCAGACTGGAGTGCAGTGGCACAATCTCAGCTCTGCCTCCCAGGTTCAAGAAATTTTCCCTGCCTCAGCCTCCCAAGTAGCTGGGATTACAGGTACCTGCCATCACGTGTGGCTAATTTTTGTATTTTCAGTAGAGACAGGGTTTTGCCATTTGGACAGGCTGGTCTTGAACTCCTGACCTCAGGTGGTCTGCCCACCTCAGCCTCTCAAAGTCTTGGGATTACAGGTGTGAGCCACCAGGCCTGACCAAAATGATTCCATTTTTATGAAGCACATGAATAAGCAAAATTAATCCATGGTGGCTGCTATAGTTTAAATATTGGTCCCCTCCAAATCACATGTTTAAACGTGGTCCCCAGTGTTGGAGGAGAGGGTTAATGGGAGGTGTTTGGGTCATTGGAGTGGATCCCTCATGAATAGATTAAACCCCACCCTGGGAGAAGGTAGTGAGTGAATTCTCACTCTCAGTTCCTATAGGATCTAGTTATTAAAAAGTGCCTCTCACCTTTACTCTCTTTTGCTTCCTCTCTCACCGTATAATCTCTGCACACACTGGTTCCTTTTCACCTCTGCTGCAAGTGGAAGCAGTCTCAGGCCCTCATTAGGAGCAGATGCTGGTGCCATGCTTCTTGCGCAGCCTGCAGGACTATGAGCAAAATGCATCTCTTTTCTTTATAAATTACCCAGCCTCTGGTATTCCTTTCCAGCAACACAAAAGGACTAAGGCAGTGACAACATTCAGAATATATTCTTCATATGGGGGATGAGTATTGACTGGCAAGGACCACATCAGAACTTTGTGGCATGGGGGAAAATGTTCTCTGTCTTTAACTGGGTGTTATTATACAATGTATAGTTATACTAAAATTTATTAAGCTGTACCTTTAGGTTTTTTGCAGTATACTCTCTGCAAATTATACCTCAGTGAAGAACTGTTAGCATACAACAAAGAGAGAGATAACAAACACTCAAAAATGTGAAAATTGGCCAGGCGTGGTGGCTCACGCCTGTAATCCCAGCACTTTGGGAGGCTGAGGTGGGCAGATCACCTGAGGTCGGGAGTTCGAGATCAGCCTGAACAACATGGAGAAACCGTCTCTACTAAAAATACAAAAGATTAGCCGGGCATGGTGGTGCATGCCTGTAATTCCAGCTACTCGGGAGGCTGAGGCAGGAGACTCCCTTGAACTTGGGAGGCAGAGGTTGCGGTGAGCCAAGATTGTGCCATTGCACTCCAGCATGAGCAAAAAGAGCAAAACTCTGTCTCAAAAAAAAAAAAAAAGTGAAAATTGACAGAAAATAGGTAGCAAATATTTAGCTTATAAATAAGAGGGATCCATTGAGAAAAAACCAAAAGCAATGGACTAGAACAAAGACAAAAAAGTATAATTTTTTAAAAAAAGTATAATAAAAAGTTTTAAATTTCAAAGTTTGAAATGATATTAAAGTGGCACACTGTTTCCTTGGGAAAATCAAGTGAGAACCACAAACTCTGAGACTAATTCCAGCAAAAGTATGTAAATCAGTTTGATCTAATGGTACAAGGTTAGCTTTGAAGGCCAAAAGGAACTGGTTTCTAATTCTTTTTCCTCTCGTCACTAGTTTTGTGACCTATGGAAATTTTGCAATTTTTCTGAGTTTGTTTTCTCATCAGGAGCAGGATAATACCTAAGTAACAGGATTGTTCATGGATTTAAATATGATTGCATGGCAGTGGACATGAACCATAATTTTTAAGAATATATTTACACTGAGCTCTCCTTTAACGTGGATAATGTTAAAATTGTAGACAAACAACAAGTGACAAAGAATAGACAAAATGTTCTAACATAAATATTTTTCCTTTGTTTCTAGAAAGAAGTCACACATACGGTAAAAATAATTAGAGAGGACCTAGTTCATATTGAACAATCTTCCCCAAACCCTGAAACGGGTCTACTTTCTAACACCAGAGATGTCTTGACTGAGTCCAACCCCTGCAGTCCCCTCTGTCCGGAATAGACGGAGGAAGTTTGCTCCAGCCTTAGAACAGCATGGGCTGGCAAGCGTTCTCAGAGAGGCTCTCAACTTCAACTCTAAAGGCCCTGAGGAATATGTGCAATTGGGTTGGGTTAAGGCCAAGCTGAGCCACATGACCAGGGCTCTCACCAGCGCCAAAGTCAGTGGAAGGATATCGGTCCCCAGAGCTCTGTTACAGGCCATGGGGTGCTCCATGGAGGGGTGGTGAGCATATGAATAACAATCAGGACAAACATCGGTAATGGACAGGAGGCATAAATAAACAATGTCCACCCTCCACTAAAACCCAGGAAAGTTCTCATTCAAAAAACAATGTCTTGAAGAAAAAACATAGGTACAAATCTTTGTGACTTTGGATTAGACATTTTTTAGGTAGGCACAAACAACCCAAAAATAGATAGATAAATGGACTTCATTAAAATAAAAATCTTATATGCTTCAAAGGACACTGTCAAGGAAGTGAAAAGATAATCCATATAATGGGAGAACTATTTCCAAATTATATATTTGACAGGAGTCTAGTACCTAGAGTATATAAGGAATTCATATAACCTGTTGGGAAATGTTTCTACCTTGATGATGTTGTACAGACAAGAGATAAACAGTGAGGAATATGCTTAGATGTATTGGGAAAGAGATGGGTCGGTGGCATTGTCACAAGGGTACATGAATAATGAGAGTGAATGCTGAAGGAATGATCCCCATTGGTGGTTACCCTCAGGTGAGACCAGGGTGCCTGTGTTTCAGCAAAGCCTGGGCAATTGGAATGCAGGGATCCTAAGATTCCATGACACCCCCACCTTCTAATTCTGTTATTGCAACTGCAGACCTGGCATGCTGGCCACAATCATCCTCACTCTTGTCAGAGACTGAGTGACTGGCAGTGCCTTCAGCTCTGAGCTCAGGCACCTCAAACCTTGGTTTTGTGGTTAAGGATCCTAAAGTGCTGTGGGGAGTGTTCATGTTTTTCTCAACAGTAAATTAAGAATTTTAGTTACTGACATCCCTCAGTCCTAATTAAACCTATTTGATTTCACCAGTTTTTAACCCATCCTGTGTTTGTGTTTATTCTCCCCAGTCCCTAGCTCCACCTTTTCTGCAACAAATGTCAGCATGGTGGTATCTGCTGGCCCTTGGTCCAGTGAGAAGGCAGAGATGAACATCCTAGAAATCAGTGAGAATTTGCATCCCCAGCTGGCAGAGAACAAACAGCAGTTCAGAAATATCAAAGAGAAATTTCTTATAACTCAAGTGGCCTACTTCCTGGCCAACCAGCAGAGCACATACCGTAAGTTCAATAGGCTCACCATCACGAAAGTGATGAATGATGTCCTGTCTTCTCTCTGAGAAACTAAATGCACTCTCCATCAAAAATAATTTCATCCCTCCCGTACTTCTAGGAAAATAGAAATGGGTGTTTTAGCATTTTGTTAAAGTTGGAAGACAGAGGTACCAAAGTATTTAACAACTTTCCATACTTACAGTTAGGTGGGGGTGGGACTAGAATTAAAATCTCAGTTGATTTCTGTCACAGGCACAGAACGACCTGTTTTCTCCAAGAGGCTAAATCATGTTTTCAAGACTACTGTCTGTACCATACAAAATCCTGCAGACAAATAACGTCTAGTCTGTTCTAAATGTCTGGGACTAGTGAACTTTTATTCAGTTCAAGCTTCTGTTGAGGCCCTATAGGCAAAGCTCTGTTCTAGTGACCCTGAGGGAAACTTGGTGATAGTGCCCAGTACCTGCTCTGAGGAGCTTCAAGAAGACTCTGCTCCTAATAGAACCTGTGGTATCTATAAGTGACAGAATCAAGAGGAGGGAGTGGGGGCCGTGCACAGTTGCTCACTCTTGTAATCCCAGCACTTTGGAAGGCCGAAGTGGGCAGATCACGAGGTCAGGAGTTTGAGATCAGCCTGGGCAACATGGAGAAACCCCATCTCTACTAAAAATACAAAAATTAGCTGGGCATGGTGGCAGGTGCCTGTAATCCCCACTACTCGGGAGACTGAGGCAGGAGAATCCTTTGAACCCAGGAGGCAGAGGTTGCAGTGAGCCAAGATTGTGCCATTACATTCTAGCCTGGGTGACAGGGCAAGACTGGTCAAAAATAAACAAACAAACAAACAAAAATAAAAAAATAAACAGCAGAGAGTACTCTGGTAAGAGGGAAGTCCTAGGGCACAGGCTCTTGTTCCTAAAGAGGAAGAAAGATCACACCCAAGAATGTGTGGAAGTAGCAGTACAGTGTGCAGAGCAGGGACCCTGGGCCTGTCTCCTGGGCTCCATCCAAGTTGCTTGTCTTGTCTGTCCCTCAGTTTCCTCATCTGTTCATACAATACTACAATAATACCTACCTCTGTAAATTGCTGCAGTGAATTACATGAGCTATTTCTTGTCAATCTCCTAGAACATTTATTGGCACAGAGTAAACACTATCTATTAGTTCTTTATTCTACTGTTTCTAAATTAACACAAGCTTTATTAGTATTTGGGCATATTTCCCTCATGGCCTTATGTCTCATACTTTATGCTTCAGATACGATTATGATTTAAAAATCAAATATTTAAAAAATCTTTGACGTATTTTTCTTTGAAATTCCCGGTAAAAGGGAAACCATCTGTCCCATAGTCCTAGGGGCCTTTCCGACCATACAAGAAATCACTACTTCATGCCCCAGTGCAGTGTTTTAGAGGAGAGGCTGCAAGGCTTGGACAAGTGGCTCCACATTCAGAGTCAGACCTCAGGGGCTGTGAATTCTGACTCCACTTCATTGTGGTTGAATCATCTGGTCAACTTCCTTGATGTGCTCTTGAGTTTCTCTTTCTTCGTCTCTAAATTTTGGAGAAACAGATGCTAGAAAGTCAGGAGACTGAAGAGTAAAGATGTGGAAATCCCTTCCTAGAGCCTGGTACTGGGGACAGTTTTGTCCTTGGGATGGACCTGACTCCTGCCCTGTAGGCAGTGACCACAGCAGCATGTCCAGCCTTACACTGAAGCAGGCATGTCTGTCTTTTCTCAGAGTATGAAGAGTGCAAAGACCTCATAAAATCTATGCTGAGGGATGAGCTTCAGTTCAAGGAGGAGAAGGTTGCAGAGCAGCTCAGGCAGGCTAAGGAGCTCAGGTGAGGGGATCCCGTGGGGGTAGGCAGGTGGGCAGGTGTGTAAATCTCTGAAATACAGCAGCTCAGCGGGAAAAAGTAAGAGCTAAGCTGGGCTAGGGGAAGGGCAGGAATTGCCATGGCAGGCTCACGACACACAAATATTTATCCAACAGAGAACAAGGATAATAGTAAGTTATGGGTTGCAGTTGTTTCTCAGAGCCTTGTTTTCTTTTTCTCAAACAAGTAATTGTTGAGGTGAAATTTGCATAACACAAAATTAACCAAAGGAGTGGGAACCACCCAGCAGCATTCAGTATACTCAAAATGGTGTGCCTTCACCACCCCACTTACCCTTAGTGAGAATCAGCTCCTGACTGACTGCGGCTTCTCATTCTTTCACTCAATCAATGTTGCCTTCTCGACCCTGTCATTATTTTCTTGTTTCATCTTTTCAATTCGCCCCGTCTGCACCTGGCCTCATTTCTGTACATGGCTTTGTATCTAGTCGCTGCAAGATGCACTGTGTGTATTTTTACATGGAATTGTCCATGGCCAGAGTGAGGAACTGAAAGGATGTCTTTTTGAAGCGGAATTAGGAAGACACCTACTTTTGTTTACAGAAGAGAAAGACTAATGGAACATCATCGAGGATCTTACAGGAGGCCTCTCTGATATAGAGGAAGGCTGTAAACCATTTTGTATTCTTCTCTTGGCCACAGACATTCCTTTAAACATGTGCTGACCTTCTGCTTGGAGGTCTCCTTGAGGACATTGTCTCAGAAATCTCTGTTGCAATATTAGAACTGACCACTCATCCCTTTCCACTGTTAAATTTTCTCTACTGTCTCACCTTAGGCAATATAAAGTCCTGGTTCACTCTCAGGAATGAGAGCTGACCCAGTTAAGGGAGAAGTTATGGGAAGGGAGAGATGCCTCCTGCTCATCAAATCAGCATCTCCAGGCCCTCCTCGCTCCGGATGAGCCAGACAAGTCCCAGGGCAGGACCTCCAAGAACAGCTGGCTGAAGGGTGTAGGCTGGCACAGCACCTTGTCCAAAAGCTCAGCCCAGGTATGGTGGCCATAGGCCCTGATGACCCAAAACCCCAGGCTTGTGAGAGACTCCAGACCTGCATACTTTCATAATGACAGTTGTATCGGTGGTGTTTTTTCCACTAAACATATGTGGCTATGACATGACCAGGACTTCCTGGGTAAGAACAGAGATGGGAAACCCATGGGGTTGGAGGTCACAGTATTGCAAATGTCCCTCCTTGCTGGATGGAAGGTGGTCTTTGGAGCAAGAGGCAGCATCAATCTGGTTTTAAAGGACAAGAAGGAGGCCGTGACAGGAGAGCGCTTGTTAGAGTGAAAAGAGCTCTGGACTAAGAACGAAGGTTCCCAGGCTGTCTCTTCAGCAATGTTCTTAGTAACTGTCAGTGAGTGATTTGTCCTTCCTGAGTTTCTCTGTCTCCATCTGCAAAGGCAGGCAAATTGTCTCTCGCAAGGGTCTGAAGCATCCAAATGTGGGAACACTTAACGACTGCTTTTCAAAATGAGATGAAGCCCCTCACTGTGTGGTGTTGGAGAAGGCAGTTGATGTGGGGGCATTTGGTGGTAGGAAGTGCTTCAGACTGGAGCACTCCCCATGGAGAGAATGTCCCTGAATAACACAGCAGAAGCCACATGGGGGGCCTGTGCAGTCTCCTGATGCATAGAGGACTGTGGGACAAGTTTGTCCTCTCCTAAGAGAAAGAATTAGGTTTGAAATGCGAACTATGACAGGACACCAAGCCTGTGCCTGGGAATCAGATCTGTGGCAGGATGGGGAAGACAGCTGCCAAAGGCCGGAGAGAGGCTGCACAAGCCTCCAGTGATATGGGGAGCAAAAGGTCTTTTCATATTTGGCCACATCTTGATGGTGGCCCTCCAGATCAGAAATGCATTGCCTGATGGATCTGTAAACCATGCCAGGGCATTTTGTTAAAGATAAAACATGAGAGATTTCAGTTGAACGATGATGACTCATACCTAGATGTTCATGTTTCTGTGCACATTGGGCTGACTGTGCTTGCAGAGTGTAAAGTGGGAAATATCTGAAGGAACGCTTCTGTATTTACAGAAAATGATGAAGATGAGGATGAAGATGTTAAAGTTGAGGAGGCTGAAAAAGTACAGGAATCATGTGCCCCCAGGTAACACTGAATACTCAGGAGTAAGTAATGGGTTGTAACCTATGAAAAAGGTCTAGGAGGCACGCCCTCTCTGGCAGCTATGATAGGCCAAAGGCCTGTGTTGCGGGAAGTCAGGGACCCTGAACGGAGGGACCGGCTGAAGCCATGGCAGAAGAACATAGATTGTGAAGATTTCATGGACATTTATTAGTTCCCCAAATTAATACTTTTATAATCTTACACCTGTCTTTACTGTAATCATTGAACATAAATTGTGAAGATTTCATGCACACTTATCACTTCCCCAGTCAGTACCCTTGTGTTTTTCTATGCCTGTCTTTACTTTAATCTCTTAATCCTGTCATCTTTGTAAGATGAGGAGGATGAATGTCACCTCAGGACTCTGTGATTGTATCAACTGCACAAATTTTTTGTGGAGCATGTGTGTTTGAACAATATGAAATCTGGGCATCTTAAAAAAAGAACAGAATAACAGCAATGTTCAGGGAACAAGAGAGGTAACTTTGAACTGGCTGCCGGTGAGCCAGATGGAACAGAGCTATATTTTTCCTCTTTCATAAGCAAATAGGAGAAATATCGCTGAATTCTTTTTCTCAGTAAGGAACATCCCTGAGAAAGAGAATGCGCCCTGAAGGTAGGCTTATAGACGGGGCCCCTTTTTAAGGCCTCCCGTCTTTTATGGTCGAAGCCAAAGGGATGAAATAAGCCCCGGTCTCCTATAGCACTCCGAGGCTTATTAAGTGGAGGAAAATTCCCACCTAATAAATTGTGGTCAGACAGGTTATCTGCTCTCAAACCCTGTTTCCTGGTAAGACGTTTTCAATGACAATGCGTCATTAAAATTGCTAATACTGGCCAGGCGCGGTGGCTCAAGCCTGTAATCCCAGCACTTTGGGAGGCCGAGATGGGCGGATCACAAGGTCAGGAGATCGAGACCATCCTGACTAACCTGGTGAAACTCCGTCTCTACTAAAAAAAAAAAAATACAAAAAACTAGCCGGGCGAGGTGGCGGGTGCCTGTAGTCCCAGCTACTCAGGAGGCTGAGGCAGGAGAATGGTGTAAACCTGGGAGGCAGAGCTTGCAGTGAGCTGAGATCCGGCCACTGCACTCCAGCCTGGGGGACAGAGGGAGACTCCGTCTCAAAAAAAAAAAAAAAAAAAAAATTGCTAATGCTAACTTCATTAGCAATTTTAATTTCACCTCATCTGGTGGTCCTGTGATCTAGCCCTGCCTCCATTTGCTTTGTGATATTTTATTACCTTGTGAAATATGTGATCTCTGTGACCTATACCCTATTCGTGCACTCCCTCCCCTTTTGAAAATCGCTAATAAAAACTTGCTGGTTTAGGCCGGGCGCAGTGGCTCAAGCCTGTAATCCCAGCACTTTGGGAGGCCGAGGCGGGTGGATCACGAGATCAGGAGATCAAGACTATCCTGGCTAACATGGTGAAACCCCGTCTCTACTAAAAATACAAAAAACTAGCCGGGCGTGGTGGCGGGCGCCTGTAGTCTCAGCTACTTGGGAGGCTGAGGCGGGAGAATGGCGTGAACCCGGGAGTCGGAGCTTGCAGTGAGCCGAGATCACGCCACTGCACTCCAGCCTGGGAGACACAGCGAGACTCCGTCTCAAAAAAAAAAAAAACAAAAAAAACAAAAAAAACTTGCTGGTTTTACGGTTTGGGGAACATCACGGATCCTGCCGACATGTGATGTCTCCCCCGGACACCCAGCTTTAAATTTCTCTCTCTTGTGCTCTTTCCCTTTATTTCTCAACCCAGCCGAGACATTTAGGAAATAGAAAAGAACCCACGTTAAACATCGGGAGCGGGTTCTCCTGATAGGCCTGCATTCCCTTAGCCACAGTATGTGAAATTCAGCCCAGCTTAGACACAGGGTATAGCGGCTGTTGTGTTGTGTTTCTCTGTATGTGCTGAGTGTCATGTCTGTACCGTACAGGGATAGCTGAGTCTTCATCCTCCTCAGCTCCTATCTGTCCAGTGCAATGAACACCAGTTGCTCTCTTCCTCTCTGGCTCCCATGGCAGCCATGGTCTGTTGCAGAGAGAAGAGGTTTGCCTGTTCCCTCTCAAAGGGAACCTCCTGTTTGCTTTCTGGGACCACTCTCTTAATGCCTCTTGTCAAAACCAGCTAGGACTCCCTGGGGTCTAATCCCTCTGTGTTTAATCTTCTGCCATCTCTGTCCCACCTGGCTCATCAGGGAGGTGCAGAAGGCTGAAGAAAGGGAAATCCCTGAGGACTCACTGGAGGCATGTGCCGTCCCTTGTTCAAATAGCCACAGCCCTTGTGAGTCCAACAAGCCACACAGAAACACCAAAATCACATTTGAGGAAGACAAAGTCGACTCAACTGTCATTGACTCATCCTCTCGTGATGAATGGGAGGATGCTGTACAAATTATCCCAGGTAGCCTCTGTATTCCTTGTGTCTCATACCTCTGTCTAGGCTGAGGAAGATAAACTCTGAAGACAGGCTCTATACACACAAATTGGTTTGAATAAAGAACTCCGATCGGATTCTAAACACAGGTATCAGTGAGTTTTTTTGTCTTTCTCAACTCATGTCATGCCTTTGTCTGCCAGTCCCCAGTATCAAGTTACTGGCCCCTACGCAAGTGTGATGATCTCATAGTCATCTGTGCAGGAGATGCACAGGAAGTATCTGTCAGGCCTCCTAGCTTTGATTCAGTATTTCTTGTCATCTGTGATTAAGTCATCTGTCCCTGAACAATGTCCACGGAGTTCCTATGCCTTTTTAAGGAAGCTGGCAGCCTTGCCTTTGTATTTGGAAATATTGTTCTCCAGGCTTCACTGCTCTCAGCTTTAATCTTGATCTCCTGTAAGTCAGCTTGCTTAGCTGCGCAGTCACCTTGAAATCAGGACAGAAACTTTTCTTCTTTACTTTGCTGATATATTTCCATAAAGCAAGGCTGGACCCTGGTTCTCCACCCCATCAGTGCAATGGCTGATCCAATGTTGTTTCTTGGTAGCGTCGTAGATTTTTTTTTTTTTTTTTTTGCAATGGAGTCTTGCTCTGTCACCCAGGCTGGAGTGCAGTGGCACCATCTTGGCTTGGCGCAACCTCCGCCTCCCAAATTCAAGTGATTCTCCTGCCTCAGCCTTTTGAGTACCTGGGACCACAGGTGTACACCACCACATCTGGCTAATTTTTGTATTTTTAGTAGAGATGGGGTTTCCCATATTGGCCAGGCTGGTCTTGAATTCATGACCTCAAATGATTCACCTGTCTTGGCCTCCCAAATCACAGATTCTTTTTAAAGCAAGAGTTGTTCTAATTTATCTATCAGTCAAGTTTTATGTGTAGATGCCTCTAAACATTTAATGTCCATGTTACCTGGTAATATAAGTCAGCATTGCAGCAACACTCCTAGGAAATTGTTTGACCAGTTTTCGGAGATTTTTTTGGGGAAAAATTTTGTTTAACTTTGACTCAGGCAGGGAATATGGCATTATGGTCTACACAGAGAGGGAGATTTTGGCCTGTGGGTCTGGAAAGCAGGGTCATCTACTTCTCACCAGACTTAATCTAGGGCACCCTAGAATATTCCTATCAGAATCCATATTCTTGCACTGAGAATAGTTATGTTCTTGTGCTATGACTATACAGTGATTTGGCCATATGTGAAGTGTGAATTGCTTAATGTGACCTCTTCTCTGAATTTATTTACAGAAAATGAAAGTGTTTATGAGGAAGAGGAAGAAAAAGGGCCAGTGTCTCCCAGGTAATGCTGTGGAATTGTGGGCTGTTAATTCAGTAGTGACACCAGGAGATTGTAGATTTAGGGAAAATGAGGAAGTGATGAATAGAACTATTTCTTCCATTCACCCAGTTACAAATTGTCCTTATTAACAATGTGTGTTATTTGTGGCACTTGTATTGGTTTTAACTTCATAGTCCTCTCAAGAGGAACTTGCAATCAGATGAGCCAGATGAACTAGCCAAACAGGGTTTTCTTGTTGATCTTTTCAGAAAACCAGCTCCTGGATTCATTGATTTTTTTTGAAGGGTTTTTTTGTGTCTCTATCTCCTTTAGTTCTGCTTTAATCTTAGTCATTTCTTGTCTTCTGCTAGCTTTTGAATTTGTTTGCCTTGCTTCTCTAGTTCTTTTAATTGTGATGTTAGGGTGTCGATTTTAGATCTTTCCTGCTTTCTCTTGTGGGCATTTAGTGCTATAAATTTCCCTCTACACACTGCTTTAAATGTGTCCCAGAGATTCTGATACATTGTGTCTTTGTTCCCATTGGTTTCTGAGAACATCTTTATTTCTGCCTTCATTTTGTTATTTACCCAGTAGTCATTCCAGAGCAGGTTGTTCAGTTTCCATGTAGTTGTGCAGTTTTGAGTGACTTTCTTAATCCTGAGTTCTAATTTTATTTCACTGTGGTCTGAGAGACAGTTTGTTCTGATTTTTCTTCTTTTACATTTGCTGAGGAGTGCTTTACTTCCAACTATGTGGTCAATTTTAGAATAATTGTGATGTGGTTCTGAGAAGAATGTATATTCTGTTGATTTGGGGTGGAGAGGTCTGTAGATGTCTATTAGGTCTGCTTAATGCAGAGCTGAGTTCAAGTCCTGGATATCCTTGTTAAGCTTTTGTCCATTGATCTGTCTAATATTGACAGTGGGGTGTTAAATTCTCCCATTATTATTGTGTGGGGGTCTAAGTCTCTTTCTAAGTCTGTAAGGACTTGCTTTATGAATCTGGGTGCTCCTGTATTGGGTGCACATATATTTAGAATAGTTAACTCTTCTTGTTGAATTGATCCCTTTACCATTATGTAATGGCCTTCTTTGTCTCTTTTGATCTTTGATGGTTTAAAATCTGTTTTATCAGAGACTAGGATTGCAACCCCTGCTTTTTTTTTTTTTTTTTTTTTTTTTTTTTTGCTTTCCATTTGCTTGGTAGATCTTCCTCCATCCCTTTATTTTGAGCCTATGTTTGTCTCTGCCTGTGAGATGGATCTCCTGAATACAGCACACTGATGGATCTTGACTCTTTGTCCAATTTGCCAGTCTGTGTTTTTTAATTGGGACATTTAGCCCATTTATATTTCAGGTTAATACTGTTATATGTGAATTTGATCCCGTCATTATGATGTTAGTTGGTTATTTTGCTTGTTAGTTGATGCAGTTTCTTCCTACCATCGATGGTCTTTACAATTTGACATGTTTTTGTAGTGGCTGGCACCGGTTGTTCCTTTCCATGTTTAGTGCTTCCTTCAGGAGCTGTTGTAAGGTGGGCCTGGATATGAAATTCTGGGTTGAAAATTCTTTTCTTTAAGAATGTTGACTATTGGCCCCCACTGTCTTCTGGCTTGTAGGCTTTCTGCCTAGAGATAGGCTGTTAGTCTGATGGGCTTCCCTTTGTGGGTAACCTGTCCTTTCTCTCTGGCTGCCCTTAGCATTTTTTCCTTAATTTCAACATTGGTGAATCTGACAATTATGTGTCTTGGGGTTGCTCTTCTTGAGGAGTATCTTTGTGGCATTCACTGTATTTCCTGAATTTGAATGTTGGCCTGCCTTACTAGGTTGGGGAAGTTCTCCTGGATAATATCCTGAAGAGTGTTTTCCAGCTTAGTTCCATTCTCCCCGTCACTTTCAGGTACACCAATCAAACGTAGATTTGGTCTTATCATGTAGTCCCATATTTCTTGGAGGCTTTGTTCATTTCTTTTTACTCTTTTTTCTCTAAACTTCTCTTTTCACTTGATTTCATTAATTTGATCTTCAATCACTGATACCTTTTCTTCCAAATCACCTACTGAAGCTTGTGCATGCGTCATGAAGTTCTTGTGCCATAGTTTTCAGCTCTATCAGGTCATTTCAGGTCTTCTCTACACTGTTTATTCTAGTTAGCCATTCATCTAACCTTTCTTCAAGGTTTTCAGTTTCCTTGCGATGGGTTTGCATATCCTCCTTTAGCTCAGAGAAGTTTGTTATTACCAACTTTCTGAAGCCTACTTCTGTCAACTTGTCAAACTAATTCTCCGTCTAGTTTTGTTCCCTTGCTGGTGAGGAGTTGTGTTCCTTTGGAGGAGAAGAGTCTTTCTGGTTTTTGGAATTTTCAGCCTTTCTGCTCTGGTTTCTCCCATCTTTGTGGTTTTATCCACTATTTTGGTCTTTGATGATGGTGACCTACAGATGTGGTTTTGGTGTGGATGTCCTTTTGTTGATGTTGATGCTCTTCCTTTCTGTTTGTTAATTTTCCTTCTAACAGGTGGATCCCTCAGCTGCAGGTCTGTTGGAGTTTGCTGGAGGTCCACTCCAGACCCTGTTTGCCTGGGTATCACCAACAGAAGCAACAGGTCCGAGGTGAGTCTGAGAAATTGTGGACAGTTAATTTGATGTTGACACCTGGAGACGCCAAGTCCAGGGAAAACAGTACATGCTGAAAATAATGATTTCATCTTGTCAGACAAGTCTGAATTATACCTACTAACATTGCTTTTGGTTCTCATTACAGTAAATGTTTAGGTTTCCATTTCTTCCTACCCTTATCATTTACTAACCTAGTGAAGGTTGACCATACCTCAAAAGCTGTATTCTCATGGTGACTGCAGGGAAACTTAAGCACATTTTATGCAAAATTATTGAGCCCACTCTTTTCATGATCACTGTTCACTGTGTGTCCTGAGGGCACCAATGCAGAGTGTCCTTTGACTCCCTTATCAGTGTGTCACCTGGCCAATTCACTGAGCTCACTGTCTCTGTGTGTGTGTGCGTGTGTGTGTGTTTCTTTCTCTCTCTGTTTCTCTTTCATGCTTTTCTACCTGGTCCTGGTCTATCCCAACATAAAGGCAATAATTTGTTACCTCATTAATGGATCTGTCCTTTTTCTTCTCAAACACTTCCTTATGTTACCTATGAAATCTAGCTGGGGCTGTGTGGTTTCTGATTCCACCTGGCTTATTCTTTACTTTTTCCTCCTTTTCCAGGCTCAGCAGGGAGCTGCTGGAAGAGAAAGAGCTGAAGTCTTACAGGACTCACTGGATAGATGTTATTCGACTCCTCCTGGTTATCTTGAACTGCCTGACTTATGCCAGCCCTACAGAAGTGCCTTTTACTCATTGGAGGAAGAGTACCTTGGCTTGGCTCTTGACGTGGACAGTGAGTAACTTACTATGAAGGAGATAAGGCTCCACCCCTTCCAGATAGGGGTGATATTCCTCTTCCAAGTGGCCCTTACTGACCTGAGAGATGTCATTGCCGCAGGCAGGACCTATGGGCGCATATAGGTTGTAATGAAACTGTAGTTTCAGTTGGAAGCCCAGACATGAAATGGGTCAGTGAGCATGGCTCTATTCCTAGTCTCCAGCCATGCCTGTGGCAACCTGATCCCACTGTCAGCACATTGGACCCAGGCAGATTTAAGAAATTCACAGAACTATGATTTGGACTCAAGGGTTTGTAGATTTCCTCCTTCATTCTAATTTCAGTTTCTTGGAACCATGAACAAGCTGGGTATTTGATGAGACAGGGCTGGATACTGCAGCTTTCCTCCTAGAAATCATCTGGGGCATTTTCTTTGAATTGATGGGAACAATAAGGCATAACTGTTTGCACAAACTTGGGATAAATGATTTTGGGATAACAATCTACCAGAATAGGGATATTTCACCCTTGGTTCTGAAATGCAAACCAAAGAATCTCTATCATGACCGACTTTCAGACCTCCTGATGTATATCTTTCACATTGTCCTGTTCTCATGCTGAGGAGCCTGAGGTCCCCATGTGGGGATTAGACAGTGGACTGTTATGGGTTAGGTAAATTGGCTTATTTTGTCTGTCCCTGTCTGAATTTGTTGCAGGAATTAAAAAGGACCAAGAAGAGGGAGAAGACCAAGGCCCACCATGCCCCAGGTAACTTTGAGCAATTGTGAACAGCTAATTCTGTGTTGACACTTGGAGATTCCTGGTTCAGGGAAAACAGAGCGGGCCGACAATATCGATTACATCTTTTCAACCAAGCCTGAATTATTCCTACTAACATTGCTGTTGGTTTTCATTGCAATAGATATTTAGGTTTCCATTTCTTTCTCCCCTTATCATTTACAAACCTACTATAGGCCGACCATACTTCAAAAGCTGTATTCTCATGGTGACTACATGGAATCTTGAGCACATTTTATGGAAAATTATTGAGCACAGTCTTTTCATGATCACTGTATACTGTGTGTCCTGAGGGCACTAACTCAGAGTGTCCTGTTACTCCCTCATCAGTGTATCACCTGGACAATTCATTGAGCTCTCTCTCTCTCTCTCTCTCTCTCTCTCTCTGTCTTTCTCTTTCATTCTTTTCCATTTGGCCCTTTAGTGTCCCAATATGAAGGCAATAATTTGTTACCTCATTAATGGATCTATCCTTTTTCTTTTTTAACCACTTCCTTATCCTACCCATGAAATCTAGTTGGGGCTCTGTTGTGTCTGATTTTCCCTGGCTTATTCTTTACTTTTTCTACTTTTCCAGGCTCAGCAGGGAACTGCTGGAGGTAGTAGAGCCTGAAGTCTTGCAGGACTCACTGAATAGTTATTATTTGACTCCTTCCAGTTATCTTGAACTGCCAGATTCATGCCAGTCCTACGGAAATTCCTTTTACTCATTGGAGGAATGACACATTGGCTTTTCTCTTGATGTGGACGGTGAGTACCTTTCTATGAAGGTGATAAGGATCCACTGAGTCTTCCTTATAGAGATCATATTCCTGCTCCAAGTGGCCATTACTGAGCTGAGAGATGTCATTGCTACAGTGAGGACCTATAGGTACATGTAGGTTCAATGAAACTCTAGTTCCACGTGGAAGCCCAGACATGGGATGGGTCAGTGAGCATAGCTATCTTCCTAGTCTCAGGCCATGCCCATGGCACTCTGATTCTACTCTCAAGACATTGGACTTGGGCAGATGCACAAATTCAGAGAACTATGATTTTGACTCAAGGGTTTGTAGATTTCCTTTTTCACTCTAATTTCAGTGTCAAAAATCCTCACAACCATGAACAATCTGAGTATTTGATGAGAAAGGGCTGAAGATTGCAATTTTTCTCCTAGAAACCATTGAGGGCATTTGCTTTAAATTGATTGGAAAAATATGGCATAACCGTTTGCACAAACTTGGAACAAATGATATTGGGATAACGATCTACCAGAATAGGGACATTTTACCTTAGTATCTGGGACAAAAACCAAGGAATCTCTATCATGACCAGCCTTCAGGCCTCCTGAAATATATCTCTCACAGTGTCCTATTCTTATGCTGAGGAGCCTGAGGTCCCTGTGTGAGGATTAGACAGTGGATTGTTATGTGTGTAGGGGAATCAGCTTAATGCATCTGTCCATGTCTGAATTTATTGCAGAAACTGACAAGTACCAAGAAGGGGAAGAAGATCAAAACACACCAAATTCAAAACCCATCAAATTCACACATAACAATATTAACCTTAAATGTAAATGGGTAAATGCCCCAATTAAAAGACACAGACTGGCAAATTGGATAAAGAGTGAAGACCCATCAGTGTGCTGTATTCAGGAGACTCATCTCATGTGTGAAGACACACATAGGCTCAAAATAAAGGGATGGAGGAAGATCTACCAAGCAAATGGAAAGCAAAAAAAAAAGCAGGGGTTGCAATCCTGGTGTCTGATGAAATAGACTTTAAGCCAACAAAGATCAAAAGAGACAAAGAAGGCCATTACATAATGGTAAAGGGATCAATTCAACAAGAAGAGCTAACTATCCTAAATATATATGCACCCAATACAGGAGCACCCAGATTCATAAGGCAAATTCTTAGAGACCTACAAAGAGACTTAGACCCCCACACAATAATAATGGGAGACTTTAACATCCCAATGTCAATAGACAGATCAATGAGACAGAAGCTTAACAAAGATATCCAGGACTTGAACTCAGCTCTGGACCAAGCAGACCTAATAGACATCTACAGAATTCTCCACCCCAAATCAACAGAATATACATTCCTCTCAGCACCACATCACACTTCTAAAATTGATGACATAATTGGAAGTAAAACACTCTTCAGCAAATGTAAAAGAATAGAAATCACAACAAACTGTGTCTCAGACCACAGTGCAATCAAACTAGAACTCAGGATTAAGAAACTCACTAAAAACTGCACAACTACATGGAAACTGAACAACCTGCTCTGGAATGACTACTGGGTGAATAGCAAAATGAAGGCAGAAATAAAGATGTTCTTTGGAACCAATGAGAACAAAGACACAATGTACCGGAATCTCTGGGACACATTTTAAGCAGTATGTAGAGGGAAATTTATAGCACTAAATGCCCACAAGAGAAAGCAGGAAAGATCTAAAATCGACACCCTAACATCACAATTAAAAGAACAAATTCAAAAGCTAGCAGAAGACAAGAAATAACTAAGATCAGAGCAGAACTGAAGGAGATAGAGACATAAAAACCCCTTCAAAAGATCAATGAATCCAGGAACTGGTTTTTTGAAAAGATCAACAAAAGAGATAGACTGGTAGCAAGACTCATAAAGAAGAAAAGAGAGAAGAATCAAATAGATGCAATAAAAATTGAAAAGGGGATATCATCTCCAATTCCACAGAAATACAAACTACCATCAGAGAATACTATAAACATCTCTATGCAAATAAACTAGAAAATCTAGAAGAAATGGATAAATTCCTGGATACATACACCATCCCAAGACTAAACAGAAAGAAATCCCAGAGTAGATCAATAAAAGGTTCTGAAATTGAGGTGCTAATTAATAGCCCACCAAGAAAAAAAATTCCAGGACCAGACAGATTCACAGCCAAATTCTACCAGAAGTACAAAGAGGAACTGGTACCATTCCTTCTGAAACTATTCCATTCCATAGAAAAAGAGGGAATCCTCCCTAACTCATTTTATGAGGCCAGCATCATCCTGATACCAAAGCCTGGCAGAGATACAACAAAAAAAAGAATTTTAGGCCAGTATCCCTAACGAACATTGATGTGAAAATCCTCAGTAAAATACTGGCAAACCAAATCCAGTAGCACATCAAAAAGCTTATCCACCATGATCAAGGCAGCTTGATCCCTGGGATGCAAGGCTGGTTCAAAATACCCAAATCAATAAATGTAATTCATCACAGAAAAAGAACCAATGGCAAAAAACACGTGATTATCTCGACAGATGCAGAAAAAGCCTTCGACAAAATTCAATACCTCTTCATGCTAAAAACACTCAGTAAACTAGGTATTGATGGGACATATCTCAAAATAATAAGAGTTATTTATGACAAACCCACATCCAATATTATACTGAATGGGCAAAAGCTGGAAGCATTCCCTTTGAAAACGGGCACATGACAAGGATGCCCTCTCTCAACACTCCAACTCAATGTAGTATTGGAAATTCTGGCCAGGGCAAACAAGCAAGCAAAAGAAATAAAGGGTATTCAAATAGGAAGAGAGGAAGTCAAATTGTCTCTGTTTGCAGATGACATGATTATACGTTTAGAAAACCCCATCATTTCAGCCCCCAAAGTCCTTAAGGTGATAAGCAACTTCAGCAAAGTATCAGGAAACAAAATCAATGTGCAAAAATCACAAGCATTCCTATACACCAATAACAGACAAACAGAGAGCCAAATCATGAGTAAATTCCCATTTGCAATTGCTACAAAGAAAATAAAATACCTAGGAATACAACTTACAAGGAATGTGAAGGACCTCTTCAAGGAGAACTACAAAGCACTGCTCAAGGAAATAAGAGAGTACACAAACAAATAGAAAAACGTTCCATGCTCATGGATAGGAAGAATCAATATCGTGAAAATGGCCATACTGCCCAAAGTAATTTATAGATTCAATCCTTTTCTCATCAAGCTACCATTGACTTTCTTCACAGAATTACAAAAAACTACTTTAAATTTCGTATGGAACCAAAAAAGAGCGTGCATAGTCAAGACAATCCTGAGCAAAAAGAACAAATCTGGAGGCATCATGCTAACTCACTTCAAACTATACTACAAGGTTACAGTGACCAAAACAGCATGTTACTGGTACCAAAAGAGATATATGGACCAATAGAACAGAACAGAGTCCTCAGAAATAACACCACACATCTACAACCATCTGATCTTTGACAAACCTGACAAAAACAAGCAATGGGGAATAGATTCTCTATTTAATAAATGGTGCTGGGAAAACAGGCTAGCCATATGCACAAAACTGAGATGGTACTCCTTCCTTACACCTTATATAAAAATTAACTCAAGATGTATTAAAGACTTAAATGTACAACCTAAAACCGTAAAAACCCTAGAAGAAAACCTAGATAATACCATTCAGAACATAAACATTGTGACTAAAATACCAAAAGCAATGGCAACAAAAGCCAAAATTGACAAATGGAATCTAATTAAAGAGTTTCTGCACAACAAAAGAAACTATCATCAGAGTGAACAGGCAACCTGCAGAATGAGAGAAAATTTTTGCAATCTATCCATCTGACAAAAGTCTAATATCTAAAATCTACAAGGAACTTAAACAAATTTGCAAGGAAAAAAACCCCACAAAAAAGTGGGTGAAAGATATGAACAGATGTTTCTCAAAAGAAGACATTTATGTGGACAACTAACGTATGAAAAAGAGCTCATCATCACTGATCATTAGAGAAATGCAAATTAAAACTACAATTAGATACCATCTCAAGTCAGTTAGAATGGCGATAGTTAAAAAGTCAGGAAACAACAGAGGCTGGAGACGATGTGGAGAAATAGAAACGCTTTTACACCGTTGGTGGGAGTGTAAATTAGCTCAACCATTCTGGAAGACAGTGTGGCGATTCCTCAAGGATCTAGAACCAGAAATACCATTTGACCCAGCAATTCCATTACTGGTTATATACCCAAAGGATTATAAATCATGCTACTATACAGACACATGTACACATATGTTTATTGAGGCACTATTCACAATAGCAAAGACTTGGAACCAACCCAAATGCCCATCAATGTTAGACTGGGTAAAGAAAATGTGACACATATACACCATGGAATACTATGCAGCCATAAAAAAGAATGAATTTGTGTCCTTTGCAGGGACACGGGTGAAGCTGGAAACCATCATTTCAGCAAACCAACACAGGAACAGAAAACCAAACACCATATATTCTCACTCACAAGTGGGAGTTGAACAATGAGAACACATGGACACAGGGAGTGGAACATCACACACCAGGGCCTGTCGGGGGGTGAGGAGCAAGGGGAGGGAGAGCATTAGGACAAATATCTAATGCATGTGGGGCTAAAAACCTCGATGACAGGTTGATGGGTACAGCAAACCACCATGGTACCTATACACCTATGTAACAAACCTGCACGTTCTGCACATGTATCCCAGAACTTGAAGTATAATAAATAATTTTTTTAAAAAAGAAGGAACAAGACAGTGCTAGGAAGACTGTCTTTTCTTGTTAAAGACGTCAGTGTGTAAATAGTTCCCTCTGTCATGCAAAGAGCAAGATGGCTGAGGTTATTATTTATAATTAATATGTATATATCCACTTACAGTTTATAAAGTTCTGGCATAATACATCATGTCATTTGATCCTCACGTCTCTGAGGTAAGGAGGACAGATATTATTATACCTGAAGCAATGAAAAGTTAAGTAATATTTTCAAGGTCACACAGATAGCAAACAATTGTGTGCAGATGCATTCTGGTTTCTTTATTTCAAATCTTGGGCTATTTCCTTTGCACTGTCTATGAAGTTGGATCAGAGAGCTGTGACAATGTGTGGCCCATAAAGCTGGGTTCGTCAGCATGACCAGGAAGATAAAGATGAGATTAATGAGCTTCTTAACTAGGCAGCTGGGGTGGCCTTCCAGCTGTCCTTAAAGGGCAGGTGGCCAAAGAAAAAATTGCAGCCTTGAGAGCAAAAGCAGAACGCAGCATGGGCTGAAATGATGAGAGAATCTGGACCCAGAGCAGCGTTACCAAAGAATGGGTGCCAAACTCGCCAGTGCAGCAGTTATCTGCAGAGTTTGTTAGCAGTGTAGCTTCTCCAGCTGTAATTTAGGACTTCGGCTTAGAACTGAGTCTGCCGATTCAGCCAATCTGGGCTGGTGGTGGGGGACATGAAGAACCCCCTTTCCCACCCTAGAAAATCTGATAGAAAATATCCATTAAATAAGCCAGAGGATAAAAGCAGCCGAAAACATCTACAGAGATTTTTGATGTTAGGGTAGCAAAATGTTGGCAATATAATAACATTTTTAAGAAACAGCAGAGGGGGTCTAGGCCTCTTTTAGAAAGTAATTTAATAATATTTGTTAACACCTGCCTTGTGCACAGTAATAAGCTACATACTAGGAGTGCAGAAGTGAGTAAGAAATTAAGACAGACTTGGTCCCCATTCTCAGGGAGCTTACATTGCAGATGGAAGACTGATATTAAATAATTATATAATTATTGTATAATGGTTTATTATGCAACAGTATGAATGTAACAATGGAGGATGTCAAAACAGGGACAGACAACAGGGGAGCCTGACTCTGTCTGGGAGATCAGGCCAGGACCATCCCCTGAGGAAACAGCATATGATTTCAGATCTGAAGAATTAGCTGGACTGGTCAAGAAAAGGGGGTGAGGAGGACAAAATAGGTACCCCAGTAGAATATTAATTTGCTGCTTCAAAAAATATTTACTGAGAACCCACAATGTGCCAAGTATTCTTCAGTTCCAGAATACAGCATTAAATAAAAGGAATAAACATTGAGCTTTATATCCCAGTTTATGAAACAAGACAAAATTTTAAAAATTACTAAACAGGAAATCAGCTCATAATAACAATATTGGAAGATTTCAGTTCTCCTCAAATCAATCTGTTGACTCAATGCAATGCCAATAAAAAATCCCAGCGGGACTTTTTGTGGAATTTGACAAACCAATTCTCAAATTTATATGGAAATTCATATAAAAAGGAAGTCTTAAAGAATAAGGTTAGAAAACCTCTATCACCGAATACCAAGACTTATTTTAAAGTGGTAATTTAGACAATGTGGTATTGGCATAAGGATAGAAAGACAGACAATGAAATACTACAGAGCTCAAAAACAAACTCGCCTTTGGCATATGACAAAGGTGCCACTGTAGTTTTGTGAGGGAAAAGGTGGTCTTTTCAATAAATAGTGCCAGATTAATTGGATATTCATATGGAAAATTAATACACAAAATCAATACTTGTGCAAATGAAAGCAGTAACACTTCTAGAAGATAACATATAGCTTTGTGACCTGGGATAGGCCAAGATTTCTTAAACCAGGAGCTAATCAAAAAGGAAAATATTGATGAATTGAGCATCGCTAAAATTAAGAACTTCCATTGATCAAAGGACCATATTAAGAGGAGGTAAAAATTGGGACAGGCATTTCATATATGCCCCTCAAAAGTTACATAAATGGACAATAAAATGTGAAAAAGTGTCCAGGCTCCTTGGCAATAAGAGAAATATAAATTAGGTCGGGCACAGTGGCTCACGCCTGTAATCCCAACACTTTGGGAGGCCAAGGCGGGTGGATCATCTGAAGTCAGGAGTTCGAGACCAGCTTGGCCAACATGGTGAAACCCTATCTCTACTAAAAATACAAAAAAATTAGCCAGGTGTGGTGACATGTGCCTGTAATCCCAGCTACTTGGGAGGCTAAGGTGGGAGAATCACTTGAACCCAGGAAGCAGATGTTGCAGTGAGCTGAGATCACACCATTGCTCTCCAGGGTGGGTGACAGAGCGAGACTCTGGGAAAAAAAAAAGGTGGGGAGGAAATAGAACTTAAAACCACAAGGGGATACTACCTCACACTTCTCAGAATGGTTGACATTTAAAAAGTTAACACTACCAAGAATTAGGCAGGGTGTGGTGACTCACATCTGTAATACCAGCACTTTGGGAGGCCGAGGCGGGTGGATCACCTGAGCAGAGGAGTTGAGACCATTCTGAGCAACGTGGCGAAACCCTACCTCTACCAAATATACAAAAATTAGCTGGGCGTGGTGGTGTGCGCCTGTAGTGCCAGTTACTCTGGAGGTTGAGGCAGGAGGAGAGCTTGAACCTGGGAGGTGGAGAGCCAAGATTGTGCCAGTGCACTCCAGCCTGGGTGACAGAATGAGACTGTCTCAAAAAACAAAAAAGAGGAATTAGCTAGGGTGTGGAGCAATTAGTGAAAGTATAAACTGGTACAACCATTTTGAAAAATAGCTTGGCAGTACCTGCTAAAACTGAACATGTGCATGTTGCATGACCCAGAGATTCTGCTCCCAGTATAAACCAAACAGAGATACATTCATAAGTGCACTAAGAAACGTGTATGAATGCTCACAGCAACATTATTTGTAATAGTTCCCAAACAGGAACGACCAAAATATCCATCAGCAAAAGAATGCTTAAACAAATTTGGTTTATTCTTAAATTGGAACACTAGACAGCAATGAAAGTCAACAAATCTACTACATGAAACAGTCATAAGCATGAAGGTATTGAGCAAAGGAAAGCTGTAACATAAGAGTACATATGATTCCATTTATATAAAGTTCAAGTACAGGCAATATTAATCTATGGAAGTTGTATTTGCAGGGAGATTATTTTATTTCTTGATCATGGGATGGGATGGGAATACAAGAGTGTTCACTTTGTGAAAAATCATGAAGCTATATACTTAGGATTTTTGTACTTTTCTGTATGTAGGTGCATTATAACTCAAAGCATTTGCTTAAGAATTGAGACCATCCAAATCTCTAAATCTCTCTCCTTAGTGAGAAGGCATTGGTGCCTATAACCTGAATAACAACTTATTAAGAAAAATTAGTAGCAGAAATTATTAGAGTTAAACATTTCAGAAAAAGTGTTTAAAATTTATCTTTTGTGTGATTTAATTAAGTTCATATGATTACTTCTAACATCCCAGTGAGAGGATAGTCAGGTATAACTGAAGAAAAATTACATAGCGTATTAGGGTAGGTGAAGCTACAATGTGGTGACAATGTTCTCCCCTCCCCTTCACCACCCTGCTCCCAAATCTCAATGGCTTAAAACAACAACAGTTTATTTGTTGCACTTAACAGTCTAATGAGATGTTTGATAGGTGGCTTTCCATTTGAAGGTTCAGGGACTCGGGCTCTTTCTGTCTCATGACTCTGCTTTCTTCTAGGATCTTGAGTTCCTCCTGGATCCTCTCTATCTGGACAGCCAAGGAGCAAATAGAAAGTGGAAAAGACATACTATTTGTTAACTGCCTTGGCCCCAGGATGACACATCGCTTCTAATCACACAGTAAGAATTAGTCTCTTGATCCTATAAAAGACAGTGGGACTGGGAAATGTGGTAAATCCTGTGCAGAGGAAGAACAAACACATTTAGTGAGGCTCCTGATATCTCTGACATATCTGGAACCCAAGACAGACCATGAGGTCACTAGAGAAATGCTCAGCAAAGAGCTGCCAGGGAACGGGCATTCTAACAGAAAGAGTTACAAAATGCCATCTTAGTCAGGAATCCTGCTGCATTCAGAGATTTAAAAAAGAAGTCGGAAAAGGAACAGCCTTTCACCATTTGAGAGAAAGAGGTTTTGTGAGGCAGATATTAATTAGAATAAAAATTGAGATGGAACTTCTTTTGTATTAGAGGAAGAAATATATGAAGATTAATATCTGAAGCAGACTGTTGGGAAGTTAGTGAATTCATGAGATACTGTACAGGTCAGTGAGACTTTAAGGAGAGGGAAACAAAATAGAGAGACAAGGCAGGCAGGACTATAAAATATTTTGCATTCTTTTGCCCTCAAGAGTAAGGAAGTCAAGAATATAGTACATATTTCACCAAAAAGAGTTAAATTCTCAGAGGAAATCCTCAGGCTTTTAGCCACTTCCCAACATCCCTGACAATGGAAGCTGTCCTTAATGGTAATAATATTATCATACAGAAAAAACAGCAATTAGACTCATGTGAACGCCACCTCCTAGAGTTGTTTAAAATGGTGTTCCTGACCACTCAGCTTCACTTTGGGAGAAGACTGGGGACAAGTGCGTAGGGTTTGTGTCCCAGAAAATAAGGTTAGGAGGTGAAGAATGTGAATTATTTTAAGACAGTTGATTTTGGTCTTCTCATGTAAGAGAGCTACTGGGAATTAAGCATATCTGTTATTTCTTCTGTCAACCTTGGTTAAAGTTGGTGTAGACAATAACTTGTATCTACATTGTCTCTCTGCCTAATCAACTCACATAGCTGCCTGGAAGGAATCTCACACTTGGAATGACAGGTGCATATTCTTCTGGTGTTCCATGTGAAAGCACACGGAATTGTAGAATCTGCTGCTTTGACTATTCTCTCTGTCCTTATAACCACCTAGAAGTACTGAGACCGAACCCAAGGTGTGTTAGGATAAGGCTCGCCTGCTGAAACAAAGACACATACATAAATTCAGTTTTTTAAAGAAGGTGTTAGTCCACTCTCACACTGCTATAAAGAAATACCCGAGGCTGGGTAATTTATAAAGGAGAGAGGCTTAATTGAGTCAGTTCCACATGGCTGAGGAGGATTCAGGAAACTTAACAATCATAGCGGAAGGCAAAGGAGAAACAGGCACCTTCTTCACAGGGTGCCAGGATGGAGCGAACGCAAGCAGGGGAAATGCCAGACTTTTATAAAACCATCGGATTGTTTGAGACTCACTCACTGCCATAAGAACAGCATGAGGGAAACTGCATGATGATCCAATTACCTCCACCTAATCCCGCCCTTGACAAGTGGGGGTTTTGGGGATTATAATTCAAGATGAGATTTTGGGTGAGAACACAGCCAAACCATATCAGAAGTAAAGGTTTGTTCCACCCATATAATAGTCTGCTGTGATTGTCCCAGGCTGGCAGACAGCCCTTCTGATGGTGTTAATTTAAGGACCCATGTTTCATCCATCGTGTTGTACTGTCATCCCTGGGGCACTGCTGCCATATGCATGGTTAAAACTGGGTCACTGTGAGTTCTCACTGGTGGAAAAGAGAATGTATCTGAATGTCTGAATCAGAAGTGACACACTTCACTTTCATCACATTTTATTGGCAGGAACTCAGTTGTGTTATTCCAGTGAACTGCAAGTTGGGGTTACAAACGCTGTCCTTAGTGAGATAAGCCCAGTTATAAATTCATTTATATGAAAGATGAGAAAAATGGATGTTGGTGAATATTTGGCAGTATCTATCCAGGAAGAATAGAGAAAGTTAAACAGAATCACTCAAATGATTTTACACCTATTATTAAAGCAATATATAGTTGAACTTTGTTCATACTACAGTTATGTACACCATTTATTGTAAAATATTCTCAAATCCTGAAAATTATGATTTTTGAAACTACCATTGTACATTACGGTTGCAGAGAATTTTTATCCCCAATTTTGAATTATCTTTAAATGACCAAGATTTCTAAGTCTATATCTTTAAGATTTTCTGTTTCCTCCTTTTCTAAGTCAAATTATTAATGATAAATAAGCAAACACATTGCAAGTTGGGAGCGATATAGCTACTATAAAGAAATGAAGGCAGAAGTTCCTTTTTGTGGTAAGTTTATAAAGCAATAATCCTAAAAATTTGTTTGAAAGTTCATATTAACACACTGAAAGTGTAGCCTTGTTAGTTACAGAATATGAGATTTTGTGATTTAGAGTACATAGAGTAAGATACTGAAAGATAATCTTACTTTCTGGTTTTGGATAAAGCTAGAAAGAACGTTTTATACAAGTCTTGGTGTATTCAAGGAAATCACATATCTGGGCCTAATATTTTAGTAATATACAAGACTTAAAATAAGTCCTGTTCTGTATTTTTTACTAAGGTAGTGATTTCACTGATATATACAACTATCACAATTCATTAAATTGTATTTTTAAATAGGTGCAGTTTATTGTACATAAATATTGTACATACCAATTTTTTGCTTCTGGTGTGGAGGAAGAAATGAGAAGTATGAGAAATGCTAAATATATGGGTAACTGTGGAAAACAACTTTTTCTATTAATTTCTTTAAAATGTATATAATTTTGAGAAGCAAAAATTAGAACATTGCCTTGAGGGGTTTAAAATATAATGTAGAAGTAATGTATAGAACAACTATAACATAAATTATGGCAAGAATGGGGGTAAATAGACCTAGATTGCTACAAAAAATACTGTAATAACTCTAAGCAGACTGAAAAGTTTAAGAATATATATTGCAATACCTAAAGCAACTTCTTAAAAAGCTGTGAAAATGTATGATTAAAAAGCGAAGAGAGGCCAGGCGCGGTGGCTCACCCCTGGAATCCCAGCACTTTGGGAGGTCGAGGCGGGTGGATCACAAGGTCAGGAGTTGAAGACCAGCCTGGGCAAGATGGTGAAACCCTGTTTCTACTAAAAATACAAAAATTAGCTGGTTATCATGGAATACTATGCAGCCATAAAAAAGGATGAGTTTGTGTCCTTTGTAGGGACATGGATGCAGCTGGAAACCATCATTCTCAGCAAACTATTGCAAGAACAGAAAACCAAACACCGCATGTTCTCACTCATAGGTGGGAACTGAACAATGAGATCACTTGGACTCGGGAAGGGGAACATCACACACCGTGGCCTATTTTGGGGAGTGGGGAGAGGGGAGGGATTGCATTGGGAGTTATACCTGATGTAAAGGACGAGTTGATGGGTGCTGACGAGTTGATGGGTGCAGCACAACAACATGGCACAAGTATACGATGTAACAAACCTGCACGTTATGCACATGTACCCTACAACTTAAAGTATAGAAAAAAAAAAAAATTAGCTGGTTGTGATGGCAGGTGCTTGTAATCCCAGCTACTCAGGAGGCTGAGGCAGAGAATTTCTTGAACCCAGAAGGTGGAGGTTGCAGTGAGCCGAGATTACACCAGTGCGCTCCAGCCTGGGTGACAGAGCAAAACTCCATCTCAAAAAAAAAAAAAAAAAAAAAGATAAATTCAAATAAAAATAGAAGAAATATTTAATAATCTGAAAGAAGGCAGGAAAGGGAGAATTAAGAAACGAAAACTGAAATGAGTAGAAAATTAATAAAATAGTAGACTGAACCCAACCCTATCAATAATTACATTAAATATAAATTGACTAAACACTCCAATGAAGAAACAAAGATTATCAGAATAGATTAAAAAGCAGACGTGACCACCTGCTGACTACAAGGAAGTACTCTAAATATGAAGATACACTTTAAGTATAAAAATGAAAATAAGATAAAATATAGGTATTTACATTAATGGAATTATAGTCCAGAAATAGAACCACAGATATATGGCTGATTGATTTTTCAACGAAGTTGCCAAAACAATTCAATGGGAAAATGAAATCAACAAACTGCTGGAAAATTTAGATGTCCATATGGGAACAAAAAGAAAAAAAGAACATCTACTCTTACCTCACATAACATGGAAAATTAACTGAAATGTATGACAGACCTAAAGATAAGCTAAAACTGCAAAACTACTGGAAAATAAAATAGGTGCGAATCTTCATCAACTTGAGATAGGCAATCATTTCTTAGAATAAGACACAAAAAGCATGAATCATGAAAGAAAAAATTTATGAATTAGATTTCATCAACATGAAATATTTTCTCTTTGAAAGACACTATTAAGAAAATGAAAAGACAGGCCACAGTATGGGAGAAAATACTCTCTGTCATGTGTTTGACAAAGGACTGACTGGTATTTAGGATAGATAAAGACCTCAACTCAACAATAAGAAGACACCTCAATAATATTTTATAAAAGATATTGAGTACATGAAAAGATGCTCAACTTTATGAGTCATTAGATACCATTACAACCATTAGAAAGGGTGAAATGGAAAAGACTGACAGAGCAAGTGTTAGCAAAGCAGAATTAACTAGAACTCAAACACAGCTAGCAGGAATGTAAAATGGTATAATTACTTTGAAAAACAATATGGAACTTTATAAGGTAAACATATGCCTATCATGTAATCTAGTTATTCTACTCCTAGGTATATGCCCAAAATAAATGGAAACATATGACTATATAAAAACTTTTACACAAATGTTCATAGCAATGTTATTCACTATAACTCCAAACTGAAAACAACCTGAATGCCCATCAGCCAGTGAATGGATTAAAAGGTGTTTGATATTCATATATGGAATAGTATTCCCCAATAATACTAAACTATATTGAATAATATTCAGCAAAAGGAATGAATTACTCATACACAAAACAATAGGGATAAATCTGAAAATCATTAGACTAAATGAAAGAAACCAGACACAAAAGAATACATGCTATATGATTCTGTTTATATAAAATACAACTACTATATAGTGATAAAAAGCAGATCAGTGTTTGCCTGCAGCCAAGGGCAGGTGGAACAATGGACTGTAAAGGAAATGAAGAATTTGGCAGGTGGGGGGTTCCTAGAAATGTTCTTTTTGTTTTTTTTTTAAGGTGGTGATATCACAGATATATATAACTATTGTAATTGGTTAAATTGTGCCATTTAAATAGATGCAGTTTATTGTACCTAAATTATTCATCAATAAATTTTAGAAGAAAAAAACAGGAAAACCTTCTTCGTATAATTCTTCATAGTTGAAATGTATTTCTTACCCAATAACAACCCTAATTCAATGGTACTGGTTCAGCCTTCTGAAACCACGCCTATAAAAGCATAAACAAAGAATATTTATTCCACTACAAGAGTCCCTTAAATATTTGAAAAGAGCCAATTTTTTTAGCCTTTTCTTATCTATATTACATACTACCCTTCCTCAATCCCCCCGTTTGTTTTTCTTTTCTTTTTTTTTTTTTAAGGTATTGTTTCAGTCCTAGGCTTTTTAACTTTCCTGTTTTCCCACCTTTGAAAACACTTTGTTGTCAATATTCCTTGTAAACCAAATGCAAAACTCTAATTGTTATCTGCTAAGTCTTGTTCAATGGGAATAGTGTGGCTTGTGGAAAGAGTAGGAGATTGGGTATACAGAAATTTGGGTTTGCTGGCTCCGCCAATGACAGTCATTTTTGTTTGTTTGTTTGTTTTATCATAAGCAAAGCAATAACTGTATATTTCTCAGCATCATGAGGGAGTTGGAATTATTTATTTTACCTAAGATTTTATTCATTTTTAGTATCCAGAAATGAAAGTATAGGTAAGAAACTTCTGAGAAACTTTCTCAATTAGGAAATATAAATCAACTGAGACATTCTGATCACAGGTTACTGAGGCCTAAAAATATTTTTTGGTTTAGATGCTAGGGTAATAATAGAAAATTTTAAAAAAGTTTTTTGGTATGATTTGAAAACAATCATTTAGCTTTGTATTTAATTTGTATCCATTTTTCTATTTGTATATGTATCATTAGCCCCTAATTTCTAATGTTGGAGATTTTCCAGTTATGTGCTTTAAACTGATAAAAACAAATACTGCACTTGATCTTAGCCAAAAGGCTGAGGAGTGATGCAGTCATGTGCTTTCAGACCATGCAGGTTTGTGACTTGCTACAAAATCTCCGTGAGTTCAAAAAATTCACAACATGTGGCAGCTCAGATGTTAGGTTGGGCGAAATAAAATATTAAAAAATTTGGAGCTGCTTAGAGGATGCTTTGCTATATATATTTTAATGTGACTTGTATATATGAATATGTTGGGAAAGATGTCACTTGGGAGTGAAGTAGAAAGAAAAATCTTTATGCTTTAAGTCCACTCTGGATAGCAGTAGATATTACAAATAAATTGGGAATTTGTTCAAAGCCAGATATTTTAAAAATATATTTCTTCTGATTGTAATGTTTAAGTAACAACAAAAATCAGTGTTATCTGCTGTTCAAGGGAAATGATGTGGTTTGTAGAAGGAGCTGGAGATCACATATAGGGAAATTCAGGCAAAATCACCATATTCGATATCAAATATTCATGTCTAGGATACTTCCCAATTTGGGGAAAATATCAGCTAAATCATGTGAATGGTACTTTTATCCAGAAAAGAAAATATGTTTAAACTCCCCAGTATCATACCTTATAGCCTACAAAATAACTTATTTTGTCAAAACTTCCCCCAAATGACTTGTGATACAAACCATCCTGCTGGAAAAAGAAGCTTCCTACTACTTGAGTGAGCTACTTGTTCATTCCTAATGTGTGGATGGAATAGACAGTCGGAGCACAGGTTGCAGAAATTGGCAGGACTCCTTTTCAGAGCTAATGTTGTCATTTGTTTTCTAGGGAAGCAAATTTTATATTTTCTGTTAATTAAGAAACACATAAAATAGGTGAATAAAGATAAAGTTCCTAATGTTCAATGACACCTTACAATTTGATAGCTCTTTTACTTCACAGGTATCTGAAAGATGTCCAATATACATTAACTCATTTTACTTTTATATTAATCACTCTCTTATCTTACTCGTTGTTTTCTGGACTTATGAGGTTTTAATTCCCACTCCGTCTCCATGTCTTTTCTTAAATCCTCAGCCTTCACCTTTTGAGTTGTGTTTCTGGGCAGAACGCTTTCACTGGGACTTGCTTTAACCCATACTACTCCATTTACTAGTGGAAGGATAATGTTCTAATTCATCTAATATATATATCTAGTCTGTTCTCCATCTGCTTGGTTTCGTGCCATTGTCTTTCCCTCCTCATAACACATGCATACAAGGCACCTACCCTCAGCCACTCATTCAGACATGCGCACACACCATTTTTATGAATTCTCAGAAAATTTCCCCATCCATTAAATGAGCAAATGCTTTTAAACTGTAGAGTGCTACTAAATTTTTTTGTGACACTGATATTTCATAGGCCACTAATCTGAGTTAGATAAAGCAAAATAACAATGCAGATAACTCATTTCCTACCAAAAACCATGAAGCATTATTACTCTGAGAACATGGCCCAGTTGTTGGAATCCTAGATTCTTTGACACTCCCTACCCAATAGTCCCTCTGGTTTCCCAGCTGACAACTAGGAGAAGGGGCTTGCTAAACCTTCCTGGTTTTAGCAATCAGTTCAATTAACCATCATAATTGCATGTACTTTTCATAAACCAGGCTTACATTCCTGGTTGATTTCATAGCTCCTAGTTCTAGAGCTGCCCCTGCAGCCATGGTGACAGTTCTGCTGCCTGCTTCACTGCCTCTACCCTGACAACATGTTGTTCTGAGGCTAGCAGATCTCGCCCAAGGCAGGATTCTCAATTTTGGAAGGCTTAGTGGGGCCAGGCCCAGGGAATGGTCTGTGAGTATTGCTTAAGCCGCCTCTCCTTCACAGCCTGGTCCCTGCAGTTTCTCTTGCTGTGTCTTGCTCCATCTGTTGCACCCTGGATGTGAATGTGTCTCCCCTAGGGTGCTGGGCACTGGGCTGAGAGGGGCCTAACCTTACCACTCATTCCCTACTGAAGAGCTACTCCATTCCTTTTGTACTTCAACATCTCCCTCTCCCTCTAGAAAGCTATTTCATGTTCTCAGGACTGGTAGAAGCCATGAGCAGCCAGAAGTTCTAGAGAAAATGTTCAAATTTATCCCCTTTTCCTTCTTTAGTGATTATCGGTGGTGGCAAGTGTTGTGTAAAAACTGATGTGTCTATTCCCCTTTGTATGGGCTTCAGACTCTGGGTAGACATGTATATAGCACTCTCAACTTTGTTCCAAGGATCACTTGAGATGCTAAAATATATGCTATTGTATGTACTATGCATTCTCCATGCTTTGACAAATTTAAACATGAGATAACCCATGCTTAAATGCATCCTAACTCAACATATATCACAAATGAATAATCATCTGCCAGTTGTGATAGCATCTCTTCCCTCTCCCCGTTTCCTGGAAAGGATTCCAGACAAATGCATTATTTCTGCTTCCACATAGTGTTTCTTATTTCTTGTTCTGTCTACACATCAATTTGTTCAGTATCTTAACTGGTTATTTGTATCATTGCAATATCTCGATTAACTATAAAATTATATCACCTGTAGAAACTATCTTATTTCTGGACAACATATATATAATAATAATGAATCTTTGATCATATGGCTGCAAGATCCTGCCAATTACTTTTTGGCCTGAGACAAAAAACAAAACAAAATATAACAAAAATGCTTTTTTAAAAGTATGTTTTCTACTCTGACTTCTGACATTTAAATATCTTTTAAAGATATCTGCCAGTGGCTTCTAAAAGTTCCTTTAAATAATCTTTTTGAAGATAAAATATGTTGCATGTTTCATTAATACAATCTTATATAAGATTCTGGATGCCAGACTATTAATTATAATAGTCAGATAAAGTCTACTCCAGACACCAACCACCTGAAGGAATATGTTAATTCTTATTTATACAGGGACTTTATAACAATGGCAAAAGAATTTGCTAAGAATGACTAAACCTAGTATACTCAATGTGAAGTATGTATAGTTTGCCTCACAAACCTAAATACAACTATGGAACATTCATACACTGGTTGTGAGTCCCCACATACTCCTCCTGAAGAAACTGGCATTCATTTTTACTTAGGAAATAATCTATGCTGGCGTAGAATATTTTCCTTTGTCCTCAATTTTGTGTCCTGGGATGTTTGCTTCCTAGTTCAGGGTTTGTGTTAACACATTTTAGAATCTAATTTATACAGTCAAGTACAAAGAACATCCATTGAATGCTGAACCTTTCTCAACTGTTTTCTATGGAAAGCTTATGTTCTTTGTAATACACCTTAGCTGGCTGTGGTTCTATGGTGCATTGGTTCTAGGCCTAATTGGAACACCCTGTCTGGCAGTTCTATTAAGATCAACATTCTTGACTTTGGAGAACAGAAGGTATTTTAAATTCATTTTGGTAGGAGGAGTCAATTTTTGCCTGAAAAGAAAAAAAACCAGATTTCCTGAAATATGAGTACAGGATCTTATACAAGACCATTAAACACTCTTCTTAGCCATTTGGAACTCAATGAATTGCTTTCTAATCAATTTATGTCATTATGTTCTCGGTTGCCTAGATACTTACTAAATCTTTCCTAAAGAAAAATTATTCTGGCGAGGGATGGTGGCTCACACCTGTAATCTGAGCACTTTGGGAGGCCAAGGTGGATGGATTGCTTGAGGCAACGAGTTTGAGACCAGCCTGGGTAACATAGCAAGACCTCATCTCTACAAAAAATAAAAATAATTTTTTAAAAAATTAGCAGGGTGTGGTGTGGTGGTACGTACCTGTGGTCCCAGCTGCTTGGGAGGCTAAGGCAGGAGGATTGCTTGAGCCCAGGAGGTTAAGGTTACAATGAGCCATCACACCATTGCCCTCCAGCCTGGGCAACAGAGCAAGACCTTGAAAAAAGAAAGAGAGAAAGGAAGGAAGGGAGGGAGAGAGAAAGGGAGGAAACAAGGAAGGAAGGGAGGAAGGAAGGAAACAAAGAAGGGAGGGAGGAAGGAAGGAAGGAAGGAAGGGAGGGAGGGAGGAAGGAAGGAAGGAAGGGAGGGAGGAAGGAAGGAAGGAAACAAGGAAGGAAGGAAGGAAGGGAGGGAAGATTTTCTTTTGGTTTGTGTTTAATTCAGTCTTCCTTTTGTTATTTAAGTATCTACTGAATTGGGCCTACCTCCCTAAACTTTTCTTTCCTCCTGAGAATCCCATCATATCAAACTACTTTTATTTCCTTTTTTCTTTTTTTTTCCTCAGAAATTAATTTTGTAGTCCTCAGATTCTTCTCAAACGATCTCTTCACTGTTTCTTGTCCAAATCTGACGATAAAAAACACAACACATTTCTGGCTGTCACCTGCAGAAAAATAGTCTTGAAACCTCAACATTTCTTGGTTCCTGCTTCTCTAGAGCCGTCAACACTAATTTTTCTTTTTCTTTCTTGCTTTTTTAGATACAGGATCTTGCTATCTATTGCCCCAGTTGGAGTGCAGTGGTGGGATCACAGCTCACTGCAGCCTGGAATTCCTTGGTTCAAGCCATTCTCCTGCCTCAGCCTGCCAAGCAGCCAGGACTATAGGCACACACCATCACGCCTGATTAGTTTTTAAAATTTTGGTAGGGATGAAGTCTCATTGTGTTGCCCAGGCTGAGACTAATTTTTCAATATCAATTCCTACTGACTAATCAGAGTGTAAAAGATGTGGATGTTACAAAGTAAAGAAAATTTTGGTTATATTGGATTTATCAGCTAGAACTCATGGCATTGGCTGTAACAGCATTACCATATGTCCCAGCAATTCCACTCCTAGGTACATATCCAAAGGAATTGAAAGCGGGCACTTAAACAGAGATATTTACACAGGAATCTTCATAGCAGTATTATTCACAAGAGCCAAAAGGTGGAAATGTGGGAACAACTCAGATGTCCATTAGCCCAGGATTACAAATGGATAAACAAAATGTGGTATATACATACAATGGAATATTATCGAGCCTTAAAAAGGGGTAAAATTCTGATCCGTGTTACAACGTGGATGAACCTTGAAAACGCTGTGCTAAGTGAATGATCCAGAAACAGAAGAACAAATATTGTATGATTTCACTTATATGAAGTACTTAGGATAGGTAAACTCAGAATTAGAAAGTAGAATAGAGGTTACCAGAAATTAGGGAAAGGGGAAAAGGAGGAGTTCCTGCTTAATGGGCAGAAATTTCTTTTTTTCTTTCTTTTTTTTTTAAATTATACTTTAAGGTCTGGGGTACATGCGCACAACGTGCAGGTTTGTTCCATAGATATACATGTGCCATGTTGGTTTGCTGCACCCATCAACTCGTCATTTACATTAGGTATTTCTCCCAACGCTATCCCTCCCCCAGCCCCCCACCCCCCAACAGGCCCCAGTGTGTGATGTTCCCCTCCCTGAATGGGCACAAATTTCTTAGTAAGGATAATGAAAAAGTTTTGGGTATGGATAAGAGTGGTGGTTATACAACACCGTGAGTGTATTTAATATCCCTGAATTATACACTTATATATGGTTAAAATTATAAATATTATTCAGGTTTTACCACAATGAAAGAAAGGAAGAAAGCGCGCCTTCTAGTGGAAGCTGGGTGCAGAGAGAGCTCTGTATTCTTGGCTGCAGCTGTCTAGAATGGAGACCGTCTCGCTAAGCTGGGACTTGGGAGTCTTGGATAAAATACCACAGACCCTTGCCTTTCTTACCAAATTTTTATAACTCTTTCTTGAAGAGATGTTTCTTCTTTTTCTATTTGCCCTTAGGATCATTTCCAGAGGGTCTGAGTCATTTTTCTAGAATTTTCACCAGTTTCACTGAGAAGTGAGATAGCAGAGCTCTTTATGCAGTCATGCCAGAAGTTGATTGGGAAGACTGTATTTCAAATGTTAGTTATGTTATTCAATTTGGAGGATTGCTTATAACGTTGTTGCACTGGTTGTAAAATTAAATCTTTAGGATTAAAATGTTTTCTTGAGAAACATGGCAGCATTACTAAAAACCATGGCAATCCCTCCCCACAAAATGGGATTTTTAGTAACTTTATCACTGTCCTGAGTCTTCCTTTTAAAAACTGAAGCTTTGACTTTTTTTTTTTTTTTTTTTTTTTTTGAGACGGAGTCTCGCGCTGTGTCACCTAGGCTGGAGTGCAGTGGCGCGATCTCGGCTCACTGCAAGCTCCGCCTCCCAGGTTCACGCCATTCTCCTGCCTCAGCCTCCGAGTAGCTGGGACTACAGGCGTCCGCCACCACGCCCGGCTAGTTTTTTGTATTTTTAGTAGAGACGGGGTTTCACCATGTTAGCCAGGATGGTCTCGATCTCCTGACCTCGTGATCCACCCGCCTCGGCCTCCCAAAGTGCTGGGATTACAGGCTTGAGCCACCGCGCCCGGCCTGACATTTTTTATTACATTATTTTAAGAGAAAGGTAAGGCTCTATAGATTCCCCACACATTCTTGAATAAATGAGTGAATGAATGAATGAATGTTTTTGTTTATGAACATGGTGGCCATTTGCTACTGTGTGCTTTGACAGTAAGACTCCCCCCGTACCTGCTTGTTACTGAATTCTACAATTCTATCACTCAAACCCTATCTTAGTTCAAGCTGCTATAACAAATTACCATAGGCTGGGTGGCTTAAATAACAAACATTTTTCACAATTTTGGTGCCTGAGAAGTCCGAGATCACGGTTCAGGCAGATCCTGTATTTGGTGAGGGCCTCCTTCCTGGCTTGCAGATACCGTCCTCCTGTATCCTCACATGGCAGAAAAAGAGCGAGCTAACTCTCTGGCCTCTTAAAAGGGCACTAATCCTACTCATGAAGGCTCTACCCTTGTGAGTTAATTACCTCACAAAAGTCCCACCTCCAAATACCATCACATCGGGGGTTAGAATTCAACATATGTATTTCAACACACTGGGGGGTTCACTATAGCAAATGCACGGTTTTGTTATTTTCCTCTGTGCAGCCTATGGAAAGTAACTTTCCTCTCCAGTATTTTTGAGAGGAATGATAATTCAACCTTTCTATTAAGAATAGTTTATGCAATCAAAAGTTTATTTTCTCCAAGAGACAAAGACTTGATATTTTATCAGTATCCGAATAACTGGCCTATCCAACTACTGGAATAATTTTACATCTCAGCGAAGGTGAAAGAAATTAATATTCATGAGCATTTACTGTGTGGTAGGACTATTGCAAATATATTTTATTTAACCCTTGCAGCAGTATCTAGGAGTTAGAGCTTATTAGTATCATTGAAGATGAAGAATTAAGACTTAAAGGTTGGGTCTTTTCCAAGGTCATACAGCTAATTAACAGTAGAGCTGCAAGGAAAAAAGAGAACAGGAATAGGGCAGTCAGACAGCAGTAGGTTGGCCCTAGATGTCACAGGTGGGGGTTTCCAAAGGAAGGATAAATGTCTCTGCAAGAAAAGCATCATTGATTCGTTGCTATTTTATCATCTACAAAACATTCCCTGCCAAATCTTCAGAGGACAATTCTAAAGAAACTTAAAAGGATAACTTCTAGTTTGTTCATGTTTAAAGTCGAAGAACACATTATTGCCGTGTTTTTATAAATTCATGTTGACTAAACATATTTAAAGATCATTGTGTTTTAGAACATTTATTTCTGAAATTTAACTTTATTTCTGAATCAGCTTCCTCAGTAATACCGACCTCATGAGTGCCATTGTGGTATTTTATAAATAATATAGGTAAAATACTTTTTAGATACGAGGAGACTGGAAGTCCCAGAGCTGAGGCCTGGCTAACTTTTATGAGAAAGGCAGGTTGGGGTGTGTTTGTGTAGTTGTTGTACCCTTAGGGAAAGGGTACCACTTAGTAGACCCTTAGAACCCAGGATTAGGAGCTGTATTTAACGAGAATAGACACAGTAACCTGCAAGAGATAGATTCAAAACCAGTTACAAACTTTTGGAGAAAAAAAGGCAGGAAGGGAGAGGTTGGGGGCTCGGGTGCTTGGAGCTCGGCTTAGCCAGGCTGGGGGGTCCTCCCAGGGGCTGATGAATGGGCGCTCGACTGGCTTAGGAGCTGCCCGCAGGGAGGTGAGGTCTGGGGCCCGGACGCCCGCGGGGAAGGTGGGGACCGGGGCCCGGACACCCGCGGGGAAGGTGGGGACCGGGGTCCGACGCCCGCGGGGAAGTGGGGACCCAGCCCAGCCGTCCGGGCAGCGGTCGAGTTTTAGAGCCATCTGCCGGGCAGGCAGCGGACGGGTGCGGTGAGTTGTTGGTCACAAGCCGACTTCAGGCCGCGGGCTCGAGCCAGGCGCCTCAGCCGCGTTTCCAGTCAGAAAGCGGTGAGGCTTGAGGCGCGCTCGGGCGCAGGGCGGGCCCAGCTCCCCGCGGGGTGGGACTGACTGTGCGTCCGGCCCGCCCCTAGAGTCGGCTGATTGGTGTTCGGTTCCTGTGTCTTGTGTTCTGGTGTGTGGCGCCCCCTGAGCAAGCTTTGAGGGGACGTACCCACCTGTCTGAGCCGCCGGTTTCACAGCGGTGGTAGGAAGCGGGAAACTGGGGGTGGAGTGACGCGCCCCTGTGCCCGGTTCTTGCGCCACTCTCCGGGCCCTAAGGCCTCTGCCTTGGATGTAGGATATTCTCCTTAGGAAATCCACAGAGCTGTTATTTTGCTCTAGGTGCTGATTCGGTTCCCGGCCGGACCCTTCCAGCCCCGTTGGTGCCTGGGGAGAGGGGGTGACATCTGGGGCTCCGACAATTGTATGGTATTTCCCAGGCCGAGCCTTGGAGTAATTTGTTCCCGTTGATTTTTCCTTCTTTGTCAAATTCTCCGCAGTTATTTGACGGTCGGTTATTCCCTTAAATGTTCCCGACTTCTTCCTTAACTCACAAAAATTTCTAGCAAATCAATAATTTATATCTGAGTTTCTGTACTTTTAAAATAACGAGTATATTTCTGAGTAAAAATTGTAAGAAATAAGTAATAGGCCTGCAATTTTATATAAGTTTATGCAATAATTGTATACAATAAAATAATTTTATACAATAAGTAAAGATTACAGAAGACAAAACGGTGAATTGTCATTAATATAACTAGAGATTAATTGTATCTAGTTGTATTAATATAATTAGAGGTTGACATTAATATAACTAGAGAAGGTGCAGATCGGCACTGCAAATTATGTAGTCTCAAAAATAGTTTAAGTATTTTAACAGTGATTATAGCAGAGCAGACACTTAAAACTATCTGGGATGATATTGTTTATTTTGTTTGGCAATCTAACTTTGTGCCACATGCTGAAACTAAAACTTTAATAAATAATAAATAATAGGAACTTAGAAAATCTGAATCTAAACCTAGAACTTTAATTAATTTAAAATAGCATCCCCTCACATCACAAACTCATACTGAACTGTAGCAAGGTCCCTTGTAGGACCTGTGTTTCTTTTTTTAAAAAAGATTTATTTACATTTTGAACGTGCTAAATTCATCATCTTTTAGAACCTTCAAGATTTTATTTACATAAATCCTGAACTAGAAAAAAATTTCACATTTTTTAGATTGGTCAAATTTTAAGTTTCTAAGTTAACAGAAAATTATTTTTATTTAACATTATTTTTATAAACTGGTTATTGCTAATGCATTTATTCCACAGTAGATTCTTATGGACCATTTACTGTGTGCCAGGCACTATTCTGGGTTATTGGAACACATTAGTGAGCAAAAATTCCCTGCTTGCTCTAGAGGGAGAAACATAATAAAGAACTAAGCTTATACTATAATGTTAGTTATCAATTCATGCTATGAAGAAAAATAATGCAGGATGAGAGGATGCAGTTTTAGATAAGGGATGTTTTTTTCCATAGGAGTGCATAAGAACTAAAATATGGCCGGGCATGGTGGCTCAAGCCTGTAATCCCAGCACTTTGGGAGGCCGAGGCGTGCGGATCACGAAGTCAGGAGATGGAGACTATCCTGGCAAACACGGTGAAACCCCGTCTCTACTAAAAATACAAAAAAAAAAACAACAAAAAACAAACAAACAAAAAAAAGAAATTAGCCGGGCGTGGTGGCGGGCGCCTGTAGTCCCAGCTACTCCGGAGGCTGAGGTGGGAGAATGGCGTGAACCTGGGAAGCGGAGCTTGCAGTGAGCCGAGATCGTGCCACTGCACTCCAGCCTGGGCGACAGAGCGACACTCCGTATCAAAAAAAAAAAAAAAAAGAACTAAAATATGTACACGATATTTGTATTCTGAACCCAAACAAGTTATATTCTTGTATGCTAGAGCTAGAAATAAGAAATTCTTTTGAAAATATATACTGTTTGTATAGGAGGTTTTTGTTAGTTCATGCAACACTTTTCTTCCCAAATGTTTTAAATTTGTAGTTTTGTTGTCTATTTGTAGTTGCTTTGGGAAGAAAGTATTCAAGTGTGTAAATGTTAGCCTTAAGATTTTCGACTTAAATTCTGAGGTAGCAAAGCCATATGAAAGTGGTCTGGTGAGATTTATTTTAGAAAAAGTTTCTTTTGTTTGAACGTAGTTTTCCTAAAACTAGAAAGGGAACATTTTATTTGTTACTTTTTGGGCACTATAAAAACGTGATTAACATTTTCATTTATACTTTTTCAGATAATTGTTTTCAAGTTCTGAAATTGTTTACTTAAAGCTGTTAAAGACTTCGCATATTTCTGAATGACTCCCTCTACCTCCTGCCCTGTTATCCTAGGCTTAAATTGTTTTAGACATTTATAGAACCACACTAATTTGTTTCATTTTTACACTTGTTTTTGTTGGTAACTGATTAATAGATAGAGAAAAATGAAGAGGGCAATTATATTAAACAGATGGAAGGGGGAAGAACCCAATAAGGAAAATAGCGAAAACCCCCACAATATTCTATATCAGTAAGAACAGCCCTAAAGTATATATACAGGTTTAGTTCTCATACAGTAGCATTTGTCAAGTGGAAACATTCTCCCTTCCCCACGTCACTCCCACTTGTATCTCATCCCCACATCAAGGAGGATTCAAAATTGGAGAGACATAATCTGACTTGGTAATGCGTATTTCTCCGCTAGATGGCATTAATACAATTTCTTTGATTGTAGTTTCTATCTTGAGGACAAATTTACAATGTATTAACTAAAGCAGAAGAAACAGAAATGTGATTTATGTTTTACAATTTGTTCATCTGATTTTATGTTTTGTCATATAGAATGTCCTATGGTGTTTAAGAATTTAGAAAAAAATTGGGATATGCAAGGAAAAATAATTCTAATGGGAGCAATGTGTGTATCTAGAGACTAGTTTTCTTTTTTAATCACGTTTGCATCTTTGTTCAACCGAGATTTTTGTTATGTTCCAAGATGGCAAATGCTGAATGTTTTTTTTTTTTTTTTGAGACGACATTGTATAATATTGTAAATATGCATATGTATGTTAAACTTATAATTTTTTTATTTGGGAAAAGTTCAAACATATGAAAAAAATTATAATGAGCCCCATGTACCTATTACATAGCTTTAGCTGTGATCAACTCATTGTCAATATTATTTCAATACTCTTTCATCTCTCCCCTTTATTTTGAAGCAAATCCCTGCATATGTACATAGTATATTGTTAGAGGTGCACACATTCACAATAAAATGTGCTGCCCTAACTCAAAAATAATGATGTGAACAAAGTATTAAGAGCCCAAGAAGACTGATTAATTCTTCCTTGAGGAAGAAGACAAATTCAGAAAAGCCTTTGAAGAAGAAATGACGTTTGACCTATACCTTGAAGGATGGATAGGAATTTGCCAGTTGGAGAATGGAAGAAAGCACATTCCAAGCATTGGAGCACTATGAAGAGAAGGGAGCAAGTTTGAATCCATGAATGAGTGGAAAGCAGAGAATAATGTATTTGAATGTTGAGGTGCTTTGAAGGAAGTTGCAGATGATGAAGCTGGAAGGATAGTCTTTGGTTATATTTTACAGGAGACTGTGGAAAATTAGTGATTATAGTTTATACAGAAATATTTTTCTACATCTTTATAAACTGCTTTTTCCATATTTTGTAGATTTATGACAAAGTCCAGTTTTCAACAATGCTGGAATCAAATGATTGCTTGTTTTCCTTGGATAATTTGTTTTTTGAAAAACCAGATGAAGTTGAAAAGTAAGTCTCCCTTAAAGATTGATAACACAGTGTATTACTTTAGGGTTTTTTGAATTTGGGTGAGTTTTAGTTTTCTCTCTGGTAAATATACAAATAAAAATGAGGAATCCACAGAATGATATTTCAGTTACATATTTGGTAAACATGGAATTCTCTTACCAGTAAGAGGGGAGTAACTGAAGTTTAACATCTTAAATGTTATAATTTTTAAAATAGAATAGATTTGGGCCAGGCGTAGTGGCTCACGCCTGTAATCCCAGCACTTTGGGAGGCTGAGGCGGGTGGATCACCTGAAGTTAGGAGTTCAAGACCAACCTAGCCAACATAGTGAAACCCTCTCTCTACTAAAAGTACAAAAAAATTAGCTGGGCTTGATGGTGCATGCCTCTAATCCCAGCTACTTGGGAGGCTGAGGCATGAGAATCGCTTGAAGCCTGAGGCGGAGGTTGCAGTGAGCCAAGATGGCACCACTGCACTCTAGCCTGAGCAACAGAGTGAAACTCTGTCTGAAAAAAACACAAAGAAAGAAAGAACAGATTCTTGCCTATTTGGCTTGCATTTATTTGCGTATCTGGTTTGTTCATATTATTTTTGGCCAAGCTAAAAATGGGAAATAATGCTCAACGAGTAGCTCAGGACAAGGAATGACATCACCATTTGGAAACAATGAACAGTATGCCAAAGGCAAAGTATGATAGGCACATTAAGTGCTGGCAGGAAGTAGGGATGGGAATAAAGATGTGAGACCAAAGAAAACAAGACTAGAGAGTAGGTAGTATGTTAAATACTGACTTTTATGGATTTTCATGTGCATTGTTCAATTTTGAGTTTTCTATGTATTTTTAGTGTATTGTATTATCCTATTTTAATGAGGTGTATTTATTGCCTTGTTTATTATTTTACTTGTTCATTCAAATATTGATTGAAAGTTGAAAGGGTTATAAAAAGGATGAAACAGACTTTTACTTACAAAATACTTAAAATCTAGTTGAGATTAAACACACAAATGGAAAGGCATTTATAAGTAATATGACCATGTAAATAATCATCTATACTGGGACACTTTTGAGAGTGAAAGAGCACATCCAACTGGGGCAACATGTGTTAATCAGGACTGGCCAATGCAAATTTTGTAACATGGTTGTTTTTCTGAAAATATAGTCAAAAATATGTGTGAAACAAATGAGAAGCATGTGTTCATGCAGCGAAATTTCAGACTTGGAAGGAAGGTTGTCATGCTCTACACAGTCAGGTCAGGCTTTTTGGGTAGTAGGGGGAGACTTCAGGAGGCTTTGAAGGATTTGATAATTTCTATAGGAAGAGAAGAAGTAGGCATTTGAAGGCAGAGTGGTAGAGCAAGAGAAAAAGGATGGAGATGGGACAATTCATGGTACTTTTAAGGATAACGTGTAGAGAATTTTCCTTGAGTAGATGATTCATGAAGTGGAAACTTTGGGACATAAAGTTAGAAATTCTAAGTTGAGGTTAGATGGTGATGTGTGTTAAATGCTGGAATAAAGATTTTGGATAGAATTCACTGTGGGTTAAAAACCTTGGAATTAACAAATATTTATTGAAATTATGTAAAGGACTTTGCTAAGTATGCTAATGTAAATGGACATAAAAATAAAACTCTTAGGTGTTTATAATCTAGAGGGAGTATCAAATATGTATCTGTCACATCTATTCATCTACGTATCTGTCTGTTTCTGTCTATTATCTATTGGTACATTCACACAGCTCAAGGCAGACTATGATACATACTATAGGTTCCCTCTATAAGAAGAAGGGAGGAGAAAATCTTTGGGAACCTAGGGAGATTTCTTGGAAAAGGTAGGATTTGAGCCAGCCTTTGAATATAAGCTCTAGTGCCTAGAACAATACATGGTACATAGTACTCAGTAAATAATTACTGAATGGATTAATGAATGAATAAAATGGTGGATTTCTGTAGGTAGATATCAGAGTGGGGCAAGGCACAGGGGAAAGCTGAGTAAATATCTTTGAATGCAGGTGAGGAGTGACCAGGCACGGTGGCTTACACCTGTAATCCCAGCACTTTGGGAGGTTGAGGTGGGCAGATCACTTGAGTCCAGGAGTTTGAGACTATCCTGGCCAACATGGTGAAACGCCGTCTCTGCTAAAAATACAAAAATTAGCCAGACATGTTGGTATATGCCTGTAATCCCAGCTACTGGGGAGGCTGAGGCATGAGAATCACTTGAACCCAGGAGGTGGAGGTTGCAGTGATCTGAGATCTCGCCACTGCACTCCAACCTGGGTGGCAGAGTGAAACTTGTCTCAGGAGGAAAAAAAAAGATGAGGAGAGACAGAATGCATTATCTATTTGTTATACATCAGGGAGTTCAGTTTAGTTTGGACTATAAGGTATGTGTAGGAGGGTTAAAACTGTAAGGTGGTCTAAGGCCACTAGGAAGTTTGGCAATCTTTCAAAGCCACTGAAGGATTTTGAATGGAGTAATGTAATGAAAACAATTCCAAATGAATGTGGTAGGAACCTGTAAAATTAATTAGAGAGAAAGCCTGGAGGCAGTGAGGGCAGTTAAGACAAGTTAATAAGAGCCTTGATTTTGATAATGACCATGGAAACACAGAGGAAATGATGAATTTAAGAAGCATTACAAGGAATATACAGTAAGACCTAGTATGTATCTAGATCTACTTAGTAAAAAAGATACTGTGGTTTGGATTCTGGGTAACTGGGATGATGATGTCACCTCTGGAAAAAAGATTGGGAAATTATAAGGAAGATTTGATTTTATTAAGAGGCAGAATAGTAGAGCTATTATTCCTCTTTCTTGGATTTTCTGAAATAGTCCTTGTGTAGAAAAGAGTTAACATAGCAGCCTAAACTGCTGTTCTTGAAAAGGCCTGCTTGCAAGGTTGGCTTTGGCTAGCGTCTGAGAACTTAGATTTCAGGAAGATCCCCTCCATTAGCTGACAACAGTGGCTTGCTGTGTGTAAACTGTTTATACAAATAATATGGTTTATGTGAACACCCGCTTTTTTTCTGTGGTTCTGGAATTTAGGTGTGTGCCAGACAGGGGATGCTTATGCTAATGTTAGTTAGCCCCCAATAAAAACCGGGGCATTAAGTCCCTGAAGAGCTTCCCTTCTTTGGCAACATTTCATGGGTATTGTCCTAAGTCATTACTGAGATAATTAAGTGCCTCCCACAGTCTGCTGGGAGAAGACTCTTAAAAGCTCATGCCTGGTTTTCCTTGAACTTTGTCCTGGTAGCCACGAGTAGGACTGTATGCTGAGTCTTATGAGTCATTTTAGGGAATTATTGAACTGGGGGTGATCTTGGGCACCCTCTGACATAGTCCTAAATTTTAAAAGATCTGGCCTGTTATTAAACAGTCTGTCAGACGTTGCCAGATAATGCGTTGTAGATTTTTTACTTGGAAAATATGGTCAGAGTAGCTATGTGCTAGGTGCTCTGAGAGACAGAAAAGTAAAAGACTGAGTCTCTCACTTTAGAGTGCGTAACATCCTAAATGACTAGATCGTAAAATATTTGAGACTTGGTATAGACAAAATATATGATGCTCTTCTCAACTTTATTTCCTGTCACCCAACACTTATCTTTTTGTCCTAATGAAGAACAAGTCAACTTTGATGGGAAAGGAACCATTAAAGCAGTATCAGTTAACACGATCACAGTTGAAAGACAAGGAGGGGTAGTTAATGATGCCAACAGGGTGGCAAAAATTTCAATTACTATAGGTTATAAAGAGATTGTCAATTTCAAATGATTTCTTGGCTTTTTCTGTAGTTTGTAGATGGTTCTGGACTAAGAATATTTAGGTTAGGACATTAATTTGTAATAATGTTGTAGGAATACTCTAGAACAATGGTCCCCAACCTTTTTGGTACCAGGGACTGAATTTGCAGACAGTTTTTCCACAGATGGTTTCGGGATGAAACTGTTCCACGTCAGATCATCAGGCATTAGATTCTCATAAGGAGCATGCAACCTAGAGCCCTCTCATGTGCAGTTCACAATGGGGCTCGCACTCCTGTGAGAATCTAATGCCCTTGTTAATCTGACAGGAGTCGGAGCTCAGGCAGTAATGCTCACTTGCCCGCTGCTCACCTCCTGCTGTGCAGCCAGGTTCCTAACAGGCCAGTATCAGTCTGTGGCCCAGGGGTTTTGGATCCCAGCTCTGGAATACCAGTGATGGTGTAATTTACACATTGGTGACCTGTGATTAGTTGTGAGATATGTCAAGTAATTTGTTACTTGTAATAGTTAAAATGCTAAAGTTTGAGAATGATTTACTCCTTTTTTTTTTTTTATATTGGAGCAGATTTAAGATTCCTGTTACTGACATTTGAATTGGAGAAAAGGAAATAGAGTTATTGCCATTATTTAGGTAGCATATCTCTCTCACACAACAGAATCATTAATCCTATGATACATGAGGGTAAAAGGTTGAGAACACTGCTGTGTAGGGATAAATCAAAGTGCTGACAGAAAGTTAATTTATAGGATGTTTAAGAGTCTATAATTGAGTAATGTTTAATAAATACATAGCTTCTCATGTTACATCTTTATTAATATATATACTCACATTTTTATATTTTACGTAGCCATCCAGATAATGAAAAGTCATTAGATTGGTTTCTCCCTCCTGCTCCATTGATTTCAGAAATTCCAGATACTCAGGAGTTAGATGAAGAATTAGAAAGTCATAAACTGTGAGGTAAATTATCGCATATTTGTTTTGAAGCCAAACCCATACAGTTCATGGCAATATATTTTTTAAAGCCCTGATTTGATTGTTACACATTGTGTATGCATGTATCATAATATTGCATATGCCCCCAAAATATGTATACTCATATTGGGTATTGATTTCAGAAATTTCAGATACTCAGGAGTTAGAGTAAATTAGAATGTCTGGGAGGCCGAGGTGGGCGGATCACGAGGTCAGGAGTTCGAGACCATCCTGGCCAATATGGTGAAACCCCATCTCTACTAAAAATACAAAAAAACTAGCTGGGTGTAGTGGCATGCGCCTGTAGTCCCAGCTACTTGGGAGGCTGAGGCAGGAGAATGGCATGAACCCAGGAGGCGGAGGTTTCAGTGAGCCAAGATCGCACCACTGTATCACTCTATCCTGGGCAATAGAGGGAGAATCCGTTTAAAAAAAAAAAAAAAGAAAGTAATAAACTGTTTGATAAATTATCACTTATTTATTGTGAAGCCAAACCCATACAGTTCATGGCAGTATTTTTTTAAAAAACTCTGATTTGATCATTACACATTGTGTATGCATATATCAGAAATATCAGATATCCCCCCAACATATGTATACTCATTATGTAAACAATTAAAATTTCTTTATTTTAATGAAATAAAATGAAAGTCAGATCCTTCTTTTATTAAAAAGAGTGCTCACCAAGCTGGATGCAGTGGCACTTGCCTGTAGCCCCAGCTACTTTGGAGGCTGTGAATAGCCACTGCACTCCAGCCCGGGCAACATAGTGAGACCCTATCTCTAAATAAATAAACAAACAAACAGACCCCCCTCATCTCTAAATACATACATACCCCCCCAAAACAAAATAGTGCCCACCAAATATTAAAATTTAAAACATTTGTCTTCTCTGTACATATAATACACATACATATGCATACATAAATGCACACAATACACTATTACACACACGTGTTGATTTTTTGTTTTATGAATATTTTTTTCTGTTACTATTAAAATTCCTATCACTACTGTTCAATTTTTGCCTTGCCATTTACTAAAGGTAAGATCGCCTGGTAACCAGCTCCCAGAAATACTGAGTGAAAAAAGTGAGATGCAGAAGATTAAATATAGTGTGATACCATTTTTAAAAAGCTCAAAAACAAGCACACTCAAACAATGTATGCGAGCTAATGGAATATTAGTAAAATTTTAATTTTTAAATTGGATCATAGGCTCATACACATACATTTTATGATTAAGCTTTGTAATTTACATATATGTTATATATATACTTATATCAAATAATATATAGCATAGAGTATAATGTAGATACATAGATGCTAAAGCAAATTTAAGTTCTAGTAAGACATCCAAATTCCCCCTAAACTTCCCTAAAAATTCTTATAAAGCTTCGAAAGAAACCTTTAAAATTCTGTCACTCTGATGAAAACATTCCTTTATTTTGATTTTAGAAACAAGACTACAAACTTAAAAGCATTAGATATGTTAATAATGAATTGTGTTTGGTAACATTTTATATAATTGGTCATGGTATTTCTGTGTGTAAATCATTTATATAAATTTTAAATCTTCATAATTACTTGTATAATTATATCATTTGTTATGGGTCAGAAAGAAATTAAACCTATTTTATAATGCAGGTACTATGGAAACTTCAGATTTAATTCAATAATTCCATATTAATTTCTGGGTGTCATTTAGTGATGTAATATACCATAAGTGTAACAATTACCTGTATTTTAAAACCTATGGTGTCACTGATTATCTTATTATTAGTGCTTTGCTTTTGGCTTTCATATTTAACTTGGAATTTTTATTGAAGTTTTTCATCATTTTGAAAATTTCCTTTAATGGAGAACATGTAATAATTAATATATTCTTTTTTTGTAGGTCAGGAAAAGAGGCCAAAAATGTTAACATCAAATTTAAAGATAACTAATGAAGACACAAATTATATTTCGCAAAGATAACTAATGAAGACACAAATTATATTTTGCCAACACAAAAATTCCAATTTGCCTTTCCTTCTAATAAATATGAACAGGATGATCTAAATTTAGAAGGGGTAGGTAAAAATGACTTATCACATGTTGCTGGCAAGCTGACATATGGTTCTCAGAAATATAAAAATCACATTGGCACTGAGATAGCACCTGAGAAGAGTGTTCCTGATGATACAAAATTAGTTAATTTTGCAGAAGATAAAGGAGAGAGCACATCAGTATTCTGGAAAAGGTAATTATTACAATTAAACCAAATAATATTCTGTGAATAAATTTGAATATTTGTACATCTAAAAGTATTAAATATGGTAGAATGTGAATGAGAAAAACAGCAAAATTCTATCTCCTAAATAATTCCTTACTTTCTGCATTCCTGGTGTCATAGTCCTTGTCCTACACATAAAAATAACCATAATTGTAATATTTAACTGTCTACTACAAATGATACCACAATAGTCCAGGTGGGACACAGGAATCTTCATTTTGAACAAATTTTCTAGGTGATTATTATGCATACAAAAGTTCGAGGCCCATTTTCCTAATGCCTTGAGTTTTAAACAGAGGAGTGAAATTAGATTTTCTTTTCTTTAAGAGTTCATTGGCCCCAGTATGGAGAATAAATTATAATAGAAGGGAGTTAAAATAAATTGTGAAGGTCCACTTAAAAGATTGTCTTATTAATCTAGATGGGAGAAAGTGGTAGCCAGACCTAGGACAGTAGTATCAGGAATGGAGACAATCCAGAATGATTTAGGAGATACAGTCCCACAGTACTTAAGTGATTATTGGATATGAGATCTGACTCCTAGGTTTTTGGTTTGAGCCAGAATGATGAAGGCTGGTGGTGCCCTTTTTTGATTTATAGAACTGTAAAGTAAGAACAGGTTCAGGGGAAGGTGATGAGTACAGATATGGCCATGTTGATTTTAGATATTTATAAATAGTCCAAATATTCAATTGGGTATATGGATTCAAGATTCAGAAGAAGTTTAGTTGATTGTTTTTGTTTTCTCTGACATAGGAGATGTGGTTATCTGTGGAGTTTGAGGGGAAAAGTGAGAGTACTGAGCAAGAATGAGAAGAGTGGAATAAATTATGGAGAATGGGAAAGCAGTCTAATTAGAATAATGGTAGGATTGATGGACACTGTAAAGGGTCTGGCTGATGTTGATCTCTATATGTTTGTAATAACGGCTTTATTAAGATATAATTTACATACCATAAAATTCACCTTTTTAAAGTGTAGAATTTCTTTATTTTCTTATTTTTTTCATTCTTACATATTTACCCACATTGGTTTTTATAATACAGTTTTGCAACCATCACTATTAACTAATTGTAAAACATTTTCATCTCCTGCAAAATAAATTCCTTACTAATTAACAGTTACTCTTCATTCCTCCCTTTCCACAGCACCTGGTGACCGCTAATCTACTTTCTGTCTTTATCATCTCTATGGATTTACCTATTCTAAACATTTCATATAGGTGGAATTATACAAAATATGGCCATTTGTCTGGCTTCTTTCACTTAACATTTTTTTTGGAGGTGAGTATTTTTTTCTTTTCTTTTTTTTATTACACTTTAAGTTCTAGGGTACATGTGCACAACGTGCAGGTTTGTTACATATGTATACATGTGCCATGTTGGTGTGCTGCACCCATTAACTCATCATTTACACTAGGTATTTCTCCTAATGCTATCCCTCCCCCAGCCCCTCACCCCACAACAGGCCCTGGTGTGTGACGTTCCCCACCCTGTGTCCAAGTGTTCTTATTGTTCAGTTCCCACCTATGAGTGAGAACATGTGGTGTTAGGTTTTCTGTCCTTGCAAAAGTTTGCTCAGAATGATGATTTCAAGCTTCATCCATGTCCCTGCAAAGGAGGTGAACTTATCCTTTTTTATGGCTGCATAGTATTCCATGGTGTATATGTGCCACATTTTCTTTTTATTATTATTATTTATTTAAGTTCTAGGGTACATGTGCACAATGTGCTGGTTCGTTACATATGTATACGTGTGCCATGTTGGTGTGCTGCACCCATTAACTCGTCATTTACATTAGGTATATCTCCTAATGCTATCCCTTCCCCCTCCTTCCACTCCACGACAGGCCCTGGTGTGTGATGTTCCCCTTCCTGTGTCCAAGTGTTCTCATTGTTCAATTCCCACCTATGAATGAGAACATGCGGTGTTTGGTTTTTGGTCCTTGCGATAGTTTGCTGAGAATGATGGTTTCCAGCTTCATCTATGTCCCTACAAAGGACATTAACTCTTCCTTTTTTGTGGCTGCATAGTATTCCATGGTGTATATGTGCCATATTTTCTTAATCCCATCTATCATTGATGAACATTTGGGCTGGTTCCAAGTCTTTGCTATTGCGAATACTACTGCAATAAACATACGTATGCATGTGTCTTTATGGCAGCATGATTTATAATCCTTTGGGTATATACCCAGTAATGGGGTGGCTGGGTCAAATGGTATTTGTAGTTCTAGATCCTTGAGGAATCGCCACACTGTCTTCCACAATGGTTGAACTAGTTTACAGTCCCACCAACAGTGTAGAAATATTCCTATTTCTCCACATCCTCTCCAGCACCTGTTGTTTCCTGACTTTTTAATGATTACCATTCTAACTGGTGTGAGATGGTATCTCACTGTGGTTTTGATTTGCATTTGTCTGATGGCCAGTGATGATGGGGATTTTTTCATGTGTCTGTTGGCTGTATAAATGTCTTCCTTTGAGAAGTGGCTGTTCATATCCTTTGCCCACTTTTTAGTGGGGTTGTCTGTTTTTTTCTTCTAAATTTGTTTGAGTTCTTTGTAGATTCTGGATATTAGCCCTTTGTCAGATGAGTAGGTTCAAATTTTTTCTCCCATTCTGTAGGTTTCCCATTCACTCTGATGGTCGTTTCTTTTGCTGTGCAGAAGCTCTTTAGTTTGATTAGATCCCATTTCTGTATTTTGGCTTTGGTTGCTATTGCTTTTGGTGTTTTAGTCATGAAGCACTTGCCCATGCATATGTCCTGAATGGTATTGCCTAGATTTTCTTCTAGGGTTTTAATGGTTTTAGGTCTAACATTTGAGTCTTTAATCCATCTTGAATTAATTTTTGTATGAGGTGTAAGGAAGGGATCCAGTTTCAACTTTCTGCATATGGCTAGCCAGTTTTCGCAGCACCATTTATTAAATAGGGAATCCTTTCCCCATTTCTTGTTTCTGTCAGGTTTGTCAAAGATCAGATGGTTGTAGATGTGTGGTATTATTTCCGAGGACTCTGTTCTGTTCCATTGGTCTACATCTCTGTTTTGGTACCAGACCATGCTGTTTTGGTTACTGTAGCCTTGTAGTATAGTTTGACGTCAGGTAGTGTGATGCTTCCAGCTTTGTTCTTTGGGCCTAGGATTGTCTTGGTAATGTGGGCTCTTTTTTGGTTCCATATGAAGTTTAAAGTTATTTTTTCCAATTAGGTGAAGAAAGTCATTGGTAGCAATGAATCTATAAATTACCTTGGGCAGTATGGCCATTTTCATGATATTGATTCTTCCTATCCATGAGCATGGAATGTTCTTCCATTTGTTTGTGTCCTCTTTTATTTCGTTGAGCAGTGGTTTGTAGTTCTCCTTCAAGAGGTCCTTCACATCCCTTGTAGGCTGGATTCCTAGGTATTTTATTCTCTTTGAAGCAATTGTGAATGGGAGTTCACTCATCGTTTGGCTCTCTGTTTGTGTGTTATTGGTGTATAGGAATGCTTGTGATTACTGCACATTGATTTTGTATCCTTAGACTTTGCTGAAGTTGCTTATCAGCTTAAGGAGATTTTGGGCTGAGACGATGGGGTTTTCTAAATATACAATCATGTCATCTGCAAATAGGGACAATTTGACTTCCTCTTTTCCTAGTTGAATACCCTTTATTTCTTTCTCCTGCCTGATTGCCCTGGCCAGAACTTCCAACACTATGTTGAATAGGAGTGGTTCTAGAGGGCATCCCTGTCTTGTGCCAGTTTTCAAAAGGAATGCTTCCATTTTTTGGCCATTCAGTATGATATTGGCTGTGTGTTTGTCATAAATAGCTCTTATTATTTTGAGATACATCCCAACAATACCGAATTTATTGAGAATTTTTAGTATGAAAGGCTGTTGAATTTTGTCAAAGGCCTTTTCTGCATCTATTGAGATAATCATGTTGTTTTTGTCTTTCGTTCTGTTTATATGATGGATTACATTTATTGATATACATATGTTGAACCAGCCTTGCATCCCAGGGATGAAGCCCACTTGATCATGGTGGATAAGCTTTTGATTTGCTGCCAGAATTGGTTCACCAGTATTTTATTGAGGATTTTTGCATCTATGTTCATTAGGGATATTGATCTAAAATTCTCTTTCTTTGGTGTGTCTCTGCCAGGCTTTGGTATCAGGATGATGCTGTGCCACATTTTCTTAATCCAGTCTATCATTGATGGACATTTGGGTTGGTTCCAAGTCTTTGCTATTGCAAATAGTGTCGCAATAAACATACATGTGCATGTGTCTTTATAGCAGCATGATTTATAATCCTTTGGGTATATACCCAGTAATGGGGTGGCTGGGTCAAATGGTATTTGTAGTTCTAGATCCTTGAGGAATCGCCACACTGTCTTCCACAATGGTTGAACTAGTTTACAGTCCCACCAACAGTGCAAAAGTGTTCCTATTTCTCCACATCCTCTCCAGCACCTGTTGTTTCCTGACATTTTAATGATTGCCATTCTAACTGGTGTGAGATGGTATCTCACTGTGGTTTTGATTTGCATTTGTCTGATGGCCAGTGATGATGGGCATTTTTTCATGTGTTTGTTGGCTGCATAAATGTCTTCTTTTGAGAAGTGTCTGTTCATATCCTTCGCCCACTTTTTAATAAGGTTGTTTTTTTCTTGTAAATTTAAGTTCTTTGTAGATTCTGGATATTAGCCCTTTGTCAGATGAGTAGATTGCAAAATTTTTCTCCCATTCTGTAGGTTTCCTGTTCACTCTGATGGTAATTTCTTTTGCTGTGCAGAAGCTCTTTAGTGTAATTAGATCCCATTTCTGTATTTTGACTTTGGTTGCCATTGCTTTTGGTGTTTTAGTCATGAAGCACTTGCCCATGCCTATGTCCTGAATGGTATTGCCTAGATTTTCTTCTAGGGTTTTAATGGTTTTAGGTCTAACATTTGAGTCTTTAATCCATCTTGAATTAATTTTTGTATGAGGTATAAGGAAGGGATCCAGTTTTAGCTTTCTGCATATGGCTAGCCAGTTTTCGCAGCACCATTTATTAAATAGGGAATCCTTTCCCCATTTCTTGTTTTTATCAGGTTTGTCAAAGATCAGATGGTTATAGATGTGTGGTATTATTTCCCAGGTCTCTGTTCTGTTCCATTTGTCTATACTTCTGTTTTGGTACCAGTACTGTGCTGTTTTGGTTACTGTAGCCTTGTAGTATAGTTTAACGTCAGGTAGTGTGATGCCTCCAGCTTCGTTCATTTTGCTTAGGATTGTCTTAGCAAGGCAGGCTCTTTTTTGGTTCCATATGAAGTTTAAAGTAGTTTTTTCCAATTATGTGAAGAAAGTCATTGGTAGCTTGATGGGGATGGCATTGAATCTACAAATGACCTTGGGCAGTATGGCCATTTTCACAATATTGATTCTTCATATCCATGAGCATGAAATGTTCTTCCATTTGTTTGTGTCCTCTTTTATTTCGTTGAGCAGTGGTTTGTAGTTCTTCTTGAAGAGGTCCTTCACATCCCTTGTAAGTGGGATTCCTAGGTGTTTTATTCTCTTTGTAGTAATTGTGAATGGGAGTTCACTCATGATTTGGCTCTCTGTCTGTTATTAGTGTATAGGAATGCTTGTGATTTTTGCACATTGATTTTGTATCCTGAGACTTTGCTGAGGTTGCTTATCAGCTTAAGGAGATTTTGAGCTGAGACAATGGGGTTTTCTAAATATATAATCATGTCATCTGCAAACAGGGACAATTTGACTTCCTCTTTTCCTAATTGAACACCTTTTATTTCTTTCTCCTGCCTGATTGCCCTGGCCAGAACTTCCAACACTATGTTGAACAGGAGTGGTTCTAGAGGGCATCCCTGTCTTGTGCCAGTTTTCAAAGGGAATGCTTCTGGTTTTTGCCCATTCGGTATGATATTTTCTGTGAGTTTGCATAAATGGCTCTTATTATTTGGAGATATGTCCCATCAATACCTAGTTTATTGAGAGTTTTTAGCATGAAGGGCTGCACTTAACATAACATTTTTAAGGTTCATGCATGTTGCGTTATGTATCGGTCTGTCTTTCTTTCTCTTTCTTTCTTTCTTTCTTTCTTTCTTTCTTTCTTTCTTTCTTTCTTTCTTTCTTTCTTTTTTTCCTTCCTTCCTTCCTTCCTTCCTTCCTTCCTTCCTTCCTTCCTTCCTTCCTTCCTTCCTTCCTTTCTTCCTCCTTCCTTCCTTCCTTCCTTCCTTCCTTCCTTCCTTTCTTTCCTTTCTTTCCTTTCTTTCTTTCTTTCTTTTCATGGAGTCTCGCTCTGTCACCCAGGCTGGAATGCAGTGGAGCAATCTTGATTCCCTGCAGCCTCTGCCTCCCAGGTTCAGGCAATTCTCCTGCCTAAGCCTCCCCAGTAGCTAGAACTAAAGGCGTGTGTCACCGCACCCAGCTAATTTTTGTATTTTTAGTAGATACAGTGTTTCACGATGTTTGCCAGGATGGTCTTCATTTCTTGACCTGTGATCTGTCTGCCTTGGCCTCCCAAAGTTTTGAGATTACAAACGTGAGCCACCACACCCGGCCAGTATTTCAGTTTTCTTCTGGCTAAATAATAGTCCATTAAATAGATATATCACATTTTGTTTATTCACTTATCAGTTGATGGACATTTGGGTTGTTTTCTCTTTTTCTATATTGTGAATAATATTGCTATGAAAATGCATGCAAGTTTTTGCGTGAATGTGTGTTTTCAATTCTTTGGATATAAACCCAGAATAGAATTGCTGGGTCATATGGTAACTTTATATTTAACTTTTCTGAGGAACTGCCAAATTGTTTTCCAAAGTGGCTGCATCACTTTACAGTCCCATTCAGTAATATTCGAGGGTTCCAGTTTCTCCACATTCTGGCCAGCACTTGTTATTGTCTGTCTTTTGTATTATAGCCATCCTACGGGGTGTGTGAAGAGGTATCTCATTGTGGTGTTGATGTGCATTTTCATAATGACTAATTGTCTTAGTTATTTTGGGCTGCTACAATGAAATACTATAGATCGGGTGGTGTAAATAATAAACATTTGTTTCTCATGATTCTGGAGGCTGGAAGTCAGAAATCAGAGTGCCAGCATGGTTGGGTTATTGATGAGGACCCTCTTCCTAGTTATGTTCTCCAATGGTTTTTCTTTGGTGTGTGTATAAACAGAGAGAACTCATGTTTCATCCTCTTATTATAAGGGCATTAATTCCATCATGGGGAAGTACCCTCATGACCTCATCTAAACCCATTGACCTTCCAAAGGCCCCACCTCCAAATACCATAACATTGGGAGGCTGAGGCAGGCAGATCATAAGGTCAGGAGTTTGAGACCAGCCTCACCAACATGGTGAAACCCCGTCTCTACTAAAAATACAAAAATTAGCCGGGTGTGGTGGCAAGCACCTGTAATCCCAGCTACTCATGAGGCTGAGGCAGGAGAATCGCTTCCCGGGAGGTGGAGGTTACAGTGAGCCGAGATCACACCCGCCACTGCACTCCAGCATGGGTGACAGAGCAAGACTCCATCCCAAAAAAACAAAAAACAAAAAACAAAACAAAAAAAACATTGGGGATTAGGGCCTCAACAAATGAATTTGGAGGGAGGGACATTAATATCCAGTGTATAGCAAAAATTTTAAGAATCTTTTCATGTGATTATCAGCCATTTGTATGTCTTCTTTGGAGTAATGTCTTATTCAGGTCTTTGTCCATATTTTAATTGGGCTATTTGTCTTTTAATTGTTGAGTTTTAAGAGTTCTTTATTCTCAAAGTCTCTTATCATCTGTATGATTTGCAGGTATTTCCCCCTATTCTGTGGGTTTTCAGTTTTTTGATGGTGTTCTTTGCAGCACAAGTTTTAAATTTTGATAGAGTCCAGTTTATCTAATTTTTCTTGTATTCTTATGCTTTTGTTTTGATGTAATACTTATTTGGCGTTACTTTGGTTGCTTATGTTTTTGGTGTCATATCTAAGAAACTATTGCCTGATCCAAGGTCATGAAGATTTACTCTTAAGTTTTCTTCTAAGGGTTTCAGAGTTTTTAGCTCTTACATTTACGTTTGTGATCTGTCATTTAATATTTTAAATATTTGTGTGAAGTAGGAGTCCATCCTCATTCTTTTTGCATGTGGATAGATACTCAGTTGTTTCAGCATCATTTGGTGAAAAGACTGTTCTTCCCCTACTGAATGTTATGGCACTGTCATTGGAAATCAGCTGACCATAAATGTAAAGACTGGGTGTTGACTGACACCGATTGATTCTCTGACACCAACTTGGCATCTAACAGTTTAAATCAATTTGACACTTAACTCCTGGAATTAGAATCAGACCTACAGTTTGAAGGCTCAGTTTTTTGTTTTTGTTTTTTTAATTATACTTTAAGTTTTGGGTACATGTACACAACGTGCAGGTTTGTTACATATGTATACTTGTGCCATGTTGGTGTGCTGCACCCATCAACTCGTCAGCACTCATCAACTCGTCATTTACATCAAGTATAACAGTTCTATAAGACTGACCCCACTTTGAATTCCAGCTGAAAATGAGATTCCCAGGCTACCCACATTTCTGTCTGGCTGAGTACAAATTTGAGGCTTCCCATGGCCCCATCTTAGGTTTAGTAATTTGCTAGAATCACTCAGAGACCTAAGGGAAACACTTTACTTACATTTACCAGCTTATTATAAAGGGTACAACTCCAGATGAAAGAGATACATATGGCAAAATATGAGGGAGGGAGTACAGAGTTCCCACAACTTCTCTGAGCATGCCATTCTGTCAGCACCTTGATGTGTTCACCATTCCAGAAGCTCTCAGAACCCTGTTGTTTAGGCAAGTTTTAATGGAGGTTCCATTTCATAGACAAGATTGATGAAATCATTGGCCATTGTTCATTAAACTTTTATCTTCAGCCCTGAATGGATAAGTCATCTCCATTACTTATTCTATAAGATGTGAGTGTTTTATTAGGAACCTTAATGGTTGCTTCATCCCTTAGGGATATTGTGAACAAGTTATTTTGATAGATTGTCTTTTGATCAGTCAAATATAATACAGTACAGTCATAAAGATAAAGTGTTTCCTTGTTTTTAGAACTTTGCAAAGAAGTAGTTCTTACATTGAAGTGGTTATTGGATATAGAGTTTGGGACGATTTAATCTGCTAATATACTTAGTTTATATCTTTTCCTTTTTGGGGGGGTACACAGTGCTCATTTGATTGGCTAAGAAAACTGTCTTATCTGGTAGCTGGTAGCTTCTGTGGCGTGAAATGCAGTTGCTGACAACTTTTAATTCATTACAAGTCTGTTAATTTGTTCCTATAAATTTAATATGTTAATACAATTGAGTAACTTGAATCACTTCAGTTAAATTTAACTACTATTAGGTGTTACAAAATTTACTATTTAATGTGACTATATTTAGTAGGTTTTTCTCTCTCTTAAGCACTTTACTGACTTTAAATGGAATATTAGTTATCTGTTGTTGTGTAATAAAATTATCCCAAAATTTAGTAGTTTAAAACAACAGTAAACATTATTATCTCTCACAGTTTCTACAGGCTAGAAATTTAGGAACAACTTAGCTAGTAGTCCTGGCTTAGGCTCTCTTGTGAGAATGCGTAAAGATATTGGGGGCCTCTCACAAGAAGGCCACAATCAAAATGTTAGACATGCTGCAGTCATCTGAAAGCTTGACAGGAGCTATCAGGTCTCTAAGGTGGCTTGCTGTCCTTGACTGAAGAGTCAGTGCTGGTTGTTGACAGGAGACCTCAGTACCCCTCCACCTGGCCTCTTCATAGGGTTGCTTGTGTGCTCTCTTTGTATTGTGACTAGCTCTCCACAGAGTGAGAGATCTAAGAGACCATGGGGAAAGGGGCAATGTGTTTCATTACCTAGACTTGTAAGTCAAACATTTGCACTTCCGCAGTACTCTGCTAGTTAGACAGGCCAGTCCTGATTCCGCGATTCAATTTGTAGGAGACTGTAAAGGGGTGAGGAGCAGGCAAGGATCATTGGGGCCATTTTTGGAGGCTGACTACCACAAATGGATTTCTCTGAGTTTTAGGAAAGTAGAAAGACATGCTTTAGTGGTAAGTGTAGCAAGTTGTCAGAAATCAGAGTGCCAGCATGGTTGGGTTATTGATGAGGACCCTCTTCCTAGTTAGTTTCTCCCATGGTTTTCTTTGGTGTGTGTGTATAAACAGAGAGAGCTCATGTTTCATCCTCTTTTTATAAGGGCATTAATTCCATCGTGGGGAGGTACTGTCATGACCTCGTCTAAACCCAGTTACCTTCTAAAGGCCCCACCTCTAAATACCATAACATTGGGTAGCTGAGGCGGGCAGATCACAAGGTCAGGAGCTCGAGACCAGCCTGACCAACATTGTAAAACCCCGTCTGTACTAAAAATACAAAAATTAGCCAGGTGTGGTGGTCGGTGCCTGTAATCCCAGCTACTTAAGAGGCTGAGGCAGGAGAATTGCTTGAATCCGGGAGGCGGAGGTTGCAGTGAGCCGAGATCATGCCACTGCACTGTAGCCTGGGTGACAGAGTGAGACTCCATCTCAAAACAACAACAACAACAACAACAACAACAAGAACAACAACAACAAAAAACATTGGGGATTAGGGCCTCAACAAATGAATTTGGAGGGAGGGACATTAATATCCAGTCTATAGCAATAATGTTAAGAATCTTTTCATGTGATTATCAGCCATTTGTATGTCTTCTTTGGAGTAATGTCTTATTCAGGTCCTTTGTCTATATTTTAATTGGGCTATTTGTCTTTTAATTGTTGAGTTTTAAGAGTTCTTTATTCTCAATCAAAGTCTCTTATCATCTGTATGATTTGCAGATATTTCCCCCTATTCTGTGGGTTTTCAGTTTTTTGATGGTGTTCTTTGCAGCATGAGTTTTAAATGTTGATAGAGTCCAGTTTATCTAATTTTTCTTGTATTCTTATGCTTTTGTTTTGATGTAATACTTATTTGGCGTTACTTTGGTTGCTTATGTTTTTGGTGTCATATCTAAGAAACTATTGCCTGATCCAAGGTCATGAAGATTTACTCTTAAGTTTTCTTCTAAGGGTTTCAGAGTTTTTAGCTCTTACATTTACGTTTGTGATCTGTCATTTAATATTTTAAATATTTGTGTGAAGTAGGAGTCCATCCTTATTCTTTTTGCATGTAGGTATTCAGTTGTTCTAGCCTCATTTGTTGAAAAGACTGCTCTTTCCCTACTGAATGTTATGGCACTGTCATTGGAAATCAGCTGACCATAAATGTAAAGACTGGGTGTTGACTGACACCAACTGATTCTCTGACACCAACTTGGCATCTAACCAAGTTGACACTTAACTCCTGGAATTAGCGTCAGACCCCACAGGTTGAAGGCTCAGTTCTATAAGACTGACCCCACTTTGAATTCCAGCTGAAAATGAGATTCAGGCTACCCACATTTCTGTCTGGCTGACTACAAATTTGAGCCTTCCATGACCTCCTATTAGGTTTAATAATTTGCTAGAATGACTCAGAGACCTAAGGGAAACACTTTACTTACATTTACCAGCTTATTTTAAAGGGTACAACTCCAAATGAAAGAGATACATACAGCAAAATATGAGGAAGGGGGTGCAGAGTTCCCATAACTTCTCTGAGCATGCCACTCTGTCAGCAGCTTGATGTGTTCACCATTCCAGAAGCTCTCAGAACCCTGTTGTTTAGGCGTTTTAATGGAGGTTCCATTTCATAGACAAGATTGATGAAATCACTGGCCGTTGCTAATTAAACTTGATCTTCAGCCCTGAATGGATAAGTCGTCTCCATTACTTATTCTATAAGATGTGAGTGTTTTATTAGGAACCTTAATGGTTACTTCATCCCTTAGGGATATTGTGAACAAGTTACTTTGATAGATTGTCTTTTGATCAAATATAATACAGTACAGTCATAAAGATAAAGTGTTTCCTTGTTTTTAGAACTTTGCATAGAAGTAGTTCTTACCCTGAAGTGGTAGTTGGATATAGAGTTTGGGACGATTTAATCTGCTGATTAAATCTTTTCCTTTTTTGGGGGGTACATCTTTTCCTTTTTTGTTTACATCTTTTCCTTTTTTGGGGGGTACACAGTGCTGATTTAACTGGCTAGGAAAACTGTCTTATCTGGTAGCTTCTGTGGTGTGAAATGCAGTTGCTGACAACTTTTAATTCATTACAAGTCTGTTAATTTATTCCTATAAATTTAATATGTTAATGTAATTGAGTAGCTTGAATCACTTCAGTTAAATTTAACTACTATTAGGTGTTACAAAATTTACTATTTACTGTGACTATATCTAGTGACTTTTTCTCTCTCTTAAGCACTTTACTGACTTTAAATGGAATATTAGTTATCTGTTGGTGTATAGTAAAATTATCCCAAAATTTAGTAGTTTAAAACAACAGTAAACATTATTATCTCTCACAGTTTCTACAGGCTAGGAATTTAGGAACAACTTAGCTAGTAGTCCTGGCTTAGGCTCTCTTGTGAGAATGCGTAAAGATATTGGGGGCCTCTCACAAGAAGGCCACAATCAAAATGTTAGACATGCTGCAGTCATCTGAAAGCTTGACAGGAGCTATCAGGTCTCTCTTCAAGGTGGCTTGCTGTCCTTGACTGAAGAGTCAGTGCTGGTTGTTGACAGGAGACCTCAGTACCCCTCCACCTGGCCTCTTCATAGGGTTGCTTGTGTGCTCTCTTTGTATTGTGACTAGCTCTCCACAGAGTGAGAGATCTAAGAGACCATGGGGAAAGGGGCAATGTCTTTTATTACCTAGACTTGTAAGTCAAACATTTGCACTTCCGCAGTACTCTGCTAGTTAGACAGGCCAGTCCTGATTCCGCGATTCAATTTGTAGGAGACTGCAAAGGGATGAGGAACAGGCAAGGATCATTGGAGCCGTTTTTGGAGGCTGACTACCACAAATGGATTTCTCTGAGTTTTAGGAAAGTAGACATACTTCGGTGGTAAACTTAGCAAGTTATATTTTAGGAGAATGTTTAGCTTTTTTGAGTAAACCATAATCTCTGAATGTTTTTAAAGGGGCTAATTTTATGCTAGTTTTTCATATTCCAAGCAAGTGTTACAAGTGAGAAAATATGTGGGTCTTTTTTTTGCAGATTATTTAAAATATCTGACAGTATACATGGGAGTGCTTATTCTAATGAAAGTGAATTGGACTCTCACATTGGCTCAGTGAAAATTGTACAAACAGAAATGAACAAAGGGAAATTAAGGAACTATAGCAATAGTAGGCAGAAATTTCAATATTCTGCAAATGTGTTTACAGCAGATAATGCTTTTTCTGCTTCTGAAATCGGAGAAGGCATGTTCAAAGACCATCTTTTCCAGTTTCTTGCCAGCCTCATGATATTCAAAGTAATTTCTTGCTTTTTCAGTTCGTTTTATGAGTACAGACTAATCTGCATTTCTCAGCATATGGGAAAATGTAAAAATACAGTAAATTTGAGTAGATTATCTGTCTGTGCAATTTCTGCATTTTTTATTATGTTGCATTATTTTCTAAGCTGGGCTGTGTGTTAAAATATTTTATCCTGTGTGCTAAAAATATTTTTAACTTTGCTCTCAATAAAAAGTTGTGTTAGTTTTATTGAAACAGTTTTTATGGAAAGGTTAAAAATTCATTTCAGGTCCTAGCTTCTGACCATTACATTTTTTTTTAATGTTTATATAAATATGTAGGATTTTTTTCCAGAGGTAACAGAAAATGGTTTAGGTTCCTTGAAGGCTGTCACAGAAATTCGTATCCTTTAAGTTATTTACAATAGCTGCTTTATATTTATTAAATCATAATTTTAAAACATTTTGTTTAATTGTGTTTCTGTTTATTTTGGTTGATGCAGAAAAAGAGGGTAAAGTTAATCTTTTTGGTAATGTAAGAGGTACATGTGGCCAGGTGCAGTGGTTAACGCCTGTAATTCCAGTACTTTGGGAGGCCGAGGCAGGCAGATCATGAGGTCAGGAGTTCGAGACCAGTCTGACCAACATGGTGAAACCTCATCTCTACTAAAAATATAAAAAATTAGCTGGGCGTGGTGGTGTGTGCCTGTAATCCCAGCTACTCAGGAGGCTGAGGCAGGAGAATTCCTTGAACCTGGGAGGCGGAGGTTGCAGTGACCTGAGATTGTGCCACTGCATTCCAGCCTGGCAAAAGGGTGAGACTCCATCTCAAAAAAAAAAAAAAAAAAAAAAAAAAAAGAAAAAGAGGTATGTCTGTGATAGTGCTACTCAAGGTGTGACTGCAGACTGGTGCCAATTTGTGAACTGTTTGTTATCAGTTTATGACAAGTTCAGTACAGAAGTCAGATTTGTATTATTGGCAGAACTCTGAGCATATTTACTTACAAATGGGTAGAGATTACTTCTCATCCTTTGAGAAAGAGCAGCCAAATTGGGTTGAACTGGGCAGGGGAAATGGATGAGAATGGGATATTGTATGGATTGGGGACATTTCCACAGATCTAGTATTTTTGAAAATCTAATTTGGAGTTTATACATAGGATCCAAGTTTCATGTCTGGGCATTTCCAGCATAAATATTTTGAGTACATTTGTGTGTTCTGGAGGTAACATTGTCTTTGCTTCTTTAATACCCTTTGTATGCCTATAATAGTGCATTTATTCTGTTTTAATTCACCAACAGTTTATGTGACTATTTCCCCATGATCTATGAATTATTTGAAGGCAAGGATGATGACTTACTTACCTGCCTATTTCCAACTACATTGAAAGGCAAATAAAGTAAGGCAGGTAAAGCAAGGAAATTGTTCTGGCAAAAGTATAGACATAAGCAAGGGTGAAGGTAAAAAAGTATGAAATACATTTGGAAAGAATAAGCTTTCCAGTTTGACTGAAGGGAAAGATATGATTAAAGAAGTAATAAGAAATGTTGGCTAGTTATCTTAGGATCATATCATATAATGTCATGAATACCAAGGTCAAAAGTTTATTTTATTTTCTTTTTATTTTTTATTTTTCCCCCAGCTTTGTTGAGGTATAATTGACAAATAAAAATGGTATATATTTAAGGAGTACAACATAATTTTTTTATATGTAAACATTGCAAAAATAATTACCACAAGCAGGCTAATTAATGTATCTATCACCTTTCATAGTTACTTATTTTTTGTAGTGAAAATACTTACAACCTCTGTAATAAGGAGAAACCATGTAATATTTTTGAGCAGGTCAAATATCATCATTAAAACTATGCTTTAGGAATATATAATTAGTGACTCAATGCTTGGGAGTGTTCTAGCATCCACAGAAGTTATGGTCTAGTTGACAAAATGAAAACTGAATTCCAGATATTGCACAGCTGCGCTAGAGAAATCTGGCAACAATAACTCTAATCCTGGGTACGCAAGGGATCATCTGAGATAATTCTGAAGAATGGTTAGAAAATATTTGCCTGACTTCTCATGAAAAATCGCCTCCAATGCAGATAGTAAAAATGAGGGAGAGGGATCAATAAGAGGGTTATACATGTTGATATAGTAACTATAAACAGAGCCAGTGTTTAGCACTTTATTCAGCATGGTGTCTCAATGCTGCCACACTTTCTTTCCTCTGGTGATCAAAATAGGATGGAAACATGGGAAATACATTAGCAGTAACCTGTTAAAGATGTTTAATTATCTGTACAATGGCTGATTCTTCTTATCCCTTACTGGAAAGCCTTTCCATAATATGACACTGACTTTTAAAGAGCTTTGAGGATCTTTATGCTATATTAGCACAGCTGAAGTGGTTCTGTTGTTTAGGGGTCTTTATTAGTTAGGACTACTGCTTACACGTGTGTCCACTGATTTATTGTCCAAAAAGTTCATTTTGTATAAAACTCATTGTCCTATACCTTGTTTCCAAGTATGTATTTAAAGTGGAAGACTGAATGCTATTTGTGATAATTTGAGAGTTTGCAGATTACTTGGGCACACCTTATTTTCTTATTCTCTCTAAATATTTTACTACATTTGAATCCTCAGGGTAATAGAAGTTTTCTCAGATTGATCCTACCACAGTAGTCTTGTCATTTTCAGTTCTGCAGACATTTTCCCCATAATTTCAGTGACACTGCTGAGAGTTTATTGAATGTAAGGCCAAAAATTGATTTCAGTTGTTGATAGTGATGATAAATGATGTTAGCAGTTGAGTTTTCCTATGAGCTGAAACACTGATTCTATAAATTGATGTGGAACTATCTAATGAGAGAAAACCAACATAATGGCCCACTTGTGGGCTTGTTACAAATAAAAATTTGATAGTAAGAGACATATTTTGAAGGAAAAATGAGATTCCTTCTAAAGCTGATAGATTTTCAAATTCAAAATTATGTTTTTGTTTTGGCACAGATATGACACTTTGCACACCAGAAAGTAAAATGAGGATTTATAAATTAACTGCTTGATGTAATAATTGCAAACCTATATTAACTGAGTACTTACTGTGTGTCAGGCACTGTTCTTGGTATTTGGGATATGTCACTGAAGAAAACAGACAATGTATCCTTGCTTTTGAGGAGATATCATTCTTGGGATGAGGGTGGGGAAGAAGCTAGATCTCAACAACTGTAATAACATATAAATAAGTCATAGAGTTTTTTAGAAAGTGGTGACTATTATGGAAAAAGAAAAAAGTAGAGCAGGGTAAGGGGGTTAAATTGGGACTGCTGGGATTCGTGGCTCAGGGTGTAGAATTAAACAGTAGTTAGGGTAGACCTTGAGAAGGTCAGATGTAAGCACTTAATGGAGGGAAAAGAGCCAAGGAAATATGGAGGGAGGAACAGTCTAGGCAGGGGAAGGCCTCATGGCAGGAACATGGCTGATGGTTTTGAAGAACAGCAGAGTTCAGTATAGCTAGAGGAGATGAGTCAGGGGGAAAGAGTAGTAGGACATGAAGTCAGAGAGATAAAGGCAGGGGCTGATGCGGGGAGGGAGTGGCAGTGGGAAGACAAGATCATGTACAGCCTTATAGCCATATACTTTGAGAGAAAGGAGGAATTTGATCAGAGAAGTAATATGATCTAAGTTTAAACAGGATCACTACAGCAATCCATCAGTTCTTGTATATCTTTATAAAAATCCAGTTGTTTAAATAACTGTGTACTTGTGTTCTCAGATAATGTTCTTAACCGTCTTATATCTTCTAATAGATTATAACAGTCTCAATTGTAGGAACTCATTTTCTTCTTTATTTACAACCTCCCACAGCTTTCTAAATCTATTAATGTATTCTGTATATAGTGTTCAATGACTGTAGTTGATATATTGTAAGAAGAATACCATGTAAATACAGATATCTCCCAATCTGTCAATAGACCCTCACCTTGGAGGGGGCACAGTTTATTCTTCATATCTATTTATATTTTTGAACTTTCTTATAGGGGAAGGATGATTTAAGTTCTTCCTGTCAAGCCAGTGTGTTGATAATTACAATTAAACCCACCACCTAACACAATTCAATTATCAAAAACAAAGAGATTTAGTATTAGGTAACCAGAAACACATCAGCTAATGAAGTACAATCAATGCTTAATAAAATAGTTGACTGAAATTCTGTACATTGAAGAAGAGATAAAAATCAAGTGGCCTTGTCAGGTAAATAAGAAAAAGCACTACTCTGGAAAAGATAAACCAGAAGTAGAGTTCTGATTTACTTGCCATTACGTACTTGCATCTCTTCCATCATATTTAGCACTCAAGTATAACCCTTATTTAATCTCTTATTTCCCTATAGGAACTTTGCAAGTTCTTTTCAGAATATGGAATGTGACTGGAGACTAGAATAATTTATGATAATTCTTTTCTTAAGATGCCAAATAGCAAATGTTAAAACCTCATCATTAAACGTTGTCAGAATGAATATTAATATAACTTAATTTTAAAATTAAAAGTAACCAGTTTTTAAAATTCTGAAATATTTGACTCCTTAATGTTATTGTAAGTGGCAAAATTTAGAAGTGTTTTCAAAGAATTTCCATATTTCAACTATATACAGTCCAAAGCCTTTGATGATGTATTTTATTTAACTTATTTATTTTTCTACCTTTCACTAGGTTGTGATCACTAGATTGGGACAGCTGGAATTTACTAGATCTTTATGTTTGCACTGCCACACTCAGTGTCTAGCACATTATAGGAGCTCAGAAAATATTTGGTAAATGAATACGTGTGATTTTCATAGGTGGATTTGTTTGTATTTGAGTGTGGTAGTGAAATCTCAGCTCACTGCAACTTCTATTTCACAGGTTTAAGTGATTCTCCTGCCTCAGCCACCCAAGTAACTGGGGTTACAGGTGCGAGACACCACTCCTGGCTAAGTTTTGTATTTGTAGTGGGGACAGGGTTTTGCTATGTTGGCCAGGCTGGTCTTGAATTCCTGACCTCAAGTGATCTGCCTTCCTTGGCTTCCCAAAGTGCTGAGATTACAGGTGTAAGCAATCCCGCTTAGCCAGGAATGATTTTCTTCTAGATCTGCATTGACAAATAAAACAGCATGATAGGCTGGGCGCAATGGCGCACGCCTGTAATCCCAGGACTTTGGGAGGCCAAGGCAGGTGGATCATGAGGTCAGGAGATCAAGACCATCCTGGCTAACACGATGAAACCCCATCTCTACGAAAAATAAAAAAATTAGCTGGGTGTAGTGGCGGGCACCTGTAGTCCCAGCTACTCTGGAGGCTGAGGCAGGAGAATGGCATGAACCCAGGAGGCAGAGTTTGCAGTGAGTGGAGATCCCGCCACTGCACTCCAGCCTGGGCGACAGAGCGAGACTCCATCTCAAAAACAAACAAACAGCCCCAGAGCAACATGACCGAATAGGAGCAGCTCCAGCCTCCAGCTCCCAGCGCGAGCAACACAGAGAACGGGTGATTTCTACATTTTCAACTGAGGTACTGGGTTCATCTCACTGGGGAGTGCCAGACAATCAGTGCTGGTCAGCTGGTGCAACCCGACCAGCGAGAGCTGAAGCAGGGGGAGCCATCGCCTCACCTGGGAAGCACAAGGGGGAAGGGAATCCCTTTTCCTAGCCAAGGGAAACTGAGACACACAACACCTGGAAAATTGGGTAACTCCCACCCTAATACTGCGCTTTACCAGGGGTCTTAGCAAACAGGACACCAGGAGATTATATCCCACACCTGGACGGGAGGGTCCCATGCCCACAGAGCCTCCCTCATTGCTAGCAGAGCAGTCTGAGATCTAACTGCAGGGCAGCAGCGAGGCTGGGGGAGGGGCGCCCACCATTGCTGAGGCTTAAGTAGGTAAACAAAGCCTCTGGGAAGCTCGAACTGGGTGGAGCCCACCTCAGCTCAAGGGGGCCTGCCTATCTCTGTAGACTCCATCTCTGGGAATAGGGCATAGCTAAACAAAAAGCAACAGAAACCTCGGGAGAGATAAATGACCCTGTCTGACAGCTTTGAAGAGAGCAGTGGATCTCCCAGCATGGAGGTTGAGATCTGAGAATGGACAGACTGCCTGCTCAAGTAGGTCCCTGACCCCTGAGTAGCCTAACTGGGAGACATCCCCCACTAGGTGCAGACCAATACCTCACACCTCACACGGCGGGGTACACCCCTGAGACGAAGCTTCCAGAGCAAGAATCAGACAGCAACACTCGCTGTTCAGCAATATTCTATCTTCTGCAGCCTCAGCTGCTGATACCCAGGCAAACTGGGTCAGGAGTGAACTTCAAGCAATCTCCAACAGACCTACAACTGAGGGTCCTGACTGTTAGAAGGAAAACTAACAAACAGAAAGGACACCCACACCAAAACCCCATCAGTTCATCACCGTCATCAAAGACCAAAGGCAGCTAAAACCACAAAGATGGGAAAAAAGCAGGGCAGAAAAGCCAGAAATTCAAAAAATCAGAGCGCATCTCCCCCTCCAAAGGAACGCAGCTCATCGCCAGCAACGGATCAAAGCTGGACGGAGAATGACTTTGATGAGTTGAGAGAAGAAGGCTTCAGTCGATCAAACTTCTCAGAGCTAAAGGAGGAACTACATACCCAGCACAAAGAAACTAAAAATCTTGAAAAAAAAATGGAAGAATGGATAACTAGAATAATCAATGCAGAGAAGGCCATAAACGAACTGAGAGAGTTAAAAACCATGACACAAGAAATACGTAAAAAATGCACAAGCTTCAGTAACCGACTCGATCAACTGGAAGAAGGAGTATCAATGATTGAAGATCAAGTGAATGAAACGAAGTGAGAAGAGAAGTCTAGAGAAAAAAGAGGAAAAAGAAATGAACAAAGCCTCCAAGAAATATGGGATTATGTGAAAAGATCAAATCTACGTCTGATTGGTGTGCCTGAAAGTGAGGGGGAAAATGGAACCAAGTTGGAAAACACTCTTCAGGGTATCATCCAGGAGAACTTCCCCAACCTAGTAAGGCAGGCCAACATTCAACTTCAGGAAATACAGAGAACCCCACAAAGATACTCCTCAAGAAGAGCAACTCCAAGACACATATTGTCAGATTCACCAAAGTTGAAATGAAGGAAAAAATGTTAAGGGCAGCCAGAGAGAAAGTCGGGTTACCCACAAAGGGAAGCCCATCAGACTAACAGCAGATCTCTTGGCAGAAACTCTCCAAGCCAGAAGAGAGTGGGGGCCAATATTCAACATTCTTAAAGAAAAGAATTTTAAACCCAGAATTTCATATCCAGCCAAACTAAATTTCATAAGTGAAGGAGAAATAAAATCCTTTACAGACAAGCAAATGCTTAGAGATTTTTTCAGAACCAGGCCTGCCCTACAAGAGACCTGAAGGAAGCACTAAACATGGAAAGGAACAACTGGTACCAGCCATTGCAAAAACATGCCAGAATGTAACGACCATCAATGCTAGGAAGAAACTGCATCAACTAACGAGCAAAATAACCAGCTAATATCACAATGACAGGATCAAGTTCTGACATAACAATATTAACCTTAAATGTAAATGGACTAAATGGTCCAATTAAAAGACACAGACTGGCAAATTGGATAAAGAGTCAAGACCCATCAGTTTGGCTGGGTCTTCAGGAGACCCATCTCACATGTAGAGACACACATAGGCTCAAAATAAAGGGATGGAGGAAGATCTACCAAACAAATGGAGAACAAAAGAAAGCAGGGGTTGCAATCCTAGTCTCTGATAAAACAGACTTTAAACCATCAAAGATCAAAAGAGACAAGGCCATTACATAATGGTAAAGGGATCAGTTCCACAGGAAGAGCTAACTATCCTAAATATATATGCACCCAATACAGGAGCACCCAGATTCATAAAGCAAGTCCTTAGAGACTTACAAAGAGACTCAGACTCCCATACAATCATAATGGGAGACTTCAACACCCCACTGTCAACATTAGACAGATCAACAGGACAGAAAGTTAACAAGGATATCCAGGAATTGAACTCAACTCTGCACCAAGCAGACCTAATAGACATCTACAGAACTCTCCACCCCAAATCAACAGAATATACATTCTTCTCAGCACCACATCACTCTCATTCCAAAATTGACCACATAGTTGGAAGTAAAGCACTCCTCAGCAAATGTACAAGAACAGAAATTATAACAAACTGTCTCTCAGACCACAGTGCAATCAAACTAGAACTCAGGACTAAGAAACTCAATCAAAACTGCTCAACTACGTGGAAACTGAACAACCTGCTCCTGAATGACTACTGGGTACATAACGAAATGAAGACAGAAATAAAGATGTTCTTTGAAACCAATGAGAACAAAGATACAACACACCAGAATCTCTGGGACACATCTAAAGCAGTGTGCAGAGGGAAATTTATAGCACTAAATGCCCACAAGAGAAAGCTGGAAAGATCTAAAATTGACACCCTAACATCACAATTAAGAGAACTAGAGAAACAAGAGCAAACACATTCAAAAGCTAGCAGAAGGGAAGAAATAACTAAGATCAGAGCAGAACTGCAGGAGATAGAGACACAAAAAACTCTCCAAAAAATAAATGAATCCAGGAGTTGGTTTTTTGAACAGATCAACAAAATTGATAGACTGCTAGCAAGACTAATGAAGAAAAGAGAGAAGAATCAAATCGACGCAATAAAAGTGATAAATGAGGTATCACCACAGACCCCACAGAAATACAAACTACCATCAGAGAATACTGTAAACACCTCTACGCAAATAAACTAGAAAACCTAGAAGAAGTGGATAAATTCTTGGACATATACACTCTCCCAACACTAAACCAGGAAGAAGTGGAATCCCTGAATAGACCAATAACATGCTCTGAAATTGAGGCAATAATTAATAGCCTACCAACCAAAAAAAGTCCAGGACCGGACAGATTCACAGCCGAATTCTACCAGAAGTACAAGGAGGAGCTGGTACCATTCCTTCTGAAACTATTCCAATCAATAGAAAAAGAGGGAATCCTCCCTAACTCATTTTACGAGGCCAATATCATCCTGATACTAAAGACTGGCAGAGACATAAACAACCCCATCAAAAAGTGGGCAAAGGATAGGAATAGACATTTCTCAAGACATTCATGCAGCCAACAGACACATGAAAAAATGCTCATCATCACTGGCCATCAGAAAAATGCATATCAAAACCGCAATGAGATACCATCTCACACCAGTTAGAATGGCAATCATTAAAAAATCAGGAAACAACAGGTGATGGAGAGGATCTGGAGAAATAGGAACACTTTTACACTGTTGGTGGGACTGTAAAGTAGTTCAAACATTGTGGAAAACTGTGGCGATTCCTCAAGGATCTAGAACTAGAAATACCATTTGACCCAGCCATCCATTACTGGGGATATACCCAAAGGATTATGAGTCATGCTGCTGTAAAAACACATGCATACGTATGTTTATTGGGGCACTATTCACAATAGCAAAGACTTGGAATCAACCCAAATGTCCATCAGTGACAGACTGGATTAAGAAAATGTGGCACATACACATCATGGAATAGTATGCAGCCAGAAAAAAGGATGAGTTCGTGTCCTTTGTAGGGACATGGATGCAGCTGGAAACCATCATCCTCAGCAAACTGTCGCAAGAACAGAAAACCAAATACTGCATGTTCTCACTCATAGATAAGAATTGAACAATGAGATCACTTGGACACAGGAAGGGGAGCATCACACACTGGGTCCTATTGTGGGGAGAGGGTTGGGGGGAAGGATAGCGTTAGGAGATATACCTAATGTAAATGACGAGTTAATGGGTGCAGCACACCAACATGGCACATGTATACATATGTAACAAACCTGCACGTTGTGCACATGCACCCTAGAACTTAAAGTATAAAAATAAAAGAGACCCACACTTGTGGTATGGATTGTTGATAGCTTATTTTTTAGTATATTCAGTTTTTAACATGATTAATACAAAAGTTATGGATTTATTTTCAGGTTTGTGCAACAAAGAAGGGTATGCAACAGGCTGCTTCTATTCTTGTGAAAGATGCTAAATTTATTATGACTGTGGGACAGAAACAGTGGTATAGTTTTTCATTTTTTCATGGAAGTAGAAGGACTTTTAGGGCTCATCTAGATGAGATGAGAAAATTAGGCTTGTCCCATAACCTTGGGGTAAACCTCAGTGTCCTCATCTATAAAATAAGGATAATGGTAATTTTGAGGATTAAGTGAGATAATGAATCTTAGTGCAGGGGTGATCCAGATTTCTTGAATGATAAAGATCATCCATACTGATAATCTGATGGTCAGATTTCTTGAATGATAAAGATTATCCATATACTGTCTATTTTTTTAACCTAATTTCAATCCAGCATCTTTTATAGTCTTTCACTAAAGCTGATCTTGTGAATTAATCATTAAGGACTTTCTATCATATTTGGCCACTTCCACCTTACTTAAACACTCTGGGCTCTGTGCTTCTGTGATCATTTCTACTGATTTTCTTCCTACTTTGCAGACTGCTCATTCTCAGTCCCTTTTCACCTCTTCTACCAACTCTTAAATGTTGACATTCAAGTGAGTATATCTGAGTTTCATTCTTTCTAATTCCACACTCTTAGTTGTTTGTAACTACTCACATGAACTTCAAATAATATTTATGTGTGTCTATGCATTCCCACATTTATGCCTTCAGCCCAGGCTTCCCTACTGAACTCCAGGCCTATAGTCCATCTGTGTAACTGAATCCAATTGTATGTCTACCGACAGTCATCTCAAACTCAGTACGTACAAAATAGAACCTTGGTTCTTGCCGTCAGAACAGCTCCTTCTCCACTGTTCCCCGTCTTAATTATACATTATCTCCCTAGTTACTCATAGCAGAAAACTATCACTGATATCTTCTTCACCTTATACCTCATAGGCAATCAATTACAAAGTCCTGTTTATTCTTACTTCTAAATATATCTCAAATATGTCATTTTGTCTCCATCAACACTGCCACTTCCCTAATTCAAGTCACTATTAATCTCTTGCCTAGGCTGTATCCTTTTCTTTAATTACTACACACACACACACTCTTATCCCGCTTTGTTCTCTGCATAGCATAGATTGTGTAAGATTGCAAATCTATATGTCATTTTCCTGCCTAAAACCCTTTAATAGCTTCTTATTGTCCTGGGGATTAAATGCGAAATCCTTAGTGTGGCCTGCAACAGCCCATATAATGTGATGCCTCGCCAATTCTCCAGACTTATCATGACCATTCTCCCCCTTTACTCACCACGGTCAAGCTGTATTGGCCTCTCTGTTCTGTGAATGCACCAAACTGTTACTCTGTACAGCATCGTCTTGCATCATGCTTTCTTTTACTGGAATGGTTTTTAACCTAACTCCTGTTTATCCTTCATGTCTAAACTTTAATATCAGTTTTCCATAGTCATCAGTTTCCCTGTATTTACTTTTATAAGCAACCTGTACTTGATTTCATAACACTCACTATAATTATAATATCCTTTTAATACTTATTTTAATATCTTTTCCATTCATTAGATTATCAACTTCTTCAGGAAAGGGGGATTCATGTTCATCCTGCTTACCACTCAATCTTAGCAGGTGTGTTAGGTCATTCTTGCATTGATATAAAGAAATTTCTGATACTGGGTAATTTATAAAGAAGAGAGGTTTAATTGGCTCACAGTTTTGCAGGCTGTACAGGAAACATGGCACCAGCATCTGCTCGGCTTCTGGTGAGGCCTTGGGCTGCTTACAGTTATGGCAGAAGGCAAAGGATGAGTTGGTGTTTCACATGGTAAGAGCAGGAGCAGGGGTGGGGCGGTGCCATACACTTTTAAGCAACTAGATCTCACAAGAACTCACTCACTGTTGTGAGGACAGCACCAAGCCATTAGGGATCTGCCCCCGTGATCTATTCACCTCCTACCAGGCCTCACCTCCAACACTGGGGATTTCAATTTAGCATGAGATTAAATGGACAGCATCCAAATTATAGCAGAATGTCTCAGCGGAGTGGTAGCACATGATTACTATGTAATGAACATTAACTTATTATTATTGTTAATAACTTCTGGAAATCAGTAAATATGTTTAGTGGTAGACCTCAGACTAAAATGGGACATGTGGATATGAGCAGATACTTACTTTTCTGCCTAATTTTATATGGTGGGGGAATATACTTCTCTCTGCTTTGGGTCAGATCAGCTTTCCAGTTACCTTTCTGTTCCTTTGCCACCACCTCTGGTTGCTTGTCAACCAAAGACACGTAGCAAGCCTAGAGGAGTCAATTTAGTCTTCTTTACATTCTTTGTTTTTTTGTTTTTTTTTTTGTTTTTAATCCACTAAAAAGGTAGACTATAAAGATAGTCTATTAAAGCATTACAAACATAACCACTTATTCACCCTCTAGATACTATTTTGACACTTTTCCTTCCATTTGAAGGATTTAACTTGATCTTCTTAGTTACTACCATATGAGAAAAAATCTCTAGGATGTGAAGACTATAGAGTAGTTCTTTTATAATACACATCAACAAAGCAAGATTAAGCAATAAGAAACAGTAGAGAGCAAGACAGAATGAGAAAAACCAACAAAGAGCTCACAGCCAAAAAGTAGATGAAGTCTGAGAGGTAGATAGAAAGGGAGAAAGTGAAATTATTGCTACAAAGGTAAGAATACCATCAAATAATGATTAATAATTTTCATACCAACTGCATGTAGTTTTATAGCATTCTTATTAATTTTCTAAGTTTTTAAAACAAAGATGGGGTTTCAAAAACATTGACCAGTTCATTATAAAACTAGTAATAGAATAAAGGTAAACTGGGATTTTTAAAAAAGTGTAGGTATAGGGCAGAGAGGTTATAAGTAGCTATAAACAATTTGAAGCTTTCTACTTGTTGGGTGAATAAACTAGATGATCAGGTTGGATCATAATCACTTTTTGTCAGAAACAAGATGTGGGATCAAGTAATGAGACTTGTTTTCTTGCTCATAAACTTAACTCTGAAGGCAATTTTGAAAGACTTATGGAATTCTTTGTGCAATGGCGACATCATTCACATAGAAATATCTGGTGTCCTAAGGTGAATACATAATAATTAACATTTTTGAACTGAAGTTATCTATATGAGTAGGAAACTGAAATACACTATACATTCCCTTAAATCTAATGTACATTTCATCCTCTCCCTTTATTCTGTTGCACACAAATTAGCTAATTTTGTTTCAGATAATCGTTTTCTTGCAAGCATATATCTTAATTCCTTTTCTCATTTCCCACTCTTACCTAGTTACTTCTTTCTTCAGTCTTTGCTCCTTATTTTTTCTTTATCTCCTTGTTTTTTCTTTTTCTTTTTTTTTTTTTTTTTTGTTGTTTTTTCAGGAACATACTGGAGTTAGAGAGTCAGATTTGAATTACAGTACTGCTACTTTTACTAGCTGTGTACTATTGGGTATATTACTTAACTTCTCTTACCTTCAATTTCTTAATCAATATTGTATACGTGAGAATCAATCATCTCAACGTGTTTCTATGATAATTAAGTAAGGCAACATTTCTAAGATACCTAACAGTGGGTAGCAGAGTTTGTACTTAATAGTAATATGCCCTTTCCTCTTGCCTTATCTTATTTCCATTATGAATCCGTAAAAAAAGTCATGAGTATTATAAAAGTAATTCATCCTAGTGTCATATCTGCAACAAGGAAATAGAAAAATACTAGATTTTTTATATACTTAAGAACCAAGCCTACCAACTTTCAAAATCTTTTAATGTACCCAGAATTCATTTTCAAATTATCAATACACTTCCTTAATTTGCTCTTCTCTTTTAACTTAACCTAGTTCTGTTTTAAAAAATAAATTTTTTATGCATATTTGAGGTTTACAGCATGATGTTATGTGATTCATATAGCTAATAAAATGGTTACCATAGTGATGCAAATTAATATATCTCTCATCTCATAGTTATTTTTTTGACAAGAGCAGCTAAATCTACTTACTTAACAAGAATCCCTAATCCAAAATAATTTTATTCACTGTAGTCTTCATGTTGTACATTAGGTCTCTAGACTTGTTCACACTATATATCTGCTTTTCTGTGTATCCTTTGACCTACATCTCCCCATTTCTTCTCCTGTTCCCACCCTTCCTGCCTCTGATAGCTACTATTTTATTCTCTATCTCTGTATATTTGATTTTAAATAAAAGGTTTCACATATGAGTGAGAACATACAATACAATATTTTTCTTTCTGTGACTGGCTTATTTAATTTAGTGTCTTAGCAGTGTCCTCCAGGTCCAGCCATGTTGTGGCAAATGGCAGCATCTCATTCTTTTATAAGACTGCATAATATTCCGTTGTGTGTGTGTGCATGTGTGCATGTGTCTGTGTGTATACTATGATGCATGTATATGATATATATACACACACACACCACATTATATATCATATATATATTATATACCACATATATATATCATATATATACACACACACACACAAACACCACATTTTTCTTATGCATTAGTTCATCAACGGACCTTTAGGCTGTTTCCATGTCTTAACTATTATGAACAGTCTGCAAGGAACATGGGAGTGCAGGTATCTTTATGAGGTAATGATTTCTTCTTTGGGTGTATACCCAGAGAACAGGTTGCTGGGTAATATGGTAATTCAATTTTTGATATCTTTAGAAATCTCAGTAGTGTTTCCATAATGGCTGTACCAATCTGCATTACCACCATAGTGTACTAGGATTCCCTTTCTGCACACCCTCACCTACATTTGTTGTCTATAATATAGTGGTTTTAATTTACATTGCCTGATAGTGATGTTGAACACCTTTTCATATACCTGTTGGCCATTCTTATGTTGTTTTTTTCTTCCACTTGTAAGTTTAAGGATACCTGTGCAGGATGTACAGGTTTGTTATATAGGTAAACATGTGACATGGTGGATTGCTGTACAAATCATCCCAGAACCTAGGTATTAAGCTCAGCATCCATTAACTATTATTCCTAATGCTCTCCCTCCCCAACCTCCCCAACAGATCCCAATGGTGGTGTTCCCCTCCATATGTCTATGGGTTGTCATCATTCAGCTCCCACTTATAAGTGAGAACATGTGGTGTTTGGTTTTCTGTTCCTGTGTTAGTTTGCTGAGGATAATGGCTTCCATCTCCATCCATGTCTCTGCAAAAGACATGATATCATTCCTTTTTATGGCTGTGTAGTATTCCATAGTATATATGTGCCACATTTTCTTTATCCAGTCTATCACTGATGGGCATTTAGGTTGATTCCATGTCTTTGCTATTGTGAATAATGCTGCAATGAACATATTTGTGCATGTAGCCTTATAAAATAATAATTTACGTTAATTTGGGTATATACCCAGTAATGGGATTGCTAGGTCAAATGGTGTTTCTGGTCTTTGAGGAATTGCCACAACGTCTTCCACAATGGTTGAACTAATTTACACTACCAACAGTGTAAAAGTGTTCCTTTTTCTCTACTCACCAGCATCTGTTGTTTTTTGACTTTTTAATAATTGCCATTCTGACTGGCATGAGATGGTATCTCATTGTAGTTTTGATTTACATTTCTCTAATGATCAGTGATGTTGAGCTTTTTTTCATAATGTTTGTTGGCCACATGTATGTCGTCTTTTGAGAAGTGTCTATTCATGTCCATTGCCCACTTTTTAATGGGGTTGTTTGTTTTTTTCTTGTAAATGTGTTTAAGTTCCTTGTAGACTCTGGATATTAGACCTTTGTCAGATAGATAGATTGCAAAAATTTTCTCCTATTCTGTAGGTTGTCTGTTTACTCTCATGATAGTTTGTTTTCCTGAACGGAAGCTCTTTATTTTAATTTTAATTTGATGCCATTTGTCAATTTTTGCTTGTGTTGCAATTGCTTTTGGTGTTTTCTTCATGAAATCTTTGCCCGTGCCTCCGTCCTGAAGAGTATTGCCTAGATTTTCTTCTAGGGTTTAATAGTTTTGGGTTTTAAATTTAAGTCTGTAATCCATCTTGAGTTAATTTTTGTATAGGGTGTAAGGAAGGGGTCCAGTTTCAATTTTCTTCATATGGCTAGCCAGCTCTCCCAGCACCATTTATTAAATAGGGTGTCCTTTCCCCATTGCTTACTTTTGTCAGATTTATGGAAGATCAGATGTTTGTAGGTGTATGGTCTTATTTCTGAGTTCTCTATTCTGTTCCTTTGGTCTATGTATCTGTTCTTGTACCAGTCCCATGCTGTTTTGGTTACCGTAGCCTTGTAGTATAGCTTGAAGTTGGGTAGCATGATACCTCCAACTTTGTTCTTTTTGCTTAGGATCGTCTCTGCTATTTGGTTCCATATAAATTTTAAAATAGTTTTTTTCTGATTCTGTGAAGAATGCCAATGGTAGTTTAGTGGGAATAGCATTGAATCTATAAATTACTTTGGGCAGTGTGGCCATTTTCACAATATTGATTCTTCCTGTCCATGAGCATGGAATGTTTCTCTATTTGCTTGTATCCACTTTGATTTCTTTGAGCAGTGGTTTGTAGTTCTCCTTGAAAAGTTTCTTTACTTCCCTCATTAGCTGTATTCCTAGGTATTTTATTTTTTTTGTAGTAATTGTGAATGGGAGTTCATAGACGGTTTGGCTCTCTGATTGCCTGTTGTTGGCTGTAGGAATGCTAGAGATTTTTGCACATTGATTCTGTATCCTGAGAATTTGCTGAAATTGCTTAATAGCTTAAGAAACTTTCATGCTGAGAAGATGAGGTTTTCCATATATAGGATCATGTCATCTGCAAACAAAAATAATTTGACTTCCTCTCTTCCTATTTAAATACCCTTTATTTCTTTCTCTTGCTTGATTGCCCTTGCCAGAACTTCCAATACTATGTTGAATAGAAGTGGTGAAAGAAGGGATCCTTGTCTTGTGCCAGTTTTCAAGGGAAATGATTCCAGTTTTTGCTCATTCAATATGATATTGGCTATGGGTTTGTCATATATGGCTCTTATTATTTTGAGGTATGTTCCTTCAATACCTAGTTTGTTGAGAGTTTTTAACATGAAGGAGTGTTGAATTTTATTGAAGGCCTTTTCTGTGTCTATTGAGGTAATAATGTCTTTAATTCTGTTTATGTGATGAATCACATGTATCGATTTGTGTATGTTGAACCACTGTTGCATCCTGTGAATGAAGTCAACTTGATTATGGTGGGTAAGCTTTTTGATGTGCTACTGGATTCAGTTTGCCAGTATTTTATTGAAGCTTTTTGCATCAATGTTCATTAAGGATATTGGCCTGATATTTTCTTTTTTTGTTGTATCTCCACCAGGTTTTGGTATCCGGATGATGCTGACCTCATAAATGGGTTAGGGAGGAGTCCCTCCTTTTCAATTTTTTTGGAATAGTTTCAGTAGAAATGGTGCCAGCTCTTCTTTCTACTTGTGGTAGAATTTAGCTGTGGATATTTCTGGTCTTGGGCTTTTTTTGGTTGGTAGGCTAGTTATTACTGTCTCAATTCCAGAACTCATTATTGGTCTATTCAGGGATTCAGTTTCTTCCTGGTTCAGTCTTGGGAGAGTGTATATGTCCAGGATTTTATCAATTTCTTCTAGATTTTCTAGTTTATGTACGCAGAGGTCTTTATAGTATTCTCTGATGGTTGTTTGTATTTCTGTGGGGTCAGTGGTGATATCTCCTGTATCATTTCTGATTGTGTTTTTTTGATCCTTCTCTCCTTTCTTCTTTATTAGGCTAGCTAGCAGTCTATCTATTGTATTAATTTTTTCAATATACTAGCTCCTGGATTTGGTGATTTTTTTGAAGGGTTTTTTTCATATCTCTATCTCCTTTGGTTCAGCTCTGATCTTCATTATTTCTTGTCTTCTGCTAGCTTTGGGGTTTGTTTGCTCTTGGTTCTCTAGTTCTTTGAGTTGAGATGTTAGGTTGTTTACTTGGGATCTTCCTAGCTTTTTAATGGGGGAATTTGGTCCTATATGTTTCTCTCTTGACACTGCTTTAACTGTGTCCCAGAGATTCTGGTATGTTGTCTCTTTGTTCTCATTAGTTTCAAAGAACTTCTTGATTTCTGCCTTAATTTCATTATTTACCTAAGAGTCATTCAGAAGCAGGTTGTTCAGTTTTCATGTAGCTGTGTGGTTTTGAGTATATTTCTCTATCTTGAGTTCTAATTTGATTGTGCTCTGGTCTAAGAGACTATTTGTTATGATTTCCATTCTTTTGTATTTGCTGAGAAGTTTTACTTCCAATTATGTAATCAGTTTTAGAGTACATGCCATGTAGCTATCAAAAGAATGTATATTCTGTTGAATTTGAGTGGAAAGTTCTGTAGCTATCTATCAGGTCCACTTGATCCAGAGCTGAGTTCAGGTCCTGAATATCCTTGTTAATTTTCTGTCTCAGTGATCTGTCTAATATTGTCAATGGGTTGTTAAAGTCTCCACTATTATTGTGTGGGAGTCTGAGTCTCTTTGTAGATCTCTAAGAACTTGCTTTACAAATCTGAGTGCTCCTGTATTGGGTGCATATATATTTAGGATCATTAGCTCTTCTTGTTGCATTGATCCCTTTACCATTACGTAATGCCCTTCTGTGTCTTTTTTGATCTTTGTTGGTTTAAAGTCTATTTTGTCAGAAACTAGGATTGCAATCCCTGCTTTTTTCTATTTTCCATTTGCTTGGTAAGTTTTCCTTGATTGCCTTATTTTGAGTCTATGTGTGTCTTTGCATATGAGATGGGTCTCTTGAAGACTGCATATCAGTGGGTCTTGGCTCTTTATCCATCTTGCCATCCTGTGCCTTTTAATTGGGGCACTTAGTTCGTGTACAATTTAAGATTAGTATTGTTATGTTTGAATTTCATTCTGTCATCATGATGCTAGCTGGTTATTTTGCAGACTTGTTTATGTGGTTGCTTCATAGTGTCACTGGTCTGTGAACTTCAGTGTGTTTTTGTAGTGGCTGGTAATGGCTTCTCCTTTCCATATTTAGTGCTTTCTTCAGGAACTCTTGCAAGGCAGGCCTGGTGACTTCCCTCAGCATTTGCTTCTCTGAAAAGAACCTTATTTATCCTTTGCTTATGAAGCTTAGTTTGGCCAGATATGAATTTCTGGGTTAGAAATTTTTTTCTTTAAGAACATTGAATATTGGTTCCCAGTCTCTTCTGGCTTGTAGGTTTTCTGCTGAGAGATCTGCTGTTAGTTTGATGAGTTTCCCTTTGTAGGTGACCTGACTTTCTCTCTGGCTGCCCTTAACGTTTTTCTTTCATTTCAACGTTGTAGAATCTGATGATTATGTCTCTTCAGGTTGATGTTCATGTGGAGTATCTTAATGGGGTTCTGTGCATTTCCTGAATTTGAATGCTGTCTTGTCTTGCTAGGTTGGGGAAGTTCTCCTGGAAGTTCTCTTGAAGTATGTTTTCCAATGTGATTTCATTCTCCCTGTTTCTTTCAGGTACCAGCCAGTTGTAATTTTGGTTTCTTTACTTAATCCCATATTTCTTGGAGGTTTTGTTCATCCCTTTTCATTCTTTTTCTTTTCTTTTCTTTTGTATTCTTGTCTGCCTGTCTTATTTCAGAAAGATAATCTTCTAGCTTGGATATTCTTTCCTCCACTTGGTCTATTCTGCTATTGATACTTGTGATTGCATTGTGAAGTTCTTGTGTGGTGTGTCTCAGCTCCATCAGATCAGTTATGTTCCTCCCTAAACTGGCTATTCTGGCTATCAGCTCCTGTATTGTTTTACCATGATTCTTACCTTTTTTTTGCATTAGGTTATATAACATGCTCCTTTAGCTCAGTGAAGTTTGTTATCAGCCACCTTCTGTAGCCTACTTCTGTCAATTCTGCCATGTCAGCCTCAGCCCAGTTCTTTGCCCTTGCTGGAGAAATGTTACAGTCATTCAGAGAAGAGACACTATGGCTTTTTCAGTTTTCAGCATTTTTACGTTGATTCTTTCTCATCTTTGTGGGCTTATCTGCCTTTGATCTTTGATGTTGCTGACCTTTGAGGTTTTTATGGGGTCTTTTTTGTTGATATTGTTGTTGTTTTCTGTTTGTTTGTTTGTTTTTGCTTTTAACAGGCCACTCTACTGTAGGGCTGCTGCAGTTTGCTGGGGGTCTGCTCCAAACCCTAGTTGCCTCAGTTTCTCCCATACCGGGAAGTATCACCAGTGAAGGCTGTGAAACAGCAAAGATGACAGCCAGCTACTTCCTCTGGAAGCTCCATCCCAGGGGAGTACTGACCTGTTGCCAGTCTGCATGTACCTGTAGAAGGTGGCTGGAAACCCCAGTTGGGATATCTCACCCAGTCAGCAGAACGGGATCAGGGACCCCCCCCCCCCCCACCAAAGAAGCAGTCTGACTGTTATTTGGTAGAGCAGGTGTGCTGCATTGTGGGGGACCCTTCCTTGTCCAGGACACCTGTATTCTCCAAAGCTGGCAAGCTGGAGCAGCTAAATCAACTGAATCAACTGAACCACAGAGATGGCATCTTCACCTACCTCCAGGAACTCAGACCCATCTCTGGCAGACTCCAACCCACTGCCATTGCTTGCTGGGATTCCAAGCCAGTGCCATTGGCTTGCTGGGATTCCGGTGGGTCTTAACTTGTGAGGTGCCATGGAAGTGGGGCCCACAGAATGATATTTTTGGCTTCCTGGATTCACCTCCCTTCCTAGGGATATGTACTGATGGATTTATGTAAAACTCCTGGATCTCTGTGTGTGCCTGAGTGGCTGCTCTCTCAAGACTCCCACAGCTCTGTGTATCAGACCCAAGGCCCTGGTGGCATGGGCTCACGAGGGGATCTCCTTACCCATGGGCTGCAAAGATTTGTGGGAGAAGTGTGGTTTCCTGGGTGGGGCTGCACACTCACTCACTGGTTCCCTTGGCTGAGGGTGGTGGTTCCTTTGGCTCCATGCCACTCCTGGGTGGGCTGTTGCCCCCCCACCCCCCACTTTCTTTGTTCTTCATGAATTGTGTTTGCCCACTCAGTCCCAATGCAAGAACCTCGACATGTCAGTTAAAAGTGCTGAATTCACTCACCCCTTTTCATTCCTCTCTGTGAATGTTGTAGACTGCAGCTGCTTTTAATTGGATCGATCAACCTTTATGTTTTCTTTGGAGAAATGTTCTTTCAGATCATTTGCTCACTTTTAAATTGGCTTTTTTAATGCTATTAATTTGTAAGAGTTCTTTATAAAATTTGGATATTAACCCCTTATCAGATATGTGGTTTCCGAATATTTTTTTCTAGTCCATAGATTGTCTTTTTTATTTTAATGATTGTTTCCTTTGCTTTGCAGAAGCTTTTTAGTTTGATGTAATCCCATTTATTTATTTTGGCTTTTATAGTCAGAGCTTTTGGTATGATACCCCAAAAATTCATTGCCAAGGCCAATATCAAGGTGCTTTGCCCTATGTTCTCTTCTGGGAGTTTTATGATTTCAGGTCTTACATTTAGATCTTTTGTCAATTTTTGAGTTGATTTTGTGTACGGTATAAGGGTGCAATTTTATTTTTTTGGATATGGAAATTGTTTTTCCAGCCTCATTTATGGAAGAAACTATTGTTTCCCTATTTCTTCTGGTGCCCTGCTGGAAAATTAGTTGACTGTGTATGTGTGGACTTATTCTGGGCTCTCTCTTCCGTTCCATTGGTCTACTTTTCTGTTTTTGTGCAAGTACTATATTGTTTTGGTTAGTCTAGCTTTGTAGTATAATTTTAAATCAGAAAGTGTGTACCTCCAACATTCTTTTCCTTCTCAGTTTTGCTGTCACTATCCAGGGTTTATTGTAGTTCCATACTAATTTTATGATTTTTTTCTTCTGTTTCTGTGAAGGATGCCGTTGGAATTTTGATAGGGACTGTATTGAATCTGTACTTCTTTGGGTAGTATGGACATTCTAACGATATTAATTCTTTTAATCCATCAACACAGGATATCTTTCCATTTACTTTTGTCTTGAATTTCTGTCACCATTGTTTGATAACTTTCAGTGTACAGATCTTTTACCTCCTTAATTAAACTTATTTCTAAGCATTTTATTTTTTGATACTATCATAACTGGTATTGTTTTCTAGATTTCTTTTTCAGTTAAATTATTATTTGTGTTTAAAAATGCTACTAATCTCTGTATATTGATTTTGGATCCTGCAACTTTACTGAATTATTAGTTCTAACAGTTTTTAATAAGTCTTTGAGTTTTTTTACATGTAAGATAATGTTGTAAAGATAATTTTACTTCTTCCCTTCAAATCTGACTTCCTTTTATTTATTTTTTTTTCTTATCTGATTGCTCTTGCTAGTACATCCAGTACTATGTTGGACAGAAGCGGTGAGAGTGCGCATCCCTGCCTTGTACTGTGTCTTAGTGGAAAAGCTTTCAGTTGTTCCCTATTCATTATGATGTTGGCTGTGGGCTTTTCATAAGTGACCTTTGTTAACGTTAGTTGAGAAGTTTTCCTTATATGCCTGCATCTTAAGAGATTTTATCAAGAAAGGATGTTGAACTTATCAAATGCTTTTTCTGCACCAATTGAGATGATCTTGTGTTTTTTATCTTTCATTCTGTTAATATGATATGTCACAGTGGTTGATTTGCATGTATTAAACCAGCCTTACTTGCCAGGAATAAATCCACTTGGCCATGATGTATAATCCTTTTTGTTGTGTTGTTGAATTCAGTTTGCTTACATTATATTGAGGATTTTTGCATCAATATTCATCAGAGATACTGGCCTGTAGTTTTCTTCTAGTGTCTTTATGTGACCTAGGTATCAAAGTGATAGTGGCCTCACAAAATATGTTTGGAAATATTCCCTCTAGCTGTATTTTTTGGAATAGTTTATGAAGTATTGGTAGTGATTCTTCTTTGAATGTTTGGTAGAATTAAGTTGTGATGCTATCTGGTTCTGGGTTTTTCCTTGTTGGAAGATTTTTCATTACTACTTCAATCTCATTATGTGTTATTGGTCTGTTTAAGCTTTCTGTTTCTTCCTGATTCAAACTTAGCAGGTTATATTTTTCTAGGAGTTTGTCCATTTCCTATATGTTATCCAATTTGTTACTATTAATGTATAATTGTTCGTAATAGTCCCTTATGATCTCTTTAATTTCTGAGGCATCTGTTGTAACTTCTCCAATTTCATTTTTTATTTTATTTGGTTCTTCTTTTTTTTTTTTCCTTAGTCTAGCTAGATGTTTATTTATTTTATTTTTTCAAAGAACCAAGTCTTGGTTTTATTGATCATTTTCTATGTTTTTTTGGTTTTTGTGCTCTATTTGATTTATTTCTGTTCAGATCTTTATTATTTCCTTTCTTTTGCTAACTTTGCATTTAGTTTGTTCTTTTGCTCGCTCCTGTAGGTATAATGTTAGGCTGTCTATTTAATATCTTCTTTTTTCATGTAGACACTTAATGATTAAAATTTCCTCATGAGTTCAAGACCAACCTGACCAACATGGGGAAACCATGTCTCTACTAAAAATACAAAATTAGCCAGGTGTGGTGGCACATGCCTGTAATCCCAGCTACTCAGGAGGCTGAGGCAGGAGAATCACTTGAACCCGGGAGGCATAGGTTGCCGTGAGCTGCTATTGTGCCATTGCACTCCAGCCTAGGCCACAAAAGTGAAACTCCGTCTCAAAAAAAAAAAAAAAAAAAAATCCTCTTAGAAGCACTTTGGCCACATCTCATAGGTTTTGGTGTGTCGTCTTTCCATTGTTTCTTGTCTCAAGATATTTTTAAATTTCCCTTTTGGTTTCTTTGACCATTGATTGTTGAGGAGCATGTTGTTTAGTTTCCACATACTTGTGGTTTTTTTCAAGATTTTTCCTGTTATTGATTTCTAGTTTCATATTGTTGTGGTCAGAAATGATACTACATATGATTTCAATTGTCTTGAATTTAGATTAATTAAAAATAGTTAAATCTAGTTTTGTGGCTTAATGTATGATCTGTCCTGTAGAACGTTTCATATGCACTAGAAAAGCATATATACATTCTGCTGCTATTGAATGCAAAGTTCTGTATTTGTCTGTTAGGTCCATTTGACTCAAAGTACAATTCAAGTCCAGTATTTCTTTGTTAACTTTCTGTCTGGTTAATCTATTGTTATTGAAAGTGGGATTTTGAAGACCCCTACTGTTATTGTATTGCTGTCTATCTCTCTCTTCATGTCCTTTAATAATGTTTTATATATTTTGATGCTTCAGTGTTGGATGTTTATATTTTTACAATTCTTTTTTTTTTTTTTTTTTTTTTTTTTTTTTGAGACGGAGTCTCCCTCTGTCGCCCAGGCTGGAGTGCAGTGGCCGGATCTCAGCTCACTGCAAGCTCTGCCTCCCGGGTTCACGCCATTCTCCTGCCTCAGCCTCCCGAGTAGCTGGGACTACAGGCGCCCACAACCGCGCCCGGCTAATTTTTTGTATTTTTAGTAGAGACGGGGTTTCACCGTGTTAGCCAGGATGGTCTCGATCCCCTGATATTTTTACAATTCTTATGTGCTCTTGATGAATTGACCCCTTTATCATTAAATTATGACCTTCTTTGCTTCTTGTAACAGTTTTTTTAAATGCCATGTCTCAGAGCACTGGAAACAACTATTGTTTATTTCCATGGGGTTTTTTGTTGTTGTTGTTGTTAGTTAGTTTTGCTTACTTACCAGTGATATAGTAGTTTTCAAAATTGTTACTTCTTACAATTTTTTTAGGCAAATTTTGAGAGTAGACTTATATTCTGAGTTGTTAATCACCAATTATGTTGTTTTCTTGGGGAAAGTGAGTTTTCCAAATTCTTCGCTTAAAAGTGAGCTTTAATATTATAGCTCATAAGTTTAGGGACTTTTGAATATGAAAGTTGGATATTTTCTACTTCTTAAAAATAGTTTTCAGATAATGATATTGTGAAATTTTTTTGATACATCTATGTTTTAAAATAATAAACTGTTTCAGAGTTCTTTAATGTTCCTGGGAGTAACTCAATAATTTTATGGTATTTTTAAATAGGTTACAGAAGTATGCATATTCCATAAGAGATTCAAAACTGAGAGGTAGGTTTAGAGATAATTTTTGAATAGCATTTTCACATACAGATGAAAGGTGCCAATTATTGATGAAATATTAATAGTAACAGCTGATATATTTCTATTACAGATATCTTAAAAGATGGTGCTGTTGGCCGGGCGCGGTGGCTCAAGCCTGTAATCCCAGCACTTTGGGAGGCCGAGGCGGGTGGATCACGAGGTCAGGAGATCGAGACTATCCTGGCTAACATGGTGAAACCCCGTCTCTACTAAAAATACAAAAAACTAGCCGGGCGTGGTGGCGGGCGCCTGTAGTCTCAGCTACTTGGGAGGCTGAGGCGGGAGAATGGCGTGAACCCGGGAGGCGGAGCTTGCAGTGAGCCGAGATCACGCCACTGCACTCCAGCCTGGGAGACACAGCGAGACTCCGTCTCAAAAAAAAAAAAAAAAAAAAAAAAAAAAAAAAAAAAAAAAAAAAAAAAAAAAAAAAAAAAAGATGGTGCTGCTTATCATCATGCTAGTATGGAGCTGTCAGATAGAAAAGTAGTTGAAGGAGCTTTTACTATTGGAGATTTACCAATTCTTTGTAACTAAAACATATTTCTTGTGGATACTCTAAAATATTTTGGAAAATTATTTTTCAGAGGAAAAAAAGGAAAAGCTCAAATATTCTGCTTGTTTCTGCTTTTCTTCTGAGAACATAAAATTAAGTGGTTACCTATGCATGTAGATGTTACAGTAGATTCTTTGGCAATGTTTAGTTCTTTGTCATATTATTGAACACAGTGTAATTTGAAAAACAAGAAATTAATAAGTTTTGGATTTAAGTGTGTTACTATTTTAGATTGTAATGTTCTTTTTTCCTTTCTAAATTTCTTATATATGAGTTTTTATTACCTTTATAAGAATGTCTTTTATTAAAATGTCTTCCTGAAGCAATAAAGTTAAATGGCTCAAAATTACTATGTCTTAATCTGATGCAGTTACTACCAGTACTTTAGCTATGGGAGTAAATTTGCCTGCTCACCTAGTAGTTATAAAATCTACAATGCATTATGCTGGAGGACTGTTTGAAGAGTACAGTGAAACAAATATTCTACAGATGATTGGTAGAGCTGGTCGACCTCAAGTAAGTGACAATAATTTTGCTTTTTATACTTAAAAACATGATAAAAACAAAAAAATTGTGTATTTTTTGATTAGCTGTCATAATTACATCAGGCTTAAAAGTAATATAGCAGAGAAAATTTACCTTTAATGGAGGAATAAAAGTAAAACAAGCCTCACCAACTGGGACATACTTCCTTCATTCTGTGTAAGCTTGCACTGGCTGATGAAGGGATGGGTTTATGAATGGGTATTCTGTTAAAGGTCTTTTTTTTATTATGACTTTTTGTTTGTTTGTTTTGTTTTTTTTTTTAATTCTGAATGGAGGTACTCAGCATTTTGGATGGAACAGGTTTATCTTGTTTCGGGCTGTCACATTACAGAGCATGTAACATCCCTGGGTCCTAACACTAAATGCTAATAGTGTTCCCAGGCATTATGACAAAAGTCAGCCCAAATACGTTTCAAAACATACCCTACTCTGACAAATACATGAATAAGTCATTTTTGTAGCTATTATGGGAACATCAGGAAGAGCATATTTTCAAAACATTTGTAAATATTGTGTTATACAATTCTATAATTTCATAGAGTAATCAGATTATATGTAAACTATACCAAATCTTACAACTTTTATGCAGTTACCAGAGTTTGTTTTGATTTTATCATTGCCAAAATTATGTTACATTGAAACCAAAGTGATATTTACGCTATACTCTTGGAAGGCTTTTAAATTAAATTTTAGGTTAACAAAGTGAGAGCATTTTTAAGGCCTTTTCGAAGTATTATTTCAGACAAGGAGACTGTTTAATATAAAATGAAAGTCTTGAGTTATTGCAGAGGACTGGTACCAAAATGTGCTCTTCTTCACTAAATTTCTGTTTGTTTTTTCCCCAGTTTGACACTACAGCTACTGCAGTTATCATGACTCGATTAAGCACAAGAGACAAGTACATTCAGATGTTAGTTTGTAGAGACACTGTAAAAAGCAGGTAATACAAAAATGTTCCAAAAAGATACTAATGCTAATATAGCTTATCTTATTTCCTTTTAGAATATCAAAGGGAAATTTGGTTTGGAGATTTTTAAAGGCCATTTTCTGTAAAGTTTTCAACAATTTAACTGGAAAGTTTGTGTCACTTTAGGGAATTTAATAATTTTTTTAAAAGTTAGAAGTTTTATTCACTGGTAGTTATTGGCAAGCATGTATTCTTGTTTATAACAAACCCTAATTTGTAATAAAGCCTTAGTAATTATGATTATATTATAATTTAAATATGAAATTATATAAATTTATAATTACTAATTTGTAATAAAGGAGAACTATTTTCACATCTTATTTTAATAATAGAGGAAATCTGGGACCTATTAGTAAGGTATTTAATGTATTCTCTTTTGGAGAAAATAGGATATAATTTATGCTTCAACTTTTGTTAAAGCAATAATCTGTCTTCTACAGCCATAGAGTAGAGAGATATATCGGAAGCCTTTTTAGAAGCTGAACTGACTTTTTAAGTTTTTCTTTTATGCTTTTGGAAATTAAGTTATAGTTCATGAATTAGTAAAGTGGCAATGGGTATATTATATATTATTAAAGTTAACAATTAAGAGTTATGGCATTGAACTGCATATTTGTAATGCAAAGTTTTTTTTTTTCATTAGTTTGCACAGACATCTTATTGAACATTTAAATGCAGAGATAGTACTGCATACCATTGCGGATGTGAATATTGCTTTGGAATGAATACGATCAACTTTGCTTTATATCAGAGCCTTGAAAAATCCATCTCATTATGATTTGTTACTTTGACTTGGAAAAGTAGTAATTTTTTCAAGCCAGCTAGGTCTGTATTTCTACTAGTAAGTTACAGGATAGATTATAGAAACTAATAGATAACAAAACAAAAAGTAACAACAGTCCCAAATACGTTTAGAGACAAGAGCAGACAAACTGAGAAATTTTTATCTGTTTTACTTCTAGTATTTCAACAAGGTTTGAAATCAGCACCGTTAAAAATAGATCTAGTAGAAAAAAATTCAACTCCAATAAAAATAGCAGAAATGTCTAAATCATTGAAAATAAGTTAAAGTTACAAAAAGTTTTGAATTTTGTATGTACTTAGTGTTCAACTACTCTTTCTGAGTTTATGACTGTTTATTTTTCAATTTATAAGAAATGAAAGTATATAGTGCTACTGTTGCCGTCACAATTTTCATCTTGCTTCTAAAGCTAACCTACATCTGGTTATGTGGCTTCCAGAGGGTTTTTTCATTCATTCATTCAACTTGGGGTTGTTGAATACCAAATTAATGCCTGACTTGTTGAATTATTCTAATGCACAGAGGTTCAAAACTTTCAGATCTCAAAGAGTAATTAATATAAGTCTATATTAAAAGAATATCTATATAAATATTCATATCACTTAAAAATTTTGTTTCAACTAGGTAATACATTTACTTAGTTCAAAAATCATAAAGTGAAGGAATATATACAACTAAAATTCTTCCATATATATCCCCACCTACACAGTTGTTCAATTCCCATCTCTCCCCTTTCCCTCCCCTAGTTCTGTAATCATTGGTATATCTTTTTTGTATAATATTTTTTGCATATGTAAATAAGAAAATGTAATTTTATTTTTCCACCATTTAAACACAAATGGTGGCATATTGTATTCGTTTTCCATTCCTTTTAACAAATTACCCTAAAACAAATCATCTGGAAACAACCAGAATTTATTATCTCGCACAGCCTATGTGGGTTAGGAATCTGGGAGTATCTAAGCTAAGTGGCTCTGGGTCAAAGGCTCTCTTTAGATTGTAAGATATGTCAGCTAGGGCTGCAGTCATCTGAAGGCTTTTCTGGATCTTGAAGATTCACTTCTAAGTAGTCTCACTCACAGAGCTATAAGTTAGAGGCCTCAGTTTCTCACAGTTGCTGGTAGGCCTCAGTCTTTTGCCAGGTGGATCTTTCCTCATAGCATGGCAGCTGACTTTTCTCAGGATGAATGATCCAAGAGAGAAAGAGAGAGAAAGACAGAGACAGACTAAATCAGAAGCAGCAGTACTTTTTTATATCTTTGTCTCTGAAGTCACACATCATTACTTCTGCTTTATTGGGTTTTTTAGAAGCAAGTCACTGAGTCTTGGTCACATGAAGGCAAGAGGGATTAAGTTCATCTCTCAGAGAGGAGAATATCAAAGAATTTGTGGGCATTTTTTTTCCTTTTTTTTGAGATAGCCTCTTTGGTTGCCCAGGCTGGAGTGCAGTGGCACAGTCTTGGCTCACTGCAACTTCCACCTTACAGGTTCAAGCAATTCTCTGCCTTACCCTTCTGAGTAGCTGGGACTACAGGCACGCGCCACCATGACTGGGTAATTTTTTGTATTTTTAGCAGAGATGGCGCTTCACCATGTTGACCAGGCTGGTCTCGAACTCCTGATCTCAAGTGATCCACCTGCCTTGGCCTCCCAAAGTGCTGGGATTACAGGCGTGAGCCACCGTGCCTGGCCTTGTGGGCATATTTTTTTAAACCTCCATTATTTTAGTCTTCTGCACATTCCTTTTTTTCTTAGTATGTCTTGGAAGTTTTTTGAGACAGGCTGTCACTCTGTTGCCCAGGCTGAAGTCCAATGGTGTGATCACAGCTTACTGCACCTTCAACCTTCTGGGCTCAAGTGATTTTCTCACCTCAGCCACCTGAGTAGCTGGTACTGCAGGCCCATGCCAGCACACTGGCTAACTTTTGAAAAGAAAAATTGTAGAGGCAGAGCCTCCCTATGCTGCCCAGGCTGGTCTAGAACTTGTGGGCTCAAGCGATCCTCCCACTTCACCCTCCCAAAGTGCTAGGATTATAGCTGTGAGCCACCATGCCTGGCTGGAAGCTTTTTTAAATAGCTAAATAATATTCCATTTACTTACGTATACTTGCATTTCATTTAGCTATTGTAGTTGACCTTAGCAGGTGGGTAGGTTTGTAATTTCTTTTTTTTTTCTTTCCAACTTTTATTTTAGGTTCAGGGGATACATGTGCAGCTTTGTTACGTGGGTAAATTGCATATCATGGGGCATACAGATTGTTTCATCACCCGGGTAATGAGCATAGTACTCGATAGGTGGTTTTTCACTCCTTACCCTCCTCTCACCCTCCACCCTCAAGTAAGCCCTGGTGTTTATTGTAGCCTGATGTTTATTGTAGTATACTCAATGTTAGCTCCCACTTATAAGTGAAAACATGTGGTATTTAGTTTTCTATTCCTGCATAAATTTGCTTATGATAATAGTCACCAGCTCCATCCATGTTGCTGCAAAGGACATGATTTCATTCTTTTTATAGCTGCATAGTAATCCATGGTTTATATGTACTATTTGCTTTATGTAGTCCACCACTGATGAGCATCTAGGTTGAGTCCACATCTTGGCTATTGTGAATAGTGCTGTGATTAACATAAGTGTACACTTGTCTGTATGGTAGAATGATTTTTATTCCTTTGGTTATATAGCCAGTAATGGGATCGCTGGGTTGAATGGTAGTTCTGTTTGAAGTTCTTTGAGAAATCTTCAAACTGCTTTCCACAATGGCTGTACTAATTTACATTTGCATCAGCACTATGTAAACATTCACTTTTCTCCACAGCCTGTGGAGAAAATATGCAAAACAACATCTGTTATTTTTTGACTTTTTAATAGTAATAGCCATTCTAACTGGTGTGAGTTGATATATTATTGCAGTTTTGATTTGCATTTCACTAGTGATGAGTGATGTTAACCATTTTTTCATATGCTTGTTGGTCACGTGTATGTCTTCTTTTGAGTAATGTCTGTCCTTTGCCCATTTTAAAAACAGGATTGTTTATAATTTGCTTATTACTTTGTTTAAGTTCCTTCTAGATTCTGGATATTTGACCTTTGTCAGATGCATAGTTTACAAATAGTTTTTCCCATTCTGTGGGTTGTCTGTTTACCCTGTTATAGTTGCTTTTGCTGTGCAAAATTCTTTAGTTTAATTAAATCCCACTCAATAATTTTTGTTTTTGTTACAGTTCTTTTGGAGTCTTTGTCATGAAATCTTTGCCAGGACCTATGTCCAAAATGATATTTCCTAGGTTTTCTTCTAAACTTTTAAAAAAATCATTTTAGGTTTTACATTTAAGTCTTTAATCCATCTTGAGTTGATTTTTACATATGGTGAAAGGAAGGGGTCCAGTTGTCCCAGTACTGTTTTTTGAAAAAGAATCATTTCCCCTTTGCTACTTTTTGTTGACTTTGTCAATGATTAGATGGTTGTAGGTGTGTGCTTTTATTTCTGGGTTCTCTAGCCTGCTCCATTGGTCTGTGTATCTGTTTTTGTATAGTACCATGCTGTTTTGGTTACTGTAGCCTTGTAGTATAGTTTGAAGTGAGGTAGTGTGATGCTTCTGGCTTTGTCCTTTTTATTTAGAATTGCTTTGACTATTCAGGCTCTTTTTTGGTTCCACATCAATTTTAATTTTTTTAAATTATACTTTAAGTTCTAGGGTACATGTGCACAACGTGCAGGTTTGTTACATATGTATACATGTGCCATGTTGGTGTGGGGCACCCATTAGCTTGTCATTTACATTAGGTATATCTCCTAATGCTATCCCTCCCCACTCCTCGCTCCCCACAATAGGCCCTGGTGTGTGATGTTCCCCTTCCTGTGTCCAAGTGATCTCATTGTTCAATTCCCACCTATGAGTGAGAACATGAGTTCGTGTCCTTTGTAGGGACATGGATGCAGCTGGAAACCATAATTCTCAGCAAACTGTCGCAAGAACAGAAATTTTAGAATAATTTTTGCAAATTCTGTGAAAATGTCATTGGTAGTTTGATAGGAATAGCATTGAATCTGTAAATTGCTTTGGGCAGTGTGGTCATTTTAACAATATTGATTCTTCCTATCCATCAGCATGGAATGTTTTATATATTTGTTTGTATCATTTCTGATTTCTTTGAGCAGTATTTTGTAATTCTCATTGTAGGATCTTCCACCTTTCTGGTTAGCCATATTCCTAAGCATTTGATTCTTTTTGTGGCTATTGTGGGATCGTGTTCTTGATTTGGCTCTCAGCTTGCATGTTATTTGTGTATAGAAATGTTACTGACTTTGTGCATTGATTTTGTATCCTGAAACTTTGATGAAGTTGTCTATCAGGTCTAGGAGGCTTTTGGCAGAGACTATGGTGTTTTCTAGGTATAAAATCATACCATCTGCGAAGAGAGATAGTTTGACTTCCTCTTTTCCTATTTGGGTGCCCTTTATTTCTTTCTCTTGGTTGGTTGCTATGGCTAAGATTTCCAGTACTGTGTTGAATAGAAGTGGTGAGAGTGGGCATCCTTGTCTTGTTCTGGTTCTCAAGGGGAGTGCTTCTAACTTTTGCCTGTTCAGTATGATGTTGGTTGTGGGTTGGTCATAGATTGCTCTTACTATTTTGAGGTATATTCTTTCAATACCCAGTTTGTTGAGGTTTTTGAACATGAATGAATATTGAATTTTATCAGAAGCCTTTTCTACATCTATTGAGATAATCATGTGGGTTTTGTCTTTAGTTGTGTTCAGGCAATGAATCACATTTGTTGATTTGTGTATATTGAACCAATATTTCATCCCCAGAATAAAGCCTACTTCGTCATGGTGGATTAGCTTTTTGATGTGCTTCTGGATTTGGTTTGCTAGTATTTTGTTGAGGATTTTTGCATCTATGTTCATCAGGAATATTCGCCTGAATTTTTTTTTTTGTTTGTTTGTTTGTTTTTTCCGTTATGTCTCTGCCAAGTTTTGGTATCAGAATGATGCTGGCCTCATAGAATGAGTTAGGGAGGAATTCCTCCTCCTCAAATTTTTGGAATAGTTTCAGTAGGTTTGGTGCCAGCTCTTCTTTATATATGTGGTAGAATTTGGCTGTGAATCTGTCTGGTCCAGGGCTTTTTCTTGTTGATAGTCTTTTTATTTCTGATTCAGTTTTGAAACTTGTTATTGGTCTGTTCAGGGTTTCAGTTTCTTCTTGGATCAATCATGGGAGGTTGTGTTTCCAGGAATCTATCTCCCCATTTCTTCTAGATTTCCTAGTTTGTGTGTATAAAGGTGTTCATAATAGTTTCTGGTTGTTTTTTGTTTTGTTTTGTTTTTCGTTTTGTATTTCTATGAGATTGGTGGTTGTGTCTTCATTGTATTGTCATTTCTGATTGTGTTTATATTTCTAGTTTCTGTTTTTTGTTTGTTGTTCTAGCTAGCAGTCTATCAATCTTATTTATTCTTTCAAATAACCAATATCTGGTTTTGTTGATCATTTGTGTGGTTTTATGTGTCTCAATTTTGTTCAGTTCAGCTCTGATTTTGGTTATTTCTATTCCTCTGCCAGCTTTGGGGTTGATTTGCTCTTGCTTTTCTAATTCCTCTAGATGTGATATTAGTTAGGTTGTTAATGTGATACTTCTAGTTTTTGATGTGAGCATTTAGTGCCATAAACTTTTCTCTTAACATTGTTTTACCTGTATATCAGAGATTCTGCTATGTGCTACCTTTGTTTTCATCAGTTACAAAGAATATCTTGATTTCTGCCTTAAGTTCATTATTTACGGAAAAGTCTTTCAGAAGTGTGTTGTTTAATTTCCATATAATTGTATGACTTTGAAAGATGTTAGTATTGATTTCTGTTTTTACTGCATTGTGGTCTAAGAGTGTGCCTGGTATGATTTTGGTGTTTTGAATTTGTTGAGAATTGCTTTGTAGCTGAGTGTGTGGTTGATTTTAAAGTATGTTACATGTACAGATGACAGAATGTATATGTTGTTGTTGTTGGATAGAGTGTTCTGTAGATGTCTGTTAGGTCCATTTGGTCAAGTGTCAAGTTTAGGTCCTGAATATTTTTATTTGTTTTCTGCCTTGATGATCTGTCTAGTACTGTCAGTGGGGTGTTGAAGCCTCCCATCATTGTGTAGGTATCTAAGTCTCTTTGTAGGTCTATAAAAACTTGTTTTATGAATCTGTGTGCTCTAGTATTAGATGCATATATATTTAGGATAGTTAAATCTTCTTGTTATATTGAACTTTTCATCATTATCAGTGTCCTTCTTTGTCCTTTTTGATGGTTATGGTATAAAGTCTGTCTTGTCTGAAATTAGAATAGCAACCCCTGCTTTTTTTGTTTTCCATTTGCTTGGTAGATTTTTCTCCATCCCTTTACTTTAAGCCTGTGGGTGTCATTGCATATGAGATGGGTCTATTGAAGACAACATACAGTTGGGTTTTGCTTCTTTATCCAACTTGTCACTCTGTGCCTTTTAAGTAGGGTATTATAGTCTGTTTACATTCAAGGTTGATACTGATATGTGTAGATTTGTCATTTTGTTGTTATGTAGATTTGTTATGTTATGTTATGTCATTGCTTTATAGTGTCAATGGTCTGGATACTAAAGTGTGTCTTTGTGATGGCCAGTAATGGTCTTTCATTTCTATGTTTAGTATTGTCTTAAGGACCTCTTATAAGGCAGGACTGGTGCAAACAATTCCCTTAGCTTATCTGAAAAGGATTTTGTTTCTCCTTCATTGATGAAGCTTAGTTTGGCTGGATATGAAATTTTTGGTTGGAGTTTCTTTTCTTTAAGAATGCCAAAGCTGGGCACAGTGGCTCATGCCTGTAATCCCAGCACTTTGGGAGGCCGAGGCAGGAGGATTACTTGAGCCCAGGAGTTTGAGACCAGTCTGAACAATATAGTGACACCTTGTCTCTACAAAAAAATTTTCTAAAAATTAGCTGAGCTTGACAGCATGTGTCTGTAGTCCCAGCTACTTAGGATGCTGAGGTGGCAGGATCACTTGAGCCTAGGAGGAGGAGGTTGCAGTGAGCCAAGATTACACCACTGCCATCCATCCTGGGTGACAGAGTAAGGCCCTGTCAACAAAATGCTTAATATAGGCCCCCAAACTCTTCTGGCGTGTAGGATTTTTGCTGAAGGAGCTGCTGAAAGATCTGCTGTTAGCTTTATATGTGTCCCTTTGTAGGTAACCTGCCTTTCTGTCTAGCTGTCCTTAATATTTTTTCTTGCCCATTGACCTTGGAGAATCTGATGACTATGTGTCTTGGGGGATGGCTGTTCTATATACTATCTCACTGGGGCTCTGTGAATTTTCTGAATTTGAATGTTGACCCCTCTGGCAAGGTCAGGGAAATGTTTTGAACTGTATTCTCAATTATATTTTCCAAGTTTCTTGCTGTCTCTCTCCCTCTCTTTCAGGGCTACCAATGAGTTTTAAATTTTGGTCTTTTTACATAATCCCCTGTTTCTTGGAGGTTTTGTTCATTCTTTTTTATTCTTTTTTCTGTATTTTTCTCTGACTGAGTAGATTTGCAAACCTTGTTTTTGAGCTCTGACATGCTTTCCTCAGCTTGGTTTATTCTGCTGTTAATACTTCCAATTGTTTTATGAAATTCCTGCAGTGAGTTTTTCAGCTGTATCAGATCAGTTTGGTTCTTTCTTAAAATGGCTATGTTGTCTTTTACGTGTTAATCATTTTACTGGGTTCCTTAGATTTCTTGGATTGGGCTTCAACTTTCTAGTGAATCTTGATGATCTTCATTGCCATCCAGATTCTGAATTCTTGGTCTGTCATTTCAGCCATTTCAGCCTGGTTAAGAACCATTGCTGGGGAGCTACGTGGTTGTTTGGAAGTAAGAAAACACTCTGGCATTTTGAGTTGCCAGAGTTCTTGCTTTGTGCGAGAACATCAGCCCAGATAGACTAATTGTTTTTCGTCTGTCTGGGCTGATGTTCCTTTAATATTTGAAGTTGCTGTCCTTCAGATGGGGCTTTTTCTTTTATATTCCTTGATGCCATTGAGATTTACTGTGGCATAAGCTGGGTTTAGTTGACTGGCCTTGTTTCTGGATGATTTCAGAGGGCTTGGGCTCAGCTCAGTGCACCTGGACTTCATGCTCGTGGCTTTGTTTGCTGGCCCCTCAAGGTTAAGTACCTGCTGCACTGGAGGGTTAGAGGTGTTCCTGTTTCACTGGCAACCACACTTCAATGTGGCAGTGGCATAAGGGTCCACACTCATGTGTAATGCCAACAGTGGCTGGGTAGTAGCATAGTGAAGTCTGGGCATGTGCACCAGTGGTGTTGGCACAGCAGGGTCCATGTTTGCAGTGTATCAGCAGTGGCAAGACAGCACCATAGTGGGGTCCCCATGTGCCAGGGGTGCACTGGTGGGGGTGGGGCTGTGGTGCTAAGGTCCTTGCACCATGTGCATGCTAGCAAAGCAGTGTGGGGAGGCCGTGGTTGAGTGCATGCCAGTAGAGTGGTTGGGGGAGGCTGCAGACAGGTGTGTTTTGGCAAAGCAGTGTGAAGAGGCTGTTGGTGGGTGTGCATCGGCAGGGTCCATCTAATGTTTAAGTGGCATCTGCTGGCTAAGGAGCTACGGTGGTAGCCACCAGGAAGTGCCCCAGTTGGGCATCTGAGGCCACACTGCAAGTGAGCTTGGCCATGGAGGGACCTCAGAAGAGGCTGGCAGACAGGGGGCACTCAGATAAGACTGGCCCCATCACATGGACAAGACTGCCCTGCTCTGTCTAGCTCCAACAGTCAACAAAGGTCAAAGCCACTTAGAGGAGCATGGCAGGCCTTAGGGGATTGGCGTTGCTGACTGTACTCCACTATAGCCATTGCTGCGCCAAACCCTTTCGGCTCCACACAGGGTGGAGTCCTGTCCCTGCCACTTCTCTAGGCAGTTGTCTCTGCCAACTTAAATGTCTATGGGGGTCATGAGGTCTTCTGCAGCTAAGATTTCAGAGGTCCATGACAAGAGTGGGCCACTCCTCACCTGTTTAACTCACCCTGTCCCAGGAGCCACCAGGAGCTGGGAATGAGTCCTGGTGCTTTGAAGCCCAGTGCTGTGTTCCCAGCTTCTATGCAGGGTCTGTGTCCTCCCTCCAACCACCCTCAATGACTTCCTTCTGCAGATCTGCTTCGAGTGTGCTGGTCTTCCTGATGGTCTGGTCTCTTGGTGGGAGATGCTCTTCCTGGCTGTGTCTAGTCGGCTGTCTTGGTTCTCTTTCTCCTTTCTCAATTCCTGGAGAATGGAAGCCTGAGTTAAGTGTGCTGACATGGTCAGATTCTGTTGAGAATTCTCTTCCTTTGCACACAGTCACCTTCTTGCTGTGTGCTCACATGATTTCTTATTTGTGCATGTAATTTCTTGGCTTTTCTGGTGTTCCAGAGTTCTCCCTATGGATCTCCCAGTATCTGCAGGTCACAGGGCGACAGAGGCTGTGGCCAAGTGACCTGAGGCCTCCTGGAAAAAAGGGGATGCAGCACTGGAGATGGGACTCTGAGCTTCCCCATCAAATTGTGGCAGATGCTGCACTGTGCTGGCTTTGTAATTTCTTAGCCTGTTATTAATTTAGATTTAATTTTCTTACATAGTATTTCTAATTAATTCATTTTTATGACTTCTTATTCCTTCATATTACTTATACTTTATTTTGTCTCTTTGAGTTTATTTTTTGTATATCAGTTTTTAGTTTGTATGTCCCTATAATTCTGCTTCGTATAGTTTTTGTTTTTTAGGTTGTAATCATAATACTCAAGTATCTAGGTATTTTCATCCACATGTTTGAATTGAGGATTTTACCTGTCTTGCCAGGTAATGTGTACTGAGAGAAGGGCTCAAAAGGCCAATTTTTCCCCCTTCAACTGTTCTGGTACATGTGCAGACATGCAGATTTGCTACAGGTAAACATGTGGCGTGGTGGTTTGCTGCACAGATCATACCATCACTTACGTATCAAGCCCAGCATCCATTACCTATTCTTCCTGATGCTCTCCTTCCCCTCGCCCTCCCCAACAGGCCCCAGTGTGTGTTGTTCCCTACAACGTGTCCAGGTGTTCTCATTGTTCAGCTCCCATTTATAAGTGAGAACATGCGGTGCTTGGTTTTCTGTTCCTGTGTTGGCTTGCTGAGGATAACGGCTTCCAGCTCCATCCATTTCCCTGCAAAGGACATATCTCATTCCTTTTCATGGCTACATAGTATCCCATGGTGTATATGTACCACGTTTTCTTTATACAGTCTTTCATTGATTGGGATTTAGGTTGATTCCATGTGTTTGATATTGTGAACAGTGCTGCAGTGAACATCCATGTGCATGTATCTTTACAAAAGAATGATTTACATTCCTTTGGGTAGGTATACCCAGTAACAGGATTGCTGGGTCAAATGGTATTTCTGGTTCTGGGTCTTATAGTAATGGGATTGCTGGGTCAGATGGTATTTCTGGTTCTAGGTCTTACAGGAATCACCACACTGTCTTCCACAGTAGTTGAACTTATTTACACTCCCACCAACAGTGTAGAAGCATTCCTTTTAATCTGCAACCTTCCCGGCTTCTGTTGTTGAATTTCTACTGTGAATTTAAGAAAGATTAACCTTCTGAAGATAGGTAGTAACCGCAAGAGTCTGCAAGAGTCATTAAACTGGGATGCAGATCTTACCTCTTTGACAGATAGGGATAGAGGGAAAGAAGAAAGGAAGGGATAGAGGGAAGTAGGAAAGGAAGGGATGGAGATAAGGAGGGAAAGGGAAGGAGGATAGGAAGGAATGTGAGGGGAGGGAGGGAGGGAACGTGGTGGGGCAGAGAGGGAGAAAGTATGGGAGGAAGGAAGGATGGGATGGAGGAAGGGATGTTTTTAGACAACTTATAATTGAATCCAGTAACTCTGGAAGGAAGGGAGAAGGAAGGGAGGGAGGGAGAGAGAGAGAGATTTTAGCCTGCAAGGAGGGAGGGAGGCAGGGATCTTAGCTTGCAAGAAGGGAGGGAGGAGGGGAGGGCAGGAGGGATTTTAGCCTCCAAGGAGGATGGGAGAGAGAAAGCCCCTGGAGGATCTTAGCTTGCAAGGAGGGAAAGAGAAAGGGAGAGAGGGAGGGAGAGAGGGGTCTTAGCCTGCAATGCAATCCCAAGAACATGTGTCAAAGTTGATAGGAACTCTCATAGATCTACCTTAGCATCCCTGCTGTACTCAGTCATTGGTTGGAGGCATCTCATGAAAGTAGATCTCATTGTAAACATGATGATGATTCAGAGCACAGCAGCTGGGGCCATCAGTCACTGACACTTCTTGCAGTAGCAATTCTGAAGGGTACATTCTTGTGGCCTCCATGCTCCCCACCACTCTATTTTATGATCTTTACTTTGAAATATCCTGAATTTCCTATAAGAATATTAATCATTCAATATCTATATTAATAACAAGTTGTTTATTTCCTCGCTTTACTTGCAAATCTTTAAAAATTTACTTTCCTTCCCTCTGCTTTGACTCATTTTCCTTATGCTTTCCTTTCTAGGTTATGTTTTTCTGTCTTACCTAGGAAAGCTCCATCTCTACTAATAAGCCAACAAGTATTAAGTCTTTTCTTAAAACCTTTCATTTTCTCTAATAGGAAGAGACCTTATATTAACTTTTTATAAATATCTAGGGTAAGAAGACCATCTTTACATATACTGCAATGGTTAACTAGTTCCCTTGGTGACCATAATCTTGATATCTCACACACTTCTCTCAGAAGCTCCTTTTTATGAACTAATCCATTATTCACATGTTGGCTGAACATATTCACCAGGCTCCTAATTGAGAGCCTGGCTACTTCTCTATTCCTGATTGTTAGTTTTATCTATTGTACCATGTCCTTGATGCTTGTAACTCTGTTGGAATGCCAAAAAATCTTTTCTTCTTCAGCAAAACATTTAGTACATACATAAATGTTAGCCCTTTCCTTGAGAAGCAGTATGCTACTTTCTTCTTCCCAGCTGTTTTCTATGTGTCCGTAAGGCTTGACATTCTTTGGAATGTTTCTAGACAACTTATAATTGAATCCAGTAACTTTTTTTTTTTAAATAGTCTTGCTCTGTCACCCAGGCTAGAGTGCAGTGGCACAATCTCGGCTCACTGCAACCTCCACCTTCACCACTTTCCTGGTTCAAGCATTTCTTCTGGTTCAGCTTCCCAAGTAGCTGGGATTACAGGTGCCCACCACCGCACACAGCTAATTTTTGTGTTTTTAGTAGAGACAGGGTTTCACCATCTTGACCAGGCTGGTCTCAAACTCCTGACTTCGTGATAGACCTGCCTCGGCCTCCCAAAGTGCTGGGATTACAGGTGTGAGCCAACACGCCCGGCCGAATCCAGTAACCTCTTAAGTGAATTCCATTTCATCAGTTACTTACCCCCACTTCTCCCGTACTCCTACCCACAACCAATCTGCTGTTCTTTTTCTGAAATATACTTATTTTCAGAATCCAATTTAATTAAAATATTGCTCAAGAATTTTAAGTGATCACCTGTTATTTTACAAATCAAATCCAAAATACAACTTCTTTTAATATCATTTGAGGGCTCTTTCAGGGCCTCTCTAGTTTATCATTTGTCATGTTTTAATAATGAAAATAGATAACACTTATTAAATATTAGGCACCATGCTAAGTACTATATACCTATTTTTAATTGCACTTAATCTTCTCCACAACAAACTTCTGAGGTGGGTGGTTTTATTATTCCCACATTACATTAAGAACCTGGTCACGTAACTTGTACATGATCACTTTCCTGCCCAATATGAGGAGGAGCAGGGATTCTAATCAACTCAGTTTGATCAGGACTCATAATCACTATCAAGCTATATGTTTTTCCAGCCATCATTACAGTATTCTAAAGATAGTCTTTTTAACTTTACTCTTTGGATAAACAGGATTTTCCCCAAGGTCATAATTGCATTATTTCTTCTCTACCAAACCATATTAGTCACTTTAAAAACCCTTCTCAAGATCCATTATTTGTAGTAGGCCATTCTACACTGACCATTCCTCTTAGGTTTGACTTTCTCCATACTCCAGTTTGTATGTAAATACTAACGTTAGCTGATTTTTTTGTCCTCTAGGTACTTGGCATGTAGTTATCTTCCTAGCCAACCTATAAGTTCTAGAGATTGTGTCTTCTACATTTTTTGGTGTGTCTTTTGTGCCTGGTGGCATTATAGGCACAAAGTACATGCTAAGAAAATGTTTTAAATTATTTTTAAATTTTTGTGGGTAAATAATAAGTATATATATTTATAGAGTTCATAAGATATTTTGGTACAGGAATGCAATGCGTATAATCATATCATGGAAAACCCATCCCCTCAAGCATTTATCCTTTGTGTTACAAGCAGTCCAATTATACTCTTTAAGTTATTTAAAAATGTATACTCAAATTATTATTTACTATAGTCACCCTGTTATGCTATCAAATACTAGGTCTTATTCATTCTTTCTGTTTTTTGTACTCATTAATCATCCCCACCAACCTCCCCTCTACCCTGTCACTACCCTTCCCAGCCTCTGGTAACCATCTTTCTACTTTCTATGTCCATGAGTTCAATTATTTTGATTTTCAGATTCCAAAAATAAGTAAGAACATGCAATGTTGGGCTTTCTGTGCCTGTCTTATTTCACTTAGCATAATGACCTGTGGTTCTGTCCATGTTGTTGCGAATGATAGGATCTCATTTTTTCTGTGGCTCACTAATACTCCGTTGTGCATATGTACCACATTTTCTTTATCCATTCATCTGTTGATGGACACTAAGTTGCTTCCAAATCTTGGCTATTGTGAACAGTGCTGCAATAAACACTGAGAGTGTAGATACCTCTTTGATATAATGATTTCCTTTCTTTGGGGTATATACCCAGCAGTGGGATTGCTGGATCATATAGTAGCTCTCTCTTTAGTTTTTTGAAGAACCTCCAAACTATTCTCCATAGTAGTTGTACTAATTTACATTCCCACCAACAGTGTACAAGGGTTCCCTTTTCTTCATATCTTCTCCAGCATTTATTATTGCCTGTTATTTGGATAAAAGCCATTGTGACTGGGGTGAGATGATATCACATTGTACTTTTGATTTGCATTTCTCTGATGATCAGTGATGTTGAGCACCTTTTCAAATGCCTGTTTGCTGTTTGTATGTCTTCTTTTGAGAAATGTTGATTAAAATCTTTTGCCTGTTTTTCAACTGGATTATTAGATTTTTTTCCTATGGGTTTTTTTGAGCTCCTTATATATTCTGGTTATTAATCTTTTGTCAGATGGGTAGTTTGCAAATATTTTCTCCCATTCTGTGAGTTTTCTCTTCACTTTGTTGTTTCCTTTGCTGTGTAGAAGGTTTTTAACTTGATATGTTCCCATTTGTCCATTTTTGGTTGCCTGTGCTTGTGGGGTATTACTCAAGAAATTTTTGCCCAGACCAATGGCCTGGAGAGTTTCCCTAATATTTTCTTGTAGTAGTTTTGTAGTTTGAGTTGTTAGATTTAAGTATTTACTCCATTTTGATTTGATTTTTATATATGTCAAGAGATAGGGGGTCTAGTTTCATTTTTCTGCATGTGGATATCCAGTTTTCCCAGCACCTTTTATTGAAGAGACTGTCTTCCCTAATGTATGTACTTGGCACCTTTTTCAAAAATGAGTTCACTGGATGTGTATGGATGTCTTTCTGGGTTCTTTATTCTGTTCTAACTAACAAGTGTTAGTTCCATTTTAGATATGTGGGAAACCAAAGCACAGAGACTACTTTGTTTGTCTTCTGTCAGAAGTAGGCTCTAGAATCCAAATTTCCTAATATCTAAAACATTCTTTCTATGACAAAATTATCAAATTGAGATAACGATTTGCAAACTATAGAACAGTAGAATAGCAGTAGTAGCAGCAGCAGCAGCAGCAGTAGTAGTAGTAGTAGTAGTAGTAACAAAAGCAATGTTTATTGAGGACTTATTTATTACTGTGTGATCGGCACTGGGCTAGATATTTTTAATTCTATCTTGTTAATCGTTAAAGTCCTGTTGGTATAGTCCCGGTATCTAATGCAGTGTCTGGTATATAATAGGAGTTTGTAAGCATTTGATAGTGAATGAATGAATCCTTAAAGAAGTAAAATGTATAAAGCAGGTTTTTAACTCTGTTAATTGATAAAACTGTGATGGTTTAAGGCAGTTAGAAAAATAAATAAATTTGGAGAAAGGATGAGAGGAAATAAACAAAAAATAGACTTCATTAAATGGACAACTGCTGAAATGTTATAGGTTACATTGATAGCCAGCTGCAAGGAATTTCTAGATGTACAGTTAAGGATAAATGAAAAGAAAACACTGAATACTTTGAACAAAGATCTAAATTGGATAACTACCAGGTACAGAAATTGCATATGTTTTAAATAATTTTAAGAGGTTTTATTTAATTAAAATAAATAATAATCAATGTTTTGCCATGTGGTTTTATTTACACATTCCCAATGGAAGGAAGAATTAAAACAAAAGAAATGAAAGTAAATTGGTAAAGATGATTCATATTTATGAAAGTTTTCTTTTTTTGGTTTTAAAACAAATTTAAATTTGTTTTTCTTAATACAGAAAAAATTACATAAAAATGAGTCAGAATGTGGTTGTGAAATTAATTTCTTAGAACTCTCAGACTTTAAAATTGATGATTTGTGAATGCTTTTTCTTAACAAACATTTGTTAAGTATGTGTTTTGTTGAGGCAAGGTGGACGGTTGAATGAAGACGTGCTTCTTATGCTTCTCATTGTCAGGAGCTTTCAAGTTAGCTTGAATGAGAGTAATACATTTAAAAATAATGGACGGTATGAAAACCTGTGTGATAAATATCTACTGAATGGTAATGGTGTTCTGGGAGAGACAAAGAGTAAAAGCAAAAGCATGAGTAAAGTAGTGTATATGTGACAGTGGATGACTATTCTGCCAAAAAATGGGGCGTTTGTACAGACACTAGTAATGGAAAGAGTAAATTAAGGTTACACTGTAACCTGTGACTTTTAGCAGTTTGCAGTCACAAATGCAATGATACTGTTTTCTGCTATGCTGAGTGCTTGGCTTTCTGAGGATGTGGGTCTTAGTGTTATGGAATTTAAGGTGAAATGATCTTTTTAAATGTGGCTCAATAAAACCAATTAGCCAAAGAATTTCTTTTTCCTCCATAGCTAGAGGAGGTCCTTCTTTCTTTGGGATTCTTCCTGACATCTCATTAAATTTTATCTTTCAAATACCTTTAAGTCTATAAAACAGTCTTCTCGTTGTTTACAACTCATCAGGCAGATTTGTAGCTTGTACCACAGAAGTTAGTATTTATTTTTTTAGCTGTACTTCTATATTCAAATATTTATTTCCATAAATTCATATATCCTTAGAGATCATAGTAAACTTAAGAGATCATATAGCCCAATCCTCTCATTTTACAAATGACGTAAGTGATGCCCAGATAAGTTATGACTTTGCCAAGGTTATGTTGCTATCTAGAACTCTTGATTTTCTCATTTTTTCCCCCAGTATAATGTGTTGCATAAATTATTGAGTCAAATTAAATCAAGTATTTTTTCACACTCATTTTCTTGGGAACACTTTATTTGCACTTTCAGTGCTTCCATTAACTTTGCTTTAAATTGGGTAGTATATTCTTTTGATTGAAGCTGTCAACTTTTAAAGTTAATTATTATACTTTATAATTGTTTTTATACATATCATAATTTAGATTCCCATTATCATTTCATGCCTTTGTGCATCTTATTTAAGCATAGCCAAGAAGAGAGAATGTGTGTATGTGTGGGATGGACGGGTCTTAATACAAAATTTATAGTCTTTTGGTAGGTGATGATGGCTCATAGTTACCTTTTTCATGGCTTTGTCATATCCGTTACTTTGCTGAATCTGTTCTTCTCCAAGTAGATGTTAATCCTCTTAGTTTTAGGATTTTAACCTTAAAGTTTCTGGTTTCTGCCCTTTTTATTGTTTTTATTTATTTATTTATTTTGAGACAGAGTGTTGCACTGTGGCCCAGGCTCGCGTGCAATGGCATGATCTCAGCTCACAGCAGCCTCTGCCTCCCGGGCTCAAGCGATTCTCCTGCCTCAGCCTCCAGAGTAGCTGCAATTACAGGAGCACACCATCACACCTGGCTAATTTTTGTATTTTTAGTAGAGACTGGGTTTCACCATGTTGGCCAGTCTGGTCCCAAACTCCTGACCTCAAAAGTGATCCGCCTGCCTCAGCCTCCCAAAGTGCTGGGATTACAGACGTGAGTCAGCGTGCCTGGCTCTGCCCTTTTAATTTAAGGTTATTTTAAAATTCTTCCTAGCTTTAATGCCTAGGTCTTCCCTCTTCAGCACTAGATCTGTTTTCTTTAACTGGTACTTTTCAGTGAACTGACAGGGTGTGATACGGAGCCACCATACGAAGCCCTGGACTTCCCAACTCTGGATTTCCCTTTTACACACAAGAATGAACTGTTTGTGTGTACACTGATATGGTCTGATCATGAATGTAATTCTAACCGAATCAATACTTTATCTCATTTAATGCTTTTACTAACCCTGGGTTAGTCATAACTACCATGTAACTCTGCCCCTGTTAGTTGAGGTGGTAGAGGTGCCACTTCACCTGAGGCTGTGGCACTTCTATTTCTACTGAGGACAAGCTCAGGGGTAAGATCACAGGACATCACTGCTTGCCTTATCTGGTGCAGAGAAACAGAGAGCCCTGCCATGGTTCTGTACCTACTAGCTTAAATCCCTGTCCTTCCTCCTATCCCTGTTTTATTACTGCTTCTTGAAATAAGATTTCTGACAGGGAAGTATGATGTTGAAAAGTGTCCTATTTATTATTAGAAATATTGCTTTTTAATATAAATAAATATTACTTGAAAAGTCTTATTTTTACTTCAGCAATTTTGTACTCCACATTTGTACATCCCTAGGTAGCTTAACAAGGAGTTTTATTTACCCAGCATTTAAAAGCACCCCATTTACATTTTTCCATCAGTTCCTTCTTTGATAGTATACTGTGTATCTTTGTAACTATTTCTTAATAGATGATATAAAATAATTTTCAGAAGCATATACCATAGCCAAAAAAAGTGAATAGTTTAAATTTCTGCTGTATACATCCATTCCAGGAAGAGAGTTGATTACTTCTTTCAATTTTCATGTATCTTCCGCTAAACTAAATCGTGAAATGTAACTATTCTACCCTTTTTCTTTGTATAGCTGACTGTTTTGGTCTTGTCAGGAGATCTCCTTCTACTGAGGAGTTTAGGAAGAAATTTGTTTTTTAAAAGAGATCCCCTTAAGAGAGTAATAATACGGACAGTAATTTTAGTTAGAACCATCAGTGATTTGCATGTCATTGCCTGATTATGTAAGTTTATGGGCAAAACAGGTAGCAAAGAACTTGGGATATAGTAGGCACACAGGCACTAGTGTCTTTTTTCCCCTTATACAACTAACACCTCAAATTTAGTAGCTAAGCAGCTGCTGGTTTAGAATAACCAGCTAATATGCTACTGACCTTCATACACTGAACAGAATTATCAGCACCTAATATTATGCCTGGCACTTAATAAGCATTTAATAAAAATTTGTTGATTAAACAAGTTGTATTTTTTTTCTCTAATTCCTTGAAAAGAAATAGTAGAGCCCAAAAATAGAACTGTATTGGAGGAGAATATGAAAACAATTTGAGATAGTTGAGATTAACAGTCTAAGTGAAAGTCTCCTGTAATTTTTATCAATCTAGAGATTATAATGAAAGTCTGAGAAGAAATGAGATATTTTAGAGAGAGAGAGAGTGAATAAAGAAGAGCAATAAATAAATAAATAAATAAATAAAGACAACTTTGAGGATTTGGGGAAAAGGGAAGGAACTTTTATTATTGACCTGCAATAATAACTGTGCAAGATAGAGAATCATATAGTATTGCAGAAATTAAGGCAGAGAAAAGGTTTAGGAAGGAATACTTCAGTGAGTGATGTCAAATACTGTAAGATAGATAACCCTTAAAAGGGAGTAACAATTTTTTTCTTTCCCCCAGTCTTATTCAGGCTCAACTAGGATGCATTCCCATACAAGATTTTGCTTTGACGCAAAATACCGCAAAGATTTTCAGACATGGCTCCCGAATTACAAGACGTATGTTACAGGATTAGTGGATTTTAAATATTTTTTCCAATAAACTGGTATATTAGATTTAATATTGGAAACTTTTTTTAGGGTTATCAGATTTTGTAGCTGCTCAAGAAAAGAAGTTCACCGTATTATTGAATAGTTTGATTTTAGCTAAATGTTTTAGGTGTGAACTTTGGGAAAACTCTCTGCATGTATCCAAACAACTGGAAAAAATTGGTAGGTACTGAATATAGGCAGGCAGTTTGGCCATGTCTGCAATTTATTCACTGTTAGTAAAATTATTCTGTGATGATTACAGACCTTCAAGGAAGATAATGTGTTTGTAGGCTTAAATAAGTGCTGTACTTTACTTTAAAAAATCTGATTTTCATTTGCTCCTGCTTAAAGGATGCCATTTGAAATCAACTGAATGGTACACGAGTACATGAGAAACCTAATAAAAATTAATGCTCTCATTTGGAAATTGTTTCTCATAACAAGGGGGAAATTTGGTTATAGTAATTAGGTAACTATGTGATGCCCTCTCTTCCACTTTTATGACTAATATTTTTTTTTGATCTCAATTACAAGGTACAGAGTCAGCAGTCCTAGCCATTCCTAATTCATTACAGAAAATTATGTCACTTCTTTATGTCTTAATTTTTTTTTGGTTTTCAATAACAGTAGGGTATTAATACTGATTTTCATAGAGATTCTGTAGACAAAAGATTGTGCTTTATTATTTTGTCTATAGGAACCTTGTGTAGTGTGTGCTCTGAGACGATAGGGAGTACCATTTACAAAGGATTTTCCTGTTTGGTTTCTTCTTAGATAGCTAGAATTCTAAAAAGAGAGTCACTATCTCATGACTGACAGCCTTGTTATTTTACAATTTTGTATGCATCTTGGGGGTATCAACAAATTAAATAATGGATTTTTAGGGATATTTTGTTATTTATTTGGACAAAGATTACCAACTGTTTATGAAGAAGTCCTACCTTTTGTATCTGTGAAATTTGAAATCAGTGGGATGGCAGAGGGTTGACTAGGAAGTCATGGGAGCTGGGGTGAAGGGGACATTGGCTGGTGAAAGTAAGGGGAGAGATTCCTGATAGAAAGGCTAACCTTCTTACAGAAGTCCTGGTAACCAAATATCACATCCATGCCATAAAGGCAAGAGTTCTCAATTGGAAAGGTGGTTCCATACAACATTTAGAAAATTTTGAAATTTGGCTAAGTGATTACTAGTAAATTTCATTATACTTGAAAAAGCCAATCTTTCTGGCTTTCTAGAGTATTGTCAATATGGGCATCTTTTGCATTCTGTCCCTTCCAGATTGGTGAAACTAACCTGTTTTCACACATACTCATTACAGCTGAACAGAAAAAAGCAAATATTGCCCAGAAAAAAAAAAATCATATACTAGAAAAGTGAGAGAATCCAAACAAAAAGTCAAATCCAATATGTTATTGAGCATCTTGAAAAAAATAATGCATAGAAATTGATTTTAATCGTGGCTATAAACTAAAAAGTTAAAAGTCAATAAACATTTTCAGAGGAAAATGAAATGAACATTAAGGAATTATGAGTACTAGAAGCTGTGTCTTAAGAAGAACTGAGAGAAATTCCCAAGAACAAGTAAATACATGAGTAAGGAAATAGGGTCATGTCTTCACCAGTAATACATGTAATATATGTGTCTTAGACGAGGTAGTAATATTTTGTAATTTTAGACTGCTCAGTGTCTTCTGTTTGGGGATTTAGATAAATTCATTCATAAGCATCTAAGAATTTTAAATTCTGCCTTCTGAAAGTATAATGAAATAGGAAAGATCCAAAGAAGAAAAAGAACTTGATTTTTTTGTTGTTGTTTGTTTGTTTGTTTTTGAGATGGAATTTCGCTCTGTTGCCCAGGCTGGACTACAATGGCACGATCTTGGCTCACTGCAACCTCCGCCTCCAGGGTTCAAGCAATTCTGCTGCCTCAGCCTCCCAAGTAGCTGGGATTACAGGCATGTACCACCACACCTGGCTAATTTTGTATTTTTAGTGGAGACGGGGTTTCTCCATGTTGGTCAGGTTGGTCTCAAACTCCCGACCTCAGGTGATCCGCCCACCTTGGCCTCCCAAAGTGCTGGCATTACAGGCATGAGCCACTGGGCCCGACCGAATTTGATGTATTTGGGGAATAAAATGAAAGCAAGAGTGACTGGAGAGTAGTCAGCAAGAGGAGAGTTAGATGAAATTAGATTTGAGACATAGGCTGTAGTCATTTCATATAGGTAAGGAAATTTGGCCCTGGTAAGGAAATTACCACTTCATTCTAAATGCAGTGGAAAAGTATTGGAAGTTTTAGGCAGTAGAGTAAAATAGTCTGGTTTAGGTACAGAAACATAGAACTGTATTTCTAAGACAGAAATGGTCAGAGAGCCATAGCTTCATGAAGCAGTATTCCCTTGCTTCATTCGAGCATGATCCTTGAATCATGTTGCCTTTCTTTCAGGCATGAGTACAAAAGTGCATGTCTCTTGGTGATTGGCCTATGGATGACGTATAGTAAAACTAAATGTCCATCATGTGGACCAGAGTTTCTCTTCCTTTTATAAAGCAAATGCATATTTTATTTGTCTGAATAAATATGCATAATTGAATAATGTCACAAACCTTTACAAAAATCTTTTATTTATTTGACTGGATCTTTAAATTTCTTTTTTACTAATTTAGTTGTTATATATTTAAATATATGTTTTATTTAAAGTGGATTATTTTTAAGTTGCTGTTTGATTAATTTTCCACAGGTATAACATTGTCAAATGCAATCATAAATGCTGGTTTGACTTCCTTTAAAAAAATAGAAGAGACAGATGCAAGGGAACTTGAATTAGTATTTACATTCACTTATTCCTAATTCCTGAATTCTAGCTAAATTCTGAGGCCTGCCTTTATTTCTATTAAAAGTTATTTTCCTTCTCATAGTCATAAGTATTTTAACTTACCAAGGTTTTGGGTGATAAGCATTATTAAAGCTATTTATTCTAAAAAATATTTTACTAAAAGAATTTCAAGTGTTGTGGTAAGAATATAATGGTGTAAATATTTTTAGATTTTAAATAGACATCCCGCTTTGGAACCCAGATAAAAGAAACTGATGTATCTACCAAAATATGGACTTAAAGTGGATCAGGTAAATATTTTCTGTTTCTTAGATATTTTATTGTCTTTTCAGAAATAAAGCTACCCATAAATAGGCTTCAGCTGAGTATGAGAAGTAAGATTATTTTTAACACTTTTTATACTTGTTCTTTTTTAAAGATTACAAGATATAGTGATACAATGGCAGAAATACTAGTAACTGTTCTTTTAAGAAACTTTGAACAGCTACAAACTAAAAGAACAGCATCGGATTCTCACTATGTTACCTTAATTATAGGTGATGCGATAATGAAGTAGTTTATCTGCACAAGATTATGTAAGTGTGAAATTTCTGGTGTTTGATTTATTTCTAATCATATACTGTAAAAGAAAAATTCTACTGGAAAAAAAAATAACAAGCTCATTGTGGGATCAACTAAATTACATTTTCCTGACACTATAATGGGATAGTTTCTCTATTTTTCTATTAAAGAAAATATTAACATTGGGTCTGTTCTTTTAAATTGTTATATTTAGTACTCAAATGAACAAAGTATAAAATCTATCACCATGGTCTGAAACAAGTGAGTAGATTACCTCTAGGAAGTCTTTCTTATTTCACTGCTTTTCTCCAGTCATTCATGGCCCTACTACTGTTTGGATGCAGTCTTTCTTCTACTGTCCTCAAAATATACCTTCTACTTCCAAATTAAAATCTAACAAATTACTATAGCTCCATTGTAGGATCCAAGCAAACAAAGCAAATATATAGAGGAGGTACCCTCCCTTATATCTAGTTCTGTAGCATGCCATTCTATAATTTTTACTTCAGCAGTTTTCCAGATCCTATTATTTTCTCCCAGGATGTCATAAGCAATCTCTAAGGATATCAGTTGCAGCTATAACTAATATTTTTTGCACTTAGTGGGTTCCAAATATTGAATTATTTAATATTTGTATGAGACAGGTGCTATCCATATTTTGTAGAGGAGGAAACTGAGACAAAAAGAGTTTAATGAGTTTGATTTATGATTAATCAAACTTTAATCATGGTCATATGACTAATTAATAGCAAAGTCTAGATTTGAACTCAAGCAGTTTGACTCCAGAGCCTAAACTCCCAACCATATTACTGTAATTGTAAGTTCAAGAATGACTGTAACTCTGAAATGGAAATCTCCTAATTGTGCCAGTATACTAGAAGATACCTTCCCAAAAAGTCGCATGCAAGGTTTCTGAAGGGACTGCAGTGACCAGGATATCCCTTTCACTGGTAACTGCTCTCCTGCAGCTAACCATGACCCACTTACAGAGAATATGCTATTGTACAAATCTTTGTTCTCTGTGACTACTACATCTATGACTATATGAGACTAAAATAAGTTCAGTCATAAAATTGGTTGCTGGTTTGTTTGTGATGTTATTAGATACAAACCATTTTATACCAATTTAAAAATACTATGGAAGTTGTTCTCATAATACATGTAACTTACGTATAGCCAGTTTAAAATGGTAGTGATTTAGGGGCAAGCACATGTGTTATTGACACAAAGTATATATTCTTATTGAGACTAAAATGAGTAAATGTAACTTGGAAACAGCTGTAATTAAGAAAATTAGGGATCAGATGGGGTGGCTCACACCTGTAATCTCAGCATTTCGAGAGGCTGAGGCAGTAGGATCACTTAAAGCCCAGAGTTTCAGACCAGCCTAGGCAACAAGCGAGACCCTATTTCTACAAAAATAAATAAATAAATAATCTGGGCTTAGTGCCAATGTGCCTGTGGTCCCAGCTCCTTAGGAGAGCGAGGCAGGAGGACTGCCTGAGCCTAGGAGTTTGTGGCTGCAGTGAGGTATGATTGCACCACTGCACTCCAGCCCAGGCAAGAGTGAGACTATCTCAGAAAAAAGAAAATTAATTAATTTTAAAAAAATCATGGGCAAGAGAGTTCCATTGATACTTTATTCTCCCTCCTTAAAAGTTGGGGAAAGCAGTTTTCAGTAATTGATTTCAGTTTACTACTAGAGAGTATCTTTCTTAAGAACAATCAGCCCTTGACAATTAATATGTATTTCATTCAGTGTTTGGATCACTATTTAAACTATACTATTTTTTAGGGATTCTGTTTTGCTAAAAGTTGGAAATTGGGCTAAAAAGATTGCTGTGAAGAGAGCTCTTAAATCTGAAGATCTTAGCATAAATCTATTAAGTTCTGAATTTGGTAAGTTAATTGAAGTAATGAAGACATGAATATAAATAACATAATTGCATTTAAAAATTACATCCTGTATACTGGTACAGAAAAACAGTATAAATGGTATAATGCAAAAATAAGATATTTAGATAATGTGAATAAACTTTAAAGGAAGTTTCATGTATTTAGGTATGTAAAAGATATCATGGACCAAGATGCCATAATTAAAAGTTTATCTTTTCATTTATAGATATTTTATTTTCCTAGATAGTTAAATTGTGGTTATTGTTGGAAGATTTTTATTTTTATAATGATCAATATATAATTTTTTAGTTGTCATATTTTTTAACCTTTCAACATATTTTAACTTTGTGGACTTCTTAGCTCTAGAAGTTATAAAAATATAAGAGAGATAAAAAGAAATGTGTTCTCATATGTGGATTTATATGACTTACATAAGCATTTGTATACTTTTTTTCATTTTCCAGTTGGGCTTGATGTTCAGCAGAAATTTACAGTCTTTTACTTAGAACTCAAGAGGTTTGGAAATCAAATGACTATGCAAAGAACATCTGAAACACAGATTTCCCATTCTAAACTTTCAGATAGATCTACAATAGCAGGACCTAATAAAGGTAAATAGCTCTATTAATTCTTATTTTATATTAAAGCAAAGGTATGGCTAGAGAGGAATATCATCAGTGTTATAGTACTGCAACACTCCAATTGAGGATATTCTGGAATAAGATATTTAAACTTCATAGTTGTTGCATTAATAGTATATAGTAGAGATTCTTATAGTTAGTATTTGTCAAATTGGGGTGATAATTGGGGGACAAATTTTTTGATTCATCTTTTGGTATATGTATTAGTCCGTTTTCGTGCTGCTGATAAAGACATACTTGAGACTGGGAAGAAAAAGAGATTTAATTGGACTTACAGTTTCACATGGCTGGGGAGGCCTCAGAATCATGGTGGGAGTTAAAAGGCACTTCTTACATAGCAGCAGCAAGAGAAAACTGAGGAAGAAGCAAAACAGAAACCCTTGATAAACCCATCAGATCTCATGAGACTTATTCACTATCAGAATAGCGATTAAGGGGAAAACTGGCCTCCATGATTCAGTTACCTCCCCCTCAGTCCTTTCCACAACATGTGGGAATTCTGGGAGATACAATTCAAGTTGAGATTTTGGTGAGGACACAGCCAAACCATGTCAGTATACGTTTTTCCTTTTCCATACTTATGCCATCGTTACAGCCATTGTCAGGGGAGAGCAAGTGATGTACAAGAATCAACAGATCTGTTAAGACAAATCAGAGTGAAAATGAATTATTGTTTATTTTAATTAATTTATTATTATTATTATACTTTAAGTTCTAGGGTACATGTGCATAACGTGAAGGTTTGTTACATATGTATACTTGTGCCATGTTGGTGTGCTACACCCATCAACTCGTTAGCACCCATCAACTCGTCATTTACATCAGGTATAACTCCCAATGCAATCCCTCCCCCCTCCCCACTCCCCATAATAGGCCCTGGTGTGTGATGTTCCCCTTCCCGAGTCCAAGTGATCTCATTGTTCAGTTCCCACCTATGAGTGAGAACATGCGGTGTTTGGTTTTCTGTTCTTGTGATAGTTTGCTAAGAATGATGGTTTCCAGCTGCATCCATGAATTTTTTCAAACATATACAAAAGTAGATAGAAGTATATGATGAACTTTCATTTACTCATTATCCACTTTGAACAGTAATTAACTCATGGCTACTACTTTCATCTATACCTCTCTTTAGTTTTCTTCCATCCATATTTTGAAGCAAATTTTAGGTATCGTATTATTTCCTCTGTAAATGTTTCATTATATATCTATCTAAATGGTAAAGATTTTTTTAAACTACATTACTTTTATACATAAAAACTAATATCATCCAATATTAAGTCAGAGTTCAAATTGTCTCATAAATATTGTAGATATATTATCATCTTCATACCATCTAGATATAACAGATTAACTCCTGAGTTCTTTTGACCATTTCCAGTAGTTTTGATATGCAGAGTAATATGCTGTTCTAGGCTCATTTTGTATATATCTAGCTTCAGTCCCATACATAATAAACCCTTTGTTCAAGAAGCCTTTTTTTTAATGTTAGTAGGTTTCAGAGATCACAATCTGTGTCCTAGAGGAGCTCATTGCCATTGAGTGATCATGATCTCTTAGATTTTTTCATGCATAGAGTTAAGTATTATGTGATTACTTTTTTGTCTTAAAAGACATCATGAATTCATACTTATCCAATCAAATTCAGAGATAACAAAATTTATCCTTAAACTCAATTATCTATACACACCTTCTATCATGCTGAGAAACTTGGTTCTCAATGGCTTAAAAATAATAGAATATCACTGATTTTCTATCCTTTATATACATTACACACACAATAAACAGTCTGAAAATAGCAGCATCAGACTATCACTCTTAATATGATCATTAAAATTTGAGAATTATTTTGCAGGTATTTTTGTTCTTAGACTGTATCTAACTATCTTAGACTATATCTCAATAGTAAAATTATGTGTTTAAAAATCGCTTGGAATAGATCCTCTGTGTGCGGCCGTGTCACTCTGGATACATATACTTTCATTTGTTTCATTTTATTTTATATTTTTAGGAATAGCTTTTAAAAATTAATTTTGTTTTATAATAATGTAAAACATTTACATGGCTCTGTAATTAAATCTACAAAACGAGCACTAAATATATAAACACTTGCAGCATAGGCAGTCTGCCTTGCAGTGCATTCTCGTTCAGTTGGTCCTATTTTCACCCTTTTGACTCCGTAAGGGGAGCAGTTAACAGACACTGGGGAATTTGAGAGCAGCAGTGTGATTAGTCATGCTCTCTGAATAGTATTGGCAATTATGATAAATAGTAACTGCAGTGAGTAGTGGCAGGAAGAGCACATTTAGAACCATTCTGTGAGCTTATGAGCATTCATCTTCTTCCTTTTGAAGAACACAAGAGAGCTTCTATTTCTGGGTAGGATATAGTTTTGTGGTAGGCCAGTGCTTCCCCAGCTACAACTATGAAAACCTTCATATCTTATATAATTATAATTTTTAGGGCATCAGAGATTTGTGGAAGCAATAAGGACTAAAGAAACTAAAATTCCTATAAAAAGGCTAGGTAGACCATGCCCTGTAAAGAGGTTTACATGATCAGCAACTCACTATGTTTGCCTGACAGAGAAAAAGGGAAACCTCTTCTGGTGAAATATAATCTGGAAACCACCCACACAATGTCTGTTATATGATAAAAAAATTATGAGGCCTGCAAAGAGACAAGACTATATGATTGATAATCAACTGTGTAAAGAAACAAGCCAGACATGGTGACACACACTAGTAGGCCTAGATATTCAGGAGGCTAAGGCAGAAGGACTTCTTCAGTCCAGGACTTTGAGGCTGTAGTGCACTATGATCATGCATGTGAATTTACCACTGCACTCCAGCCTGGGTCACATAGCAAGACCACATCTCTTTTAAAAAAGTATAAAATAATTATGATTAATATTTTCAAGAAAATATAGAAAAAATAGGTAAATGCATGAAAAGATGGAAAGTTTTACCAGATGATTACAATCTATACAGAGATTTAAAGGGACTTTCTAGAACTGAAAATACAGTATCTGAAGTGAAGGGCCAGTTGGGTAGGTTTAACATTAGATTCAATATAAGCAAATGTAGGATTTGTGGGCTTTGAGACATATCAGTAGAAAATGTCCAAATTGAAGCCCAGAGATAAGAGAATGGAAAGAACACAAAGGAATATAATACGCAAAAAAAAAAAAAAAAAAAAAAAAAAAAAAAAAAAAAAGGTCTAGCATATGCATAATTACAGTCCCAGAAGCAGAGTAGAGAGAGAATGGGACAAAATTAACCTTCAAAGAGACAATGGCAGAGTCCATTTTAAAATAATAAAAGACATCAACCAACAGATTTAGAATTTTGGTAAACCCCAAACAGAGGCAAATACAGGGAAAACCACACCTGGACACATTGTAGCAAAACTGCTGAAAATGTTAAAATTAGACACATCATTTATGCATTCCCTTCAAAAGAGCAACAGCGAAACTGACAGCTGACTTCTCAACAATAATGATGGAAAACAGAAGACAATGGAACGTCATATTCAAAATTTTACCAACCTATGTTTCTGCCCTGTGGAAAATATCCGTCAGGATGAAAGTGAAAAAAGACATAGAGAAAGAAAATAACTAAATAACTTTATCACTATTAGCATATTTATCAGCCTGAATTAAAACAAATACTAAGGCCAGGCTTAGTGGCTCATGCCTATAATCCTAGCACTTTGGGAGGCCAAGATGGGCAGATCTCTTGAGCCTAGGAGTTCAAGACCAGCCTAGGCAATGTGGTGAAACCCTGTCTCTACAAAAAAATTAAATTAGTGAGTGTGGTGACGTGCACCAGTGGTCCCAGCTACTTGGGAGGCTGAGGTGGGAGGATCATTTGACCCTGGGAAGTTGAGGCTGCAGTGAGCTGAGATCACACTATTTTACTACAGCCTAGGTAACAGAGTGAGACCCTGTCTCAAAATAAAAAAATAAAATAAAATAAATGCTAAAGAGATTTCCTTAGAGGAAAATGATGGCAGATGAAAACATGGACCTACTGGAGGGAATGAAGAAGAGTAGAAAGGATAAATATATGGCTAAATATAAATCGACTATGTAAAACAATAATTGAAATGGCTTTCAGAGTTTAAAATATATGTGGAAATAAAATGCAAAGCAAAAAAATACAAGCTTGCATCTCAAGGATATGCCATATCAAACAATAATGTAACGAGAAAAACAGAAATCAACGATACATAGGATATAAATATACAACAGAAAAAAATCAACAAAGCTGAGATTTGGTTCTTAGAAAAGAGAAATAATATTAAGAACTCTCTATGAGCAAAGACTGATCAAGAGAAAAAGAAAGAAAACACAACAATATCAAGAATGAAGAAGAGGATATTACATTGTATATCAAAAAGTTACTGAAGATATTCAAAAGCATAAAAACAATGTATTAACAATTTTGTAATGATAAATTTGACATAGTTTGGGTTAAAATGAGAAAATTTATTGAGAAGCAGAGCTTACCAAAACTGACAGAAGAAAATAAAAACTGAGTAGTCTGATACTAGTAATGAAATTGTAGCAATTGTTAGTAAAAATTTTTCCACAAAGAAAACTTGAGGCATGGATGACTTCACTGTTAATTTTTCTCAATTAAGAAGAAATAATATCAAACTTACCTAAACTTTTCCAGAGAATAGAAAAAAAAAGAATATTTTCTAATGTTTCTTTTTTTTTTTTTTAATGAGGCCAGTATATCAAAACCTGACAAGGACATTAAAAAGAAAGGGAAATTATTTAGCAACGTATCTCATGAACATAGATCCAAAAGTCTTTAATGAAATATTCACAAGCTGAATTCGGCCAGATTTTTAAAAAGCACAATTAAGTATGGTTTATTGCATGTATGCAAGAGAGGCTTACCATTCAAAAGTAGATCAACATAATTCACTATGTTAACAGAGAAAAAGGAGAAAACCATTTGATCTTCTTGATAGGTGTCAAAAAAGTTTGACAAAATTCAATACTCATTTATGATTTAAAAAAAAAAAATCTTAGCAAACTAGAAATAGTAGGGAACTTCTTTTGTTTTGTTTTGTTTTTGTTTTTGAGACAGAGTTTCACTCTTGTTGCCCAGGCTATAGTGCAATGGCGCAATCACCGCTCACCGCAACCTCCACCTCCCAAGTTCAAGCTATTCTCCTGCCTCAATCTCCCAAGTGCTGGGATTACAGACTTGCACCACCCTGCCCAGCTAATTTTGTATTTTTAGTAGAGATGGGATTTCTCCATGTTGGTCAGGCTGGTCTCGAACTCTTGACCTCAGGTGATCCACCTGCCTCGGCCTCCCGAAGTGCTGGGATTACAGGGTGAGCCACCGCACCTGGCCTGGAACCTCTTAAATATAAAGAATATCTACAAAAACTATAGCAAATGTTATACTCGATAGTAAAATGTTAAACACTTTCCCATTGAGTTGGAGAATGTTACAAGAATGCTCTGTGTTACTATTTCTATTCAATATTGTGCTGGAAGTCTTAGTCATACAATAATACTTAAAAAAAGCAAAAAGGGGGCTGGGTACAGTGGCTCATACCTATAATCCCAGAACTTTGGGAGGCCGACATAGGAGGATCATTTGAATCCAGGAGTTTAAGACCAGCCTGGGCAACAGTGTGAAACTCCGTCTTTACAAAAAGAGAAAAAGGTAGCCACATGTGGCGGTGTTTGCCTGTAGACCCAGCTCCCCTGGAGGCTGAAATGGGAAGATCATTTGAGTCCAGGTTTTCGAAGTTACAGTGAGCTATGATTACACTGCTCCATTCCAGCCTGGGCGACAGAGTGAGACTTTGTCTCAACAAAAAGGAAAAAAAAAAAGAAAAGAAAAGAATTAAAGAAATTGTCATTACTTCTAAGCAACATGATTATTTATAGAGGAAATCCAAAAGACTCTATAGACATGCTGTTGGAATTAATATGTTTAGAAATATCACTGAATGCAGTCAATATAAAAAACAATTGTACAATAGCCTCAAAAAGAATAAAATACTTAGGAATAAATTGAACAAAAAAGCGTAAGAAATGAACACTGAAAACTACAAAACACCATTGAAATAAAGAAGTTCCAAGTAAATTGAAAAATATTTTACACTCGTGGGTTGAAAGTCAATATTGTTAAGATGGCAGCACTTCTCATATTAATCCACAAATTCAACAAAGTCCTTATCAAAATCCTAGCTGTATTTTTTGCAGAAATTCACAGGCTGATCCTAAAATTCATGTGGAAATACAAGGGACCCAGAATAGCCAAGCTAACCTTGAAAAAAAAAAAAACGAAGGTAGAGGACTCACAATTCTTGGTTTCAAAACTTGTTACAAAGCTGCAGTAATTAAGACAAGGTGCTGCTGTCATAATAATAGACATAAAGATCAATGGAATACAACTGAGAGTATAGAAATAAACCTATACCTCTCTGCCAATTGATTTTTGACAAGGATGCCAAAACAATTTGATGGTAAAAGAATTTGAAAATAAGTTTTCAAGAAATAGGGCTGGGGAACTGCATAGACACATGCAAAAGGATGTATTTGGACTCCTACCTCATACTGTATACAAAAATTAACTCAAAATGAATCAAAGACCTAAAAGTAAGAGTTAAAACTATAAAACTCACTAGGTACGGTGGCTCATGCCTGTAATCCCAGCACTTTGGGAGGCTGAAGTGGGTGTATCACCTGAGGTCAAGAGTTCAAGACCAGCCTGGCCAAGATGGTGAAACCCTGTCTCTACTAAAAATACAAAAAAAAAAAAAAAAAAAAAAAAAAAAAAATTAACTGGCCATGGTGGTGGTCCCCTGTAATCCCAGCTACTCAGGAGGCTGAGGCAGGAGAATCACTTGAACCCAGGAGACGGAGGTTGCAGTGAGCCAAGCTCGCTCCATTGCGCTCCAGGCTGGGCAATAAGAGTGAAACTCTGTCTCAAAAACAAACAAACAAACAAACAAACAAAAAACTCTATAAAACTCTTAAAATAAAATATAGGTGTATATCTTCATCCATTACCATGTACAAGGCAACAGTTTCTTAGGTATGACATGTAAAGCTCTAGCAACCAAAGAAAAAATAGATGAATTGGACTTAATCAAGATTAAAAACTTTTGTGCTTCAGAGGACACTATTAAGAAAGTGAAAAGACAACCCACAGAATGGGAGAAAATACTGCAAATCATATATATCTGATAACAAACTAGTATTGAGTATATATAAAGAAATCTTACATTTCAACAGTAAAAAGACAAATAGCCCAATTAAAATTAGTCAAGGGGCTGGGCACAGTGACTCATGTCTGTAATCCCAACACTTTGGCAGACTGAGTTGGGTGGATCATTTGAGGTCAGGAGTTCAAGACCACCCTGGCCAATATGGTGAAACCCCATCTCTACTAAAAAATATAAAAATTATCCAGACATGGTGGTGCACACCTGTAATCCCACCTACTCAGGAGGCTGAGGTGGAAGAATTGCTTGAACCCAGGAGGTAGAGGTTGCAGTGAGCTGAGATCATGCCACTGCACTCCAAGCTGGGTGACAGAGTGAGACTTAGTCTCAAAAATAAAATAAAAATAAAACTAGTCAAGGGATCTGAAGAGACATTTTCCAAAGAAGTGATACAAATGGTTAACACACATATGAAAAGATCCTCTACATTGTTAGTCAACGCAGAAATGCAAATCTAAACCACAGTAAGATACCACTTCCCACTCAGGAGGATGGCTTTAGTCAAAATGATGGACGATAGCATGTGTTGATAAGGATAGGGAGAAACTGGAACCTCATACACTGCTAGTGGAAATGTAAAATTGTGGACTGCTTTGAAACACAGTTGGTAGTTTCTCAAGAAATTTAACATGGAATTAACATATGATCCAGCAATTGTACTCCTAGGAGTATATCCAAAAGAATTGAAAACATAATCATATGAAACTTAGACATGAATGTATATAGCTGCATTATTTATAATAGCCAAAACTGGAAACAACCCAAATATCTATCAGCTGATGAATAGATAAGCAAAATGTGGTATATCCATACAATAGAATATTATTCAGCCAAAAAGAAAAACTAGTGATACATGCTACAGCACCAATGAGCCTTGAAAACATGCTAGATAGAAACTAGTCACAAAAGACCAGATATTGTATCCTTCAATTTATATGAAACGTCTACAACAGGTAAATCTATAGAGACAGAAAGTAGATTGGTGGTTGTCAGGGGTTGAGGGCAGAAATAAATGAGGAATGACTACTAATCGTTATATGGTGGGTTTTTTGTGTGTGTGGTGATGACAGTGTTCTGGAATTGTATGATGACTGTTGCACAGCCTTGGGAATACACTAAAAAGCCACTGAATTGTACAGTTTAAAAATGTGAATGGTATGGTATGAATTATAATTTAATTAAGAAATTTAAAAGTCCATTGTATTCCTAAATACCAGCAAAAAGGAGAAATTATAATTTTAAAACAGCATTTACAATAGCATAAAATATCAACCTAGTAATAGAATAACAAAAGATGCTCAAGACCACTACATGAAAACTAAAAATCATTTTTTAAAGGAAATTAGGGAAAACATACATTAATTAAGATACCATTTCAAGGACTGAAAAGTTTAATATTGTAAAGATATCAGTTCTCGCCAAATTAATCTTTATCTTCAATGCCATCCCAATTTCAGCAGGGTTTTGCTGTTGTTGTCATTTTTTTCTGAAATGACCAGCTAATTGTAAAATTCATATGAAAATTCAAAAGGACAGGGTAGTCAGGGCAAACTTGAACTAAAACATATTTGGGCAACCTACTTTACTAGATATCAAGACCTGTTATTAAACAATAGATAAAAGAATGTGATGTAGGCATAAGGATAGACACATTAACCAGTGCAATGGACTAGAGTCCAGAAATACACCTACAAATAATACAGTCATTGATTTCTGACAAAGGTGAAGTGCCACGCAGTTGGAAAAAAGACAGTCTTTCAATAAATGCTGCTAGAGCAACTGGACGTCCATATTGAAAAAATTGTATGTCAGGCCGGGCACGGTGGCTGACGCCTGTAATCCCAGCACTTTGGGAGGCTGAGGTGGGCAGATCACGAGGTCAGGAGATTTAAGACCATCCTGGCTAACACGGTGAAACCCTATCTCTACTAAAAATACAAAAAATTAGCCAGGCATGGTGGCAGGCACCTGTAGTCCTAGCTACTCAGGAGGTGACTGGCATGAACCTGGGAGGTGGAGCTTGCAGTGAGCCGAGATTGCCACTGCACTGCAGCCTGGGCAACAAAGCAAGACTCCATCTCAAAAAAAAAAAAAAAGAAAAAAGAAAAAAGAAAAAATTGTATGTCAACCCACACCTCACACTGTACACAAAACTTATTTCCAAATAGATGACTGATTTAAATGTGAAAGAAAAACAATAAAACTTTTAGAGGAAAAAAAATAGGTCTTCAAGACCTTGGGATAGGTTGGCTTTTTTAAAAAAAAAAAAACAGGGCACAAAACATTCTAACCATAAAAACATAATGAATTTGACTATGTTAAAATTAAGAACTCTGTTCATCAAAAAGATACCATTAAGAGAGTGAAGGGTGCAACTCACTGAATGTGAGGAAAAAAATTGAATACATATACCTGGTTGTTATGAGCTGAATTGTGTGCACCCCCAAATTAATATGCTGAATTCATCAGAGTGTGACTGTATTTGGAGATAGGGTCTGTAAAAGATAATTGAATTAAAATAGGGTTCCTTAGGGTGAACCCCAATCCAATATGACTGGTGTTCTTATAAGAAGAGGAAATTAGGATGCAGGCACGCATGGAGGGAAGATCATGTGAAGACACAGTGAGCAATAAGCATTTACAAGCCAAGGAGAGGAACCCTACCAACACCTTAATCTTAGACTTGTAGCCTGTAGAATTGTGAGACAATAAATTTCAGTTGTTTAAGCCACTCAATCTGCCACTTTGTTATGGCAGCCTTAACAAATTAATACACTGAAAAGAACGATTCTACATAATATATATGGAACTCTTATATGTATTAGTAAATATTTTAAAAATGAGTACCCAATTGAACAGACACTTCAAAATAGAAGATATCCAAAACGTCAAGAACATATTAAAGGCTATTGAAGTTCATTAGACAATGTGAGAATGAAAATCTACAAGATATTGCTGTATCATTGTTCAACCATCAAAAGGACTTAAGTGAAAAAGAAAATACCAAGCATTGATGAGGATATATAACAACTGTTACTCTTAATCACTAATATGATTATAGATTGCTACAACTACTTCAGAAAACTAGCAGTATTTATTAAAGCTTAGCATATGCATTCTATGATAGAGTAATTCCCCTGGCATATTATGTGATAGCGCAATTCTTCTTCTAGGTATATACCAGATAGAAGTGTGCATGTATGTTCACCAAAAGATGTATTTTGGAATGTTCATAGCAGTACTATCATATTAGCCCTAAAATGGAAACCAGCCAAAAGCTCATCAGCAGTTAGACAGACAAATGAATTGTGGTATATTGACCCAATAGAATTCTACAGGGGTCAGAAAACTTTCTTAAAAGGCCAGATAGTCAATGTTTTTGGTTTGCAGACTATAGATCTTTATAACTATGCAAGTCTGTCTTTGTAGGTCTTTGCAACCCAAAAGCAGCCATAGACAATATGTAAATGAATAGACATGGGTGTATTCCAGTAAAACTTTATTTACAAAAATAGATAGCTGGCCCATGGACTATAGTTTCCAACCCCTGCTATAGAGCAAGGAGATTGAATTAGCTATAACTACACACAACAATATGAATGAATATCACTAACATAAAGTTAAGCAAAAGAAGCCAGACACAAAAAGTAATACTGTATGAGCCCATGTATATAAATTGCAAAAATAAGCACTACTAACTCTCATGGTTTGAATTGTGTTTCACAAAAATGTATGTTGATGTTCTAATCCCTGGTACCTGTGAATGTGATCTTATTTGCAATCGTTTGCAAATGTAATCAAGTTAAGGTGGACCCTAATCCAATAGGACTGCATCCTAATCCAATACGACTGGTGTCCTTATATGAAAAGGCAAAAAGACACAGACACAGAGAAAAGTCCATATGAATACCGATACAGAGGAAAGACAGCCATGCAAAGACAGAGGCAGAGATTATAGTTCTGCTCCCACAAGCCAAGAAATGTCTAGAGCTATCAGAAATTGGAAGAGTCAAGGAAGGATCCTCCCCTAGAGGCTTCAGAGGGAGTATGGCTCTGCCAACAACTTTATTTCAGACTTTTAATGTTCAGAACTGTGAAAAAATAAATTTCTGTTGTTTTAAGCCACCCAGTGTGTGGTATTTTGTTATAGCAGCCCTAGAAAACTAATATACTAATCTGTGCTGTTAAAAGTCAAGATAAATGTTACTCTTGACAGTGTTGACTAGAATAGGACAGAAAGATAGTTTCTAGGGGTGCTGATATTTCTCTGTTGTGGGTAGTACTGAACCCTATATATATTATTTCCTTATTAAGTCAAGAACTTTTACCTTTTCACTTAAAGGAAACACTTTACAGCTTCTCTTTGGCACATCCAAATTGCCAGCATCACTACTCTTGTGCTTTGGAGCCATTATTAAGTAAAGTAAGGGTTACTTGAACACAAGTACTGTGATACCGTGACTGTCGATTTGATTATTGAGACAGCTACCAAGGGACTAAGGGGTGGTTAGCATATACAACCTGGATATGCTGGACAAAGGGATGATTCACATCCAGGACAGAATGAAGTGGGACAGCATGAGATTCTATCACGCTACTCAGAATGGTGTGCAGTTTAAAACTTACGAAATATTTATTTCTGAAAATTTTCATGTAATATTTTCAGACCAGAGTTGACCTTGGGTAACTGAAACTGTGGAAAGTAAAATCATGGTTGAAAGGGGCTATTGTATGTAGTCATCCAAATCTTAGGAACTTATGCATATCCCTATTGTACAATTCCATTTTTATATGCAAATGTATATATCCCTGGATAAAGATACATAATTAGACCTTTAAACATAACATACATACACTATTTCTTAGTAACTGACACAATGAAGGGTCAGTAGATTACCCTACTAAGGTTGTGACACCAAATTTGGGCCTTTTCAAAACAATCCAAATTTCACTTGTTCTAATCCCTTGTCAGATGGTGTTATTAAATGATACAAACTGATATTTAGTTCAAAGAATATAATTGCTAAATGGCTGTTTCCAAATGTGCTTGCAAGTTGAACAAATGTTTCTATTTTGTGTATCATCAAATTATAGGACTATGTATAAAAACAAAAACACGCACCTTAGGGAATGTAAAATAATGGAAAATTCTTTTCATGCTTTCTACAACTTATATTAGTCCGTTTCCATGCTGCTGATAAAGACATAACTGAGACTGGGTAATTTAAAACAAAATGAGGTTTGTTGGGCTCACAGTTCCATGTGGCTGGAGAGGCCTCACAATCATGGCAGAAGGTGAAAGGCATGTCTTACATGGTGGCAGACAAGAGAGAATGAGAGGGGAATTCTCTCTTGAGAATGAGAGAGAGAATAAGGGAAACCCCTTATAAAATCATCAGATCTTGTGAGACTTATTCGCTACCACAAGAACAGTATGGGGGAAACTGCCCCCATGATTCAGTTATCTCTCCCAGTTCCCTCCCACAACATGTGGGAATTATGGAAGCTGCAAATCAAGATGAGATTTGGGTGGGACACAGCCAAACCATATCAAACTTTTTGAAAACATTCTTTTAGCTGCAATTTCTCACATATGGTTATAGTTCCAAGAGGTAAAATTTTTGTACAATTTGAGGAGAACATTTTTGTTATTTTTAGTATATGGCAATGTGAAACATATTTTTAAGTTGTAAAAACAAAAATTAAAAAATTTTCAGGCCTGCTCTTAGTGTATGAAGATTAGGCATTCAAACTTCTTATCCTTTAAATGCATTCTAAATAAGAATTATAGGCTTTGCTTAATTTGAAGAAAATCTATTTGACATTAATAAATTTATCTTCATTTGCAGTGTTTTTCTGAATATGAAAATTTAATGTCTTCAGGCTGGGCGCAGTGGCTCACACCTGTAATCCCAACACTTTGGGAAGCCGAGGCAGGCGGATCACCTGAGGTCAGGAGTTCGAGATTAGCCTGGCCAATGTGGTGAAACCCCATCTCTACTAAAAATACATAAATTAGGTGGGCGTGGTGGCAGACACCTGTAATACCAGCTATTTGGGAGGCTGAGGCAGGAGAATTGCTTGAGCCTGGGAGGTAGAGGTTGCAGTGAGCCGAGATTGCACCACTGCACTCCAGCCTGGGCAACAAAGGCAAAACTCTATCTCAAAAATAATAATAATGATGATTAACGTAGTTGAATGAATACAAGGATAAAGCCAATCCTCAGGCACATTGTGTGTCCATCTAAATACCAGTCAAAAGGCAGTCTACTTTTCTTTATATTCTTTGGTGTGTATGTGCATTAAGTTGCAAAATCAAGGACTCTAGTTCAGTGTATTCCTTTTCTTCATAAATAAATAACAAAATGATAATAAAATATTTGACAGAAAAATGAAAAGGAGACTCTCTTATCATTAAAAACAAAAGTAAAACCATGAAGTGCATAAATCTATGATTAGCATAAATGGAGAACTGCAAAAGTCAAAGTAATATTAAAAAATACTCCAATGGCTTCTGCACAGACCAGATTATTTGAATTTATAATTAGAAAGTTACATTAAATGTGTCAGAGATTCTTGCTATTTTCTATTTATTGTCTGGACTTTTTTTTTTAAAGAAGTGACCCTTGCCCCGCCACCTGTTAATGACCCTGTTAAAGTAATTTTAAGTGTTTTCTTTCAATACATTTCTATTTGATATTATTAATAAATTTACTTTAAATGCTTGGAACGGGAGACTTTATAACAAGTAAATTAATATAATATGTGGCAAAACTATGAAAATATTTGCATCTCAGATGATGACAGTGATGGAATATGGAATCTGCTGTCTTTGGAGTATACTTAAGAGTACAGCTTAGGCTGGGTGTGGTGACTCACACCTGTAGTCTCAGCACTTTGGGAGGCCAGGTGGGTGGATTGCTTGAGCTTACAGGTTCGAGACCAGCCTGGGCAACATGGCTAGTCTCTACAAACCCTGTCTCTACAAAACATACAAAAATTAGCTGGGTGTGGTGGCGCGTGCCTGTAGTTCCAGCTACTGAGGGGGCTGAGATGGGAGGATCGCTTGAACCTGGGAGGCCGAAGTTTCGGTGAGCTGAGATGGTGCCGCTGCACTCCTGCCTGGGTGACAGAGCCAGACTTTTTCTCAAGAGAAGAGTACAGCTTAGATTAATTTTTTTCTGAGAACCTTATCTTTCTAATTACCAATATCTGTAAGCTTATATTTGCTAATAAGACAAATTCAGACAATTCTCAGGAGGTAGGGAGGGCGGCAGGGTAGAGGGGAGCACTTTTATTTTCGAAGTACCATGTGTAACAAAAATACAGCAAAAAGATTTCGTCAGGTAGTATCCATTTGCTAGTATTATATAAACAAACAAACAAAACTTGCATACAGTCCTCATTCCTGACAAGATTTGCCAACTTTGCCTTGAAATTTTTGGGAGCCCTCAGAGTCCCAGATCATAGTTGTTGCCACTGGGAGCAAATGTGTGCATAGTCATTGTGCACCACCTTGTGGCAGCGTTTAGACATGCATCTCTTTTAGAAGCTCTTTAGTATTTAAGAGACAAAGGCAACTCTTTATTGCTCATTTTTAAACAGCAACTTGCAAAGCTTTTCTTCCAAGTCTTCCCACCTCAAAACAATAGTTCCCTTCTCTAAATAACTTAAATAAATCCTTTGGGAGAACTAAAACAACTGGTACAACTAGAGAGAGAATTGTTGATAGATCAGGCTCTGGAATTAGACTACCTTGAATTAGAATCTCAGATTTGCTACTTACTAACAGCATAGTCTTTTTTTTTTTTTTTTTTTAATTTATTTATTATTATTATACTTTAAGTTGTAGGGTACATGTGCATAACGTGCAGGTTTGTTACATATGTATACTTGTGCCATGTTGGTGTGCTGCACCCATCAACTCGTCATTTACATCAGGTATAACTCCCAATGCAATCCCTCCCCCCTCCCCCCTCCCCATGATAGGCCCCGGTGTGTGATGTTCCCCTTCCTGAGTCCAAGTGATCTCATTGTTCAGTTCCCACCTATGAGTGAGAACATGCGGTGTTTGGTTTTCTGTTCTTGTGATAGTTTGCTAAGAATGATGGTTTCCAGCTGCATCCATGTCCCTACAAAGGACACAAACTCATCCTTTTTTATGGCTGCATAGTATTCCATGGTGTATATGTGCCACATTTTCTTAATCCAGTCTGTCACTGATGGACATTTGGGTTGATTCCAAGTCTTTGCTATTGTGAATAGTGCTGCAATAAACATACATGTGCATGTGTCTTTATAGCAGCATAATTTATAATCCTTTGGGTATATACCCAGTAATGGGATGGCTGGGTCATATGGTACATCTAGTTCTAGATCCTTGAGGAATTGCCATACTGTTTTCCATAATGGTTGAACTAGTTTACAATCCCACCAACAGTGTAAAAGTGTTCCTATTTCTCCACATCCTCTCCAGCACCTGTTGTTTCCTGACTTTTTAATGATCGCCATTCTAACTGGTGTGAGATGGTATCTCATTGTGGTTTTGATTTGCATTTCTCTGATGGCCAGTGATGATGAGCATTTTTTCATGTGTCTGTTGGCTGTATGAATGTCTTCTTTTGAGAAATGTCTGTTCATATCCTTTGCCCACTTTTTGATGGGGTTGTTTGTTTTTTTCTTGTAAATTTGTTTGAGTTCTTTGTAGGTTCTGGATATTAGCCCTTTGTCAGACGAGTAGATTGCAAAAATTTTCTCCCATTCTGTAGGTTGCCTGTTCACTCTGATGGTAGTTTCTTTTGCTGTGCAGAAGCTCTTTAGTTTAATGAGATCCCATTTGTCAATTTTGGCTTTTGCTGCCGTTGCTTTTGGTGTTTTAGACATGAAGTCTTTGCCCATGCCTATGTCCTGAATGCTACTACCTAGGTTTTCCTCTAGGATTTTTATGGTATTAGGTCTAACATTTAAGTCTCTAATCCATCTTGAATTAATTTTCGTATAAGGAGTAAGGAAAGGATCCAGTTTCAGCTTTCTACTTATGGCTAGCCAATTTTCCCAGCACCATTTATTAAATAGGGAATCCTTTCCCCATTTCTTGTTTCTCTCAGGTTTGTCAAAGATCAGATGGCTGTAGATGTGTGGTATTATTTCTGAGGACTCTGTTCTGTTCCATTGGTCTATATCTCACTAACAGCATAGTCTTAAGCATCTTACTGAACCTCTGTAAGAATTAATTTTCCCATATGCGAAATGGAGATATGGTAGGAACCTTATAGGCAGACAACCAAGGGTGAGTAGACATTTGAGGAAAATGTAGAATGTGTGAAAGTCCAAAATAAATAAATAGAAAATGGATGAAAGAGCAAAAGGATAATTCAGGAATATAACAAAACCTAATATAAAACTTTAGTAACCTCAGAGAAATTAAAGATTATATTAGCAACCACAAAACTGAATAGGATGCCATTTTAAAATAAAAAGAACCAGAGCAAGCACAGAGAAGCAAAAACTATGTTTGGAAAGAAAACTGGAGGGCTTGAAGATAAAGTCAATACCTTCTCACTGAAAGCAAAAAGTCAAGGAGATAGAAAATGTAAGAGAAAAAGGAGGCAATTTAAGAGCCCAGTATCCAACTTGTAAGTGTTGAAGAAAGAACAAACAAATCAGAAGAAATAATTTGAGAAAACTTTTTAGAACTGAAGTGTGACAGAAATCTTCACATTAAAAAGGCTTACTTAATGCTAGTTAGGCTGAATAAAAGGTCTACAAATAAAGCATAATTGCGATATTTCAGAACATTGTGAAGAAAGATAAAATTGTAAATGCTTACAAAGAACAAAAATAAAAAATTGCAATAGTCTTTTTGTGAGCAAAGTTGGATGCTAAAAGTCAATTGATTTAAAATTCCAGGGGGAAGCCAGGTGCACTGGTTTGTACCTGTAATCCCAGCTACTTGGAAGGATGAGAAGGCAGGATTGCTTGAGCCCAAGAGTTCAAGGCTGTGGTGAACTGTGATCTCACACCTGCACTCCAGCCTGGGTGACAGAGTGAGACCCTGTCCCCAAAACTAGTAATAAAAAAAAAATTCCAAGGGAAAAATGATTTTCAACTTTATGTTCTATGCCCAGCCAAACTACTAAGTATGAAAGTAATATAAAGATAACCTTAATACATTCAAAGATTCAGACAATTTTATTCTCACACATCCTTTCTTAGGCAGTTGCTTGAAACTGATCACCAGTAAAAGAAGAAAGAAAAAGCCCAAGAATCCATTTGTAGTAGATTCAGCCCAGGAACTTAATGAAAGAAAGTTCAAAGATGACAGTTATAGGGCAGGTCTAGATTGCATTAGGAGGCAGATATAGGGCTCAAGGAAGGAGGCATCTGTGAGGGGGGAATAAATGGATGAGGCATTCCCATGTATTTGCTTTTACCCTTGAACTATTGAGTGAACTTAAACAAACAAGGTAGATATTGCTAGACTAATAGGAAAGCTGCAAAACTTGAGGGGAAGTAATATGCTGCTCGAGAAAGAAAATCATTCCACTTGATTCTGCATTAAAAATATTTTTACCTTCTCTATATCTCACATCAGTCTATTCTCTGTAACTCTACTTCCACCACCACTCTGGAGTTACCATCATTTCTGCTTAGACTTCTACTGGTTTTCTTGCATCCTTTCTGTCTTATCTCAAATCTATTTTCCATATTACACTCTACATAGTGATGTTTTTTCAAAATGCAAATCTGATTATGCCCCCTCTTTGGTTAACACACTTCAGTGGCTTCCCATAGCTCTTCGAATCTAAATCATTAGCATCCCCTAGAAGGTTCTATATGGTTACATGGTCAGCCAGTCCCTAAGCAGCAATGCAGTGGTAGCTGCTATGTAGTCTTGCCTCACTTTTGTAGATTTGGCTGGTAAGGACACCCTGATGGATTTAAACAGTTTTATTACTTACACAGATGGCAAAGCAAGATCAGCATGGTATTAGCTGCTTATATCCCCAATTCCACAGGATGATACCAAACTAGAGGGGTCAGATGACAGACAACATGAGTGGTGAGTTGCTTTGTTTTTGAGAAGTGAACTCTAGGCTGCAGCTAAGCAGTTTTATCCGAAAGGGACAAAGTGGAAAGTTCCATGCCTTAGTGGAATCAGGGAGGCAGATGAGAAACTGCCTCATGGCAAGTCTTCTGCAAGATCGGGGGTTTTCTGCAAGGTATGTAGCAAATGTGAAATGGCCTTTGGTAGCTCCTCACAAGACTGCCTATCTTGCCATTTTTAAGGATGATCACGGGGCATTCTGCCAACAGTCGAGTCTTACCTACATGGCCTATATGGAGACATGCAATTGCCATGGTGCCATGCTGCTAACATAGGCTGCCTTTACTACCACTATAGTCTCATCTTATGTACTTTCTCATATTTGCTAGCATCAGTCATACTGACCTTTCAGTTTCTCCAATGTGCCATGCTTTTCCTTGTCATAGAGCTTTAGCATATGCTGTGCCCTCTGCCTGAACCCCACTTTCTCCTCACTCTTTGCCTTCTTAACTTCCCTTCTTTCTTTGGTACTCAGCCCAACGTTCCTGACCAGAACAGCTCCACCTCTTATCACATAGCATGATGTACCTCTCCTTCACAGCATTCAGAACAATTTTAGTTTTAAATTTATTTGTATAATCTTGAATTGATGTAATAGTAGAGATAGTGGAGATAATATGCATTAATATATTATCACTTAATTGTCAAATGTTTTTACATACTTAATTACATTTTATTTTTACATCTCAGTGAGATAAACAGAACAGATATTATTTTAAATCTTTTTTCCCAAATAAGAGCCTATATTAGAGCTCATTTTAAGTTCTATTTTAGTGTTCCCTGTACTTCACCACTATGTTTTTTCTGTAAATACATTAAATATAATGCAGCATACAGTAAGCAGTAAGCACAGAGAAAATGCCACAGTGGCCCAAAGGAGAGGGAAATCAGATCAGGCGATCACCATAGACCTCCAACACAGAGGTCCCATTTGAGTCAGACTTGCAGGTTGGTAGGCAGCTGTTGGGCAAGGAAGTGAGGGTCTTCTAAGACAAGAGATAATATCAAAGCTACAGTTATAGAAAGGCATGGGACTATTTGAAGAATGGCAGTTGAATGTGTTTTGATGGATGTAGGGTCCCAGGAAGGGAAGCTGGAATTGGATCGTGCAGGGCCTTGAAGATGGAATTGATTTTGTTTGCAGTAGGAAGTAACTTACGTTTCTAAGTGGGCAAATTGATCTGATCAGCATTGAACTTTAAAAGCATTAAATAGGCAACAATGTGTAGAATAAATTGTAGCATGGAGGATTGGATTCAAGAAACCAGTTCTAATCTAAGTGAGAGGTAACAGGATCATGACTTGGGACAAAACACCTGAAGCAGTAAGTCATGACACACCTTACAAAGTTTAATGTCAAAGCCTTTCAGTCAGTGCCTAAGAGGAACACACTTGTGTTTGAGGAACGTTAGGTCTATTTAATGTACTGCAGCAAAGGAGAGATCCATAGCAACAGAACTGTGGGTCATCTCAGGGAGCCGGGAGGATTTTCTTCTTATAGGATTTCAGCTTGTGCTGGGTGACTCTTAGGAAGGTTTAGGGAAAGCAGAGGTCTGTTCTAGATTGGATGCCCTCAGGAAGTGAGGTATTGGGTATTTTGGTACATTTTATTTTGGAAGTGAGAGGATTTAAAAAATAGTAGTCATCTGTGATAGCCAGAAGAGGGGGATGTTTCATTATTTTTTATGGTTCTTGAGAATTCTTTTCTCTAGTTTTAGAAATACTTACATGGTAGTCTTATCTCTGTCTTCTTCTACTGTGGTCACAGAGTGGCCTTATCTGGATATTTATATTCTCACAATTGTTTGCTCAATTGGGAATACTGTGGTTTAGCTGTCAGCTTCCAGCTGCCAGGTGTTTTCTTTTTACTTCATCAGTACCCAATACATTGATCTGTTCAGCCCTAAAGACCAGCCATTGCCTCATATGTTGAGCAGCCTCATCTATTTACCCCTGGCTGCAGTATGTATATTATCACTGTCTAGATGTGCCATGACTTGGAAAAGCTTGATTGAACAATGGTGCTGAAAATGAAGAGTAAAGGACCAAGAAATGTTGTAAAGGTTTTCAAGCTCTCCACTATCTCCAACATTTCTGGGTCACTTAAAATCTATGCTCCAGCAAAAATAAGCTGATTTCAGCTCTTACAATCTGTGATTTGCTGCCTTTGGGTATTATGCCCTCCATCTGGAATGTCTTCCTTTGGTCTCATTCTCATGTTCATATTTCTGTCTGTCCTTCAAGGACCAGTTCAAACATCTCTCTCCTTCCCTGTGCTACTAGTGAGAGCTAAGATCAAGAAAAACTGATTTAAAATATAATAAATGAAGAATAAACTATATATTTGGATATGTTAATTCTAAGAGGAGTCAAGATGGAAATAATCTCTCTTTTCTGTGAATTCATATAGCAAATTTATTAGATCCCTAAAGCATTTATTTCCAATATTTATTAAGTATGTATTACATCCTGTTTACTAACTTCTGTCAGCAGTACCATCAAAATGCCATGATGTTTGCTTCTTTCCAGGTTTTTCAGGCTTAAGTACAAAGCAGCAGAAGTGTTTTTAAACTCCACCCTCATTCTTACCTCATTTAGTATAAAAGTTACTGATATGTGGCCAGATTTGACCTTATTAACATTATACATATATAATGTTTTATATATATATACACACATACATACATAGAAAATATATACCATGCAGGTTGAGAGTATTAAACTATATATATATGTCTGTGTGTGTCTATATATATAGTCTATATATATATAGTGTCTGTGTATATATACACGCGCGCATTCACACACACACACACACACACACACACACACACCAGGGAGGTTATACACACCAGGGAGGTCGAGAGAAGCTTGTAGGTGGCTCAGTGTTTCTTGTTGGGACTAATAGTGGGGCAGGGACTAACTTATCGAAAATATGTTTTAAAAATTACCAGGCATGGTGGTAATTGCCTGTAGTCCCAGTTACTTGGAAGGCTGAAACAGCAGGATCTCTTGAGCCGAGGAGATTGAGACTGTAGTACTAATTATCATGCCTGTGAATAGCCACGGCACTCCAGCCTAGGCAACATAGCAAGACCCCATCTCTTTATTTAAAAAAAAAATTACGTGGATTACAAAACACTTGAGGAAGTATAAAAATCAATATTTTTGTATTGTCTGAAAGGAAGGAAACTGGATAAAAATTAATTATATTGAATTAACAATAATAAATGCACTGACAAATAGGTTTGTTTTTCCTATATTAATTTAGGAATGACTGCCAGCAAAAAACCTGGGAACCGAGAATGCAATCATCCTTGTAAAAGTAAACATACATGTGGACATAACTGCTGTGAGTTCCTTAAAACAAGTTTATTTCAAGTGTTCAGAATTGAAAGGTCTTTGGTGGATAGTAATGACATCCTAATTATCTATGTATGATATTTATATTATGCAACTTAATAACTCAAATAATTTTCTCTCTTTTGTGGGCAACATAAAAAGGTAAATACTATATTCGAAAATTTAAAGAAATTTGACTTTATAAGAATAAAATCTGAAGTTTAACCTAAAGAATCTGAAGCTTCTTTTCATAGGTAAAATTGGAATTGCACAGAAGTCAGAAATTAAAGAGTCAACAATTTCTTCATATTTATCTGATTTAAGAAACAGGAACGCTGTTTCATCTGTTCCTACAGTTAAACGTCTGAAGGTTAGTTTTAATAACATTTTCCCTTTGTTCTGTAATTTAATGTATATAAATATTCTTTGTTCTGTCTATCAATTAGGTAGGTATCCACAGTGTACTTTAGAATTACTTGTGGACTTGACTAAGAATATTACCATTATTCATAATCCATCTTCTCTTTCTTCCTTCCTTTTTTTTCTAAATCTTTCTTCTTTCCTTTCATCTTCACTAAGCACCAAGAATATGCCAAAGTGCTAAGATATAGTGATGAATAAGACAGTCTTATTCCTAATCATAGAATTTGTAGTTGAGTGAGAAATACAAATAAGTAAACATGCTTTTTTAATACAGTGTGATGAGTGATTCTATGACAGAAGTACAACACACTTAAGTTTAGATAGAAAATGTACTCAATCCACATTTGATGGACTAAGAAAAGATTCCTAATAGATGTGATTGAGACCTGAAGGATAGGCCAAGGATGGAGGGGCAGGCACCAGAATGATAGTAGGAAGAGATAGCTAAATATTCCAGGCATAGAGATTATACAAAGGTCCAGAGGTAATAAAGAAAGAGAGGGAGAGATCTTTAAATAAACTCTTTATCAGTAATACAGTATGTCTAGAGTTCAATTACAAGTAAAGGAGTAGAGAGAGATGAGGCTGAAGAGGCAAGTAGGAGCTAGATCATGCAGACCTTTTTGCTATTTTAAGGAATTAGACTTTATCATGAAAGTACTGAGAAGCCAATGAAAGGTTTTAACCAGTGACATGATCAAAATTGTATTTTATAAAGGTCACTCTGACTGCAATGTAGAAAAGGGATTAGAGGATGATAGAATAGGAACAAAGGGACTCATTAGGTGGTTTTTATAATAATCTAAGCAAAATAATGGCCTAGTTTAGGGTAGTGGCAATAGCAATGGAGAGAAGTGACTAGGTTAAATTATTTTTCAGAGGTAGAATCGCTACCTTGCTACTTCATTGGCTATAAGAGACAAAGTAGAAGGAGCAGTCAAAAATGATGCCCAGCCTGGCCGGGCGCGGTGGCTCAAGCCTGTAATCCCAGCACTTTGGGAGGCCGAGACGGGCGGATCACGAGGTCAGGAGTTCGAGACCATCCTGGCTAACACGGTGAAACCCCGTCTCTACTAAAAAATATGAAAAACTAGCCGGGCGAGGTGGCGGGCGCCTGTAGTCCCGGCTACTCGGGAGGCTGAGGCAGGAGAATGGCGTAAAAACCCGGGAGGCGGAGCTTGCAGTGAGCTGAGATCCAGCCACTGCACTCCAGCCTGGGCAACACAGCGAGACTCCGTCTCAAAAAAAAAAAAAAAAAAAAAAAAAATGATGCCCAGTTTTCCGACATTAGCAACTGGGAGAAAAGTAGGGCCTCGTTTGGGTAGATATTCTGAAGGAAAAGCAAGTTTGCTGGAATAGGGAACAGGATAAGTTCAACTTGGGAAACACTGAATTTAGAGGGCCTGCAAGATATCTAGATAAAGATGTCCTACAGACAGTTGGATACAACTGTTTGAAAATCAGGAGAGAGAGCTGAGCTAGAAGTAGAGACTTGAGAGTCATTCACATGTAGATGACAATTGAAACCACAGGAATAAATGAGAACTTTGATTGAGAAAGTGTAGTGTGGGGGGGCGGAGCAAGATGGCTGAATAGGAACAGCTCCAGTCTCCAACTCCCAGCGCGAGCGACACAGAAGACCGGTGATTTTTCATTTTCAACTGAGGTACTGGGTTCATCTCACTAGGGAGTGCCGGACAATCGGTGCTGGTCAGCTGCTGTAGCCCGACCAGCAAGAGCAGAAGCAGGGCGAGGCATCGCCTCACCTGGGAAGCGCAAGGGGGAAGGGAATCCCTTTACCTAGCCAGGGGAACTGAGACACACAACACCTGGAAAATCGGGTAACTCCCACCCCAATACTGCCCTTTCAGCAAACAGGCACACCAGGAGATTATATCCCACACCTGGCTGGGAGGGTCCCACGCCCACGGAGCCTCCCTCATTGCTAGCACAGCAGTCTGCGATCTAACCTCAAGGCAGCAGCGAGGCTGGGGGAGGGGTGCACGCCATTGCTGAGGCTTAAGTAGGTAAACAAAGCCTATGGGAAGCTCAAATTGGGTGGAGCTCACAGCAGCTCAAGGAAACCTGCCTGTCTCTGTAGACTCCACCTCTGGGGACAGGGCACAGTAAACAACAACAAAAGCAGCAGAAACCTCTGCAGATGCAAACGACTCTGTCTGACAGCTTTGAAGAGAGCAGTGGATCTCCCAACACGGAGGTTGAGATCTGAGAAGGGACAGACTGCCTGCTCAAGTGGGTCCCTGACCCCTGAGTAGCCTAACTGGGAGACATCCCCCACTAGGGGCAGTCTGACACCCCACACCTCACAGGGTGGAGTACACTCCTGAGAGGAAGCTTCCAAAGCAAGAATCAGACAGGTACACTCGCTGTTCAGCAATATTCTATCTTCTGCAGCCTCCGCTGTTGATACCCAGGCAAACAGAGTCTGGAGTGGACCTCAAACAATCTCCAACAGACCTACAGCTGAGGGTCCTGACTGTTAGAAGGAAAACTATCAAACAGGAAGGACACCTACACCAAAACCCCATCAGTTCGTCACCATCGTCAAAGACCAGAGGCAGATAAAACCACAAAGATGGGGAAAAAGCAGGGCAGAAAAGCTGGAAATTCAAAAAATAAGAGCGCATCTCCCCCGGCAAAGGAGCGCAGCTCATCGCCAGCAACGGATCAAAGCTGGACGGAGAATGACTTTGACGAGATGAGAGAAGAAGGCTTCAGTCCATCAAATTTCTCAGAGCTAAAGGAGGAATTACGTACCCAGCGCAAAGAAACTAAAAATCTTGAAAAAAAGTGGAAGAATTGATACCAAGAGTAATTAATGCAGAGAAGGTCATAAACGAAATGAAAGATATGAAAACCATGACACGAGAAATACGTGACAAATGCACAAGCTTCAGTAACCGACTTGATCAACTGGAAGAAAGAGTATCAGCGATTGGGGATCAAATGAATGAAATGAAGCGAGAAGAGAAACCAAAAGAAAAAAGAAGAAAAAGAAATGAACAAAGCCTGCAAGAAGTATGGAATTATGTAAAAAGACCAAATCTACGTCTGATTGGGGTGCCTGAAAGTGAGGGGGAAAATGGAACCAAGTTGGAAAACACTCTGCAGGATATCATCCAGGAGAACTTCCCCAACCTAGTAGACCAGGCCAACATTCAAATCCAGGAAATACAGAGAACACCACAAAGATACTCCTTGAGAAGAGCAACTCCAAGACACATAATTGCCAGATTCACCAAAGTTGAAATGAAGGAAAAAATCTTAAGGGCAGCCAGAGAGAAAGGTCGGGTTACCCACAAAGGGAAGCCCATCAGACTAACAGCAGATCTCTCGGCAGTAACTCTCCAAGCCAGAAGAGAGTGGGGGCCAATATTCAACATTCCTAAAGAAAAGAATTTTAAACCCAGAATTTCATATCCAGCCAAACTAAGTTTCATAAGTGAAGGAGAAATAAAATCCTTTACAGATAAGCAAATGCTTAGAGATTTTGTCACCACTAGGCCTGCCTTACAAGAGACCCTGAAGGAAGCACTAAACATGGAAAGGAACAACTGGTACCAGCCATTGCAAAAACATGCCAAAATGTAAAGACCATCGAGGCTAGGAAGAAACTGCATCAACTAACGAGCAAAATAACCAGTTAATATCATAATGGCAGGATCAAGTTCACACATAACAATCTTAACCTTAAATGTAAATGGACTAAATGCTCCAATTAAAAGACACAGACTGGCAAACTGGATAAAGAGTCAAGACCCATCAGTCTGCTGTATTCAGGAGACCCATCTCACATGCAGAGACATACATAGGCTCAAAGTAAAGGGATGGAGGAAGATCTACCAAGCAAATGGAGAACAGAAAAAAGCAGGGGTTGCAATCCTAGTCTCTGATAAAACAGACTTTAAACCATCAAAGATCAAAAGAGACAAAGAAGGCCATTACATAATGGTAAAGGGATCAATTCAACAGGAAGAGCTAACTATCCTAAATATATATGTGCACCCAATACAGGAGCACCCAGATTCATAAAGCAAGTCCTTAGAGACTTACAAAGAGACTTAGACTCCCATACAATAATAATGGGAGACTTCAACACTTCACTGTCAACATTAGACAGATCAACGAGACAGAAAGTTAACAAGGATATCCAGGAATTGAACTCATCTCTGCAGCAAGCAGACCTAATAGACATCTATAGAACTCTCCACCCCAAATCAACAGAGTATACATTCTTCTCAGCACCACATCGCACTTACTCCAAAATTGACCACATAATTGGAAGTAAAGCACTCCTCAGCAAATGTACAAGAACAGAAATTATAACAAACTGTCTCTCAGACCACAGTGTAATCAAACTAGAACTCAGAACTAAGAAACTCAATCAAAACCGCTCAACTACATGGAAAGTGAACAACCTGCTCCTGAATGACTACTGGGTACATTACGAAATGAAGGCAGAAATAAAGATGTTCTTTGAAACCAATGAGAACAAAGATACAACATACCTGAATCTCTGGGATACATTTAAAGCAGTGTGTAGAGGGAAATTTATAGCACTTAATGCCCACAAGAGAAAGCAGGAAAGATCTAAAATGGACACTCTAACATCACAATTAAAAGAACTAGAGAAGCAAGAGCAAACACATTAGAAAGCTAGCAGAAGGCAAGAAATAACTAAGATCAGAGCGGAACTGAAGGAGATAGAGACACGAAAAACCTTCCAAAAAATCAATGAATCCAGGAGTTGGTTTTTTGAAAAGATCAACAAAATTGACAGACCGCTACCCAGACTAATAAAGAAGAAAAGAGAGAAGAATCAAATAGACGCAATAAAAAATAATAAAGGGGTATCACCACCGACCCCACAGAAATACAAACTACCATCAGAGAATACTATAAACACCTCTACGCAAATAAACTGGAAAATCTAGAAGAAAGGGATAATTTCCTGGACACTTACACTCTTCCAACACTAAACCAGGAAGAAGTTGAATCCCTGAATAGACCAATAGCAGGCTCTGAAATTGAGGCAATAATTAATAGCCTACCAACCAAAAAAAGTCCAGGACCAGATGGATTCACAGCTGAATTCTACCAGAGGTACAAGGAGGAGCTGGTACCATTCCTTCTGAAACTATTCCAATCAATAGAAAAAGAGGGAATCCCCCCTAACTCATTTTATGAGGCCAACATCATCCTGATACCAAAGCCTGGCAGAGACACAACAAAAAAAGAGAATTTTAGACCAATATCCCTGATGAACATCGATGCAAAAATCCTCAATAAAATACTGGCAAACCGGATTCAGCAGCACATCAAAAAGCTTATCCACCATGATCAAGTGGGCTTCATCCTTGGGATGCAAGGCTGTTTCAACATTCGCAAATCAATAAACATAATCCAGCATATAAACAGAACCAAAGACAAGAACCACATGATTATCTCAATAGATGCAGAAAAGGCCTTTGACAAAATTCAACAGCCCTTCATGCTATAAACTCTCAATAAATTCGGTATTGATGGAACGTACCTCAAAATAATAAGAGCTATTTATGACAGACCCACAGCCAATATCATCCTGAATGGGCAAAAACTGGAAAAATTCCCTTTGAAAACTGGCACAAGACAGGGATGCCCTCTCTCACCACTCCTATTCAACATACTGTTGGAAGTTCTGGCTAGGGCAATCAGGTAAGAGAAAGAAATCAAGGATATTCAGTTAGGAAAAGAAGAAGTCAAATTGTCCCTCTTTGCAGATGACATGATTGTGTATTTAGAAAACCCCATTGTCTCAGCCCAAAATCTCCTTAAGCTGATAAGCAACTTCAGCAAAGTCTCAGGATACAAAATTAATGTGCAAAAATCACAAGCATTCTTATACACCAGGAACAGACAAACAGAGAGCCAAATCATGAATGAACTTCCATTCACAATAGCTTCAAAGAGATTAAAATACCTAGGAATCCAACTCACAAGGGATGTAAATGACCTCTTCAAGGAGAACTACAAACCACTGCTCAGTGAAATAAAAGAGGACACAAAGAAATGGAAGAACATACCATGCTCATGGATAGGAAGAATCAATATCGTGAAAATGGCCATACTTCCCAAGGTTATTTATAGATTCAATGCCATCCCCATCAAGCTACCAATGACTTTCTTCACAGAATTGGAAAAAACTGCTTTAAAGTTCATATGGAACCAAAAAAGAGCCCGCATCTCCAAGACAATCCTAAGTCAAAAGAACAAAGCTGGAGGCATCACGCTACCTGACTTCAAACTATACTACAAGGCTACAGTAACCAAAACAGCATGGTACTGGTACCAAAATAGAGATATAGACCAATGGAACAGAACAGAGTCCTCAGAAATAATACCACACATCTACAGCCATCTGATCTTTGACAAACCTGAGAGAAACAAGAAATGGGGAAAGGATTCCCTATTTAATAAATGGTGCTGGGAAAATTGGCTAGCCATAAGTAGAAAGCTGAAACTGGATCCTTTCCTTACTCCTTATACGAAAATTAATTCAAGATGGATTAGAGACTTAAATGTTAGACCTAATACCATAAAAACCCTAGAGGAAAACCTAGGTAGTAGCATTCAGGACATAGGCATGGGCAAAGACTTCATGTCTAAAACACCAAAAGCAATGGCAGCAAAAGCCAAAATTGACAAATGGGATCTCATTAAACTAAAGAGCTTCTGCACAGCAAAAGAAACTACCATCTGTAGGCAACCTACAGAATGGGAGAAATTTTGCAATCTACTCATCTGACAAAGGGTTAATATCCAGAACCTACAAAGAACTCAAACAAATTTACAAGAAAAAAACAAACAACCCCATCAAAAAGTGGGCAAAGGATATGAACAGACATTTCTCAAAAGAAGACATTCATACAGCCAACAGACACATGAAAAAATGCTCATCATCACTGGCCATCAGAGAAATGCAAATCAAAACCACAATGAGATACCATCTCACACCAGTTAGAATGGCGATCATTAAAAAGTCAGGAAACAACAGGTGCTGGAGAGGATGTGGAGAAATAGGAACACTTTTACACTGTTGGTGGGATTGTAAACTAGTTCAACCATTATGGAAAACAGTATGGCAATTCCTCAAGGATCTAGAACTAGATGTACCATATGACCCAGCCATCCCATTACTGGGTATATCCCCAAAGGATTATAAATCATGCTGCTATAAAGACACATGCACACGTATGTTTATTGCGGCACTATTCACAATAGCAAAGACTTGGAATCAACCCAAATGTCCATCAGTGACAGACTGGATTAAGAAAATGTGGCACATATACACCATGGAATACTATGCAGCCATAAAAAAGGATGAGTTCATGTCCTTTGTAGGGACATGGATGCAGCTGGAAACCATCATTCTTAGCAAATTATCGCAAGAACAGAAAACCAAACACCGCATGTTCTCACTCATAGGTGGGAAATGAACAATGAGATCACTTGGACTCGGGAAGGGGAACATCACACACCGGGGCCCATCATGGGGAGGGGGGAGGGGGGAGGGATTGCATTGGGAGTTATACCTGATATAAATGACGAGTTGATGGGTGCTGACGAGTTGATGGGTGTAGCACACCAACATGGCACAAGTATACATGTGTAACAAACCTGCACGTTATGCACATGTACCCTAGAACTTAAAGTATAATAAATAAATAAATAAATAAATAAATAAAGAGAAAGTGTAGTGTAACAAGAGACCTAGTAAAGAACCATGAAGAATGCCAACATTTAGGCCAGATGTGGTGGCTTACGCCTGTAATCCCAGCACTTTGGGAGGCCGAGGCTGGTGGATCACAAGGTCAGGGGTTTTAGACCAGCCTGGCCAACATAGTGAAACCCCGTCTCTACTAAAAATACAAAAATTAGCCAGGTGTGGTGGTGGATGACTATAATCCCAGCTACTTGAGAGGCTGAGGCAGCGAACTGCCTCAACGGGAGGCAGAGGTTGCAGTGAGCTGAGATTACACCACTGCACTCCAGCCTGGGCAAAAGAACAAAGCTGCATCTCAAAAAAAAAAAAAAAAAATTGCCAACATTTAAGAAGGGCTTGAGTGAAATATTCGAGTCAAGAACTAACCTGAGTTTCTCCTAATTCATTGATTTGGGGACTTTATGTACCACCAGGAATTTTGTTGTTTGGCTCAAGTGTTACAAGTTATTGATGTGAAACTGATACTTGAACTTATACTGATACTTGAACTTATATTTGTTTCATTAATAGATACAGATGAGTAAATCTCAAGGTGTGGACCTTAAAGAGTTTGGTTTTACTCCAAAACCTTCCCTTCCTAGTATATCGAGGTACGCATATAATGTTAGTATCTAAGGTAAAATATTTATCATAAACTCTGTTCCTGCAGGTAACCATTTATTCAGGGAAAGATAGTCACTGGCTACCATCCAATCACAGTTATCGTTTAGTTCCATAATGAAGCAATAACATCATAATGGTTTCATTATCTTTGATACCCCAAATTTATTTAGAACTCTACAGTTATGAAATAACACTCATTAAATCATCTCTTCCCTAGGAAACTACCTCTCCTATGTCATTCCCTTAGGTTCTCTCTTTATAGGGAATATAAACTAAGTGACAAGAGTATACTTTAAAAGTGGAAATGATGTTGGCATACAAAGTCTAACCTTTCCATTTAGAAGCTCAGTCCATGCTAATAATATCTCAGATTTATAATACAAAAATTATACATTCGTGCATTATATTTTCTGACTTAAACAACAACATGGCCATAAAATGAGGTATTTTTTTGTCCTATTGTATAGATGGAAAAACTGAAGTTCATATTCCTACTTAGCAAGCAGAAGGCCTCAGATGGTAACTCAGTGTTCTTTTCCTATATCATGATGCCTACAGGACAATCATATATGTAATTTCCCTTCCAGATAAGGGCATTCTATATGCAGGAAGGACATTCAATATATTTAACAACTAGTACAGAACAGGAACTGACTCATTGGAATAGATACCAGCAGTACTTCTAGAGATCGTGGCTTTTGTTATCTAACTAAGGGCATGCAAAGAAGACTAAGCATTGGTCACTTCCATTAAACACCTGTTTATTTGCTACCCAGGCTGGGTCTAGTTTTTCATAGAAGTGTTAAATGAATAAATCATTATTTTTATTTATATGAATAAATAGTTTTCAGGCTTAGATTAATTTTCATATTTTCTTTAACTTTTTATGGTTTTATCTTTATAAAGATCAGAATATTTAAACATATCTGAATTTCCTATAATGGAGCAGTGGGATCAGCCTGAAATCTATGGAAAAGTTAGACAAGAACCATCTGAATATCAAGACAAAGGTAAATTACCATTGATACTTACTTGAGAGAGTAAATGACTTATTACTACTTTGAATTGACAAGTAGTGTTATTGAAACACCAGCATCTGAAATTATTATAATTATTAACTTGGCAACATTTTTCTCTTAGATTACGGAATCATTTTCAAATTCTTGGGTCTGTTATTCAGATGGTCTTACTCTATTTTTTTAAAAAAAATCTCTTTCCTACATAATGCTATTTTAATTTAAAGATACTATGAGGAAAATCTGAGCCAATAAGGCATCCTTGAGTATATAGAGTATTAACATACTGAATGATTACCTTCATATATTGTTAGAATTATTTAAAATAATTTTATGTTTATAAAACTAGTCCAGTTTTACAAAATATCAATGTGACCTTGGGCAAGTTATTTAATCTCTTTGGGCTTTAGTCTTAACTTTAAGATGAAGGTATTGAACTGGGTGACCTTTAATATCTCTCCAATTCTTAAACCTATGATTCTTACAATTCTATGTTAGTATGAGAATATAACTTAGGTTGTGGGATATAGCTAGTTTGTAATCTAGATTTGCTTTTTTATCTGTCTGTCATTTAATTAATGAGATAATACATATAAATTCAACACTGCCTGGTTCATCATTACTCTGGTTCCTGCAATTAATAGAGCATAGTTTCCCTAAATAATGCTGTTAATAGCAGTCTGTTAAAACATGAGACAGTCCTGTCCATCTTCAAGTAGCTGTATGTAGAAATGGTAAGCTTGGGGTTTTCTGAAAATCATTTCATGTGTTTGGCATTGGCTTCTGTTGACATTCTTGTCTTCATGCTATCATTTTTTTTTCTTCATGTTGTAACTTTTTTTCCTCTAGTCATAATTTAAGATTTTACAAAAGCAAGGACTGGAGTATTCACTACCTCTTATGATACCATGGCACCTATTAGGCCCAATAATGAGATCAAGAAAAGTTCCTAATCTCACCTGGAGAATCAGAGCATTTATCCAACTTATTCAAAGCCTGGATATCATTACAAAGTGGATAGGAAGTATAAAATTGTCAAGCTTCTTATATTTATCTTTGTTCAACATCTAACCCTCTAACTTACTCCTTCCTTATCCTACTACTCTACTACCTGTCCTTCTGCACACAAGAGCTTATCTATCCTTCTCTCTGCTTACTTTTGTGTTCTATTTACATGGTTTTCCTCCTTTTATTTCCCACTAACTATTCCAAATCCAATTTATAGTATGATATTAAAGCCTCATCTAGATACCTTAACACCCAATAATAACTGTATCCCTGTTTTATCGAGTGGGCCACTTTTTTTAAAAAAAGGAGCTGTACGGTGTAGTAGTTAAGTTCACAAGATCTGAAAACAATCTGTCCAAGTCCTAGCTCTGACATTTAGTGTAACCTTTCATAGTCTACTTAACCACTTTGTCTAAATTCTTCATCTGGTTATATTTTAGGGGTTTTGGGATTAAATGAGATAATGCATGTAAAGCTGTTATAGTTTCTGGTACTGTTAGTAACAGTTAATTGAGTATGTTTATTATATTTTTCACATATTAGTCTTTGGTGGCAAAACATACTTTAAATGTATTCAAATACTGCTTTTGAGAATGTTTTTGAAAAGCACAGCAGTTTTTATCTTCTGTATTCCAATTTCAAAAAGGGAAGAAGAAAAAATGTCAAAAATTATATAAGAAAGCATGTTGAATCATAAGACTTAAATTGGAAGGGACCTTGTGCAGTTTCTCATTTTATAGTGAAAGAAGCCAAGACTCCAAGAGATTAAATGACTTGCCCCAAAATTTCATATCTAATTAATGGCAAGGCCAGAAATAGATTGCATATCTTTTGATTCCCAGCCCAATGCCATTTCTATAAAGTGATACTGACTTTTAGTTATCAGTGGAGAATTGAAAATTGAACCGTAGTATATGAACTCTTTCAGCTTTTCGCCCCACCCCTCAACTATATATTTCCCTGTCTCTGCATCCATCTGTAACCATCTATTTGTCTTAAAAGAAAAATTATCTTTTCTTCCACTCGAGGCATATCTCTCCTCCTGTAATCTTAATTCTATTTAATCCTGCTTTCCCTGGGACTTTAGAAGATCATTATCCATCTCCTCTTTCCCATATTTTCATTGTTTCCTCTCCACTGTGTCTTTCCCTTTAGCATATAAATATGCTGAAGTCTCTTCCTTCTTCAGCTTCATGTCCTCATCTAGCTGGTCATGACTTTTTTTATTATAAATGATAACAATTCTACTCAAAATGACGTAAGCACAAGAAAAGGAACCAATTGTCTCAAGTAAACTGAAAAGTATCTGGCCTAATTCTGGCTAAATCAAGGCACTCATGCCTCTGGCTTTCTCTCAATCTTTTAGCTATGCCTGTTGCTACTTGGCTTTACTTTTTAAATAGGGTTTCTCACATGGCAGGTAGCCCCTAACTTTCATCTTAGCAGTTTAGCAGCCTCAGTGAAAAAAGGTAGACTTCCCTGTTAGGTTTGGCAGACCAGAACTCATTGTAAATGGCCTCATTTGAGTCATGTGTTTATCACTTGATCAATCCCAGTAACCTGAGGATTGGGTCATTGTATACCTGTGGCCCCAGAGAAGGCAGGGCACCATGAAAAATGGCCTTACTAGGATCCAGTGGAATTGTAGAAGTAGTTTCTTCAAAGGAAAGGGAGGGTACTCCCACTAAAAGAAGGGAAAGCATACCAGGCAGACAAAAACCAGAATTCTAGAGTCCCCATACCCTCTATCTCATCACAACAAAAATTAATTGAAAGAGCAGTTGACACTCAGTATGCTCATCACTTCGTTATACCCTAGTTCCTCTTTATTCAATAAAATTTGGGTTTTCTCTGTGTAACTCCTTTGAAACTGTTTTTGTTCAGGCCATTTAGTGACTTTCTAAGTTCTGAATTCAGTGAACTATTTTCAACTGTTACTCTCTTTGACCTCTGTAGTAGTTGATACTTCTGGTCTTTCTTTTGGAAATCTCTCTTTGGTTTCAATTAAACCATTATATTGGTCTCCTGTTACCTCTTAGGCTGCATGGGCTTTTCTTCCTATTGATGTTGCAAAAGCATTCTTTTTTCTTTTTATTCTTCTCACTTCAAAAACTTTTCCTATACAATATCACCCAAGCCTGTGTCTTTAATCACTATGTTTTGATAATTTCTAAGTCTGTACTCCAATCTAGATCTTTCTTTCTAACTCCAAATTCGTCTATATAATCACCTTCCTGGACATATCCACCTAACAGTTAACATATCAGACATGTCAGCATCTGAACTCTGTCTTCTTTGTACCTCACCCTGCACCTTCTCCTTTTTCCTTAGCTCGGTGAATGAACTCTTTTCTTTGTTAAGCTGCTAAAGGCAGAAAAAGTGTCCTTCTAAATGGCTCACCCCATGTGTAAATAATCACCAAATCTTAATTATTTTGCCTCCTGCACATCTCTTATATTTGTTATTTCCTCTCTATCCTTTCTGCTGATACTCTAGCTTAAGCATTCATTGTCTCTCATTTACTGCAATAACATACTTTTCTCTCTGCTTTCAGTCTCATTATCCTTCAATCCATAATATTCCAGGTGATCTAACAGACATATCTGGTTGTGTAAACCTTCTGCTGAAACATCTTCAATAGTTATCCTTTGCCTGTAAGAAAAAAACAAAACAAAACCAAAAAATCTCCTCAATATGGCAAATAAGCTTCAACATGATCTAGCATTTAATTACCTGTGCAGACACAGTGGATCCTTCCTTCTCCTACTTTGTGCTCCAGAAATCCTGAAAACTTACAGTTCTCCCAAAATTCTCGGTTCTCTCATATTGCTGTGTCTTTTACATGGTGTTTTCCCTTCATGGCATAGGTTGCCTGTCCTCTTGCCCTGCCTCACAACCACAGCTCTATCAAGCTGAAATTTCAACTACTCTTCCTTCATATGCTATCAGGAGTCTGTCATGTGGTATCCCCTAGGAAGAGTATGTCTCACTTCCATTGTAGGTTTAGATCCTCCTTCCTCTGCATTCCCATTGCACTCTGTACAAACTTCCATTTTTAGTACATTGTGTGTCTCAGTGTATGCAAATCAACATACAAAAGTAGAATAATGTGAACTGTAGTTATAGGTACAGTTGAAGAATAAAGAAGGGTTTGGACAGGTGAAGAAATCAATTGATGGAGGATACTTAAAGTGGAGGAAACTCAGTGATATGCTGGAGCAAGTTTATACTGACTTATGAGAGGTGATTATTAAATTTTCAAGAATCTTTCAGCCATTATTAAAAATTTAATTACATAAACGTTCAATTAAATTATGTTAAAAACAAAGGCAACAATACTCAAAACTCATCACTTCCTAATTATTCTACTGTATTTTACTGTTATCTGTGTTCTTGAGGTTATTTATCTATATGGTAGAAATACTATATAATAGGGTGCTGTTGTGTATTTTTTCCCAACTTCTTATTCAATTATGTCACATTAATAGCTTGAAATGAGTTATGGTGGGAACATTTATACCATAGGAATCAGTAAACACTACCAATCTGGGTTTGATTTATTGTTTTGCTTATTATTTAGAATTCAGAAAGTGAGGGATAAAATTTAATCATGTAGATTAAACAAACATGTGTTGTTATTGTAGCCATTACATTGTGAATAACACAAAAAATTGAGAGAATATTCCTCTAGTATTTGAAAATTACTATTTAATTCAGGAAAGAGGTTACTTAAGTCAATGATGAATGAGTGAAATCCCAACAGATGTCTTTGTTGTTTTATGAATACTTTCATCTTACTTTTTAGAGTCAACAAAAATATCAAACAACATTCACATGAGAGCTACATTCATTTGTCACTTGCAACCATAGGTTGACTACAGATAAAAGAGTGGCAAAACTTAATGAAAACATTCAATGAGAATCAATTAGATATATGGAATTTACATTTATAAGCATACCATATATGTTATTGTTATTTATAAAATGTGTGCTGTATAGCCTTTATATCAGTAAAGATTATAATAAACTTATATATGTATACAGATGCATATGCTTTTTGTAGAGGTAGCTATTAAACATTTATTACCACAATACTATGTAAAACTGTGCAACTAAAGGCATTTAGCCCCCCATAACAATCTTTTGAGGTAGATACTGTTGTTGCCTTATTTTGCAGAATCAAGAAGTTTGAATTACTTGTCTAAGACTACACAATTAATAGAAAGGTGGAATTTTCACTTAGGTAGTTTGGCTCTAAATCCAGACTATAAACAGTGAATAACAGTGAGGATTTTTAAGCAGGAGAAGAATAAATATTATTTATTTTGGACAAATACTTTTTATAACAATACTGAAAATTAACTTTAGGGAGAAGATCTGGAGGAGGAAGGCCATTTTAGAAACTATTATAATCCAATCTTAGAGTAGAGTTATTCTAATATGGGAATTAAGAGGAAAATTTAATTGCCTAAAAAATTTATTGAAACTTAAATTTAGTGCAACTTAATACAGTTAATAGAATTGGCTGAATGCAGTATTCAACAATGCTTGACACAATGCTTTTGAAAACTGTTACTCAAGAACTCTGTTTAGTAGTTGAAAGATGTGTTTGATATATCAATAGACTACGATGCTTGTGGTTTAAAAAGTACCTATAGTCTTTTATACATACACATAACAGATTTTTCTAGATATAACTATTCTACAACTTCAGATGAGAAAGTCTCTCAAAAGTGTTCTTCAACAGAAGTCTCATTATATCTGGAAACCAAAATTTGACAGATGCAGATAAAAGCAATTCTCTATTTTCAGAAGTTTTGAATGTGAACTTTGAATTGGGAAATGAAGTTCGGGATGATTTTGATGAGGAAAACTTAGAAGTTACTAGCTTTTCAACTGATACTGAGAAGACAAAAATATCAGGTAAAATCATACTTAGCATGGAATCATTTCATTAGAAATTCTTTGAATATTTTTCATTTCAGCTCCTGGAACTAGGTTTCTTTGCCTTTGTTGTGTGTGCTTGTTTAGTTAGATTTGGTTTGTTAAGATTGTAATTTTTAGCAAAACTGAAAATGTGACCCTTCTACACAGAACATTTCCCCCCTAAGGGAAGAGATGAAGGTTATTCCATGATGATAATGTAGCAAATGAGCACTTTCTATTCTATTGCTCCTATCTCTTGTAAAAGTCAATTCAAATTGTTTATTCAATTTTCTCTCATGAAACAGACTATTTTGTTCTCCATTCTAAGATCACAAATGGTCTGCTAATATTTGTGAAGGACAAAAAAAAATTTATTTTTAAAACTATTCATCTGCTTGCAAAGAAAATAACTTTTATTTCTAGTTGAAATATGAAATTTTCAGCTTGAAGTAAATAAATAAATAAGAAAAAAGGGTTAGTTTATCCTGTACTAGAAATTCTATTTAAATCATATACAACCCCAAAATAATGAGGCTTATTAGCTCTTTGAGTGAAAGGCAAATTTACTCCATTTCACTAAAACAGAGAATTGAAAATCTTGGCAAGTATGTGATAAGATAGCAATGGAGATACTGTCTCCCATTAGGGCTGACAGAAAGAAATCAGTCCCTCAGCCTTCTCAGTGCAGACTGGTATTCCCACAATTATAGATACCTCTTACTATAACCTACCTCATGTTTTTAAAAGAATATTTCAAAGGGAAGCAGTTAGAAGTTGAAATGTTATTGTTTCGGGGGCCTTAGAATTACCTAGAGAACTAATACTGCTTCTGAAAAGAACAGGATTTGACCACCTTCACAGAATGGGCCAGGACAATCTCCATGATGTGGGGTCATTAGGCACAATTTTGTATATCACTGGACAACTACTGTTCCCTACTTCGAGTTTAAATATCATTGGATACTGTAAGTTAATAGGCAATGTGTACTGATCCTTTGAGGTAGCCTAGTCCTAAGAGGGCATAGCTTTGTCACTGGGAAAATCAGTCTCAATAAATGACATTTTCCCTCATGTATAGAGCACTTTAAATGATTATGAACAGACCATTGAAAATACTGAGTGAACTTCAACTTGATCATTTATGTGAATGAAAATGTAAGTATATAAATAATGAGGGTGAGTGGAAAAGCACAAACTGTTTTTCCTCACTCTCACACCATGATCAGCCCAGAAGACATCTGTGACCAAATGTCTGGGTTTTTTCCCCACACACCAAGCAAGCAATCAGTTCCACAGTGAATACCAGCTGGGTGTCTTCCAACCCAGTAGAGTTAGAAACAGGGGTCAAAGACCAAATATGTGTTTTACAACAACACAGGTGGCTTGAGGACCTTTCAATATAGTTACTAATAAGCTAACCTGTATGTTTTATAGTTTTACTCCCTTAGCTTTGTGCCCCTAATTTTTCTATGCAAATTAAATTAGGTGATTGAGAATTATTCATTCCTTCCTTAACCAGATCATATCTGTTGGAGAGAGCATTGTAGAACCTGTGAAAAGCTTCATTCAGCTGTTTCTTGGCATTTTGTTTCAAAATGTTATCTCTTCACATAGGATTTGGAAACACTTTGAGTTCAAGTACCAGGGCAAGTAAGCTACCCCTTCAAGAGTCAAAGAGCAAATTCCAAAGAGAAATGTCAAATAGGCAAGTTTTAGAACTTTGGTTTGTAATACATACAACTTTATATCCTCTTGATGCATAGTTGGAGATGGAGATCAAGGTATTAGATGTCAGAGATGCTAAAAGGTATTAGCCAACCTAAACCCTCTTAATCTTAGAGGTGTGTTTCTCAAAGTGCTGTTGTTAAACCACCTGCATCAAAATCACTTTGTGGTGCATATTAAAAATGCACATTCTTGAGCCCCACATTAGACCTACTGAATTTTTGTCTCTGGGACTGGAGCCCAGGAACCTTCACTTTTAACAAGACTTGAAAACTGAATAGGAGTTTGACAACTAGAACAGAGGCGGAATGGCATTCCAGGTATAAGAAAGCATCTGTAAAGGGATAAGGCTTGAAAAGGCATCCCATGCTCAAAGATCAGTAAAGTGTGGGATGTGTGGTCACAGCATAATCTCTGTTGCTGAGGTCTTATTGTAAGGGCTTTTGAGTGCTGTGCTTAGACACCTGTCCTGTACTCAGACAGTCAGGGGTCGCAAACCCAAATACCTTCAAGATTTGGTGGGCCAAGGCCAACTGCAGAGTGTCCCATCTAAAGGAAGCAGCCACTACTCAGCTCCAAACAGTTGTTACTATGCAGGCAATGTGAGTCTAGTGTTACAAAATATTCTGATTTTTCAAGAAAAGCTAGGAATCTGAAATTTTATGTGATATCTTATTATTTTTAAATTTTGACAACTGATTCAAAAAAATGTGATGTACTCTGTGGCACCCTCCTCCAAATAATAATATCTGTAGGCCAGATGTGTCCTAGGGCCCTCTAGTTTTTACCTGTATGGTAGGCAGTGAGGAACCATCTAAAATATTTAAGCACAGGAAAAACAATTTGATTTAAAAAATCATCCTAGCAGCAGTATGCAGAGTGAATCATAGGGAGTGGGACTGCCAGAGGCATGGTGGCCAATGAGAAAGACAGACTATAATGAGGCCTAAACTAGGGCAGAAATGATAGGAACAGAGAGGTAGGGTTGGATTTTTAAAACATTTCAGAAATAGAGCAGATTCAATGTGGCAATTGATAGGATGTGATAGTTGAGGAAGAGGGAAGAATAATGGCACCTAGGTAGGTGTTATTTAAGGATATAGGAAACGAGATTTAGAATGGAAAACATAATTTTATAAATGTTCAATTTGAAGTATCTTTACAAAAAATGCAAAATGCATTGGGAAATACTGGACTTGATTGGAAGTCAAGGGAGAGAAATTATGGCCAAAGCCAAAATTGTCAAAACAGAAGAAATACCAACAGCTTTTTATTCAGGGTCTGATTTTCTACTTAAGGATTATTTATTTCTCTGCTTTAAAAAAATACTAAGTTTGTGGTATCCCTTGGAATTTTTGCTGTTATTTAGCCATTACTGATCATTAGCATCAGCATCATAGACTCATAGTTTTCATAGAATTCCAGAGCTAAGTGGGGGTCTTAAGTATTGTTTAGTCTCCCTCTCACTGGATCCTTGAATCACATTCAACATCACTGGCAAGTAGTCGTGCCACCTCTACCAAGACAGTTCCAGTGACCAGGAGCTCATCCACCCTTGTTCCATGTTAGGATTCTTAGATCATTGAATAGCTTTTCTTTTTTTTTTTTTTTTTTTTTTTTCTGTCGACCGGGCTGGAGTACAGTGGCCGGATCTCAGCTCACTGCAAGCTCCGCCTCCCGGGTTTACGTCATTCTCCTGCCTCAGCCTCCCGAGTAGCTGGGACTATAGGCGCCCGCCACCTCGCCCGGCTAGTTTTTTGTATTTTTTGTTTTTATTAGAGACGGGGTTTCACGGTATTAGCCAGGATGGTCTCGATCTCCTGGCCTCGTGATCCGCCCGTCTCGGCCTCCCAAAGTGCTGGGATTACAGGCTTGAGCCACCGCGCCCGGCGAATAGCTTTTCAAAACATTTGCTTAAAATATGTCTTTTTATCACTTTGTTTCATTGGTTATAACTCTGAGTCACATAGAATAAACAGATATAAGCATCCAAGTGAGACAAAGTTGTAGGTGTAGAGAAGCAAAAAGTAAATAAATCATAAGAAGGAAGGTAACAAGGCACATGAACAGTTTTGTGCACCACACCTTTAAAAAACAACAAATAATTTTGGAAGAGTTTAGAAGTGACCAACAGAAGATGTGTGGGTTTAAAAATGGATTCTAACAAGAAGCCTCTGAGAACCTGGTGTAAAAGTTGCTGCTGGGGAAAAGGCCTGTGGGACCTGAGGATTTGGGATGGAAAGGAGATTTGCTTTTTTATTTTTTTAAGTTAGAGTACAGTGGCATAATTATGACTCACTGCAGCCTCAACCTCTTGGGCTGAAGATCCTCCCACCTCAGCCTCTCAAGTAGCTGGGACTACAGGTACATACACACCACTATGCCTGACTAATTAAAAAAAAATTTTTTTTTCTAGAGACGGAGGTCTTGCTATGTTTACTAAGCTGGTCTCAAACTCCTGGACTTGCACCTCAACCTCCCAAAATGCTGGGATTACAGGTGTGAGCCACTGTGCTTGGCCTGCTTTTTCTTTTATACACTTTTTACTTTTTTATTCCTTGCCATGTATATATATTTATTAGTCAGAGACAGAATGATCCAATCCTATCAGTATATGTGGTTCTTCCCTGTCCCCACCCACACTGCTCATTGCTCCTTACATGGCTGTTACATTTTATCCTTCAGGTGTCAACTTAAATGGTTACCTCACCAGAGAGGCATTGATGATCATCTTTTAAAAATGGGTTTATGGCTCCACACCATTATTTCTTATGCTGTTGCCCAGTTCATTTTCTTTTTATAATTATAGAATCTATAATTATGTATATATTTGCTTTTATTCATTGTCTGCTTCATGGTAACTCCCTGACATTTTATTACTTCATACTCAGCTTCTAGTATAATATCTGGCATAGGGTAATGAAGAATAAATGTGTTTTAGTGAACGAGTTAATACAGAAGGTTCAGAGTAAATTCTTGCATACAGTTATATCTAAGAAGATAACTGGAGATGTCTACGGTGAGACCAGAATAGAGAAAGGAGATTAAAAGTTAAGCAAGTGGAATTTAGAAAATGTTTATAGGGTTCTATGTAATAGACAATTAAGCATTAGACTCAATTTTAAAGAAAATTATTGAATAATTATTTCTATAGTCCCTTAAAAATAGTATTTTTTCCTAATTTGGGATATATAAATTATGGTTTGATCTAAAGGAAAGGAAATATATCAAGTTCTCCATTAGTATTTTGTGATAAATGTGATAAACTTTGATCATATTCCCCAAAAATCATTATGATCCAAATTAGAATGGTTTGTTTTTCTTGACATATTTTACAAATAATTAATTTTAATTTTTAATTTTGTTTCATCACATGAGATGTCAGATACTTCTTTATCAAATTCTGCTACGCCCAGGTTCAGTGCATCCTCCATACAAAATTACCTCAACAAGCCGGAAATGCAGTTCTAGTAAGAAGAAGCACTTCTTTGTTTTTCTTTTAAATTTTGCCCAAGTGCTTAAACTTTCAATGATTGTTATTTTTTATCTCAAATGTAGGACCATTTTCAAGAAAGAAAACTACAAAATCTGTCACCAGAGATTGAGAAGCTATGCTTTACTTGCTCTGAAAAAAAAAAAAAAAACCACAAATTCTTCAAATTATAAAAAGGTGGATTTTTTTATTAGAAACAGTGAATGTAAAAAGGAAGTTGATTTCAGGTAAGAACTCTTTAAAGACACTTTAAGATTGTGTCAATAAAAAACTTTTTACAAAGAAATTCGGCATTCCTTTTTCCTTGGTTCATTTTAAAGATTAGAGCCTGAATATTTTATTTATTAAAGACATTAAAATTTTCAAGCCTCAGTGAGCTAAGCTCCTTAAGATGTTTCAAACATCATATACCTCAGTTCTTAAAAACCCATATATTTAATGCTGTTTATTCAAACATTATATTGACTTGATAAACTTACTTCTACTGATTTGAATACAGTATGTTAATTTTGTAAAGTGTAAAGTCATTGAAATCTAGATGAGATCAGCTAATTTTTCAAAACTTAAAGTTGCATTTTAGTTAACCAGTTATTTCACAATCAACAGGTTCAATGAAAATGTCAGATTAAATCTCATTGGTTGCCCCACTGCTGGCCATTTTAGAAAAGGAACTGTGTTGCAGTTTCTGTCTCCTTGAAGAGTCAAAAGATTTGAGACCTGTTCACAGTGTTTTGTTTTTATTTGTTTAAGACTAGTCAAGTGAAGCAGTGGGAGTGCAGAAGAAACAAAGAAATTTGTAACTAGTTGTGATCAATTAGTTGTAAACACCACTTCCCTTGGACCAGGTTGTTCACATATTTATTAAATGACATAACTTTTCAATATGTTTAAAGAAATAACTTTACAGTTCCTACCATTTGCAGTTTATGAAGTCTAATTTTCCCCAACAGACTTCCTACAGAGTTATGCATACTGAAGTTTATTTGATACATTACTTCACAGAAATCTTCATTTATTTTATTGTATTATTTATTGTGTATTTTAAAATAAATTGTGTTAAAAAATAGTTATTTTTACTTTTTCTTCTTTCTCCCAATATGTATCATCCTGATGATGAAGCTGATGAAATGAAGTCTTTATTGGGAATATTTGATGGTATTTTCTAAAACAAACAAATACTTTTTATATTAATAAGAGAAAGAATAAAGACACCTAATCACAAAGCACGCTTTTTATTTTTAAAAGGTAGTTCATAATTATTCAGAGTTTTTTCTCCTGAATTTGATTAGCTTTGTTCACCTTTTGCAACAAAATATATGGACCGATTTATTTTCCTATTATATTGTAAATTCTTGAAAAGCTCTTTTACAGTGGCTTTGTTTCAGTAAGCCCTTCAGTTAAGGGCTTATTGCACTTAGAAATAAGTTGCACTTAGAAATAATTATTTGGTTATTAATTGGATTTTGACAAGAACCAATGTAAAATTTTATTTTTATGTTTTCTTAAGAAGAAAAATATTCTATGAAAGCAAAATAATACTAACTTAATGAATCTGCTTACTGTATGGATTAATCACTAATATTATTCCCATGTATTTTGTTTTACTAAAGATTTTTAAGAATCCAAGGCTATTTGAACCTACTGTTGTCTAACTTTGAGCAACAGTAAATGAAATATTAGTCAGTATAGATTGTTGTTTTCATTTAGCTTGTTTTTCAATGTCGTGAATTCTAAAACTTTGTTATGTTGACTTTTGCTGTAGTAAAAAGATTTTATATTTTTTCCAATGAATTACATTTCAAATTCATTTATTGATAAGTATTATATAGGTACCCTAAGCAATGTTTATTATCAAAATTTTAATAGGTACCATGAGAAGTTGAAGCCCACTTAAGAATTTTTAGAAAATATTTTTTTCTTTTTTAAAAAACTTATTTTAGATTCAGTGTTATCTGTGCAGGAGTGTTACATAGATAAACTCGTATCATGGGGATTTGTTGTACAGATTATTTCATGACCCAGGTACTAGGCCTAGTACCCAATAGTTATTTTTCCTGATCCTCTCCCTCCTTCCACTGTCCACCCTCAGGTAGGCCCCAGTGTCTGTTGATCCCTTCTTTGTGTCCATGAGTTCTCATCATTTAGCTTCTACTTATAAGTGAGAACATGCTATATTTGGTTTTCTGTTCCTTTGTTAGTTTACTAAGGCTTCCAGCTCCATCCATGTTCCTGCAAAAGACATGATCTTATTCTTTATTATGGCCGTATATGTAAAACATTTTCTTTATCCAGTCTACCATTGATGAGCATTTAGGTGGATTCCATGTCTTTGTTATTGTGAATAGTGCTGTGATGACCGTAAGTGTGCATGTGTCTTTATGGTAGAATGATTTTTATTCCTTTGGCTATATACCCTATGATGGGGTTGCTGAGTCAAATGGTGGTTCTGTTTTTAGCTCTTTGAGGAATCACCACACTGCTTTCCACAATATTTGAACTAATTTACACTCCCACTAACAGTGTGTGTGTTCCCTTTTCTCTGCAACCTTGCGGCATCTATTATGTTTTAACTTTTTAATAACAGCCATTCTGACTGGTGTGAGATGATATCTCATTGTAGTTTTGATTGCCATTTCTCTAATGATCAGTGATATTGAGCTTTTTTATATATATATGCTTGTTGGCCTCATATATGTCTCCTTTTGAAACATGTTTGTTCATGTCCTTTGCCCACATTTTAATGAGGTTTTTTTTTTTTTTTTTCTTTGTAAATCTAAGTTCCTTAAGATGCTGGATATTAGACCTTTGTACAGATGCATAGTTTGCAATTTTTCCCATTCTGTAGGTTATTTCTTTACTCTGTTGATAATTTCTTTTGCTGTGCAGAAGTTCTTAAGTTTAATTAGATCCCATTTGTCAGTTTTTCCTTTTGTTGACATTGCTTTTGGCATCATTGTCATGAAACCTTTGCCCATTCCTATATTCCAAATGGTATTGCCTAGGTTGTGTTCCAGGGTTTTTATATTTTTGCATTTTACATTTAAGTCTTTAATCCATCTTGAATTGGTTTTTGTGTATGGTGTATGAAAAGGGTCCAGTTCAGTCTTCCACATACAGCTTACCAGTTATCCTAGCACCACTTATTGAATAGGAAGGGAGTCCTTTCCCCATTGTTTGTTTTTGACAGCTTTGTCAAAGATCAGATGGTTGTAGGTGTGCAGCCTTATTTCTGGGCTCTGTGTTCTGTTCCATTGGTCTATGTGTCTGTTTTTGTACCAATACCATGCTGTTTTGGTTGTTGTTGCCCTGAGTACAGTTTGAAGTTGGATAATGTGAGACTTCCAGCTTTGTTCTTTTTGCTTAGGATTGCCTTGGCTATTTGGGCTCTTTTTTGGTTCCGTATGAATTTTAAAATAGTTTTTCTAGTTCTGTGAAGAATGTCATTCATAGTTTGATAGGAGTAGCATTTAATGTATAAATTGCTTTGGGCAGTATGGCCATTTTAATGATGTTCATTATTCTTATCCATGAGGATGGAATGTTTTCCCATTTATTTGTGTCATTTCTGATTTCTGTGAGTAGTGTTTTGTAATTCTTTTTGTAGATCTCTTCAACCTACTTGGTTAGCTGTATTCCTAGGTATTTTATTCTTTTTGTAGCAATTGTGAATGGGATTGTGTTCCTGATTTGGCCCTTGGCTTGGCTGTTGTTGGTGTATAAAAATGCTACTTATTTGTGTAGATTGATTTTGTATCCTGAAACTTTGCTGAAGTTGTTTATCAGCTGAAGGGGCTTTTGGGCCAAGACTATGGGGTTTTCTAGATATAGGATCAGGTCATCTGCAAACAAGGATAGTTTGTCTTTCTCTCTTCCTACTTGGATGCCCTTTATTTCTTTCTCCTGCCTGATTGCTCTGACCAGGACTTCCAATACTATGTTGAACAGGAGTAGTGAGAGAGGGCATCCTCGTCTTGTACGGGTTTTCAAAGGGAACATTTCCAGCTTTTCCCCATTCATTGATGTTGGCTGTGGGTCTGTCATAGATGGCTCTTATTATTTTGAGGTATATTCCTTCAGTACCTAGTTTATTGAGAGTTTTTTTTTTTTTAACATGAATGAATGTTGAATTTTATCAAGAGCCTTTTCTTCATCTATTTAGAAAATTATGTGGTTTTTGTCCTTAGTTCTGTTTATGTGATGAATCACATTTATTGATTTGCATATATTGAACCAGCCTTCCATCCAGGGAGGAAGCCTACTTGATCATAGTGTATTAACTTTTTGATGTGCTGCTGGATTTGGCTTGCAAGTATTTTGTTGAGGGTTTTTGCATCAATGTTCATCAAAGATATTGGCCTGAAGTTTCCTTTTTTGTTGTCTCTTCCAGGTTTTGGAATCAGGATGATATGGGCCTCATAGAATGAGTTGATGGGGAGTCCTTCTTCCTTGATTTTTTGGAATAGTTTCAGTAGGAATGATATCTGCTCTTCTTTGTACATCTGGTAGAATTTGTCTGTGTGGTCCTGGGTTTTTTTTTTTTTTTTTTTTTTTTTTTTTTTTTGGATGGTAGGCTTTTTTTTCTTTTTTTCTTTCTTTTTTTTTTTTTTTTTGAGACAGAGTCTTGCTCTTGTTGCCCAGGCTGGAGTGCAGTGGCGCGGTCTCAGCTCACTACAGGTGCGCGCCACCACGCCCAGCTAATTCTTGTATTTTTAGTAGAGACGCGGTTTCACCATGTTGGCCAGGATGGTCTCAATCTCTTGACCTTGTGATCTGCCTGCCTCGGCCTCCCAAAGTATCTGGATTATAGGCATGAGCCACTGTGCCCGGCTGCTTGGCAGGCTTTTTATTGTTGACTCAATTTTGGAGTTCATTACTGGTCTGCTCAGGGAATCAATTTCTTCCTCATTCAGTCTTGAGAGGGCGTATGTGTCCAGGAATTTATCCATCTCTTCAAGGTTTTCTAGTTTGTGTGCATAGAGATGTTCATAGTAGTTTCTGATGCTTACTTTTTTATTTTTTTATTTTTTTGAGATGGAGTCTCACTCTGTTGCCCAGGCTGGAGTGCAGTGGCAATTTCAGCTCACTGCAAGCTCCGCCTCCCAAATTCATGCCATTCTCCTGCCTCAGCTTCCTGAGTAGCTGGGACTATAGGCACCTGCACACACCCAGCTAATTTTTTGTATTTTTAGTAGAGACAGGGGTTCACTGTGTTAACCAGGGTGATCTCAATCTCCTGACCTCGTGATCTGCCCGCCTTGGCCTCCCAAAGTGCTGGGATTACAGGTGTGAGCCACTGCGCCTGGCCTCTGATGCTTATTTTTGTTTCTGTCAGGTCAGTGGTAACATCCCCTTTGTCATTTCTAATTGTGTTTATTTGAATTGTCTCCCTTTTTTCTTTATTAGTCTACTAGCAGATTATCTTACTAATTTTTTAAAATAACCAGCTCCTAGATTCATTGATCTTTTGAATGGTTTGTGCTTTGCTCTTGCTTCTCTAATTTTTTTCAGTTATGATGTTAAGTTGTTAATTTGAGATCTAACTTAACTGATATAGGCATTTAGTGCTATGTATTTCCCTCTTAACCACAGCCTTAGCTGTGTCCCAGAGATTCTTCTGTTTTTATCTTTGTTCTCATTAGTTTCAAAGAACCTCTTGACTTCTGCCTTAATTTCATTATTTACCCAAAGTCATTCAGGAGCAGGTGGTTTAATTTCCATGTAATTGCATGGTTTTGAGTGATTGTTTTAGTCTTGACTTCTATTGTTATTGCACTGTGGTCCAAGAGTGTGTTTTGTATGATTTCAGTTCTTTTGCATTTGCTGAGGATCATTTTATGTCCGATTGTGTGGTCAGTTTTAGAGTAGGTGCCATGTGGCAAGGAGAATATATTGTCTGTTGTTTTGGGATGGAGAGTTCTGTAGAGGTTTATTAGATCCATTTGGTCCAATGTTGACTTCAGGTCCTGAATATCTTTGTTAATTTTCTGCCTCACTGTTCTGTCTAATATTGTCAGTGGAGTGTTGAAGTTTCCAGCTGTTACTGTGTGGGAGTCTAAGTCTCTTTGTAGGTCTCTAAGAACATGCTTTATGAATTTGGGTGCTCCTGTGTTGGGTGCATATATATTTAGGACAGTTAGGTCTTCTTGTTGAATTGAACCCTTTACCATTATGTAATGCCCTTCTTTGTCTTTTTAAATCTTTGTTGGTTTAAAGTCTATTTTGTCTGAAATTAGGGTTATAACCTCTACTTTTTTCTTATTTCCATTTGCATGGTGATTTTTCTCCATCCCTTTATTTTGAGCCTGTGGGTGTCATTGTGGGTGAGATGGGTCTCCATTAGGTCTTGCTTTTTTTTATCTAGCTTGCCATTTTGCCTTTTTTTTTTTTTTTTTTTTTAAGACAGATTTTCACTCTGTCACTCAGGCTGGCTGGAGTATGGTGGCACAATCTCGGCTCACTGCAACCTCCACATCCCAGTTTCAAGCAATTTTCGTGTCTCAAGCTCCTGAGTAGCTGGGATTACAGGCATGTGCCACCATGCCCAGCTAATTGTTGGTATTTTTAGTAGAGATGGGCTTCACTGTGTTGGCCAGGCTGGTCTCAAACTCCTGGCCTTAGTGATCTGCCCACCTCAGCTTCCCAAAATGCTGGGATTACAGGCATGAGCCACCATGCCCAGCCTCTTTGTCTTTTAAATGGGGGCATTTAGCCTATTTACATTCAAGGTTAGTATTGATATGTGTGGATTTGATCTTGTAATTGTGTTGTTAGCTGGTTATTATGCTGACTTGTTTGTGTGGTTGCTTTATAGTGTCACAGTAGTCTGTGTACTTAAGTGTGTTTTTGTATTGGCTGGTAATGGTTTTTCCTTTCCATATTTAGTGCTTCTTTCAAGATCTCTTGTAAGGTGGGTCTTTTGGTAATGAACTCCTTCAGCATTTGCTTATCTGAAAAGGATTTTATTTCTCCTTTGCTTAGTAAGCTTAGTTTGGCTGGATTTGAAATGCTTGGTTGAAGTTTTTTTCTTTAAGAATGTTGAATATAGGCCCCCAATCTCTTCCGGCTTATAGCGTTTCAGCTGAGTAGTCTGCTGTTAGCGTAATAGGGTTCCCTTTGTAGGTGGCTTGCCCTTTCCCTCTGGCTACCTTTAACATTCTTTCTTTCATTTTGACCTTGGGAAGTCTGATGATTATGTGTCTTGGGGACTATTTTCTTGTGTAGAATCTTGCAGGGATTCTCTGTATTTCCTAAATTTGACTGTTGGCTTCTCTAGCAAGGTTGGGGAATTTTCATGGATGATATCCTGAAATAAATTTCCCGGTCATTTGCTTTCTCTCTGTCCCTTTGAGGGATGCCAGTGATTTGTAGATTTGGTCTCTTTTCATAGTCCCTTATTTCTTGGAAGCTTTGTTAATTCCTTTTCATTCTTTTTTCTTTATTTTTGTATGACTTATTTCAGAAAGCCAGTCTTCAAGTTCTGAGATTCTTTCCTCAGCCTGGTCTTTTCTGCCGTTATTACTTGTGATTGCATTGTGAAATTCTTGTAGGGTGAGTTCTATCGGATCAGTTAGGTACTTTTTTATACGAGCTATTTCATCTGTCAGCTCCTCTATCCTTTTATTGTGTTTCTTAGTTTCCTTGGATTGAGTTTTGCCATTCTCCTGAATCTCAATAACCTTTGTTCCTATCTGTATTCTAAATTCGATTTCTGTCATTTCAGCTAACTCAGCCTGGTTAAGAATGCTTGTTGGAGAACTAGTGTGGTCATTTGGAGGACACAGACACTCTGACCATTTGAGTTGCTGGAGTTCTTGCATTGGTTCTTTCTCAACTCTGTATGTGGGGGTTTCTTTAACTGTTGTGTAGATTGAGTACAGTCAATAGATCTGTTTTCTAGATGTTTTCACAAGGCCAAGGCTTTTTGCATGGTCTTTTTTGTAGCTGACTTCTTGTCTTTGGCTTCACAGTGGGTATGTTAGCAAGGTATTTTTGGTGTTGAAGCTTTGGTGTGATCCAGTATGTGGTGCTTAGGGGTAGTGGTCAGTTGGTAGGTAGGCTGTTGCTCAGTTGTGTGGCTCCCCTATATTTCTGCAGTTGCAGCTGTGCTCCCTCTCAATGCTCTGAAAGTATGTGCTCCTCTCCCACTTGAGTACTGGCTGGAGATTGTGGCTTGGCCCTCACCCAGGCTGCCCACCACAGCTCTGGGGTGATCTCAGGGTTTATGTTTCCTCCTCAACTTGGAAGCAGCAGAGGAAGGGACCTTCGTAGTAGTTGTGACCAAGTATCTTTTGCTTGTTTCCTATAGGCTCCACCCCCAGAGAGATGAAGGTCAGCAATTGCTCAGTGCAATCAGCCCAGGATGGGGGGGTTCTATGCTATGGGCCCAAGCCAGGGGTTCCCTGCCTGGTGATGAGCAGAGGATGTGGATGGGGTCCATAGGAGACAGACTGGCCTCCTCTCCTTCAGTTGACTGCAACTTATTGGAGGTGTGGATAAGTAACTTAGAGTCTTCATTAGTCTGAGGGTAGCAGGGGTAGTACCACTGCAGAGGCAATGGCAGAGAGGCTTTTGGTTGGCTCTGCCTCCGAGAAATGTGGAGTGTGGAGCTGCTGTTACTGAAGTGTTCAGCCAGTGGGGTGGGATAGCTGCACTGCTGGCATGAGCTTAGGGCTCTGCTTGTTGAGGAGCAAGGGATTGAGGGCTCACCAAGAGGAGAGGCTGGTATTTGTTCCATATGGTGCCTGTGGTGTGCTATAAACTTGGGTGTATCCCTCAGGCTGTTTCTTCCCAGAACACTGGCAGCAGGGAAGGAACTGCTGCTGTAGCAGTGGCAGAAGGGCTTTAGGATGCCTCTGGGAGCCTCTCCTCAGGGAAACTTTGGGTCACTACCAGTGGGTATGCTCAGCCATGGATGAAGTGACTGTTCTGTGGTTATGAGCCAAGGACCCTGCCTGGTAAGGAGTGGGGTGGGGGCAGGGTTCCTAGAGAAGAAGGACTGCACTCCTCTCCATATAGTGACTCTGGTATATTGGAGGTGCCAGCATAGTGACTAGGCCGTTTGTTCCTTTCCCAGCCTGAGGGCTCTTAAGGTGGTACCACTACAACTGTAGTGATGGAGTTTGACTCTGGGATTTCCTCCTCAGAGAAATGCTGGGCTGCTTATGCCTCTAATTGCAGTGATCAGGCAGGGGCATGGTGGTGGTGCACTAGAGTCCCAGATTGGGAGGCCCTGCCCAGTGAAGAGAAATGAGGACCAGGACCTGCATGGAGAACAATCTGGCTACTTTTCCATGAGTTGATTGCTCTGTCCTGGGAATTCAGACCAGCCCCTGCTCCCCACAGATTCTGCAGAGCCCAGAGACAGCAAGGGTGAGAGCTGTGAGAGAGCAAACGTGGCAACCCGTCCCTCCCACTAGGAGCTCTGTCCAGGGAGTTGCAGAACTGCTACTGGCTCAATAGCCCCAGCTGGAGAACCTGCCCAGCGAGGATATACAGGATTAGGGACCCACATGACAAACAGTCTGGCCGGTTTTCTGTGGGACTGCGGCAGCATGCTGGGGGTCTGCTGCAGTACCTAGTCACCTTGGATTTTCCAGTACCTGAAGCTATCCACAGTGAAGTCTGCAAAACAACAAAGATGGTGGCCCGCCCCTTCTTCTGGGAGCTTGCTGTGTCCCAGGGAGGTATGGACCTGTTGCCGGTCCAAACACACCTGTAGGAGGTGGCTGGAGACCCCAGTTGGGAGGTCCTGCCCAGTGGGGAAGAACAGGATCAGGGATCCACTTAAGAAAGCAGTCTGCCTATGTTTTCATAGAGTAGCTGTGCTATGCTTGGGGTCTGTTCCATCCCCCAGTTGCCTCAGACTGCCCAAAGCCCAAAGGCAAGAATGGCGAAAGCTATCAAACAGCAAAGATGGCAGCCCACACCACCCTCTGTGACCTCTATCCCAGAGAAGTTTGAAATTGGTGGGTTGGAAAACACCAGTGGGGGTAACTAGAGACCCCAGGCGGGAGATTCTACCCAGTGAAGAGAAATGGGATCTGGGATCCATGTGAATAAGCAATTTGACTGCTTTTCCATATAGCTTCTGGGCTGTGCCAGGGGACCACTGCAGTCCCTAGTCAACTGGGACTCCCTAGAGCCCAAAGGCAACAATGGCTAAGGCTGTGAAATAACAGATATGGTGGCCTGTCTCTGCCCTTGGGAGCTCCATCTCAGGGAGCTGTAATGCTGCTACTAGTGGCTGGCTTGTTTCCCAAGCCAGTGGGTCTTATCCTGAAAGATTCCATGGAAACAAGGCCTGCAAGCTGTCACTTCCTAGGGACATGTATAGGGGTCTAACCTGCTTTGCTGGAGTTGCAACTGCTTTTGCTAGGAAGCCTGGGTATCTAAGGCTGCTGGGGCTGTGTGTGTGCCTGAGTGGTTGCTCTGCCACGATTCCATGTAGCTCTGTGTATCAGACTGAATGCCTTGATGGAGTGGGTCCATGAGAGGGACTCCTGACCCAATAGTTGCAAAGATTCATGGGAGAAGCGTGGGTCCCAGGGGTTGCTCACTCACTCACCACTTCCCTGGGCCGAGGAAGCTCTCCTGGCTCCATGTCACTCCTGGGTGGGCAGTCATCCTGCCTTGCTTTTCTCCATTCTCCATGGGTCAGGTTGTTTCCTTGATGAGTTTCCAATGCATGTATTTGGATGTTTCCATTGAAGGTGCTGTATTTACTCACCTGTTCCATTTCTCTTCATGAGAGTGGCATACACTAGCTACTTCTATTCAGTCATGTTGGCCAACTCTGTATCAATATTTTTTTCTTTAAGCATAAAAACCTTGGAGATAAGAGAAGTAAAGAAGAGAGACTTCCACATGAAATTTTTATTGTTATTATTGGTAAACATTTATGAGGCATCATATGAATTAAACTTAGATAAAAAGCTTAAAAAAAAACCTAAGACTCTGTTCCTGTGTTGAACAATAAGGGCAATCAGTCTCTTTATTTTAGTCCTCTTTACAACTGCTGTGTTTCTGCATCTGAATCAATCACGCTAAAACCTTTAAAGGTTCTTAAACACCATTAAAATGAGAAATTGGTGCACTACGTTCTGCTCATCTCACATACATAGATGTTGACACTAAAGAAATAGCAATTTAATTCAGCATGACTTATTGTGATCTGCTAAGTGAAAAGCACTGTACTTGGTACTGTAAAGGATGAAAACACTGTTTCTTTTCTTGTGGAGCTTAGTTTACATTCTGGTAGAGAAGTTAAGATATGTAATAAAGTAATAATAAAATATAGAGTACATCACAGCAATACCCAGAAACTATTTGCTAAAGAGATTAATATGGCTAGAAGGGAACCTGGTACTAATCATCAGGACAATGGGAGAACGACCCTGAAGGCATTTTAGAGATCTTTGAGGCTGCTCCCCACATCACAGTCTGAGAATGTTAGGATCTTGAGGGCAGCAAGGGTTTGCTACCTTGAGCCTAGGTAGGGTAGGCTAGGGTCTCTCTGCTCTCTGCATTCAGGAGCAGGACTCCTCAGCCAGTGGTGGCTTAACTGCCTCAGGTACAGCTCAGCTTGTTCCTCCAAATGGTACAAACTGTAAACCTTGGCAGCACTACATCTTCATTCAAACAGGCCCAGATGTGGCTCATGCTCAAACTACAGAAGGTACAAACTAAGCCTTGGCAGTTCCATGTGCAGAATGCAAGAACTATGGAGGTGTGACTTCCTCCACTTAAATATCTGAGGGTGATTGAAAAGCCTAGGGGCCTAGGTAGTGATTTGTCACAGGGGTGCAACCACTGCTGAGTTCTCTTACTAGGGTAATGCTTAGTAGAGCCACAAGGGCTGGGCCACCCTTGGGACCCCAGAATTGTAGAGTCACCAGCAGGTGGTAATGCCTGCCTGGGAAAGTTACAGGCATCAGACTCCAGCCCATGAGAGCAGCCATGTGGGTTGCACCAGCAAAGCCATGGGGGCAGGGCTGCCTGAGGCCTTCGGGGCTCCTCCTCCAACCCTAGTGTGCGTGGAGTTTAGGGAGATTATTCTCCAACTTTAAAATTTAATGGCTAACCTGCTAGGTTTTGAACTTGCTTTGGACCTGTTACTCCTTTCTTCTTTCTTTCTTCTTGCCTATTTCTCCCTTTTGGAATGGGAATGTGTACCCTATGCCTGTCCCACCACTGTATCTGGGAAATAGATAACTTGTTTTGATTTCACAATTTCCCAGATGAGACTTTGGGCTTTGGACTTTTAGGTTGGTGCAGGACAAGTTAAGATTTGGGAGATTTGGGGGATGGGAAGATTTTGCATTGTAAGAAGGACATGAGTTTGGGGAATGAGGAGCAGAATGCTGTGGTTTCTTCCGACCAAAACTCATGTTGAGGCTTGGTCCCCAATGTGGCGATGTTGAGGAGGAAGTAAAAGCATGGAAAAGAAAGGTGATTAGGTTGTTAAGAGAAATTAATGCCATTCTCAAAGGAGTAGTTCTAACTCTGTAGGACTGGTTAGTTACTGCGAGGCCAGGTGGTTATGTAAAGTGAGGCTGCCTCTCATGTTTTGTCTCCTTGCACTTGCCTGCTTCCCCTTCTGCTTCTTTGGCATATTATTGATTTGTTTTATGCGACCACTGGAGCAGGCGCCAGAGATGAGGCAAGTAGGCAAGGTAAAAAAAACTTTATTAGCTAGCCAATGTGAAGGAGGAAAGGGCAAGGTTCACTGGTCTCCTGCGGTGGAGGCCGAGGAAGTCGCTCCAGCATTCTCGGGCGAGGTTCCTAGGTCCGCATATGAAGAGGGGCAGAGGGAGTTCATGGCGATGTCTTCCGGGAGCGGCCTTTTATGAATGGGGCTTGAGGTGGGCAGGACAGGGGCGGGGGTAGGGGCATCTTCATAGGCGTGGCTGGGTAAGTTTCGATTTCTTTGTTTTGACGTCACAATGCGCAGGCACAGACAATCAGTATTTTTCCCGGGTGCGGGAAAGTCGCTGATGAAGAACCCGGAACTGTACCATCTTGTTTACCTTCTTTACCTTCTTCCATCTTGTCCTTTCTCCCTCACTTGAACAGTCCAACCTCTTATTAATTATAAGAATTAGGGGCGTCATTATCTGTCTGGCTGCTTCCTGCTGTTAGGGGGCATAGTTAGGATCCCAGGTTGGCAGTTGGGTGTAGGGATGCAGGAGCATTTGGTTGAAGGTGACTCTGGTGATCTCTTGGACCTTGGCTCGGAGAAATTTGATTAGAATGGGAGCAAAGCACATTATTAAACATAGGATTAAAATGGGTATAAGAAATGGGAGCATCTGTTGTATTATTGGGAGGAACCATAAGGACGGTCCAGGAGAGAGAGGGGTATTATAGTTCCTTAACTCTATCTTGATTCTTTTGAGGGTCTGGATGTTAGTGTCAACTAATCCTGATTCGTTAATGTAACAACAGCACTCTTCTTGTAAGAAAAGGCATGTTCCTCCTTTTTCAGCAGTAAGAAGATCTAATGCCCGTCTGTTTTGGGCTGCAACTTGGGCTATTGAGGTGATTTGTCTCTGTAATGATGCTAAGCTTTCAGCAGATGCCTCTATTGCTTCTTGTATTTGGCGAGTGAGGGATTGGGTAGACTGTATGGAATGGGCCAGGGCTCCGGTTCCGAGGCCTGATGCCACTAGAGAGGAGGCCAAGGAGATTCCGATGACTAGAGGAAGGAAGACTGCCCGTTTTTGGAGATTATTAGGAGGAGAGTTAAATTGTAAAGTGAGTTCAGCCACTTCTGCTTTGCTATATAGGGTTAAGCTACATACTAGGGACACTGGGACACAGAGGGATTGGCTGATGGATGTATGGTTAAGGACCTTGAAGAGGGTTTGATTGCACCAGAAATAACCTCCAACGGGAGCTGTCTGGGTCCTACTGGGCTATTGCGTGTAATTACACCAGGAGGAGTTTGGGGAAGAGTAGCAGAAAGGAAGGATTGGATTTTCCGGATTTTGGTATAGTGGGACCTGGAATAAGAACGGTTTTTGGGGGGTGCCGGTAGAGTCAGTTGTAGCCTTGAAAGCAGTGGGTAAGGGGACTGCCACTAAGGGGTCTCTTTCAAGGGCTGCGCAGAGGAAACAGTGGGAGAGATCTGTTATGTTAGCTGCCTGTGTTAGGTTTAGCCCTTGACGGACAAGCTTTAACCATGAGAAGGGGTCTTTATTGGAGGAATGTAGTTGATCTTGTAGGGTCTGTTCTTGTGATTATATGGCTAAGGTTAAATTTTGTAGGACTTGTATATTTTTAGGGAGGGATTTTTGTTGGACAAGTGTCCTTTTTATTAAGAGGGTGGCAGTTGGATATGAGTCCCAAACGCTATCTCCGTAAAGCCCTCCTGTTACTCCGTCTGCCCATCGGGGGTCCCAGGGGTCCTTTATATTTAGATGATATGGGGGTTTCCAGCGTGTTTTCCATTGATTTTTTCATTGTAAGTGAAAAGATGCTAACTGCTTAACTTGTTGTTCTCTGTATTATCCAGCATTGAGTGGTGTATTTTGCAATATTTGTATGGGTATCCTAGGTTGGTTTGTTGCCAATAGTTTTTACAATTGTATTCTGTCTGGTCATGTAGGAAGCAGAGGGACAGCTGAGCCCATCTATCTTTGGTGGAGGTTAGGGAGAAGTTTATAGAAAGAGCAGATTGACAGCCTTGAGGTGAGCAGTCTGCAGTGCCTTGTAGTTCTGAATGTTGTTTGTTGTTATCTGACCAAGTTTCAACTATAGAGAATCTCCATATGAACACAGGGTTACTGACTATGAGTGTAGAGCACCAGAATAGTAAGGAAAGTACAAAGTAGGACCTCATCTTCACTATAGTTGTAAAGGTCCCCTTGCCACTGGAGGTGTTATATCAAAGTAAGGAGACGAGAGAACCACTGGTTGGGGCTTGGGTCTGGAAGGAGATCTGAGTCTGGGATTATATAGGAGAATTCAATTATATGTGTGTACAGGATGTGTAGGAATTCAGTAAATAGTTGCATGTATATGTTAAAAGAGCTTATTTAGCTAGAGGCGGGGGGGGGGGTTAGGGGGTGATTTGGGTGACTGTTTATGAGTTATCTTCTGAAGGAGCTTTTTTTAGGTGAGTGATATGTACCCAGTGGGTAAGGCCTAACAGTTTGGCCGCTGTATGTGTGGATAAGAGGACAATGTAGGGTCCTTTCACCTGGGTTGGAGGTCTTTAGCCTGGATATTTTTCAAGTATACTTGGTCACCTGGATTAAGGACAGTATGCGGATTGCAGGAGTCGGTAGGAGGAGGGTGTGCTAGCTCTGCGTGTTGTCGTAGGAGTTGTCTCAGGAGGGTTAAGTATGGGAGATAGTTTGCTAGTGGCGAGGGAAGAGTGGGTATTTGTTGTAAGGTCAGTGGCCATCCCTAAACTAGTTTGAATGGACTAACACCTGTTGGACTCCTCGGGGCCGCCTGTAGTCGGGTTAGGGCTAGGGGTAACAGAGTGACCCATGACTGTCGAGTCTCAAGCGACAGTTTGGTGAGTTGTTGTTTGATTAATCCGTTGGCCTTTTCTATTTTACCTGAGGATTAGGGTCTATAAGGGATGTGAAGCTTCCAGGTTATGTGTAGGAGAGCTGCCACTTGCTGGACAACTTTGGAGATGAAGGCTGGGCCGTTGTCAGACTGGAGTGTGAGTGGGAGACCAAACCTGGGGATGATATATTCAGTGAGTATGGAAGCAACTATATTAGCAGTTTCTCCTGTAGTTGGATAAGCCTCTATCCATCCGGAAAAGGTGTCAATAAGGGTTAGGAGATATCTGAATTTTTTATGTTTTGGCACATGTGTATAATCGATTTGCCAATCTTCGCCTGGCTGGTGTCCTCTGAGTTGGTGACTCAGGTGGGGGTTGCGTAGTGCGCCTTGAGGATTTGATTTAAGGCAGGTAGAACACTGTTGACTGATTTCGGTTAGGTACTTCATGAGTGCGGGGCAGTGGACGAGGGGGCTTAAGAGGTTATGTAGAGCCTTAGGTCCTATGTGTAAGGAGTTATGTATGTCCTTTAAGACAGTGTAAAGTTGTGTCTTAGGGATAACTAATTTATTATTAATGTAAATCCAATTGTCTGTGGCTACTCTGGCTGTTGAATCTTGTAATAGTTGGTTTTCTCTTCCTGGGTGTAATTAGGGGTATATTGGGGAGAAAGAAAACAAACAGAAGGAAGTGTAGGGGTGGAGAATCTGGCAGCCGATTTGGCAGTGGTGTCAGCAAAATTGTTGCCAGCTGCCACCGGGTTAGATGGAGTCTGATGACCTTTACAGTGTATGATGGCTGCTTTGGAAGGTGCTGATAAAGTGTCTAGCAGTTTAAGTATTTGCTTTTTGTTGATTATGGGGGTACCATAGGAGGTTAGGAACCCTCTTTCTTTCCAGATGACAGAATGGGTGTGTGCAATTAAGAAGGCATACTTAGAATCTGTGTATAAGTTTACTGTTTTTCCTCTAGATAGGAGGAGAGCCCTAGTTAGTGCGATAAGCTCTGCCTGCTGTGATGTTGTTCCTTGTGGTAAAGGCTTAGCTTCTAGGACAGTGGATGATGTAACTACCACGTATCCTGCCTGTCTGTTTCCTTGAGAATTTATAAAAGAACTGCCATCCACAAATAGGGTTAACTGTGGGCTCTCCAAGGGTTGGTCATGTAAATGTAAGTGACTAGCTGGTTGGGCCTCTAAAAGTTCTGGACAGGAGTGTTCAGTATGGGGTTGTTTGAGAGGGTTGGGGAGTAAGGTTGCTGGATTTAGAGAGGAGCGACTCCTAGGGCAATGTTAGAGTCTTCTATGAACAAGAGGTGGAAAAGTTGGAGCCTGGACGGGGTTAGGTGGCTAATACTTTTGTGGGCAATAAGGTCTTGAAGGCGGTGGGTAGAGAAGACTGTTAGATTACAGCCTCTAATGAGTTTTTTTGCTTCTTGAGTTAAACAGGCAGCTCCAGCCAGAGCCCGAAGGCAAGGCTGCCACCCTTGTACAGTAGGATCTAGTTGTTTGAATAGATAAGGTATAGGGTGGTGAGTAGGACCTACAGGTTGGACTAAGACTCCTACGGCTACCTTTTGTTTTTCATCAATGTATAGGTGAAAAGGTCGTTTGAAATCTGGTAGTGAAAGTGTTGGTTGTGTAAGGAGGCAGCGCTTGAGATGTGTAAAGTACCGGCAAACAAGTTTTGGGTTTGACAGGGGTCCTTCGGGGGTCTCTTTGATGGCAGCATATAGGGGTTTGGCTAACATTGAGAAATTGGGGATCCAGTGTCTAAAGAACCCGACTAGCCCTAGAAAAGATTGAATCTCTTTGGCATTCTGGGGTGGGGACAGGTTTTGGATGAGCTTTAACCGCTCGGTGGTTAATGAGCAGGTTGTGGGTGTGATTTCAATACCTAGATATATAACACATTGTTGGGAGACTTGAGCTTTGTGTTTTGATACTCAGTAACCTTTGGATCCTAAGTGGTTAAGGAGGATGGCTGAGTCTAACAAAGAGTCTTGTTTAGTAGGACTACAGAGGAGGAGATCATCTACATACTGGAGGACTTTGCTGCTGGTGAGGGGGCAGGAGGCTAGATCTGCTGCAAGGGCCTGCCCAAAGAAATGGGGGCTATCTCAGAACCCTTGGGGAAGCACTGTCCATGTCAGTTGGGTGGAGACATGGGTATCCGGGTCTTCCCAGGTGAAAGCAAAAAGAAACTGGCAGTTAGGGTGTAAGGGGATGGTGAAAAATGCATCTTTTAAATCAAGAACAGTAAAATAGGTCGTGTCAGATGGGATATATGAGAGGAGGGTGTAAGGATTTGGAACTACTGGGTGAGTGGGGCGGACAGCCTCATTTATGAAGCGGTCTTGGACTAACCGGAAAGTTCCGTCTGACTTTCTTACTGGTAGGATTGGGGTATTACAAGGAGAGAGTGGGGATGAGGATGTGTTGACTGAGCAGCCTATTAATGATAGATTTGAGTCCTCGTAGGTGTTGTGGAGAAAGGGAGAATTGTGGGCAAGCCAGAAACTGAGAGGGATCTTTAAGTTTTATAAGGACTAGTGGGTGGTGACTTGCTACTATGGGAAAAGAAGTATCCCACACTTGAGGGTCTACTGGAATAGGGAATGCGGGGGAATGGTTAGTAGAATGGTTGGAGTCGTTTGGGGTAGTTAGAACTAAAAGTAGATGACAGGCTGGATGGGGAAGGCTGATGGGAAGTGAGATACAGGCCTTCAGTTGACTTAAGACATCTCGGCCTAGGAGCGGAGTGGGACATGAGGGGATAATGAGGAACGAGTGCACAAAATAGTTGTTGACCAGGCAGCAATTAAGAGGTGGTGTTTTTCGAGGGCTGGACGGGGAGCCATCGACTCCTACAAAGAGATATTGGAGGGGAGGCTAGGCCCTTAGAAAGACAGCAAAACAGAGTAGGTAGCCCCGGTGTCTATTAAAAAATTAATTGTCTTACCCGCTACCAGGAGAGTTACCCATGGCTCGGCGAGGGTGATAGGGGTCCCCAAGTCCCGGCACCTTCAGTCGTCATCCAGCTGTAAGAGCTGGAAGGAGCTCCCAGGGTCCTGAGAAGGGGCATCACGTTAAGACCTTATGTCCGTTTTCAGGGTGGGGCAATCTGACTTCCAGTGCCCTTCTTCATGGCACGCTGGACAGGGAGTCATTGGTGGATGAGGACTAGGACACTTGCTGGCCCAGTGGCCAGAAGTCCCACACTTGTAGCATGGCTGCGTTGGACCAGACGGCTGGGGATTTTGGGGACATCTATCAGCCCAATGCCCAGGGGCTCCACATTTATAGCAGGCCCCTTTCAAGGACTTTGGGGTCTTGCAAGCTTTACTCTCCTGCTTTGGGTTAAGACTAGGCTGCAGGGCAGCAACTAAAGCTTGAGTTTGGAGCTGCACTTTCTGCTTTAGACGGGCCTGTCGTTGGGCCTCAGCCGCTTCTTCTCTGGAGTTATAGACCTTGAAGGCCGACTTGACTAGACCTTGGATAGGAGTTTGATGTCCATCCTCTGCCTTTTAGAGTTTTTTCCAAATATCTGGGGCTGATTGGGAGATGAAATAGGATGCTAAGATGGTTGCCTCAGCTGGGGAGGATGGGTGTAATCGAGTGTACAATATTAAAGCTTCTGTTAGTCTGTTTAAAAAGGTGGCTGGGTTCTCATCTGGACCTTGAATGATTTCTTTTAGTTTGTTAAAATTAATTACTTTATTTGAAGCCGCCTGCATGCCAGCCAGAAGACATTGAGTCATTATGTCTCATCTTCGGCGACCCGGCTGGCCTACTTGATAGTCCCATTCTGGGTCCACAGATGGGACTGCCTGTTCCCCTACTGGGATAGCAGCATCTGTTAAATGCAGTTGGTCGGCGTGCTGCCTGGCAGCCGCTAGGATGCACTCTCGGTCCTCTGGGTTTAGAGTAGAGGTAAGAATAACATGAAGGTCATGCCAGGTTAGATCGTAGGCCTGGCAAAGGTACCTAAATTCTTTGGTGTAAACTGTAGGATTGGCAGAAAAATCTCCTAAACGTTTTTCAATTTTTGAAAGGTCTGCTAGTGAGAAGGGAACATGAACTCTAACCACGCCTTCTGCTCCTGCCACCTCACACAAGGGCACTAAAACTGCAGGGGGGATGGATAGGGTGGGAGTAGGGGCGGGGGCGGTTAGGCAATCTTTAGAGCAGGTATGGGAGGATATAGGTGAACTAAGGTGGCTAGGTGGAAGTGCCAAGGGGATGGAGGGAGGGGCAGCCTCAACAATGGTAGGCGGGACGGAGGTGGAGGGCGGAACTACAGCGGAAGCGGGAGGGGAAGGTGGAGCAGAAGCGGGAGGGGGAGGTGGAGTATACGGCAGAAGTGGAAGTGGGGGGGAAGCTGACGCGGGGGGCCTAGAGTAGGAATTTCTGAGGTCTTCAGGTGAGTCAGACAGGAAGGATGACTCTTCATTTTCTGACTTTGCTAGGTCCGCGCCTTTAGCCAACATGACTTGGGCCAAGGAACATTGGCTACACAAGTGTGGTCGAGAATGCAAGTCCCAAAATCCTTGTATATATTTAATTTCGGACCACTTGCCTAGGCGTGGGCAGAAACTGCCAAGATCGAGTAGAATATTGTGGTCTAGAGTGCCCTCAGGTGGCCACTGAGATTGATTGTCTAATTTATATTGGGGCCACGCCACAGTGGAGAGGAAAATAAGTCACTTCCATTTAAGATCTTGTTCTAATTGTAAAGTTTTGAGATTGGCCAGAAGACACCCTAAAGGGGTGTTTCTTGGTATTTTGGATTGGGGATTTCCCATTGCCTTCCTCTCGCGGTAGGCGGTAGGCGGCAGCCGAACTCTATCTGGCTCCAAAGCGTCCTTTAGAGCCACCAGAGACGGGGAGGCTCCTGGAGCCGGAATGGAGAATACCTCCAGGCAGACATCTCCGTCCTGGATGGGTCTCCCTTGATTGGAATGGAGGGTCCTTTGGGCAGATGTTTCCGCCTTTGGGAACCTCCTTGTGGGTCACCTGGTGACCAAAGAGAAAGCCTTGGGCCTGCGCAGGACTTCTGGCCAAGGAGTATGAGAGGGAGGCAAGAGGTACTCACCCCTAGGAGATTTGGAGATGTGGAAAGCGATGTCTAGGTCCTGGTCTGACCGCGGCGTGGAAAGAGGAGGAGGCTCCTTGGCCTGGGGGCCTTGAGGAGGGGGTCTCCTCCCAGGTTTTGGCACCACCTGATTTGTTTTATGCGACCACCGGAGCCGGAGCCAGAGATAAGGCAAGTAGGCAAGGTAAAAAAAACCTTATTAGCTAGCCAATGTGAAGGAGGAAAGGGCGAGGTTCACCAGTCTCCTGCAGTGGAGGCCGAGGAAGTCGCTCCAGCATTCTCGGGCGAGGTTCCTAGGTCCGCATATGAAGAGGGGCCGAGGAAGTTCATGCCGATGTCTTCCGGGAGTGGCCTTTTATGGATGGGGCTTGAGGTAGGCAGGACAGGGGCGGGGGTAAGGGCGTCTTCATAGGCGTGGCTGGGTAAGTTTCGATTTCTTTGTTTTGACGTCACAATGCACAGGTGCAGACAATCGGTGTTTTTCCCGGGCACGGGAAAGTCGCTGATGAAGAACCCAGAACTGAGCCATCTTGTTTACCTTCTTTACCTTCTTCCATCTTGTCCTTTCTCCCTCACCCGAACAATTATGATGAAGCATGAGGCCCTTACCAGAAGCCAGCCAGAAGTGGTTAACTGATCTTATACCTCCCAGCCTCCAGAATCACGAGCTGAAATAGACTATCTCTTTCCTTTACAAATTACCCAGCCACAGGTATTCTATTATAGCAGCAGGAAACAGACTAAGACAATCTCCTAAGTAATCAAAATGAATAGAAAATTAACAGCATTATTGTAGACATGCCAAACTTTTTGCAAGTGTTTAACTGGAAAATTATATGTATATTAAATATATGTAACTCAAAAAAACCCTGTTATATATACTAACCATGTAAGTCCAATCACTGGCTATTCTTTTCATGAAATGAATAATAACTGTAAGTTTTCCTATTCATAAGTTTTAAATACATTGGATTTATTTATTCATATAGGATAAACCATAGAATGGAGCTTTTCATAAAACTCACTGTTGAGTTAAATTTTTTCAAAAGGTTTCCCAATTAAAAAGTTCCTCGATAGGCTATTTTCTTATCTTATTGGCATAATGGCACCTACCACATAGATACATGGTGAGAACTTACTAAGCCACTGCATAGAGATTTCTTAGTTTAGATGTAGATACGTAGTATGTGTTCAATACATAGTAGATGTTTGTACGCCCCAAAACATCCTTAACAGCACTTTAAATAATCCATTGCAAAAGGGGGAAATAGTACAATGTCCCTTTGTATTATTTCACTTGCATTAGAACTTGACAGATGAAATCTTGACTTTCCACAGATGTATTATTCATAAAAAAAATTTATCCCAGACTGCCCTCCTTTATATACTTCCTTGTGCTTTCAGGCAGACCCCCTCTCTTTATCTCTTCCTCACCAACACTATTAGTTGGTTTATGGTCAGAGCATACAAATATATTTTATTTTTACCTTAAGTAAAATATAATTAGTAAATAAATATCCTGCAAATTCTATTATAATACATTCTAAAGCCAAATTGAAATGATTACAGAATTATTCACTATTTTAAGTTTTGGCACAATTTACCCCTTACTAGAGTCATTCAGAGTCTCTTTACCATCACCCTATTTCTAGAAAACATTCTCATCAAGCACAGTAGGGAACCGTTCTTTGAGGACCCTTAGCCTATGGGTCACATGGATAATATTACTTATGGCATGCTAGCTAATAACAGGTGTGTATATTTAAGAATTTTTTTTGTGTGGGAATAGAGTAGGCACCAGTGAGGAGGAAGTAAAAGCATGGAAAAGTAACTAAGCTAAAAATTAAGCTTAAAGTAAGTAAGCTAAGAATTTCAGTCTGGGTTTTGAATAGGTAGTAGAACAAAACAAAAATGAAAACCCTGACACTTCTTATCTTTTGTCATTTCAACTCCTGGCTGCCCATAGTTAAGGGCCTTGCCACTCAATCTGAAGACTAGTAACATGGAAAACCCCTGGGAGCTGGCTAGAAGCTCAGCATCTCAGACCACACCCTAGGCTTTCTGAGTAAGAATCTGCATTTTAACAAGATCCCCAGGTGATGATATACACATCAAAGTGTAAGAAGCACTTGTTTAAGGTGGAAAGGAAAGGAAAGAGGCACTATCAGAATTTTAAGAGAATCCATTCCAGGAGACGATATAAGAGTAACGATGATTACTTGGTTTTCTGCACATATATTTCCTATTTTAAATATAATATAATATAGCTCTTGTTTAATTGCCTTTCAGTATAGGCTGTTCCTCCACCAACTGTGTAACTTATCTTTATAATTCCCATGCATCAACTGGGTATTCTTTTTATGTAGCTTGAGAGGCACTTAGATGCTCTTTAAAGTTGTTTTAATTAACATAATAAAAGCAGATAATTCAAAAGAACAATCTTTGTTTCAATTTGGAAACCTTTCCATAAACTAACATATGCCTTAAAAATCCATACATATTTTAGCAAAACAAAATGGAAACAACAAACAAAAAACCTGGTAATATTCTATTCTGAAAGATTTAGAAAAATCTGCAGAAAGCTGCACTTGCATATTATGTGTTGTAGCTATAAAATTTTTACTTTAAAAAGGAATTAAAGTTAAGCTGATAGCATTTTGCCTGAAGTACCTCCTTACGACAGCAGATGGCTCCAATTCTTTAGAAAGTATGTACATAATAAAGTCTTTTTTTTAAGTTTCTATATTGATCAGTTGGGAAACTTAAACCTTTTACCATTTAGAAACTAGAAAAGTAATTTTAAAGCTAAAATGGTTTTACTACAATTTTTTACATGACTGATTTACTCTGTGTTTTTTAAAATTTCTGTGATTTTATTCTTTCTGTTATCTAACATGTTTTTAAACAAGGGAAATAATTGAATGGTACAATGAAAGAATCTTAGAGATTCTAGTTCAAAATTTCAGCTTATGGAAGGGAAAACAGCCTCTCAGAATATTAAATGCCTTGCCTGTAGTTTCTCCGCAAGTAATTTGTGGAACCAGAACTGGAACCCAGGTTGGTTTATTTCTTTTCCTACTTCAATTCCTAATGTTGAGGGTTATATCTCAACGCTCACTTTTTTAAACTTTTTATCTTTTGTTCAGAAATGTAAAATATACTTTACTGTCTTCTTCCTTAAATGTGTTAAGGAACTCTTATCTGCTATGAACTTATAATAATCCAATTCTAAACACATTTTTACCCATAATTATTGCTACACTTACACTTTTGAAACATAGTGGACATACTATATATAGTATGTGACAGAGTAGAACAGTCTTGTATGCATTACTGTTTGAAAACAGCCAACTATCTTATTGTTTTTTCATTTAATGGTGATTGAAGAGTTGCTATCTCTTACCCATTGTATCATGAAGAAGTCCCAGAAGGATTAATATGGCCATATTGTATTTCAAGGGGGCTCGTTGATGACCAAGGTAACAGTGATCAAAATGCAATACAAATATATGGGCCTTTGAAATTATCAGGAGCTTTAAAAATTAATATCACCACCATCAAATTATATTACCAGATATCTCTGTTTTCATGTTTTCTCTAGATTCTTCAGAAGATTTACTGTGTCTAAACTTCTTAAGGAGATAACATGCAGACATGGTCAAATTTTACAAAAAAGGAAAGCTACACATTCTTTTAGATAGTAGATTATAAAAAGAGGATGGAGTAAATTTGAAGAGTAACAGGAAGTCACTGAGGAACAGATTGACCAGCAGACTGTAGAAGGAGATAAAGAGGCAAGAATAGGAACTGAAAGCACTGAGAAATCCCCCTCTGGCAAGCTGATGTTAGAACCACCTGCATGCATGTAATGGGTATAGTTGATATTTGCAATTTGGGCTAAAAGGAATTATAAAATCCAGCACTTTTTAATAATAGATGAAGAAATTCATGTTTTTAACTAGAAGAAAATATTTTACTTGGAAAACTTTATTTTTGATAATCAAAGTATTTTGCTTATATGTATTTAAAATGTAGTTTTAGATAAAAAGAAAAAACAGATATCCCTCCCTATTTTGATGTATTTTGAGATATTAATCAGTATTTTTGGTTGTTTTGTTTATTTTTTTCCCTATGACTTTACTTATTGAAGCAGCTAGACTATTAACTAGACATTCCTTTTGGAAGAGTTTTCAAATCTTTGATTTTTAAAAATTTTAAAAGCCAAGATTCAGCCTCGAGACAAAAGAATTAGAAAAACACCTGACAGGTCAAAGCCAGTTTTTCCTGTCCCCAAGACTGAAGACTCTCTGGACTTGTGGAAAAGGAGAGAAGTCAGAGGAAAAGAAAAGAGCCTAGATGCTGGGTACCTGAAAATGGACCTGTACCCAGCTTTCTCCTGGATTGATACTGAAGCGGGGGGTGGGGGAGGTGAGATACAAGTTTAAGGGATAGTAGAACATCTCCCTCTGCATAATTTTGGGGAATTCAAGAACAGAAGGAACATCATTTTTTTCTATTTAATCTGGAGTTCACCCTATGTTCACCCTATGTTAGAGTTCACCCCCAGAGTTCACCCTGTGCTAGCCCAGGAACAATATAGTAGAGATGGCAATATGATACATTAGACTTACAAAGGGGGGCTGAAATAGCCTCACAGAGTACCTTTGTGCCCCAGCATAATGGTCAGAAGAGCAGCAGATCTTTTCCCATAAGACAGAGGCTAGTAGAGAGATGGGGTAGGAACTTTTAGTGTCTCATTAATTTTATCACTCTCCCAAAAGTTACAGTAAGGGAGGAAACCACCCCTCATATTGTTTTATGCCCAATTTCTGCCTCCAAAGAAAGAAGAAGTAAAAACTAAAAGGCAGAAATTAAATCCACAGGCAGACAGTCCAGTGCCACACCCTGGGCCTGGTAGTTAAAGACTGACCCCTGATCTAATCGGTTATGTTATCTATAGATTACAGACATTGTATAGAAAAGCACTGTGAAAATCCCTGTCCTGTTCTGTTCCATTCTAATTATCGGTGTGTGCAGCCCCCAGTCACATATCGGCTGCTTGCTCAATCATTATGACCCTCTCACGTGGAACCCCTTAGAGTTGTGAGCCCTCAAAAGGGACAGGAATTGCTCACTCGGGAGCTCACTTGTTGGAGATGTGAGTCTTGCTGAAGCTTCCGGCTGAATAAAACCTTACCTTCTTTAACTCGGTGTCTCAGGGATTTTGTCTATGGCTTGTCCTGCTACATTTCTTGGTTCCCTGACCAGGAAGCGAGGTGATTAACAGATGGTCGAGGCAGCCCCTTAGGCGGCTTAGGCCTGCCCTGTGGAGCATCCCTGTGGGGGACTCCAGCCAGCTTGAGCAATGCAGATCTTCAGAGTGTTCCCTGGTAGACAGTTGCCCCAGTGGAATGCCTCACCAGAGCAGCACATGGCAGGCTCTTGTGGAGGGTCAACGCAATGACTGAACACTGGGAAGGAACTGGCACTTGGAGTCCGGACATCTGAAACTTGGTAAGACTAGTCTTTGGAACTTGCCCACTCCATTTGAGTGGAAGCGTGGCCCAATCACCCATGGTGTGCCTGTACCAGCACTTTGGTTTTTGTTTTTGACTTGACTTGGATTGCTTGATACTTTGGTTTTGGTTTTGACCTGGCTTGGATTTCTTGATATTCTAATTTTGGTTTTGATTCTGGTTTGATGTAAACTGTAAAAGTGTGTGTGTACCATTTTTACCCATTCTTTGTTTTATGGTATGCATGTGGTGTGAGCATGTGTTTTATTTCAAAGAAGCATAGGTCAGGCACAAAATAAGCCCACTCTGCTAAGAACTATGTTGAAAATTTTCAAGAAAGGATTTAAGGGAGACTATGGAGTACTGTGACACCAGAAAAACTTAAAACTTTGTATTAGATAGACTGGCCAGCATTACAGGTGGGTTGGCAATCAGAAGGAAGCCTGGACAAGTCCCTTGTTTCAAAGGTATGGCACAAGGTAACCTGTATGCCAGGGCACCCAGACCAGTTCCTGTACATAGACACTTGCTTACAAATGGTTTTAACCCGCCCCCACCCTCCAACAGTGGTTGAGAGAACAGCAACATAAATGGCTGGCAGAGGTAAGGAAAGACCAGCAGAGAGAGAAAGAGGAAGAGACAGAGAGACAAAGAGGGAGTCAAGGAAAGAGAGAGTGAGAGAAAGAGAGGCAGAGAGAGAGAAAGAGACAGAGGCAAAAGGAAAGTCAAAGAGATAAAGAGACAGAAAATCAAAGAGAAAGAAAGAGATATACAAGTAGTTAAGAAAAAAAAAAAAACAGTGTACCCTATTCCTTTAAAAGCCAAGGTAAATTTAAAACCTGTAATTGATCATTGAAGGTATTCTCCATAACCCTGTAACACTCCAATACCACTTTGTTGTCAAACAAGGGCATATCCTGAAAGCACTGAGGCCTTCCTATCAAAAATCCTTAACCCAGTAACCTACGGATGGCCCAAATGCATTCAATCTATAGCAGCAACTACTTTGCTAACAGAAAAAAGTTAAAAAAAAAAAAAAAAAAAAAAAAAACTTTTAAAGGAAACCTGATTGTGAGCACACCTCACCAGTTCAGAAGTATCCTAAGAAAAAAAAAGGGACGATTTAACATTAACCACTGAAAATTCCCTTAACCCAGCAGGTTTCCTAACAGGGAATCTAAATCTTAATTACCATACAAAGGTCCGACCAGACCTAGGAGGAACTCCCTTCAGGACAGGATGATTGATGGTTCCTCCCAGGTAATTTAAGGGGAAAAAAAAAAAAAAGCTATCTACACCAATTCTAAGTTAATTTGGACAAAAAAAGGTCTTATTAATAGCAAAGAATAATTAAAATCCCAAACTTAACAAGGTTTTCAACAAAAGTAAAGTTTGCTAAAAGTTAACAGTGTAACATGTATTATAGTAACTTCTAATCTTGTGGCCTTAGACAGTCTAGTCCACAGACATAAAAGAAGTTCGCTTTGGAAAAGAATGGTTATCTTCTAAAAAAACAAAAAGGGAAAAAAAGGGGGCCGAATTTATGAAAAAAGAGTGTTATATGGTAAATTCTTGTTCTGAAATAAATTAACTGGTTGTTTAAAGAAAGGTTTGTAATAAGTCAGAAAGTTGAGGCATGTCGAAGAATTGTCTGCAAAAGTCATGAAAGATAAAAATGTTATAAAAAAAGAATTTATGCAAGAAATGTTGTATAATTTAAAAGTAACTAGGCCTCCTGAATGTAAAACTATGGAAGAAAAAAAACAGTTTACGTGCAAGGTGTATAAGGAAAGTAAAATATACCTTTGGTAAAAGGATTATAAGGAGGTATGAGAATGTAAATTTTTACCTACATTAAAATGTTAAAAAAATTGTTTTGAAGGTTTAAGCAAGTTTTAACACGTTAATTATAAAAAATATTCTGTGCATAAACATATTAGCTAAAGTTAAAGCGGCATCATCCAGTTTTTCTGTGAACTAGACATTAAAGTAAAAACACAACGGGTTTTTCTTAAAGCACTAACCTGCTCTTTAGCAAAGATTATAAAAGGTTAACAAGAGTCTATAAAAATCTTACCTTATGGTCTGACATTAAAAATTGAACAAATATGTATACAAAGTTACATTAAAACTAAGTTTAACATTAACATCACACTAATATAAAGGTGAAATTTAGCTTATCTGGTATAAAAATCATACAAGAAGCATTATTAAATATAAAATGGTGTTTGGCTTTCTTTGGTCTAAAAGCTAATAAAAATAGGTGCTAAAGGACATTTCTCAGTAAGAAGGCACCAAAGACTATAAAGTCCACTGTTGATGTCCCCACATTTAAAACAAAAAGTCAATTTCTTAGAAATTATACACTTGTTTTATCTTCCACTTTCCTTTCCCTCAAAACTAAAAGTCTTTTAGCACAGGTACCACCCCTAGAATTTCTAGTAAACCAGTACCAGCCTGAAGATCACCTTCTTATCAAAGAGTGGAAAGAAGGAAAACTCAAGCCAGCCTGGGAAGGACCCCACCTTGTGCTGTTCATACAGTGGAAAGGGGATGGACTCATCACACCTGAGTCAAAGCGCCACCCCTTCCAGAGTCATGGACCACAGTCCCAGGGGAAAACCCTACCACATCAAAGCTAAGAAAAATTTAACTCTTTCATCTATTATATTACTCTTTCTTCTTTCCTTGCTCTATTGCTGACGATCTGGTTACTAACATAACCAAGTCAATTTCACCTCAAACTATTGCATTTAATGCTTGCCTTGTTATACCCTGTGGGGAGTTGCCAGGTCAAAGACAGCTCTCTACTTCAGAAAAGTACCTCTGTCCCTCCTGACTTTCCTCAGACTGGGCATTAGTAAATTAGGACCATTTAATCCAGGGAAATTTTGATAAAGACTCCAGTGTCAACCAGGAGTCTTGCTCCCCAGTGTAGAGCTTTTATGCCGTAGTTGGTCCAACATTCTGTGGACCACTAAAGAGCAAGGATGGACTGCCCCAACCGGTTTTTGTAATTTCCCAAAATTGTGCATTCATTCTACTAGAGGATCATAGACGTTAAAGACTTAAAACAAACTTTGGCAATTAAGACAGCATACCAACATGCAAATGCCTGGTTGGAATGGATCAAATATTCCATCCACACATTAAACAAAAGCAATTGCTATGCTTGTGCACATGGCAGGCCAGAGGCCCAGATTGTCCCTTTCCACTAAGGTGGTCCTCCAGTTGACCAGGCGTGGGCTGCATGGTAGCTCTTTTCCAGGATTCTACAGCCTGGAGTAATAAGTCATGCCAAGCTCTCTCTGCTATATTCCAAAGTTAGGCACCCTGCGGGTCAGCCCCTGAGGGCCATCCAGCCTCTATCTCCCAACACTAAGTTCACTTGATGTCTCTCACGACAGGGAGGAAACTTAGCATTCCTTGGAGACCTGAAAGGATGCAGTGAGCTTAAAAATTTTCAAGAGCTTATCAATCGGTCAGCCCTTGTTTATCCCTGAGTGGATGTGAGGTGGTATCATGGTGGACTTTTACTGGGCACTCTGCCAAATAACTGGAGTGGCACTTGTACTTTAGTCCAATTGGCTATCCCTTTCACCCTGGCATTTCATCAGCCAGAGGGAGGAAAAATAAGACATCGTAAAGCGAGAGAAGCCCCTTATAGGTCTTTCGACTACACGTCCATTTAGATGTAATTGGAGTCCCACGGGGAATACCAGATTAATTTCAAGCTTGAAATCAAATAGCTGCAGGATTTGAGTCAATATTTTGGTGGGTGACAGTTAATAAAAATGTAAATTAGATAAACTATATCTATTACAACCAACAGCAACGAGCTTTTCATGAGTTAGAAGAAAAACTCATGTCAGCCCCAGCCCTGGGGCTACCTGACCTGACAAAACACTTTACACCCCATGTGTCAGAAAGAGAAGAAATGGTAGTTGGAGTTTTAACCCAGACTGTGGGGCCCTGTCCAAGGCCAGTGGCCTATCTCTCAAAACAACTAGACGGAGTTTCCAAAGGCTGGCCGCATGTCTAAGGGCCTTGGCAGCAACGGCCCTGTTAGCACAAGAAGCAGATAAACTAACCCTTGGGCAAAACCTGAATATAAAGGCCCCCCATGCTGTGGTTACTTTAATGACTACCAAAGGACATCATTGATTAAAAAATGCCAGATTAACCAAGTACCAAAGCTTGCTATGTGAAAATCCCCACATAACCATTGAAGTTTGCAACATCCTAAACCCCACCACTTTGCTCCCAGTATCAGAGAGCCCAGATGAACATAACTGTGTAGAAGTGTTGGACTCAGTTTATTCTAGCAGGCCCAACCTCCAAAACCATCCTTGAATATCAGTAGACTGTGAGCAGTATGTGGACGGGAGCAGCTTCACCAACCCCTGCAAAGTGATGCTGAAGAAGATGACAAGCCCTACTCCAGTCACACCCAGAAGCTGACTGGTCCACACACGGCCGAAGCATGAGAAAACTCATTGTGGGATTCATTTTCCTTAAAATTTGGACTTGTACAGGAAGGACTTTAACTGACCTTCCTCAGACTGAGGACTCTTCCCAGTGTATACATCAAGTCACAGAGGTAAGACAAAAAGTTGCTACAATCCTATTATTTTATGATTATTATAAGTATACTGGGAAGCTAAAAAAAAATTGTTAGTATAATGCTATTCTATGCAAGGTATGTAGTCCAGGAAATGACCAACCTGATGTGTGTTATGACCCATCGGAGCCTCCCATGACCACAGTTTTTGAAGTAAGATTAAGGACTGAGGACTGGTGGAGGCTCATAAATGATACAAGTAAAGTGTTAGCCAAAACAAAAGAAAAAGGGGTGCCCAAACAAGTCACCTTGAAGTTTGATGCCTGTGCTGTCATTGATAGTAATAAGTTAGGAATAGAATGTGGTTCTCTTAATTAGGAAAGAGACTATATGGCAGAAAATAAGTACATTTGTCATGAATTAGGACTATCTGGAAATGAATGTGGATACTGGTCTTGTGTCATTTAGGCTACTTGGATGAAAAATAAAAAGGATCCTGTCTACCTTCAGAAAGGGAAAAGTGGCCCTTCCTGTACCAGTGGTCAGTGTAACCCCTTAGAACTAGTAATAACCAACCCCCTTGATCCTCACTGGAAAAAAGAGGAGCATGTAACCCTAGGAATCGTTAGGGCTGGACTAGATCCTTGAGTAAATATCATCGTTTAAAGAGAAGTTTATAAATGCTCTCCTGAGCCAGTATTTCAAACCTTCTATGATAAACTGAATGTGCCAGTACCACAAATTCCAGGAAAAACAAGAAATTTTTTTTTTCAATTAGCTGAGCATGTAGCCCAGTCTCTCAATGTCACTTTATGTTATGTATATAGAAGAACTGTAATAGGAGATCAATGGCCGTGGGAAGCCCAAGAATTAGTACCTACAGACCCAGTTCCTGATGAATTCCTGGCTCAAAAGAATCAGCCTGATAACTTCTAGGTCCTAAAAACCTCAATCATTAGACAATACTGTATAGCAAGAGTAGGGAAGGACTTCACCATTCCTGTAGGAAGACTCAGCTGCTTTAGACAAAAGCTGTATAATAATACTACAAAAACAACCACCTAGTGGAGTTCAAACCACACTAAGAAAAATCCATTTAGTAAATTCCCGAAGTTGCAAACTGCATGAACCTACCTGGAGTCCCACCAGGACTAGACAGCCTCCACCGGATTATACTGGATATGTGGGCATAGAGCTTACGCTAAATTACCAGACCAGTGGGCAGGTAGTTGTGTTATTGGCACAGTTAAACCATCTTTCTTCCTACTGCCCATAAAGACAAGCAAACTCCTGGGCTTCCCTGTCTGTGCTTCCTGCAAAAAGAGAAGCATAGCTATAAAAAATTTAAAAGATGATGAATGGTCCCCTGAGAGAATCATACAATGTTATAGGTCTGGTACTTGGGCACAAGATGGAAATGATATCTATCAAAATAGATTGGCTCTCAACTACTTGCTAGCAGCTGAAGGAGGGGTCTGTAGAAAATTTAACCTTACTAATTGCTGTCTACACATAGATGATCAAGGACAAGTAGTTGAAGACATAGTTAGAAATATGACAAAACTGGCACATGTGCCTGTGCAAGTGTGGCATGGATTTGATCCTGGGGCCATGTTTGGAAAATGGTTCCCAGCACTAAAAAGATGTAAAACTCTTATACTAGGAGTTATCATAGTAATAGAAATCTGCTTACTGCTCCCTTGTTTGCTATCTGTACTTCTTCAAATGATGAAAAGCTTCATTGCTACCTTAGTTCACCAAAATGCTTCAGCACAAGTGTACTATATGAATCACTATCGATCTGTCTTGCAAGAAGACATAGGTAGTAAGAATGAAAGTGACAACTCCCACTACTGAGTGAGATTCTCAAAATGAAGGAATAAGAGAGGAGACCACCCCTCATATTGTCTTATACCCAATTTCTGCCTCCAAAGAAAGAAGAAGTAAAAACTAAAAGGCAGAAATGAAATCCACAAACAGTCTGGTGCCACACCCTGGGCCTGGCAGTTAAAGATCGACCCCTGACCTAATCAGTTATGTTATCTATAGATTACAGACATTGTATAGAAAAGCACTGTGAAAATCCCTGTCCTGTTCTGTTCCAATCCATTCTAATTACCAGTGCATGCAGCCCCCAGTCATGTACCCCCTGCTTGCTCAATCGATCATGACCCTCTCACATGGACCACCCTTAGAGTTGTGAGCCCTTAAAAGGGTCAGGAATTGCTCACTCGTGTAGCTCGGTTATTGGAGATGTGAGTCTTGCCGAAGCTCCCGGCTGAATAAAGCCTTTCCTTCTTTAACTTGATGTCTCAGGGATTTTGTCTGCAACTTGTCCTGCTACAACAGAAACTGGTGTCCAATACAAGGAGGACACAACTGTCAGCTTTGTGGACTGGCAACTAGAACATAAGTCTCAGCAGATAGTAGCATGGTCAGATGTTGACAACTAACAACAGATTATAGCCCCAAGAACATATATGTAATCCCAATGTAACTGGGTTTGGGAGTGGGACCTCAAGTTGACTGAGATTATTTTTCTAGCATCTAGTGTAATGGGGGCTTGAAATAGAAATTAAAACATTTCTTGTATACTTGAGTTTGTGGACTAAGATTTGTACCCTCTATTATCAATAGTAATAGATCTGTGCAAGTTTCATATCTTAATATTAGTAAATAAAGTCTTCTTTAGATTTAATTGATATATCAAAACATTACAACATAACAATTTTAATTGGTATATAAATTCAGGTATCAGTCTCAGGCAGATAGATGTTCAAATGGTAATTCTACCAGCACTAGCTCACATTTACTGAATACACGCTATGTGACAGAACTTGTCCTAAGCTGTTTAGAAGGACTATTTTGTTTAATCCTTTTAACAATCCTATGAGGTGAATTCTCTTATTATGTATACATTCTATAGATGAGGAAGCTAAATAAATTGCCAGAGGTTACAAAGTTTGAACTTTGTGAGATTCAAGAATGTTTAGCACAACCATTATGCTACTCTGCCTAAAAATGAATGAAATGCTGGCTGTATCTTTAAAGTTACAGCAACTCATAAAAATCCATGTTTTTCCTAATCTTTAGTGCTTTTGTGTTAGAAAATCTGAAGTAAATTCGAGAGACCTCTTACTCAAGGCACACTCTACAGTCTTGGTTTCTGGTTTAAGTCGAGTTTCCAGAGAAAGCAAGACTGCTATGACCTTCTCCCTAGATAATCTGGTCATTGTGCAGGGCCTTTTCCCTCAGTCCTTCTTCCCATTTGGCCCTGGACTCCCAAATCACTGTTTTGTGGGTTTTTTGTTTGTTTTCACACTTAAGCTTCTGGACTTTAATTTGTTTTTCTGACCTGGCTCTGGGTCCCTGAGACTATTTGTTTATTTTTCCTAGGTCAATGACTTCATTCTGAAACCCAGTATTCAGGAGAGGGGTAGAAAAAGGAGGCCCTGTTTCAACAAAACACTCTTAGTTAGGGCAACTTGGTGTTATCTTTCAATGCTGTGTTATAAACCTTCTCCACTGTTATCAGTAAAAACTAGCCTAAATAAGAAAGAGAAGAAAGCTTTTTGTGACCTTTACTTGACTTACAATACTTCAGTAACATCTGCTTTGAAATATGACTCTCATCTTGCCATTTCCCCTCATAGGATATAGTCAAATGTGATTTTCTTTCATATCTCTCACCTAGGAATATGATATTGTTTTGAAGAAAAGTTTGAAAGTTAAACACAAATCTTTACTGAGAGTATTTGATATCTATGTTATAAAAATATGACCGAATAAAGTTACTCTTGAAGTTCTATTTTTATCCTTAAATTAAAGTTTAAAGAAAGGGAAGGGATTAGCAGTTATTATTAGATTTTTATGTTAAAAATTATGAACTTTCAATATATAAATTTCAGTTTTTCCCAATAGGCTTTATTGCTTCCTCTGTCTTTTCATATTCCTGTGCTGTCCATCAACTGTTTCCTATCCTTTTGGGATTTTCCTTAATTTCTGTTTGCATTACAATATCATATTTCTTTTATTTTAAATGATTTTAATTTCATTTTTAATATATCGTGAGAACACACTGAAATAATTTCTTTCACTTCTTTTAACTTTCAAAATAACTTTGTCTTTTGAAATTTTTGCCTTATAAAATAAGTCAAGCATTTTAGAGTCTACATAGAAATAAATATTCTCTTTTCTCTCAATTTTCTGTATGTATAGAAAAGAGTTCCATGTATCTAAATACTTTTTAAATGTAGAGATGCTTGGTAAAACAGAATCTCCAGTGTAATAAATATTTCTTCATTTGGATAATTCCATTGACAAAATTATGTGCAATAATTTGCAACTTTATGTATGTTTTTAGGTTTGAAGAACGGTAGTTTTCTTTATTTTTTCCATAATAAAAATAGCTTTATTGGCCAGGCGCGGTGGCTGACACCCGTAATCCCAGCACTTTGGGAGGCCAAGGCAGGCAGATCACCTGAGGTCAGGTTTGAGACCAGCCTGAACAACATGGAGAAACCCCTTCTCTACTAAAAATACAAAATTAGCTGGGTGTGGTGGCGCAAGCCTGTAATTCCAGCTACTTGGGAGGCTGAGGCAGGAGAATCGCTTGAACCCAGGAGGCAGAGGTTTTGGTGAGCCAAGATCACACCGTTGCACTCCAGCATGGGCAACTAGAGCAAAACTCCATCTCAAAGAAAAAAAAGCTTTATTACATATTTATCTAATTATGAAGTTAGCACATGCTTAGAGTTCGTAACACCTATATTACAAAACAATTCAGCAGTTCTATGCAGTAGACTAGGTATACACATAGCAACACAGATCTAAAAATAATTCTACTATGTAAAAGTGTAAGGGACAGGATGTCATACTAAGTAAATCTAAATACCTACATACAAATACCTAAAATAAAAAAATACGTTTTGTAGAAATACATAAAAACTGAAAGATTTACACAAAATGCGTTAGAATAATGTGTGTACGTTTGGGGGGAGGAGGTATTGAGCGATCTGCTTGGGAAACAGAGATAAAAGAGAATAAAAGAAGAAACTTCAGATAATAAAGAAATGTACAAAGAAGTTAAAATCATCGTCAATCCCACTACTTGGTGATGATCACAGTTAACATATTTTGGCATACGGCCATCCAGATAACACAAACATGCTTTAAAGTAGAATTATAATTTGTTTACTAATCTTAAATTCTTTTTTCTTTTTCCTTTTTTTTTTTTTTTTTTTTTTTTTGAGACAGGCTCGCTCTGTCACCCAGGCTGGAGTGCAGTGGCACAATCTCGGGTGTCTGCAACCTCTGCCTCCCGGGTTTCAATTATTGAAAGTGATTCTCCTGCTTCAGCCTCCTGAATAGCTGGGATTACAGGCACACATCACCACGCCCAGCTAATTTTTGTATTTTTAGTAGAGATGGGGTTTGATCAGGCTGGTCTCGAATTCCTGACCTTGTGATCTGCCTACCTTGGCCTCCCAAAGTGTTGGGATTATAGGCATGAGCCACTGCACCTGGCTAATTTTTAACAATACAATATAAATGTATTGATATACATAATCATTTTTCATGTAGTACATTCATGGATGTGCCCAACTTATTTGACTACCTTATTGATATATATTTAGATTGTTTGCAGTTTTTAGTTATGACCAGTGTTGTGATAAGCATTCTTATACCTACAGCTTTATTTGCTTTTTATTAGAAATTCACATTTAAGTTATTGAAACAAGCTGGGCAAGGTGGCTCACACCTGTAATCCCGTACTTTGGGAGGCTAAGGCAGGCAGATCAATTGAGCCTAGGAGTTCAAGACCAGCCTAGGCAACATGGTGCAACCCCATCTCTACAAAAAATACCAAAATTGGCAGGGCGTGGTGGTGCTTGCCTGTATTCCTAGTTGCTTGGGGGGTTGAGGTGGGACGATCACCTGAGTCCGGGAGATTGCGGCTGTGGTGAGCCATGATCACTCCACTGCACTCCAGCCTGGGTGACACAGTGAGACACGGTCACAAAAAAAAAATTATTGAAACAAATGATCAAATTGCTCCTCACAAATGTATCATTTTTATATTTCCAATATGAAGCTTTCTGATCCCTGCACTCTGAAACTAAAACCTTGAAAAACAAAAACAAAAACAAAATGATCTCCACAATAGACCATACAAATGTCCAGCTCTTACCCATAGCCTAAATTTACTCACAGTCTTTTCTGTTCAGTTATGTGAAAGACTATGAAACACGTTAATGTCAGTGCACAACTGACAATTTAGCATTGCCTTTGTCTGATCTAAGCATCAGGGACTGAGAGAAAACAGAAGGGATGCACCTAGAACTGCTTCTTATTTCATTTATTGTATTCACTTCAGTAGTACATCAACTTTCTTGTGCTATGTTTTCTACGTGCATCAGAATCCTGAAGTTAAAAAAACAAAGTAAAGCCTTCTGCCAGGTGTGGCTCACACCTGTAATCCCAGCACTTTGAGAGTCCAAGGCAGGCAGATCACCTGAGGCCAGGAGTTTGAGACCAGCCTGGCCAACATGGTGAAACCCCATCACTACTAAAAGTACAAAAATTAGCTGTGCTTGGGGCACGCCTGTAATCCCAGCTACTTGGGAGGCTGAGGCAGGAGAATCGCTTGAATCTGGGAGGTGCAGGTTGCAGTGAGCCAAGATCGTGCCACTGCACTCTAACCCGGGCAACAGAGAGAGACTCCATCTCAAAATAAATAAATAAATTAAATTAAATAAAAATTAAAGCCTTTAATTACTAATAGTAGAACCCGTGTTCTGAGAAATTGTGAGTTTTCTATTTCTGGTCTCATTTCTGAAGAAAAATTCCTGATTTTTTTTGATGGTTCTGACATCAGTGATAATCCTATGCCCTAAATAGGTGAATGGATTTTCAAACATAGCAACCAAATCAGACAGCAGTTCCGGTGTCCCAGCTGGAGCAGCCTGGTGGGGTGGGCTGAGCCACACTGTTGAGCCTGGCAGACTCTGAGCTTTGCCTGTACCCATGCATTACAGGGCCTTGGGCTAGTCACTTAACTCCTCTAAGTGTCACTTTCTTCAACTGTTACATGAAGATAAGGACATTCACTTGGCTCTCTCTCTAGTATTTGGAGAAAATATCTCAACAAATATTTGTTAGTAAGTTAACTATTAGGAATAATAAGGTAACAATAAGAGTAATGAATGAGAAATGCCTAGAACCTAGCAAATATTAAGTGGTAGCTATTGTCATGATTAAGATAAAATATAGGGATATTGTTGCAGAGAAGCAGATGGCAAAAAACTTCAAATAGTCCTCATGGCTGGTAGAAGTCCATGGTTAGGTACTGGGACCACTGTGAATCTAAAATGTGGGAATTGATATTGACAGGTTAGAGGAAGAAAGGTAGTTATTTTCAATTAGGCCTGGCATTCTGGGTTACCAACAGCCTCTCCAAATTCAAAACACCCATGTAGCTTTTAACAACATGTAAATGTGAATAATCAACAAATCAACACGAAGTCCTTAAGCTTTATCTACCCAATATCATTGCTATACTCAAAGCCACATTGCAGAAAGAATTGCTAGGTGCAAATTTTCTCAATGCTACTATGTGGCAGGAATTTAAATTGAAAATCTCTTTTCAAATAATATGTGCATTAAAAATATATTATTCAAAGCTATCTGAGTGGTAATTACTATGTAAAGGCTAATTGACCTAATTAATCTAATGTGGGTCAGTGGCTTTATTGTTACCCAGAGAAGAACATTTTCAAATGGCATTTGAAAAAAAGAAACTCCAAAAGGAATTTCTTTAAGTGAACGTCCTTAAATTTAGTGACTCTGGTTTATTTCTTGCACACAGATATTATATTGCTGGATATTATATTGCTGGAGTGCCTGAGCGGGGATAAAAAGAGATAGTGAGACTAATTCTCTGAGGATACTAAGGAATATTCTGTTCATCACTCAGGGGAAGGCACTATATAAATTACATTATAACAATACTGCCTCTTTCTGATAACATAGCACTGAAAGAAGAATTCAGCACGACAAGAAGTCAAATTTACCATCATACTGTTTTGATTCTCTTCGTGATGTGATAAAGTGCATGCTGATACCTGCTTTTTATTTTATTAACTTCAGCTTCTCTGAATGCCAACTTGTCCCATTAGAAGTCTTGACTATAAAATATAAACTGGGTCTGATAATATCTGTGCCCTATGACTAAGGAAAGAACATATAATCCACACCTGTGGTAGACAAAATAATGACTCCTGGATATGTCCACATTCTAATCCCAGAAATTTCATAAATATGGTACCTTACACATGTGAAATGCACATGTGAAATAAAGTATCTTGAGATGAGATTATCCTGGATTATCTGGACAGGTTCAATGTAATCACAAGGGTACTTACAAGTGAAGGAGGGAGGCAGGAGAGTCAGAGTCAGAGAAGAAGGAGACGTGACCATGGAGCATAGGTCAGAGAATGAGAGAGGGAGCTAGATTTGAAGATGCTACATTGCTGGCCTTGAAAATGGAAGAAGGGCCACAAATTACAGAAAGAATGCAATCCTGGATTTTGAAATCAAGCAACAGCCTTCGTTTTTCACTCAGGGACACTGACTTTTGGACTTCTGGCCACCAGAACATAAATTTGTGTTGTAAGGTAATCAATGTGCTATTTAAAGCTGCTAATTTGTGGTAATTAATTTGTTATGGCAGTGACAGAAACTAATACAACGTTTTTGGATTCATGGCACAGAGCTACATTCATATCATTTTCGTTGGATTGAACTGACTTTCCCAAACTGTGTGATAATCCAAAACAGAACTATGACCACAAACCAGGGAGACCCTACAGCAGAAGATCCAGCTTTGCCTTTTTATTTGCAGCACAAGCTCACTTCACTTCTTTGTTCCTATATATTTTCAGGCTTTTTGAGAAAGGAGTGGAAGTTTGTAAGTGTGGGAAGAAACCAGTCCTTTCATGAGTTAATTCCTCTCTCCCAGGTTTTAAAACCCAAAGACACTGTCTGAAATGATATTTATAACTATAAACAATGTCTTTTAATCACTTGGCTTGTATTTTGTGCTCAAAAGTAAACAAGAGTGAACCACTTGGAGGATGAGGAGAAAGTTCACAAAGACTTTAGAAGGTGGGTAAGTGTCTTCACCAAGAGTCACAAGCTGCGGATATGCCATTGGGCAGCTGATCAAAATTTCACATGGGGCCAAGGATTTGAGTAATATTAACGTCTACTGTGCTAAGGAGCACTTGAATCACAGTAAGGAACATATGCATTATCCCATTGTCCCATACTTATCCCTGTTTTCATTTGAGGAAATTAAAACTTAAGAAATGGTACTATTTGCACTGTTACCTATGGTGGATTCACTGTACATCTGACTCACTCTATACTTGGGTTGTTTACCACTATTCTATGTCCTTTTCCTTCTCCACATCAGAACCTAACAACTTGGAAAGTTTTCTATGTGACGCAGTCATGGCAAGTTCACTTTCTTGATTTTCTAAGGGTGCTGCCTACCCAGGAAAATTCCTGAGAATGCAGGAAGAGTTTACTAGAGGAAACACATTATCACCAAGCAAAGTCCTGTTGCCAAATGCAGGTAGCAGAGATTGGCTAGACAATGCAGGACAAGCTTGGCTTTCTCTGAAGTGCACTAGTTCTTATTGGCCCAATGGAAAAGCTTGCTAACTGATGCCATGATGGTGACTTCATTAGATGTATGGCAGACAATGAAAATGAATATTTTGCACATTCTGATTCCAATCATTGCAATCGTCCCACTGAGGAAGAAAAGCTGAAGGAATTCATTGAGACAAGTTAGGATAAATAACAAGCTTTCTGATGAGCATGGATAAAAAGTAGACAGGATAACATCATACCCAAGGTATTGGAGTAACTCAGCAAAACACACTGGGAATGAAGACTAATGCTCAGAACAAGATTAACATGCTAAAGAATGGCTGGGCCTGGTGATTTATGCCTGTAATCCCAGGAGCTTTGGGAAGCCAAGGTGGAAAGACTGTTTGAGGCAGGAGTTTGAGACCAGTCTGGGCAACATAATAAGACCATATCTCCACACACACACAAAAATTAAAACTTAGGCATGGTGGTGTATACCTATAGTCCTAGCTGCTTGGGAGGCTTGGGTGGAAGAATTACCTAAACCTAGGAGATCAAAGCTGCAGTGAGCTACAATTGGCCACTGCACTCCAGCTTAGGCAACAGAATGAGAATATCTCCTTTAAAAATGCTAAAGAGATCCAGAGCAAGATGGCCGAATAGGAACAGCTCCAGCCTCCAGCTCCCAGCACAGGCGACACAGAAGACAGGTCACTTCTGCATTTTCAACTGAGGTACTGGGTTCATCTAACTAGGGAGTGCCGAACAATCAGTGCTGGTCAGCTGATGCAGCCCGACCAGCGAGAGCTGAAGCAGGGTGAGGCATCGTCTCACCTGGGAAGCGCAAGGGGGAAGGGAATCCCTTTAGAAACTGAGACACACAACACCTGGAAAATCGGGTAACTCCCACCCTAATACTGCCCTTTACCAAGAGTCTTAGCAAACAGCACACCAGGAGATTATATACCACACCTGGCCGGGAGGGTCCCACGCCCAGGGAACCTCCCTCATTGCTAGCACAGCAGTCTGAGATCTAACTGCAAGGCAGCAGTGAGACTGGCAGAGGGGCGCCCACCATTGCTGAGACTTAAGTAGGTAAACAAAACCTCCTGGAAGCTCGAACTGGGTGGAGCCCACTGCGGCTCAAGGAGGCCTGCCTGTCTCTGTAGACTCCACCTCTGGGGACAGGGCACAGCTAAACAAAAAAGCAGCAGAAACCTCTGCAGATGTTAATGACCCTGTCTGACAGCTTTGAAGAGAGCAGTGGATCTCCCAGCATGGAGGTTGAGATCTGAGAATGGACAGACTGCCTGCTCAAGTCGGTCCCTCACCCCTGAGTAGCCTAATTGGGGGACATCCCGCACTAGGTGCAGACCAACGACACCTCACACCTCACACAGCGGGGTACACCCCTGAGATGAAGCTTCCAGAGCAAGAATCAGCAGCACTTGCTGTTCAGCAATATTCTATCTCCTGCAGCCTCCGGTGCTGATACCCAGACAAACAGGGTCTGGAGTGGACCTCAAGCAATCTCCAACAGACCTACAGCTGAGGGTCCTGACTGTTAGAAGGAAAACTAACAAACAGAAAGGACACCCACACCAAAACCCCATCAGTACGTCACCGGCATCAAAGACCAAAGGCAGATAAAACCACAAAGATGGGGAAAAAGTAGGGCAGAAAAGCTGGAAATTCAAAAAATCAGAGCACATCTCCCCCTCCAAAGGAACTCAGCTCATCACCAGCAACAGATCAAAGCTGGATGGAGAATGACTGATGAGTTGAGAGAAGAAGGCTTCAGTCAATCAAACTTCTCAGAGCTAAAGGAGGAACTACATACCCAGCGCAAAGAAACTAAAAATCTTGAAAAAAGAATGGAAGAATGGATAACTAGAATAATCAATGCAGAGAAGGCCATAAACAAACTGACAGAGATAAAAACCATGACACGAGAAATACGTGACAAATGCACAAGCTTCAGTAACTGACTAGATCAACTGGAAGAAAGAGTATCAATGGTTGAAGATCAAATGAATGAAATGAAGCAAGAAGAGAAGTCTAGAGAAAAAAAAGAAAAAAGAAATGAACAAAGTCTCCAAGAAGTATGGGATTATGTGAAAAGACCAAATCTACGTCTGATTGGTGTGCCTGAAAGTGAGGGGGAAAATGGAACCAAGTTGGAAAACACTCTTCAGGATATCATCCAGGAGAACTTCCCCAACCTAGTAAGGCAGGCCAACATTCAAATTCAGGAAATACAGAGAATGTTCTTTGAAACCAATGAGAACAAATATACAACATACCAGAATCTCTGGGACACATTTAAAGCAGTGTGTAGAGGGAATTTTATAGCACTAAATGCCCACAAGAGAAAGCAGGAAAGATCTAAAATTGACACCCTAACATCACAATTAAAAGAACTAGAGAAGCAAGAGCAAACACATTCAAAAGCTAGCAGAAGGCAAGAAATAACTATGATCAGAGCAGAACTGAAGGAGATAGAGACACAAAAAGTCCTACAAAAAATCAATGAATCCAGGAGCCGGTTTTTTGAAAAGATCAACAAAATTGATAGACTGCTAGCAAGACTAATAAAGAAAAAGAGAGAGAAGAATCAAAGAGACACAATAAAAAATGATAAAGGGGATACCACCACCGACCTCAGAGAAATACACACTACCATCAGAGAATACTATAAACACCTCTATGCAAATAAACTAGAAAACCTAGAAGAAATGGGTAATTTCCTGGACACTTACACTCTCCCAAGACTAAACCAGGAAGAAGTTGAATCCCTGAATAGACCAATAGCAGGCTCTGAAATTGAGGCAATAATTAATAGCCTACCAACCAAAAAAAGTCCAGGACCAGATGGATTTACAGCCGAATTCTACTGGAGGTACAAGGAAGAGCTGGTACCATTCCTTCTGAAACTATTCCAATCAATAGAAAAGAGGGAATCCTCCCTAACTCATTTTATGAGGCCAACATCCTCCTGATACCAAAGCTTGGCAGAGACACAACAAAAAAAGAGAATTTTAGACCAATATCCCTGATGAACATCGATGTAAAAATCCTCAATAAAATACTGGCAAACCGCATCCAGCAGCACATCAAAAAGCTTATCCACCATGATCAAGTGGGCTTCATCCCTGGGATGCAAGGCTGGTTCAACATATGCAAATCAATAAATGTAATCCAGCATATAAACAGAATCAAAGACAAAAACCACATGATTATCTCAATAGATGCAGAAAAGGCCTTTGACAAAATTCAATAGCCCTTCATGCTAAAAACTCTCAATAAATTCGGTATTGATGGAATGTATCTCCAAATAATAAGAGCTGTTTATGACAAACCCACAGCCAATATCATACTGAATGGGCAAAAACTGGAAGCATTCCCTTTGAAAACTGGCACAAGACAGGGATGCCCTCTCTCACCACTGCTACTCAACATAGTGTTGGAAGTTCTGGCTAGGGCAATCAGGAAAAGAGAAAGAAATCAAGGGTATTCAGTTAGGAAAAGAAGAAGTCAAATTGTCCCTGTTTGCGGATGACATGATTGTATACTTAGAAAACCCCATCATCTCACTCCAAAATCTCCTTAAACTGATAAGCAACTTCAGCAAAGTCTCAGGATACAAAATTAATGTGCAAAAATCACAAGCATTCTTATACACCAGTAACAGACAGAGCGCCAAATCATGAATGAACTTCCATTCACAATTGCTTCAAAGAGAATAAAATACCTAGGAATCCAACTCACAAGGGATGTAAAGGACCTCTTCGAGGAGAACTACAAACCACTGCTCAGTGAAATAAGAGGACACAAACAAATGGAAGAACATACCATGCTCATGGATAGGAAGAATCAATATCGTGAAAATAGCCATACTGCCCAAGGTAATTTATAGATTCAATGCCATCTCCATCAACCTACCAATGACATTCTTCATAGAATTGGAAAAAACTGCTTTAAAGTTCATATGGAACCAAAAAGGAGCCCGCATTGCCAAGACAATCCTACGTCAAAAGAATAAAGCTGGAGCCATCATGCCACCTGACTTCAAACTGTCCTACAAGGCTACAGTAACCAAAACAGCATGGTACTTCTACCAAAACAGAGATATAGACCAATGGAACAGAACAGAGCCCTCAGAAATAATACCACACATCTACAGCCATCTGATCTTTGACAAACCTGAGAGAAACAAGAAATGGGGAAAGGATTCCCTATTTAATTAATGGTGCTGGGAAAATTGGCTAGCCATAAGTAGAAAGCTGAAACTGGATCCTTTCCTTACTCCTTATACAAAAATTAATTCAAGATGGATTAGAGACTTAAATGTTAGACCTAAAACCATAAAAACCCTAGAAGAAAACCTAGGTAATACCATTCAGGACATAGGCATGGGCAAGGACTTCATGTCTAAAACACCAAAAGCAACGGCAACAAAAGCCAAAATTGACAAATGGGATCTAATTAAACTAAAGAGCTTTTGCACAGCAAAAGAAACTACCATCAGAGTGAACAGGCAACCTACAGAATGGGAGAAAATTTTTGCAACCTACTCATCTGACAAAGGGCTAATATCCAGAACCTACAAAGAACTCAATCAAATTTACAAGAAAAAAACAACTCCATCAAAAAGTGGGCAAAGGATATGAACAGACATTTCTCAAAAGAAGACATGCATACAGCCAACAGGCACATGAAAAAATGCTCATCATTACTCGCCATCAGAGAAATGCAAATCAAAACCACAATGAGATACCATCTCACACCAGTTAGAATGGCAATCATTAAAAAGTCAGGAAACAGCAGGTGCTGGAGAGGATGTGGAGAAATAGGAACACTTTTACACTGTTGGTGGGACTGTAATCTAGTTCAACCATTGTGGAAGACAGTGTGGCAATTCCTCAAGGATCTAGAATTAGAAATACCATTTGACCCAGCCATCCCATTACTGGGTATATACCCAAAGGATTATAAATCATGCTGCTATAAAGACACATGCACACATATGTTTATTGCGGCACTATTCACAATAGCAAAGACTTGGAATCAACCCAAATGGCCATCAGTGACAGACTGGATTAAGAAAATGTGGCACATATACACCATGGAATACTATGCAGCCAGAAAAAAGGATGAGTTCGTGTCCTTTGTAGGGACATGGATGCAGCTGGAAACCATCATTCTCAGCAAACTATCACAAGAACAGAAAACCAAACACCGCATGTTCTCACTCATAAGTGGAAATTGAACAATGAGATCAATTGGACATGGGAAAGGGAACATCACACACCGGGGCCTATTATGGGGAGGGGGGTGGGGGGAGGGATGGCATTGGGAGTTATACCTGATGTAAACGATGAGTTGATGGTGCTGACGTTTTGATGGATGCAGCACACCAACATGGCACAAGTATACATATGTAACAAACCTGCACATTGTGCACATGTACCCTAGAACTTAAAGTATAATTTTAAAAAATGCTAAAGAAAGCATTAAATTCAGATCAGAAAGAGTTCTGGGGAAAGGAACGCCCCACCTTGAAAATAATGATGGTAGGTTAACATATAGCAACGATGAAGTAGAACTTCTCTACTCCTATTTTACTACCCTTTTTCCCCCCTGGGCAAAGAAATGGCCCATCAGAGTTGAGTGGAAAAGGTAGAAATAATAAGGAATTGCAGGCCCAACTTGTTTAAGATTCCATCTAAATCACTGTATCCCAAGGGATGGTAATATCATATTGATTGAGAAAACAGGTTTCGGAGTCAGATATATCTAGCATCTACTGTGTTCTCCTGGCAAATAGTTTAACGGCAATAAATTTCAGTTGTAAATACCTCATAGGGTTAGGGTGATAATTCAGCTAAAGCACTTTAACATAGTATCTGGGACATAATAAATACATGCAACTATTCATTTTATCATTTGGTATTTTCATTGACTAGCTGAAATGACGTCAGTAATCTTTAAGAAATTCTGCAAAAAGAGTAAATATCATGAATACTCAATAAGACTAGAACTAATAATTTTAAAGATAGTTTTTTTAGTTTCCAAAGTAAGTAATGATCTTAGTAACAGTATGAGTTCAGTAAGAAGAGGCCATACCAACATAAGTGCATTTTCCTTTTCCTAAAGTGCTACTTACTGGAAATCAAAAGAATTTTATGTACAGAGAGTATTCAGATTTCAGCATGACCAAAAATCTCATGAAAGAGTCTTGTGAAAGAACTGTGGGCTGCTTGTCACAGACAGAGGGTTTTTTAACTTGCTGAATAACCCAAATGGTGCTAGTTAAGAAATATTCCAAATCAAGAAAAAATTTATTAGGAAGAATAACTTAGAAGGTGGTCCCTCAGCCCTAAATTTTTCAAGAGTTTCACCAATGACTGTTACGCTGACTTCTGTAGCATGCTGATCGATGAAATGATTGAGACAAAATTCAAATTCAAAATATTCTGAAATGGCTGAAACAATAGATCAAGTCCAACACTATGAAGTTTGTACACAAAAAGTCTAGTGTTTTACTTTGGTCCAGTATCAAACTGTATAAGCAGAAGATGGGTTACATGTCTCAGAAGCTTGTATTATTTAAAAGTTTTATTCAAGAGCAAGGCCAGGTCAACCTAAAGTAATAAAAAAAGGTCAGAATATAGTTTAAAGAGAATTTATTCAAACACAAATGTTGAGGGATACATCCTGGGACACACTTCCAAGTTGCCTTGGGACATGCCCTGGAGAACAAAAGAGCAGTTCAAGTTTTTAAAGAAAAAAAAGAACAAATCAGGAGGAGAGGTGATTACAAAAAGTTATTTGTCAGTAATTCTCATTGGTTTACAAAAATAACATTGGGTGGTGATTGATTATACATTGCTAAATTGTAGGTGTATGATATTTTATAGCTATTTGGCATCAAGATGGTCTAGGGCCCACATAACAAGTGTCTTTAAGAGGTAATTATTTAGCTCAAGAGGGAGTGAGACAGGACTGATGTTACATTTTAAATGCCTTTCTGGGCCTGATAATTTAAAGGGGCTCATATTCCTCATGTAAAACGTTTTTTTTTTTCTTTTTTATTTACCCCCTTTTGATGAAAATCTTTCTTCTTGAAAGCACCTGTGATCAAAATCTAACTGTCCAAGTGTCCCTTGTCACTGGGAAGGCTCATTTCCAGAGAGTTCTGTCCCATGTCAAAGGGGGAAAGGGAGGCAGTCTCAGTAAGGATTTTTTTTTAAGAGTCCCCCAAAGCTCATTTGGGATGGCATCACAGAGTGGCAAAAGTGAGAACTTGGTCAAGCCATTGATTTATGTAGCTGCTGTTGCCTGTTGAAACATAAACACCATGATTTAATTTTCTCAGAAATAACACATATGGATTATAACCAAAAAGAAAATTGGTATGCCAGAATGGAAAAACAAAAACCCCCAAATCTCTTTCTTTAGGGAGCCATTACAAACATTGTGAAGATAATTGAACCCAGGTGGTTCTTTAGAAACTTGTTGTAGCCATGAAATAATTCAGGATTTAGTCCAAATGGTAGGAAAATTTTAAAACTCAGAAACAACGATAAGGGCTAGAATCTAATAACAGGTGTGCTATAGTTTTTATCTGAAACTTAATTTCTCTCTCCTGTTTCCCATTTCTACCAAAGATAAATCTTAGTAGGACCAATCTACTTGTAAAATAAGTTTTAGTATTATGTTTGGCCTGATTATTTGCATAAAGTATAACAAGAATAGTGATTGACCATATAGGCTTCTTTTTTCATTTTTTATTTTTATTTTTTTTTCTGTACTTAGTCTGTTCACAAGTCTTCTTTTTAAGTTGGCTTTGCTGGAATTATTTCATAAGGAATTTCAGATTAGACTTTTAAAAGCCTCCTGAAGTTATAAAGCCAAGCCAAGGATTCACCATCAGACTGTGCCTTTAATACCTGTATGAACTGGGTGAATTCCTTTCTTTTTGAGATCCCCAAATATCTTGAGGTTCCTGGCCCTATCAAAAAACAACATTTTTCACTTACAACAAGGTCAGGAACCTTGTAAGAGAACCATGTAGACAGGGTACAGTCTATAAAGTCAACTTTAATTCCTCAAACCAGTCTCGTCGTATCTGAAAAGATGTCATTCCAGTCAAAGCCTTGGGGAAATTACCAGTGTCTCCAATATGTCCTGTTACAAAAGAAAACAGATTTTTATTGAACTTATGTAAATTCCTATATTGTTATAAAATAAGAATACTTGCAAACAGTTTCTGAATTCTGGAGGAATCAGGTAGAGAGAAAGGCAAATATTTCCATTTTTGTTCACAAAAGTATACTTTGCTGGGTATTGTGGCTCATGCCCATAAACCCAACACTTTGGTAGGCTGAGGCAGATGGATCCCTTGAAGCCAGGAGTTTGAGATTAGCCTGGCCAACAGGGCAAAACCCTGTCTCTACTAAAAATATAAAATTAGCTGGGTGTGGTGGCACACACATGTAATCCCAACTACATTGGAGGATGAGGCATGAGAATCACTTGAACCCAGGAGCCAGGAGGTGGAGGTTGCAGTGAGCTGAGATTGCATCACTGCACTCTAGCCTGAGTGACAGAGTGAGACCCTGTCTAAAAAAAAAAAAAATATATATATATATATATATATACACATATATACACACTTTGCCCAAATTGCTATAAGCTATAAATAGCTCAAAAGAAAAAAAGTTTGACTCTGGAAAACAAAACGTATTACTGCTTCAGGTGGAGCCCTTTAATGAATAGGACAAAGAAAGTATTTGCAGTTTCTGGGGCCAAATATTTAAATATGTAAAAAGCAGGCACAATTGGAGGGCAACACATCTAAATCTTTAAAAATCAAGGATGCCACTTTTATATTGAATCCTGGCTCCCCAGAAAAGAAGGAAACACCATGACACCAGGCCATGACACAGGCTTCCACAGTGTACCTCACTACAAAGACATTCTCCTGGCTGGTAGGTAACCCAATGTCAATCAGTCCCCTCTGTGAACAGCCCATCCCCCATAAGAGTTTTATCCCTTGGTGGTGAGTCCATACCTGCACTTTTATTTAAATGCACAAGGACTGGTTTTTTTTGTTTGTTTGTTTGTTTGTTTGTTTGAGATGGAGTATTGCTCTGTCACCCAGGCTGGAGTGCAGTGGCATGATCTCGGCTCACTACAACCTCTGCCTCCCAGGTTCAACTGATTTTCCTGCCTCAGCCTACTGAGTAGCTGGGACTACAGGCATGCCCCAACATGCCTGGCTAATTATTTTGCATTTTTAGTAGAGACAGCGTTTCATCATGTTGGTCAGACTGGTCTTGAACTCCTGACCTCAAATTATCTACCTGACTCAAATTATCCAGCCATTCCACCTGGGATCCAAGGATTTTTATAATTTTGAGTTTTACATTTAAGTCTTTAATCCATCTTGAGTTAATTTTTGTATAAGGTGTAAGGAAGGGGTCTGGTTTCCATTTTCTGCATATGGCTAACCAGTTTTCCCATCACCATATATTAAATAGGGAATCTTTTCCCCATTGCTTGTTTTTGTCATGTTTTATAAGGATCAGATGGTTGTAGAGGTGTGGTCTTATTTCTGAGATCTCTATTCTGTTCCATTGGTCTGTGTGTCTGTTGTTGTACCAGTACCATGCTGTTTTGGTTACTATAGCCTTGTAGCATAGTTTGAAATCAGGCAGCATTATACCTCCAACTTTGTTCTTTTGGCTTAGAATTGTCTTGGCTATATGGGCTCTTTTTTGGTTCCATATGAATTTTAAAGTAGCTTTTTCTAAATATGTGAAGAATGTCAATAGTTGTTTAATAGAAATAGTATTGAATCTATTGAATCTATAAGGGTGGACATGGCTCACACCTGTAATCCCAGCACTTTGGGAGGCCAAGGTGGGCAGATCACCTGAGGTCGGGAATTCAAAACCAGCCTGACCAACATGGTGAAACCCTGTCTCTACTAAAAATACAAAATTAGCTGGGCATGGTGACACATGCCTGTAATCCCAGCTACTCGGGAGGCTGAGGCAGGAGAATTGCTTGAACCCAGGAGGCAGAGACTGCAGTGAGCCGAGATTGTGCCATTACACTCCAGCCTGGGCAACAACAGTGAAACTCCATCTCAAAAAACGAAACAAAAAAGCATTGATTCTATATATTATTTTGGGCAGTATGGCCATCTAGGCAATACCATTTAGGACATAGGCACTGACAAAGATTTCTTGATGAAAACATCAAAAGCAATTGTAACAAAAGCAAAAATTGACAAATGGAATTGAATTAAACTAAAGAACTCTGCACAGCAAAAGATACTATCGTCAGAGTGAACAGACAACCTAGAGAATGGGAGAAAATTTTTGCAATCTATCCATCTGACAAAGATCTCATATCCAGAATCTATGAGGAACTGAAACAAATTTACAAGAAAAAAACAACCCCATTAAAAAGTGGGCAAAGGACATGAAGAGACACTTCTCAAAAGAAGACATACATGTGGCCAACAAACATAAAAAAAGCTCAAAATCATTGATCATTAGAGAAATACAAATCAAAACCACAATAAGATACCATCTCATGCCAGTCAGAATGGTGGTTATTAAAAAGTCAAGAAACAACAGATGCTGGTGAGGTTGTGGAGAAATACGAATGCTTTTACACTGTTGGTGGGAATGTAAATTAGTTCAACCATTGTGGAAGACAGTGTGGTGATTCCTCAAAGACCTGGAGGCAGAAATACCATTTGACTCAGCAATCCCATTCCTGGGTATATACCCAAAAGAATATAAATCATTCTATTATAAAGATACATGCACACGTATGTTCATTGCATCACTATTCACAATAGCAAAGACATGGAATCAACCCAGAGGTCTATTAGTGGTAGACTGGATAAAGAAAATGTGGTAATGTGGCACATATACACCACAAAATACTATGCAGCCATAAAAGGGACTGGGGTAATGTCCTTCGCAGGGACATGGATGGAGCTGGAAGCCATTATCCTCAGCAAACTAACACAGGAACAGAAAACCAAACACCGCATGTTCTCACTGATAAGTAGGAGCTAAACAATGAGAGCACACGGACACACTGTGGTCTGCTGGGAGTGGGTGAAGGGAGGGAGAGCATCAAGATAAATACCTAATGCATGTGGGGCTTAATACCTAGGTGACTGGTTGATAGGTGCAGCAAAGTAAACCCGCCTTTGCAAAACTATAACTGAGGAGATTATAAAAGTGAAAGAAATCAGACCTAACTGATTCCATCTTGCTTCTAACCTTTAACCTGTCCTTGTTCATCTTGGGGCCTAGGTCAAACTAACTTTGGGAAGGAATTCAGTTTATGGTTTGACTCTGAAACAAAATTGATAACAGCTCTTTCCTGAAAAACACCCCTTCTTGCCTAGAAACCAGTCTGCCTTTGCAGAACTAGCAAATTAGCTACAAGATTAGAAATTCCAGTTTAGGGGTTGTGCAGCCTCTGGCTCCAAGAGTCTGAACCTCCCCAAATTGCTCCTGGGATAATATCACTATTATAAAACCTAAAGTCAGTGCTTGAGATATTTTGCAGACCCCATACTTGATGGATCAGCTGATACCACACAGACTGGTAATCTGGCTCAACCAGTTCTGCCATCCCACCCAGGAACAGAAGACAGCAAGAAAAACTCACTTGGAACCCTTATGATTCCATTTCCAACCTGACCAATCAGCACTCCCCACTTCCCAAGCCCCTACCCACCAAATCTCTGATCCCTGAATGCTCAGGTAGACTGATTTGATTAATAATACAACTCTGGGGCCAGACGCGGTGGCTCATGCCTGTAATCCCAGCACTTTGGGGGGCCAAGGAGGGTGGATCACCTGAGATCAGGAGTTCGAGACCAGCCTGGCCAACATGGTGAAACCTCATCTCTACTAAAAATATTTTTAAAAGTTAGGCAGGCGTGGTGGTGCACGCCTGTAATCCCAGCTACTCAGGAGGCTGAGGCAGGAGAATTACTTGAATCCCGGAGGCGGAGGTTGCCGTGAGCTGAGATCGCGCCATTGCACTCCAGCCTGGGCTACAAGAGCGAAACTCCATCTCAAAACAAAAACAAAAACAAAAATCAAACGAAACAACAACAAAAAAAAACTCCACTCTCCCGCACAGCGAGCCCAGCATGAATTACTCTTTCTCCATTGCAATTCCCCTGTCTTGATAAATTGGTTCTGTCTAGGCAGCGGGCAAAGTGAACCCCTTGAGCGGTTATGGCACTATGGCACACATTTACCTTTGTAACAAATCTGCACATCCTGCACCTATATCCTGGAACTTAAAATAAAATTAAAATGTAAAAAAAGACTAAATAATAAATGCACAAGGAAAGGGGTATTCCCTTGTGGTGACTACCATTCATTGCAACTTTAACCACCCAGTGGGTTCACCTTACCGGGTGCCTAGAAAGAATCAGTTTATCAAGACAGGGGAATTGCAATGGTGAAAGAGTAATTGACACAGAACCGGGTGTGCAGGGTGACCAGAGTTTTATTGTTACTCAAATCAGTCCCCTGGAACATTCGGAGATCAGAGTTTTTAAGGATAATTTGGGGTATGGGCTCGGAAAGTGGGGAGTGCTGATTGGTTGGGTTGAAGATAAAATCACAGGGGGTGGAAGTGAGTTCTTGCTGACTTCCCTTCCTGGGTGGGATGGCAAAATTGGTTGTGCCAGATAATCAGTCTGGATGATGTCATCTGCTGCATTGGAATGTAGGGCCTGCAAAATATCTCAAGCACTAATCTTAGGTTTTACAACAGTGATGTTATTCCCAGGAGAAATTTGGGGAGGTTTGGACTCTTGCAGCCAGAGGCTGCATGACCCCTAAACTGTGATATCTAATTTTGAAGCTAATTTGTTAGTCCTACAAAGGCAGACTGGTCCCCAGGCAAGAAGGGTTTTTTGGGGAAAGAGCTATTATCCATTTCGTTTCGGAGTTTAAACTATAAACTAAATTCCTTCCCAAGGCTAGTTCGGCCTACACCCAGGAATGAACAAAGGTAGTTTAGAAGTTAGAAGGAAGATGGGGTCGATTAGGTCTGATCTCTTTCATGACATAATTTCCTCAATTATGATCTTTGCAAAGGCGATTTCATAACCACTGTCAGCCACCTCCCAGACTGCAGCCCTCACCAGTGATCCACCAGTCATCACACATAGAAAAGCGTATTGTCTCACAGTCTCACCAGTAATCCCTGGTACCCCTAAAAGCCAAAGAGATCGGGTAATTGATGTAAAAGACAGTAGAGTTTAGACTTGAGAGGAACATGTCCATGACTCTTCAGACTCCACAGGAAGGCAGAAGACCTTAAAAAGGGATGAGTGGTGACTCTTTCTGTGTCCCTTAAGAGGTCTGAGTCATTAGAGTTTCTCTCAGATTTCTTTTCTTCTTCTTCTTCTTTTTTTTTTTTTTTTTGAGATGGAGTTTTGCTCTTGTTGCTCAGGCTGGAGTGCAATGGCTCAGTCTTGGCTCACTGCAACCTCTGCCTCCCGAGTTCAAGCAATTCTCCTGCCTCAGCCTTTCAAGTAGCTGGGATTACAGGCACATGCCACCATGCCCAGCTAATTTTTGTATTTTTAGTAGAGATGGGGTTTCATCATGTTGGTCAGGCTGGTCTTGAACTTCTGACCTCAAGTGATCCACCCGCCTCAGCCTCCCAAAGTGCTGGAATTACAAGCATGAGCCACCACACCAGGCCTAGATTTCTTCACATAGCACTGAAGACAGCAAAGAGGGAGGATCTTGAATATCAGCTTTTAACTAAGCTGACCTCTGTCCATAGAACACCTTTTTAAAAATCCTTTTAAATATCTTATTGTCAGATTTTAGCCAGGACAAACAGCTGAAATTCCTGGATTTTGAACTTTTTTTTTTTTTAAACTGAAGGTACCCTCCCAAGTGACTCACTAAACCAATAAGCCTTAAATAAGGTTATACATTCACCAAGGACACAGGAAGCATCTCCAAAGAGGTGCAAAGCAGTCCTTATAAAATCTAGAACCACCCCAAAAATGGTTCAAAGAAAGGAAGGTTTTGCTCCTTTTTAGCCACAAAAGGAGGATAACCCACATTGATCTGGTCATATTTTTCAGGGTCTCAGCTTCTCAGTTGACCATTTATACACAAGGCCCAAAAGCTCTGTTTGCCCCCACAGATGGAAGAAGACAGGAAACCAAAAGCCGTTCATAGAAGGGGAAGGGATTGATAACAAATGGGTGCTCCAAAAGATCAAAAGTCACACAAATATCAAAACAAATGAACTGGTTCCCTGACTGGGAATTGAACCAAGCCATGGCAGTGAAAGCACAGAATTTTAACTACCAGACTACACGGTGGAGCAGCTCCAAAGCAGGCCATTTGAACTTATGAAGGACTTTAGCTTTGTTTTAGATTCTGGCTCTTCAATTTTGCCAAATTTCTAAGGCTAGCCATGACACTATTGTTTGTCTTCTTAAAAAAATTTTTTTGATCTCCCACAAATACAAATAAGGCAATTGCTTAGAATGAGAGATATCTTTTTAAAATTTAGGAGTCATTCTAATTTAAAGGATCCATCTTTTGGCCACCAATGATTAGACTTTCCAGTGGTGTACTTATTCCAGTAGCAACTCAATCCAGTTATTATAGCAAAAATTATACCAGAGTCCCTACACCCAAGACTAGTCACACAAATATTTTCTCCCATTAATCAACATTTTGCAGAGGAAACAGAAGCAAACAGTGATTTTGGATGGTAATATCTACTCAATCTGTTAACAGTGGAGAGTGTCCAGGTTCTTGGGGTCTTGAAGAAAGAACTGGACAAAATGCACAAACAAAGCAAGGAGGGAATGAAGGGATTTATTGAAAATGAAAGTATACTCCACAGTGTGGGAGCAGGCCTGAGCACAGGGGCTCAAAGACCCCATTACAGAGTTTTTGTGGATGTTGAGGATTCCATTGGTTACTTGGGGTATGGCTTATGTAAATGGAGAGGATGAAGTAAAGTTATAAAGTCATTTACTTGGCCTATGTCCTATGGAGAGGATATTTCCTGTCATAGCTAAAGTGTGAATCAGCCTTATGTTCCCTGCCTCCAGACCCTACTTTCCTGCCTCATCTTCCCCCTGAGAGATGTGATCCCCATAAATATTTATGGGAGGCAGAGGGACCAATGGTCTTTTTTTATGTAACCGCTTCATGCTGGCTTTGGACATAGTCCCTAACTATTGGGGATCACGTATCTCTTGCCCTTCTCGGTCTGGTGGAGGCAGGGTTGGTAGCTCCCTGATGGTCAGGGGTGGTGTCTTCACCTGGAACTGGCTGGAACCTTTGTTACATGATCATCTGAAGCTTGATGATCTCTAGGTGAGAAGAAATGAATTTGGTAAAAAATTTTAATGGGAACTTCAGGGAGTGGATACCTATGCTGTCAGAAATGTTTTTTATAGAGATTTGCAGGAGAAAAAACAAACCCTGGTCTATTTTAGAATCTATGTGTTTCTTTAAATTCTTAGCATGAGCAACTCCATTTTGGTTTGGCTTGGTTTGTTGGGGCCTACTGCATGAGTTTAGTCCAAAGCAATGGATTCCCATAATTTTGTTTAAAAAAATTTCCCCTTTTTAGTCATGCTCTCACTTAGGTGAGAGTGTAACCAAAACTTAGGGCCTTAGTGCCACTCTCAGTTACCAACATTTTGAGTTTCTGGTCTCAGCACATCATTTATAGGTGTCTTCACGGTTGCACATTTTTTTAAGCTCCTGTTATTCCCCTTGAAGAGAGACTATATGACATTCTAGAGATGGTGCATGCAAGCATTTAAAACCTTTGAGAGAATACAGCACACCAGGGAGACTATTATTACAACTATTGGGAGGATAATACCAAGAGTTTGGAGTATGCGCCTTACCCAAGGTCCCCATAAACTGAAACTCCTAAAATAAAATCGATCAAAGAATGAGCTAAAGAGTTTACTTGCTTAACTCAGCAAATTCTTTGTCAATCCCTTACCACTGAATTTCTGTAATCTTCATTTGATGTATTTCTGAATAGGACAGAAGTGCCAGCAGCTACACAGGTACTTTTCTGTTTAGCTAATTCTATTGTTTAGCATAACTTTCACAAGACAATTTAAAGTCTGTTGTGTAACTGTATGCTTTACAGTAGAATTTGCTGTACAGCATATCAGCAGGATACATTTCTAATCATTGCTTCTTTTACTGTAAACCATGGAAAAAGGACCTAACAAATGATGCCCTTTTAGAAGAGTGAAAGCCTTCTGGCATTGTTTTCTTTAACCCATGATGTGGGTAAACAGGAGTGAACTAGTGTTTTGTTTTTGACTGATTATGAGGAAACATATGTACCATTAACGTTTCTTACCTACATTGGGCCTTTATTCTTTATCAATCAAAGTATAAGGTAATCCATGTATAAGGCTGGCTGCAAACTCCTTCACAAATAAAAGTACACCCCATTAGTGCACAAAACAGACCCCTTTTTCACTTCCACTCTTCATAGAGGCATAAGCAAGAAAAAACATTCAAGATAAGAGTTTCATGACAATAGAAGTCTTAATCTGTGAATTTGGGAAAAGCTGTTCACATCGAGGATGCCATCTTCTTCTTAGAAAAAATTTCCCTCATTAGCTTTACCTCAAGGGTTCCAATGAGTGCATAGTTCCAAAAGTGTGGAGGGACCCTTCTCGGTTGCAAGACCATGAACCTAAAGCCCAAAATCCCAAAGTCTTGTTGTAGTGTGGATGGCAAGGAGAGTATGTCTCTGATGTTTCCAGATGATTCAAACTGTAAAAAGCTAGTTTTTACCTGGTGAAAAATACACTGTAGCATAATAATCTACTGTTATAACATCAACCCTCTTGCAGGGGAAAGCTTTTATACAACCAGAAAAATTGCATTAAAAGTAACAATTGAATGAAATCCCTTTATAAAATGTTTAAATGGCCCACCAGGTGACCAAATGTACCTGAAGCTTTAATTGTTTTCCCAGGAATATGGGATCAAGCATTAGTTATAAACTATTTCAAACAATTTCAGTATTAGCTGGTTTAACATGAAAGTATTTTCTTGATATTTAAGTTTTTGTTTTACTTGGGTTAGTAGCTTTGTACAAGGAAATTTGGTTATTACTGTGGTACATAATAACTGTAATTGTGATTAGTAGTATATACTTAGACATTAGAATTTTAGAAATTCCATCTAATTTTGGAATATATATTAGTATTATTCACAAAAATATAACCTAAATAATATTGAACATTATTTTGGCAATCCCATGTACCTAAACACATCAAATAATCCTTTTTACCTCTTTTCTGGATGTTTTCAGGGGCCTTTTGATCCATCCAGAAAGCCAGGCATTAGGAAAGACAATTTTGAAATGGAAGTTTGATTTTGGAATTCCAGATTATGGTTAATTATTTATTTTGCCAAAATAATGACAGAAATTTTAAAGAAGCAAGAACCTTTTATAACCTTAAAAGACATACACACACACACACGCATTCTACTGTTCTTACACACCTTGCATGTAAAACTGTTTCTAATAGTCTTAATTGCATGTTACAATGGCAACTCTTAGAAATTTTAACTTTAATGTAGTAAAACCTGGTAAGTTATGTTCTGATAAGGTTTGACTCTTGCCAGCATAGCTAGGGCATGGCCAACTCCATGTGCGTGTCCCCAGGTCTTACCTAGCTGGAAAGCAGTCAAGTTAAACAATTTTCAAAAGCCAAAGAAGCAGTTTATGACCTTAAAGCATTTAGCAAACCAATGTTTGAACATAATTTAGAACACATTTACATTTTGAAGGCAATTGTATTTTACCAATAATCTTTAAAACCATCTTTATTTCCCAAAGATTGCTAAAGTCAAGTGAACTAAAAAGCATTACACTTTCTATTTTTCTGACAAAATATTTAAGTTCTTATTACTAAACCAATTAATTTAAAACTTCACAGAGGAGATTAACCAGTTTACACAGAGCAAAAGAGGTAAGAGACTCACTGGTAAGATATTCTTACCCTGCTGGGCCTAAACTGTAGACCCTGGCCAACAGATGAAATGAGTAGTCAGACACAGGCATAGAGTGTAAGAGCAGCTAGGTGATTGTCTCACTCTAGTGGCCAGAGAGGAGCTCAGGAGCTCCTTGCTTTTATTCAGTGTAGATACAATGCCAAAAACCTGGAGCCAACACAACCTGCAGGTAATTAACATTTGTTGTTCCCCTGTCAGGGAATGCATGAATGATCAAAGATCAGTTCCTGGTCAACATAAGTAAACAAGCCTGTTTAAGACAAATTTCCCCACACTCCCTTGTACCTACTCCTTGCCCTCTGCCTCAGGGTTATAGAACAGCTGCCTTCAGCTATTCTCCCCCAGGGTTCTACAGAACCTGCCAACCTTTCAGAGGTTTGCGTCCTTTCCCTATAGTTTTTCTACCACTGTGACTGATCTCCTACGTCTCTCCCTTTTCTGTTTTTTGCATCAGGTTTTGTTGATTGAGGCATATAGATGTGCACAGTGATAACCTTGACAGGTGCAGCAGTTACAGCTCATGTTCCAGCTTTGCATCCTAGAACCAGTAAATAACATAGACAAACATCAGTATAATCAGTTTTGTTCTTTTCCAGTCAAGGAGTGATATGTAGTGTTACTTGGCACCTCAGTCCAATGTATGCCATTACTGATGGACCCCACTGGGGGCATGTCAGTCCTTCCCAGCCGATCAGTCACATTGTTAGAGGCTGGGAAGGGGGTGTCTGCCCAAGTAGCAGGGTTGAAAAAAGGTGGATCTAGAAGATGGACCCAATAGGCTGTAGCAGGTACAGGTGGCAGGCAAAGTAAGATAATAAAAAAGGTTAATACCCTATGAGAGTTGCAATGTACAACAGAAAACATAGCTAGGAACAAATTATCTGGAGTGAATGGTGTCTGTGTCTGGCACAGGATTTGCTTGGCCTCCTGAGTTGTCTTCTTCAGCATCCCCCAGGTAATGTATGGGGCCTGTGTCATCCAAGGAAGCTGCATCGTCCAGGCTCGTGGGTCCTGCAGGGTGGGTCATTTTCTTCATTTCTGGTACCAGATTGGGTGCCAGTCATGCCATGGTAAGGTTTGATGCACTGTGCTGAAATCCAAAGAGGACCTCAGGGGATGTGAACACAAGCATATCCTCTTCCCCACATTAGCAAATCATTTGGCCCACACCATACACTACTATTTACATTTCCATAAAACTGAAGGTTTTATATCTTGAATGTTTTTTGCAAAGTGCTTTTCCATAGTTGATTGAAATTAATCATCTAAATTTAAGAAATTAAGGGTAAATAAGGCTTGTACCAATAGTATTGCAGGATCTTTACTCATATTCCCCCTTTTTTGTTTTCTGAGCATGTTTTTAAGGGTAAAATGGGCACATTCCACTACGGCCTGTCCTTGGGGTTATATGGGATACCTGTGGAATGTTGGACCTTCCATTGTTGACACAATTGTTGAAATTGTGAGCTGGTGTAAGCCAGACCACTATCAGTTTTAATCTTTGTGGGCCACCCCATAAACACAAAGGTTAAGAGATGTTTAATGACATATCAGGCTGACTCTTTAGGAAGAGCATGAGCACTAATTAGGTGGGAATTGGTATCAATGGATACATGTACATATCTTAGTTTTCCAAATTCAGGGATATGCATAACATGATTTACCATAACTGACTAGCTTCTAGTCCTCTAGGGTTAACACCTGTTGAAGGGGGGGAACGTGCCTGTGAGATGGCAATCTGGGCACTGTAAAATAATTTGTTTTGCTAGTCTTTGGCTAAGTTGAAATTGTTTAGATAAATTTCTCCAATTCTGATGAAGAAACAGATGTGATTGTGTGGCTTGGTCAAGTAGTGACATCATGACCTGCAAATCTGCTTGATCATTGCCATGAGCCAGGGGGCCAGGTAGTGAGCTGTGAGCCTGAATGTGCGTGATAAAGACAAGATGTGTTCATTGAATTAGCAATTGCTGAAGTCAAAGAAAAAGGGGACTCAGGGTGGGCTCAAGAGTAGACTTAATGAGGGCTGTTTCAAGGTTTTGCAATAAATAAACAGAGTAAGCAGAGTCACTAACAATATTGATGGGCTGAGCGGAAAAGGTTTCCAGGGCCAATATTAGGGCTTCAACCTCAGTTCTCTGAGTGCTAGTAAATCCAGATTGAGTAAGGGAGTTATGCAGTTCCCACCAGATAGCTGCTTTTCCATTTTTACCAGAGCCATCAGTAAAAAGCATTAAAGTGTTAGGTATGGGGGAGTGAACTACTTTTGTAGGTGTAACTACAGGAGTATGAAATAAGAACTGGAGCCGTTTATCAGCAGAAAGAGCATGTTCTAAATGGCCCACATAATCAGAGAGTGCGATCTGAAGGTCTAGAGATAGGGGCAGGACTGCTTCAAATTGTTTTTTACTTAAGGGTATTCTTATGATGTCAGGGTCATAACCTTGCAACTGATTGAAAATTGTCTGCTATGGCGTCAATTAATCCTTTCATAAATGGGCGAGCAGCTCTGGTTTCTCTAAAGCTTTTTCTTTTTTCTCTGTAAGTGTTGAAAGTAATGAATTCATGTACCCGATTGCCTTGTTGATCTTGCATCACCAGGCAGGCCAAGAGCTCCCCTTCTAATACCGCTTGCTTAAGACAGGATCCCATAACTGTAATGTATCCCTTGCCTTCTTTCCAATTTATTGGGGAAGGGGGTTCAGGGAAAATCTCCATCTCCTCTGTGGCACCTTTACCCCGTAACAGTGGGGCTGAGGGAGAAGGAGGAGGTGGTAAGGTATATGATGGTCCCTCTTCCCTTCCCTTTTTAGGCTCTTCTGTGTAGAACAGGGCCAAAGCAGCCTTAATTAAGGCCCATAACATTAAAGATGTTACTGGGACCCATTGTCCTTGTACATGATGTCATTTAAGATTTCTTCCCACTTGTTCCCAGAGCTCCAGGTCTAGCATGCCTTCTTCTGGGAACCATGGGTTATGGGAAACAACAGTCAGCATTAGGTCCCTTAATTGGGCCTCTGAGACTGTGGCTCCACTAGCTTTAAGCAGCTGTTTCAATACTTTTATATACTGCTGCTGTTGAGCTGATAACTGTTGTCCCATTGTGTCCAGAATTGGTGGGTTTTTGGTCTCACTGACTTTAAGAATGAAGCCACGGACCCTTGTGGTGAGTGTTACAGTTCTTAAAGATGGTGTGTCCGGAGTTTGTTCCTTCAGATGTTCAGACGTGTCTGGAGTTTGTTCCTTCAGATGTTCAGACATCTCTAGAGTTTCTTCCTTCTGGTGGGTTTGTGGTTTCGCTGACTTCAATAGTGAAGCTGCAGACCTTCATGGCGTTACAGCTCTTAAAAGCAACACATCTGAAGTTGTCCATTCCTTCTGGTGGGTTCGTGGTCTCGCTGGCTTCAGGAGTGAAGCTACGGACCTTCACGATGATTGTTACAGCTCTTAAAGGCAGTGCATCTGGAGTTGTTCATTCCTTCCATCCGGAGTTGTTTGTCCCTCCTGGTGGGTTTGTGGTCTCGCTGGCTTCAGGAGTGAAGCTGCAGACCTTCACAGTGAGTGTTACAGCTCTTAAAGGTGGGGTGGACCCAAAAAGTGAGCAGCAGCAAGATTTATTGCAAAGAGCAAAAGAGCAAAGCTTCCACAGCGTGGAAGGGGACCAGAGCAGGTAGCTGCTGCTGGCTTGGGCAGCCTGCTTTTATCCCCTTATCTGGCCCCACCTACATCCTGCTGATTGGTCCATTTTACAAAGAGCTGATTGGTCTGTTTTACAGAGAGCTGATTGGTCCATTTTGACAGGGTGCTGATTAGTGCCTTTACAATCCCTGAGCTAGACACAGACTGCTGATTGGTGCATTTACAATCCTCTAGCTAGACATAAAAGTTCTCCAAGTCCCCACTAGATTAGCTAGACACAGAGCACTGATTGGTACGTTTACAAACCTTGAGCTAGAGGCTGAGTGCTGACTGGTGCATTTACAGTCCTCTAGCTAGACATAAAAGTTCTCCAAGACCCCACCCGACTCAGGATCCCAGCTGGCTTTGTCTAGTGGATCCCCTGCCAGGGCTGTGGGCGGAGCTGCCCACCAGTCCCACACCACGTGCCTGCACTCCTCAGCCCTTGGGTGGTCGATGGGACCCAGTGCCGCGGAGCAGGGGGTGGTACCTGTCAGAGAGGCTCTGGCCACATGGGAGCCCACCATGGGGGGCTTGGGCACGGCAGGCTACAGGTCCCAAGCCCTGCCCCGCAGGGAGGTAACAAAGGCCCAGCGAGAATTCGAGCGCGATGCAGGTGGGGTGGCATTGCTGGAGGACCCAGCGCACCCTCTGCAGCTGCTGGCCTGGGTGCTAAGCCCCTCACTGCCTGGGGCCAGTAGTGCCGGCCAGCTGCTCTGAGTGTGGGGCCTGCAGAGCCCGCACCCACCCAGAACTCACGCTGGCCTGCGAGCACCTTGCGCAGCCTCAGTTTCTGCCTATGTCTCTCCCTCCACACTTTCCCGCAAGCAGAGGGAGCCGGTTCTGGCCTCGGCCAGCCCAGAGAGGGACTCCCACAGTGCAGTGGTGGGCTGAAGGGCTCCTCAAGCATGGCCAGAGTGGGTGAAAAGGCCAAGGAGGTGCCCAGAGCAAGTGAGGGCTGCCAGCATGCTGTCACTTCTCACCATCATGAAACCCTAGCTTGCAAATCCCCTCAAACTTGGAAATCCCCAACGGGCACCAATTACTCACTGCGCAGTCACTTCACTTTCATTTTCGAGGGTTCCATTGTGATCCATTGCAGCATTCCTCTCATGGGGTACCACCTGCCAGGCCTGTGCTGCAGACCCTGGCTGATGGATGAAATGAGTACTCAGACACAGGTATGCAGTGTAAGAGCAGCTAGGTGGCTGCCTGGCTCTAGTGGCCAGAGAGCAGCCCTGAGAAGCTGGAGCTGCTTGCTTTTATTCAGTGCAGGCACAATGCCGAAAACCTGGAGCCAACACAACCTGCAGGTAATTAACATTTATTGTTCCCCTTTCAGGGAACATCATGCACATGGATGATGAAAGTTCAGCTCCTGGTCAACATATGTAAACAAGCTGTTTAAGATAAATTCCCCCACATTCCCTTGTACTTACTCCTTGCCATCTGCTTCAGGGTCATAGAACAGCTGTCTTCAGCTATTCTGCCCCAAAGCCATGCAGAACCATCCAACCTTTCCGAATATTTGTGTCTTTTCTCTACAGTTTTTCCACCACTCTGACTGATCTCCTATGTTACCCTTTTGCCAGCATGCCAGGTTTCTGGGTTTTTTTCTCCCTGAGTGGCCCTGGCAACCCTGTTTGACTATATGTAAACAAACACAATGCCATGAATTAAGAATATTCATAGATATTTTACAAATTTTGGAGAAACTAGTTAGAGAGAGAAATATGACTCAAATTCTATTTGTAAGGGTATACTCAACATACATAAAGTAGCCTAAAATCTGAAGCCTAAATCTGAAAGTAACCTAAAGAAGCCAAAAATCTGAAAAGTTAGTTTAAGGATAAAAAGCTGGTGTGCTCCATTAATTCCTGCAGCCTTACAAAGTAGCTCAGGAATTCCAGACAAAAGGAATGAATGACAACTTGCTAGGAATGCATAGGAAACAAAATAAACTATTCACAGAACCAAATAAAAGCCTTCCACTAGCATGATTTTTTATATATGGATACACAAGCAAAGCCAGAGGAGAATAGACAGCCAACAAATGAACACTAGAAGCAAAAATAAACACAAAAAAACCAAACCTAAATTTTCATACTCAATTTGCCCTGAAGGCTACAGTGTTACATAGGGCCCCCAAAACCCCACATATTGAATACTTTAATGTGCAATTCAATATCCTTAAGTTCATCAATATCATTATACATTCTGTGCAATCAAGAAATTCACTGTAGGCACATGACCAATAAGTACTCTAGCACTATCCACACAAAACAGTAAACGTAGTGTGAAGCAATGCAAACATGTATGTGAAATTTGGCTCCATGCTAAATCCAGCTTCATGCTTAACTATACTAAAAAAGAATTGCCAAACTGCCAATGCATTTTTACAATATTTCTTACTTTAATCAACACTAAGAGTTTTAGCTATGAAAACGTTAATTAGCCAAATGTTTCCAATTCTTTATCATGTTTTGAAGAATATTTTATTATTTAAACTTTTTCCACTCCTTTCTCCCCTATTTAATGATTCCTTACTATACTGTCTCATAAATAACCTTCACAAATCTGTAATTTGAACTAACTTTTAGATAACTTCTGAATTAGACAAAAGTACTATTTTTCCACTAATAACAGAATGCTTTATGGCACATTTTGTATGCAGAATTACGTGTTAACTAGAATTTTATCCTTAGTAACCTACAACTTTAGTGAAACCCTAAAACTCAAGAAATCCTGAACTATTAGACACAGGCATTTATACATAAGAACAACTCCACAATTTTAGAAATATTCCTTCATATTACAACCCGTTTTAAATTGGAAAAGACCCAGCTATCAAATGAACATTAAAAATAACTTTAAGATTTTAATTTACACAAAGTTTACCTAAAACAATTATCCTATTCACTGTACTTAATTTTTTATTTTTAACAAGGGAGACAGGAGACATCAATCAACATATGTAAAACAAACATTGGTTTGGTCCCGAAAGGCAGGACAACTCTAGGCCAGGAGGGGGCTCAGAGGCTTTCAGATCACAGGCGGGAAACAAACGGTTGCATTCTTTTGAGTTTCTGATTAGTCTTTCCAAAGGAAGCAATCAGATATGCATTTATCTCCGTGAGACTTTGAATAGAATGGGAGGCAGGCTCACACCAAGCAACTTCCAGCTTGAATTAATACTGATGTTTAAAAATATCAGCCAGCCACTGTGGCTCACGCCTGTCCACTTTGGGAGGCTGAAGCAGGTGGATCACGAGGTCAGGAGTTTGAGACCAGCCTGCCCAATATGGTGAAACCCCAACTCTACTAAAAATGTAAAAATTAGACAGGCATGGTGGCACACATCTGTAGTCTCAGTTACTTGGGAGGCTAAGGCAGAAGAATTGCTTGAACCCAGGAAGTGGACATTGCAGTGAACTGAGATCACACCACTGCACTCCAACCTGGCAACAGAGTGAGATTACGTCTAAAACAAACAAACAAACAAAAAACCCAACAGGCCAGGCATGGTGGCTCATGCCTGTAATTCTAGCACTCTGGGAGGCTGAGGCCAGTGGATCACTTGAGGTCAGGAGTTTGAAACCAGCAAGGCCAACATGGTGAAACACTATCTCTATTAAAAATTCAAAAAAATAGCTGGGTGTGGCGGTGGGTGCCTATAATTCCAGCTACTTGGGAGGCTGAGGCAGTGGAATTCCTTAATCCTGGGAGGCAGAAGTTGCAGTGAGCCAAGATCGCATCACTGCAGTCCAGCCTGGGCAACAGAGCAAGACTCCATCTCAAAAAAAAAAAAAAAAAAATCTAGCAAAGGCAAACATAAAATTCAGACAAACTGTATGCTGACAACTCTGCAGGCCTTTCTATTTTTATTCCACCAATAATTTTAAAGCAAGCTTGTTTAATAAAATTATGCTTAAGTCACATGAACTTAAAAATTGCTTAGGCTTATTTACTTGATTTACGAGTGTTCTTTTACTTATAAGCCAATTTGGTAGACACAACATATAATAAGTGTACATACAAATAAACATATCTAGACATGTATACACACACATAAAAGAAGATCCAATAGCTTGGAATCTTAGCCATGAGATAGCAACACAAGCTTGCCAGTTTTACTTTGCCTCAATAGATAATCCAAGAAAGGCTGTGAACCAAAGTTTTGGGTAAAGCAGTCTCCATGGCAGTTTGTTTTTTAAAGGCTAAACCTCCCCAGACTCCAAGGAGCATGGGGGCCAAAGAGTATCAAAGTAGGGTGTCACACGTTAACCAGGCCCCCTGCTTAGAACAGCAGCACAAAACACCCGGATACATGCAATGCCATCCCACTTTCCCATTAGACAGTAAACTTCAGATTCTAAGCAATTTTGGGGCCAAGCAGCATTGCAACTGTGAGACAAAATTCTAAGAAGGGTTTAATACTAGATCTCAGAACCTCTACCAACAGTGTCCTCTTTGGAGAGTTTGAGGTCCTGAGGATCCCCCAGAGCATCCTCCTATGGGGTCCAATCTTAGAGTTCCAGACATCTCTGGCCTTACTTAGGTGGACACCAGTGCCACTTTCCATGCAGTTCCCCCAGAGCCTACTATGAGCTTTCCTTTGGTACCTGGGTGTAATCTCTGACTTTTTGCATCCTTATAATTTGATAAGGCCATACTTTCCCATGCTTTCCATTCCATGAACTTTAATGATAGGAACTGGAAGTTGGGTGTGTTTCCTTTGCCCTTAGTCAGTTGAATAAGGGAAAGGAAGAATTTAGCATAAGAAAAGAAGGTTTAAGTCACCTGAAACATGTATGAGTTTGCTCCAAGCTGTGCCTCATAGGAATCAAGGACCATGCACAGAAATGATTTTTTTTTTAAATGGTCCTTTCCCCTTCAGGGAGCGTGATTGTTCCCATTTGTTCCTAGGCCTTTGGGCAATACCAACAAGTGACCTCAGCCAATTGCCCAAAATTTCCAAAGAGCTACTAGGAAACAGCCACTCAAAGACTGAAAAAGACCCAGGTTTCTTAAACAAATTGGCAGTGGCGGTCAGGTTATCCACACGGAAACCCCTTAGTTTCACTGGCCATGGTCAGAGGCCTGCAGTTGCTTCTAGGTTTAGGTGCTGCCCACCAAGCGTCCTGGTTTGAAAAGGAAAAGAGATTTCTCTGTATGGAGCTGAAAGGAGAAGGAGAAAGGAGAAGAATAAATCGATGCTTTGGGCTTACCTCGTCCTCTGGGGTAGCTCACCAAAATATGTTAACGGTGGAGGGTGTCCAGGTTCTTGCCATCTTGAACAAAGAATTGGACAAAACACACAAACAAAGCAAGGAAGGAATGAAGGGATTTATTGAAAATGAAAGTACACTCCACAGTGTGGGAGCGGGCCTGAGCATAGGGGCTCAAAGGCCCCGTTACAGAATGTTAGGGAGTTTAAATACCCTCTAGAGGATTCCATTGGTTACTTGGGGTAACCCTATTGTTAGGTATGAGTTCTAAATTTCTTTTCAAAGAATTAACATGTCAGTATGTTCAATTCTTTGCCTTCTACTTTTAAGCTTAACTTCCTCATAAAGCAACCCTTTTTGATTACCTACTCCACCCTGACTCATTCTGATCACCTGCTCCACCCTAACTCATTTCCATCACCTGCTCCACCCTAACTCATTCCAATTACCTGCTCCACTCTGACTCATTCCAATTACCTGCTACCTGCTCTGCCCCGACTACCGCCACAGCATTCACCCCCTCATTCTCTTTAAATTAGCCAATCGGAATTAATTTAGCCTGTGCAGTCTAACCCTAGCCAATAGGGGAATGACACAGCAGCAGGGACCATGTGCGTCAGGGATAAGAACCCCGTCCCCTCCCTTGTCCAAGTGTGCACTCACCATTTCTCCATCTGTAAGGGTGCACCCTTCTATAGAAGTAACTTGCCTTGCTGAGAATTAAAAAGAAAATTTTTTATTCGAGTGCTATTTCTTTTGTGGCACCAAAACTCTATATATAACAATTTGGGTGCTCATCTGGGATTACATTTCCCTCCTGGAGGGTCTTTGGTTCTATCTCCTGAGGAGGCACGCCCCACCCCCTTGTGGTGGCCTCAGGAGTGAGAAATCAAGACCCACCCAGTGTGAAGAATAACCCCAGCTCTCAGCAATGGGCGGGGTGGGGGTGGGGGGAACTGACCAGTGACCTAGTTTGAAGGATCATCACACACTGCAGTGACAACTCTGTTCACAGACCAAACAAGGAGAAGCTGCAGGAACCAATAAAGTACCTCCTTGGTGGCCAGATTCTGGAGGGCTCAGTGTGTGAATGATCACAAACAACCCTGCTTGCGGTGTTGTGTTGTTCATGTGAATGGTGACAAGTCCTACTGCTGGACCGAGTGAGTGGGCGTTCTCCGCGGTTCCATAGCTACCTCATATGGCTTAGGGCAGGTCCTGCTGTGGGATTTATACCAGCACACCAACACTAAGAAGTGCCTAATTCTCCCTTGAGGAAGCAGCCAGAGAGAACAGCACAAGTGGGAAGTGTGCAAAGGACCTTCAGCGGGGGAAAGGAAGGAAACAGATCAACCTCCCAGGACAAGTAAGGCAAGACACCTCCTAGTTTAAGGGGTTGAGCCTTACAGGACAGGCAAGACACCTCCTGGTTTGAGGGGTTGAGTCTTCCCGGGCAGGCAAGGCGAGACATCCCTGGTGAGAGGTTGAGCCTTCTGCTAATTTAAAGGGTTGAACCTCATACAGCCCTTTCTTTCCTTTCTTCTCAGGGGAAGAAAGAGTAACTCCACTGTCCCAAATACATTCAATCTGTAGCAACAACTGCTTTACTAACAGAAGAAAGTATGAGGCTATTCTGTTTTGTTTTGTTTTTTTTTTTAAAGTGATTCAACATTAACCACTGAAAATTCCCTTAACCCAGCAGGTTTCCTAACACGGGATCTAAACCTTAATTACTGCACAAAGGTCAGACCAGACCTAGGAGGAACTCCCTTCAGGACCGGACGATAGATGGTTCCTCCCGGGTGATTGAGGGAAAAAACACAATGGTTATTCAGTAAGTGATAAGGAAACTCTTGTAGAAGCAGAGTTAGGAAAATAGCCTAATAATTGGTCTGTTCAAATGGGTGAGCTGTTTGCACTCAGCCAAGCCTTAAAGTACTTACAGGAAGGAACCATCTACACCAATTCTAAGTTAATTTGGACTAAACAAGTCTTACTAATGGCAAAGAATAATTGAAATCCCAAACTTACAAGGTTTTCAACAAAAGTAAAGTTTGCTAAAAGTTAACAGTGTAACATGTATTATCCTAACTTCTAATCTTATGGCCTTAGGCAGTCTAGTCCACAGACATCAAGAAAGTCCATTTTGGAAAAGAATGGTTATCATCTTTATGGAAAAAAAAAAAAAAAAAGGGTGGGGGGAAGAATTTATATAAAAAGAATGTTACATGGTAAATTATTGTCCTAAAATAACCTAACTGGTTGTTTAAAGAAAGGGATGTTTGCAACAAGTCAGAAGGTTGAAGCATGTCGAAGATTGTGAAAGTTGTGGGGGAAAAAAAAGTTATAAAAGGGAATTTGTGCAAGAAATGTTGTATAATTTAGAAGTAATTAGGCCTCCTGAATGTAAAACTATTGAAGAAACAGTTTATGTGCAAGGTGTATAAGGAAAGTAAAATATACTTTTGATAAGAGGATTATAAGGAGGCATAAGAATGTGGATTTTAATCCAGTCTGTCACTGATGGACATTTGGGTTGATTCCAAGTCTTTGCTATTGTGAATAGTGCCACAATAAACATACGTGTGCATCTGTCTTTATAGCAGCATGATTTATAATCCTTTGGGTATATACCCAGTAATGGGATGGCTGGGTCATATGGTACATCTAGTTCTAGATCCTTGAGGAATCGCCATACTGTTTTCCATAATGGTTGAACTAGTTTACAATCCCACCAACAGTGTAAAAGTGTTCCTATTTCTCCACATCCTCTCCAGCACCTGTTGTTTCCTGACTTTTTAATGATTGCCATTCTAACTGGTGTGAGATGGTATCTCATTGTGGTTTTGATTTGCATTTCTCTGATGGCCAGTGATGATGAGCATTTTTTCATGTGTCTGTTGGCTATATGAATGTCTTCTTTTGAGAAATGTCTGTTCATATCGCATTGGGAGTTATACCTGATGTAAATGACAAGTAGTTGGGTGCTGACGAGTTGATGGGTGCAGCACAGCAACATGGCACAAGTATACATATGGAACAAACCTGCACGTTATGCACATGTACCCTAGAACTTAAAGTATAATAATAATAAAATAAAATAAATAAAAATTTTAAAAAAAGAAAAAAAAAAAAAAGAATGTGGATTTTTACCTACATAAAAAAGTTTTAAGGGCGGAGCAAGATGGCCGAATAGGAACAGCTCCAGTCTCCAACTCCCAGCACAAGCGACACAGAAGACCGGTGATTTCTGCATTTTCAACTGAGGTACTGGGTTCATCTCACGGGGGAGTGCCGGACGATCGGTGCTGGTCAGCTGCTGCAGCCCGACCAGCGAGAGCTGAAGCAGGGCGAGGCATTGCCTCACCTGGGAAGCGCAAGGGGGAAGGGAATCCCTTTTCCTAGCCAGGGGAACTGAGACACACAACACCTGGAAAATCGGGTAACTCCCACCCCAATACTGCGCTTTAAGCAAACAGGCACACCAGGAGATCATATCCCACACCTGGCCGGGAGGGTCCCACACCCACGGAGCCTCCCTCATTGCTAGCACAGCAGTCTGTGATCTACCGGCAAGGCAGCAGCCAGGCTGGGGGAGGGGCGCCCGCCATTGCTGAGGCTTAAGTAGGTAAACAAAGCCGCTGGGAAGCTCGAACTGGGTGGAGCTCACAGCAGCTCAAGGAAACCTGCCTGTCTCTGTAGACTCCACCTCTGGGGACAGGGCATAGTAAACAATAACAAACACAGCAGAAAACACTGCAGACGCAAACGACTCTGTCTGACAGCTTTGAAGAGAGCAGTGGATCTCCCAACACGGAGGCTGAGATCTGAGAAGGGACAGACTCCCTGCTCAAGTGGGTCCCTGACCCCTGAGCAGCCTAACTGGGAGACATCCCCCACTAGGGGCAGTCTGACACCCCACACCTCACAGGGTGGAGTACACCCCTGAGAGGAAGCTTCCAAAGCAAGAATCAGACAGGTACACTCGCTGTTCAGAAATATTCTATCTTCTGCAGCCTCCGCTGCTGATACCTGGGCAAACAGGGTCTGGAGTGGACCTCAAACAATCTCCAACAGACCTACAGCTGAGGGTCCTGACTGTTAGAAGGAAAACTATCAAACAGGAAGGACACCTACACCAAAACCCCATCAGTACATCACCATCATCAAAGACCAGAGGCAGATAAAACCACAAAGATGGGGAAAAAGCAGGGCAGAAAAGCTGGAAATTCAAAAAATAAGAGCACATCTCCCCGGGCAAAGGAGCGCAGCTCATTGCCAGCAACGGATCAAAGCTGGACGGAGAATGACTTTGACGAGATGAGAGAAGAAGGCTTCAGTCCATCAAATTTCTCAGAGCTAAAGGAGGAATTACGTACCCAGCGCAAAGAAACTAAAAATCTTGAAAAAAAAGTGGAAGAATTGATGGCTAGAGTAATTAATGCAGAGAAGGTCATAAACGAAATGAAAGAGATGAAAACCATGACACGAGAAATATGTGACAAATGCGCAAGCTTCAGTAACCGACTCAATCAACTGGAAGAAAGAGTATCAGCGATTGAGGATCAAATGAATGAAATGAAGCGAGAAGAGAAACCAAAAGAAAAAAGAAGAAAAAGAAATGAACAAAGCCTGCAAGAAGTATGGGATTATGTAAAAAGACCAAATCTACGTCTGATTGGGGTGCCTGAAAGTGAGGGGGAAGATGGAACCAAGTTGGAAAACACTCTTCAGGATATCATCCAGGAGAACTTCCCCAACCTAGTAGGGCAGGCCAACATTCAAATCCAGGAAATACAGAGAACGCCACAAAGATACTCCTCGAGAAGAGCAACTCCAAGACACATAATTGCCAGATTCACCAAAGTTGAAATGAAGGAAAAAATCTTAAGGGCAGCCAGAGAGAAAGGTCGGGTTACCCACAAAGGGAAGCCCATCAGACTAACAGCAGATCTCTCGGCAGAAACTCTCCAAGCCAGAAGAGAGTGGGGGCCAATATTCAACATTCTTAAAGAAAAGAATTTTAAACCCAGAATTTCATATCCAGCCAAACTAAGTTTCATAAGTGAAGGAGAAATAAAATCCTTTACAGATAAGCAAATGCTTAGAGATTTTGTCACCATTAGGCCTGCCTTACAAGAGACCCTGAAGGAAGCACTAAACATGGAAAGGAATAACCGGTACCAGCCATTGCAAAAACATGCCAAAATGTAAAGACCATTGAGGCAAGGATGAAACTGCATCAACTAACGAGCAAAATAACCAGTTAATATCATAATGGCAGGATCAAGTTCACACATAACAATCTTAACCTTAAATGTAAATGGACTAAATGCTCCAATTAAAAGACACAGACTGGCAAACTGGATAAAGAGTCAAGACTCATCAGTCTGCTGTATTCAGGAGACCCATCTCACATGCAGAGACATACATAGGCTCAAAATAAAGGGATGGAGGAAGATTTACCAAGCAAATGGAGAACCAAAAGAAGCGGGGGTTGCAATACTAGTCTCTGATAAAACAGACTTTAAACCATCAAAGATCAAAAGAGACAAAGAAGGCCATTACATAATGGTAAAGGGATCAATTCCACAGGAAGAGCTAACTATCCTAAATATATATGTGCACCCAATACAGGAGCACCCAGATTCATCAAGCAAGTCCTTAGAGACTTACAAAGAGACTTAGACTCCCATACAATAATAATGGGAGACTTCAACACTTCACTGTCAACATTAGACAGATCAACGAGACAGAAAGTTAACAAGGATATCCAGGAATTGAACTCAACTCTGCAGCAAGCAGACCTAATAGACATCTATAGAACTCTCCACCCCAAATCAACAGAATATACATTCTTCTCAGCACCACATCGTACTTACTCCAAAATTGACCACATAATTGGAAGTAAAGCTCTCCTGAGCAAGTGTAAAAGAACAGAAATTATAACAAACTGTCTCTCAGACCACAGTGTAATCAAACTAGAACTCAGGACTAAGAAACTCAATCAAAACCGCTCAACTACATGGAAACTGAACAACCTGCTCCTGAATGACTACTGGGTACATCACGAAATGAAGGCAGAAATAAAGATGTTCTTTGAAACCAATGAGAACAAAGATACAACATACCTGAATCTCTGGGATACATTTAAAGCAGTGTGTAGAGGGAAATTTATAGCACTAAATGCCCACAAGAGAAAGCAGGAAAGATCTAAAATGGACACTCTAACATCGCAATTAAAAGAACTAGAGAAGCAAGAGCAAACACATTCGAAAGCTAGCAGAAGGCAAGAAATAACTAAGATCAGAGCAGAACTGAAGGAGATAGAAACACAAAAAACCCTCCAAAAAATCAATGAATCCAGGAGTTGGTTTTTTGAAAAGATCAACAAAATTGACAGACCACTAGCAAGACTAATAAAGAAGAAAAGAGAGAAGAATCAAATCGATGCAATTAAAAATGATAAAGGGGATATCACCACCAACCCCACAGAAATACAAACTACCATCAGAGAATACTATAAACACCTCTACGCAAATAAACTGGAAAATCTAGAAGAAATGGATAATTTCCTGGACACTTACACTTTTCCAAGACTAAACCAGGAAGAAGTTGAATCCCTGAATAGACCAATAGCAGGCTCTGAAATTGAGGCAATAATTAATAGCCTACCAACCAAAAAAAGTCCAGGACCAGATGGATTCACAGCTGAATTCTACCAGAGGTACAAGGAGGAGTTGGTACCATTCCTTCTGAAACTATTCCAATCAATAGGAAAAGAGGGAATCCTCCCTAACTCATTTTATGAGGCCAACATCATCCTGATACCAAAGCCTGGCAGAGACACAACAAAAAAAGAGAATTTTAGACCAATATCCCTGATGAACATCGATGCAAAAATCCTCAATAAAGTACTGGCAAACCGGATTCAGCAACACATCAAAAAGCTTATCCACCATGATCAAGTGGGCTTCATCCCTGGGATGCAAGGCTGGTTCAACATTCGCAAATCAATAAACATAATCCAGCATATAAACAGAACCAAAGACAAGAACCACATGATTATCTCAATTGATGCAGAAAAGGCTTTTGACAAAATTCAACAGCCCTTCATGCTAAAAACACTCAATAAATTCGGTATTGATGGAAGGTACCTCAAAATAATAAGAGCTATCTATGACAAACCCACAGCCAATATCATACTGAATGGGCAAAAACTGGAAGCCTTCCCTTTGAAAACTGGCACAAGACAGGGATGCCCTCTCTCACCACTCCTATTCAACATAGTGTTGGAAGTTCTGGCTAGGGCAATCAGGCAAGAGAAAGAAATCAAGTGTATTCAGTTAGGAAAAGAAGAAGTCAAATTGTCCCTCTTTGCAGATGACATGATTGTATATTTAGAAAACCCCATTGTCTCAGCCCAAAATCTCCTTAAGCTGATAAGCAACTTCAGCAAAGTCTCAGGATACAAAATTAATGTGCAAAAATCACAAGCATTCTTATACACCAGTAACAGACAAACAGAGAGCCAAATCAGGAATGAACTTCCATTCACAATTGCTTCAAAGAGAATCAAATACCTAGGAATCCAACTTACAAGGGATGTAAAGGACCTCTTCAAGGAGAACTACAAACCACTGCTCAGTGAAATAAAAGAGGACACAAACAAATGGAAGAACATACCATGCTCATGGATAGGAAGAATCAATATCGTGAAAATGGCCATACTGCCCAAGGTAATTTATAGATTCAATGCCATCCCCATCAAGCTACCAACGAGTTTCTTCACAGAATTGGAAAAAACTGCTTTAAAGTTCATATGGAACCAAAAAAGAGCCCGCATCTCCAAGACAATCCTAAGTCAAAAGAACAAAGCTGGAGGCATCACGCTACCTGACTTCAAACTATACTACAAGGCTACAGTAACCAAAACAGCATGGTACTGGTACCAAAACAGAGATATAGACCAATGGAACAGAACAGAGTCCTCAGAAATAATACCACACATCTACAGTCATCTGATCTTTGACAAACCTGAGAGAAACAAGAAATGGGGAAAGGATTCCCTATTTAATAAATGGTGCTGGGAAAATTGGCTAGCCGTAAGTAGAAAGCTGAAACTGGATCCTTTCCTTACTCCTTATATGAAAATTAATTCAAGATGGATTAGAGACTTAAATGTTAGACCTAATACCATAAAAATCCTAGAGGAAAACCTAGGTAGTACCATTCAGGACATAGGCATGGGCAAAGACTTCATGTCTAAAACACCAAAAGCAACAGCAGCAAAAGCCAAAATTGACAAATGGGATCTCATTAAACTAAAGAGCTTCTGCACAGCAAAAGAAACTACCATCAGAGTGAACAGGCAACCTACAGAATGGGAGAAAATTTTTGCAATCTACTCATCTGACAAAGGGCTAATATCCAGAACCTACAAAGAACTCAAACAAATTTACAAGAAAAAAACAAACAACCCCATCAGAAAGTGGGCAAAGGATATGAACAGACATTTCTCAAAAGAAGACATTCATACAGCCAACAGACACATGAAAAAATGCTCATCATCACTGGCCATCAGAGAAATGCAAATCAAAACCACAATGAGATACCATCTCACACCAGTTAGAATGGCGATCATTAAAAAGTCAGGAAACAACAGGTGCTGGAGAGGATGTGGAGAAATAGGAACACTTTTACACTGTTGGTGGGATTGTAAACTAGTTCAACCATTATGGAAAACAGTATGGCGATTCCTCAAGGATCTAGAACTAGATGTACCATATGACCCAGCCATCCCATTACTGGGTATATACCCAAAGGATTATAAATCATGCTGCTATAAAGACACATGCACACGTATGTTTATTGTGGCACTATTCACAATAGCAAAGACTTGGAATCAACCCAAATGTCCATCAGTGACAGATTGGATTAAGAAAATGTGGCACATATACACCATGGAATACTATGCAGCCATAAAAAAGGATGAGTTTGTGTCCTTTGTAGGGACATGGATGCAGCTGGAAACCATCATTCTTAGCAAACTATCACAAGAACAGAAAACCAAACACCGCATGTTCTCACTCATAGGTGGGAACTGAACAATGAGATCACTTGGACTCAGGAAGGGGAACATCACACACCGGGGCCTATCATGGGGAGGGGGGAGGGGGGAGGGATTGCATTGGGAGTTATACCTCATGTAAATGACAAGTTGATGGGTGCAGCACACCAACAAGGCACAAGTATACTTATGTAACAAACCTGCACGTTATGCACATGTACCCTACAACTTAAAGTATAATAATAATAAATACATTTAAAAAAAAAAAGTTTTAAAAAATTTTGATTTGAAGGTTTAAGCAAGTTTTAAAATGTTAATTGTAAAGGAAATTCTGTGTGTAAACATTGGCTAAAGTCAAAAAGGTATCATCCAGTTTTTCTGTGAACTGGACATTAAAAGCACAATGGGTTTTTCTTAAAGCACTAACCTGCTCTTTAACAAAAATTATAAAAGGTTAAAAACAGTCTATGAAAATCTTACCTTATGGTCAGACATTAAAAATTGGACAAATATGTCTACAAGGTTTTATTAAAATTAAGTTTAACATTAATAACACCCTAATATAAAAGTGAAATTTAGCTTATCTGGTATAAAAATCATACAGGAAGCACTGTCAAATATAAAATGGTGTTTGGCTTTCTTTGATCTAAAAACTAATAAAAATATGTCTAAAAAAATTTCTCAGTAAAAGGGCACCAAGGACTATAAAGTCCACTGCTGATGTCCCCACTTTAAAACAAAAGATCAATTTCTTAGAAATTATATACTTGGTTTATCTTCCACTTTCCTTTCCCTCAAAACTAAAAGTCTTTTTAGCACAGGTATCACCCTTAGAATTTCCAGTAAACCAACACCAGCCCGAGGATCACGTTCTCATCAAAAGGTGGAAAAAAGGAAAACTCGAGCCAGCCTGGGAAGGACCCTAGCTTGCGCTGTTAACCACCGAGACTGCTGTTCATACAGCGGAAAGGGGATGGACTCATCACACCCAAGTCAAGAAAGTGCCGCCCCGTCCAGGGTCATGGGCCATAGTCCCAGGGGAAAACCCTACCAAACTAAAGATAAGAAAAATTGAACTCTCTTTCATCTATTCTATTACTCTTTCTTCTTTCCTTGCTCTACTGCTGACCATCTAGTTATAACATAACCCAGTCAATTTCACTATTGCATTTGATGCTTGCCTTGTTATACCCCGTAGGGGATTGCCAAGTCAAAGATTACTCTCTACTTCAGAAAAGTACCTCTGTCCCTCCTGACTCTCCTCAGACTGGGCCTTAGTAAACTAGGACCATTTAATCCAGGGAGATTTTGATAAAGACCCGTGTCAACCAGGAGTCTTGCCCTCTGATAGAGAGCCTTTATGCCATAGTTGGTCCAACATTCTGTGAACCACTAAAGAGCAAGGATGGACTGCCCCAACCGGTTTTTGTAATTTCCTAAAACCATACATTCATTTTACTAGAGGATGGTAGAAGTTAAAGACTTAAAACAACTTTGGCAATTAAGGCAGGTTACCAAGATGCAATTGCCTGGTTGGAATGGATCAAATATTCCATCCGCACATTAAACAAAAGCAATTGTTATGCTTGTGCACATGGCAGGCCAGAGGCCCAGATTGTCCCCTTTCCACTAAGGTGGTCCTCCAGTCGACCAGGTGTTGGCTGCATGGTAGCTCTTTTCCAGGATTTTACAGCCCGGGGTAATAAATCGTGCCAAGCTCGCTCTCTCTGCTATATCCCGAAGTCCAGCACCCTGCGGGTCAGCCCCCAAGGGTCACCCAGCTTCCATCTCCCAACATTAAGTTCACTTGGTGTCTCTCACGACAGGGAGGAAAGAGTGTTCCTTGGAGACCTGACGGGATGCAGTGAGCTTAATTATTTTCAAGAGCTTATCAATCAGGTAGCCTTTGTTCATCTCTGAGCAGATGTGTGGTGGTATTGTGGTGGACCTTTACTGGACCTTCTACCAAATAACTAGAGTGCTTTAGTCCAATTGGCTATCCCCTTCACCCTGGCATTTCATCAACCAGAGGAAGGAAAAATAACACATCGTAAAGCAAGAGAAGCGCCTTATGGGTCTTTTGACTCTCACCTCTATTTAGACACAATTAGAGTCCCACAGGGAAACCAGATCAATTTAAAGCCCGAAATCAAATAGCTGCAGGATTTGAGTCAATATGTTTGTGGGTGACAATTTAAAAAATGTAGATTAGATAAACTACATCTATTATAATTAACTGGCTAGTAGCTATTTATTAACTACTCTAGAGATGCTGTTAAAGGAATAGCTGAACAATTAAGGGCTACTAGCCAGGTGGCTTGGGAAGATAGGATAGCCTTAGACATGATATTAGCAGAAAGAGGAGGAGTTTGCATCATGATTAAAACTCAATGTTGTACCTTCATCCTAAATAACACCACCCCTAATGGAAGTATAACAAAGGCATTGCAAGGTCTGACTGCTCTATCCAATGAGTTAGCCAGCAACTCAGGGGTAAATGACCCCTTTACAGGATGGCTAGAAAAGTAGTTCAGTAAATGGAGAAGAATAATAGCATCAATTCTTACTTCCCTCACAGCTGTAATAGGTGTACTTATTCTTGTCGGGTGCTGTGTCATACCATACATCCGTAAGTTGATGCAGAGGCTCATAAAAACGGCACTTACTAAAACCTCCCTTAACTGTTCTCCACCTTATCCAGGGAAGCTTCTTATTTTGGAAAATCAGAAAAAACAACTAAGCCAAGACATGTTAAAAAAAAAAAAAAAAGGTTTGAAAAGAAAGCTGTAAGGAAATACAAGGGGAGAGGTTACTAACAACCTGAGTTCTAAGTTTCTTTTCAAAGAATTAATATGCCAGTGTCTTCAATTCTTTGCCTTTTACTTTTAAACTTCTCTTAAAGCAACCTTTTTCGATTACCTACTCCACTCTGACTCATTCCAATTACCTGCTCCACCCTGACTCATTCCGATTACCTGCTATCTGCTCTGCCCTAACTCCCGCCAAAGCACTCACCCCGTCAGTCTCTTTAAATTAGCCAATCAGAATTAGTTTAGCCTGTGCAGTCTAACCCTAGCCAGTAGGGGAACAACACAGCAGCCGGAGCCACATGCGTCTGGGATAAGAACCCCTTCCCCTCCCTTGTCCAAATGTGCCCTTACCATTGCTCCATCTGTAAGGGTGCACCCTTCTATAGAAGTACCTTGCCTTGCTGAGAATTAAAAAGAAAATTTTATATTCGAGTGCTATTTCTTTTGTGGCACTGATTCTTTATATATAACACTATGTAAATGGAGAGTATGAAGTAAAGTTACAAGGTCATTTACTTGGCCTACACCCTATGAAGAGGATATTTCCTGTCATAGCTGAAGTGTGAATCAGTCTTATGTTCCCTGCCTCCAGACCCATTGTCTTGCCTCAAATCAGATTTCACAGAAAGAGAGACTGTGAGCCTGTCTGGTTAAAAATTCTTACCTCTTTGCTGGCTTGTCAGGTCCTGGGTTCCCTTCGCTGTGGCTTCTAGCAGAGAAGCTTTGGTATCCTGCTCACAGTACCAAAACTCTATGGGCCAAGGGAAAGTTTCCCCTTCACCCTCTGAAGTTTCACTGAAAAATCAACTCACAAAAGGAGATTAATAGGAGAAATGGCATGCACATTTTTCATTGTGCACATGGAGGGTGAACCACAGAGTGACTACCCCTCTTTTAAAAGAAAGAATGTGGGTATTGTATAATTCTAAAAAGTATCTGCCTATCAGATGGATGCAGGAGTAGGAAACCTAACTGAAAATCAATGTTGACAGTATTTTTCAATTTAGAAATTGTTTTAGACAATCTTGATTTCCTCTTATAAATATGTGATTTTATCAAAACCTTTTTTGGAAGCTTCTAAGTATGTTGAAAATAGATCTCCCTGGCCAGGTGTGGTGGCTCACCTGAAATGCTAGCACTTCCCGAGGCCAAAGCAGGTAGTGTGCTTAAACTCAGGGGATCAAGACCAGCTTGGGCAACATGGTGAAATCCCATCTTTACAAAAAATACAAAAATTGGCTGAGTACAGTGGCTCATGCCTGTAATCCTAGCACTTTGGGAAGCCAAGGTGGGTGGATCACCTGAGGTTAGAAGTTCAAAACCAGTCTGGCCAACATGGTGAAACCCTGTCTTTACTAAACATACAAAAAATTAGTCGGGTGTGGTGGCGGATACCTGTAATCCCAGCTACTCGGGAGGCTGAGGCAGGAGAATCACTTGAATTGGGGAGGCAGAGGTTGCAGTGGGCTGAGATCATGCCACTACACTCCAGCCTGGGCAACAGAGTGAGACTCTATCTCAAAAACAAACAAACAACAAACAAAAAACAACAACAAAAATTAGCTGGGCATGGTGGTGCATGACTGTAGTCTCAGCTACTCAGGAGGCTGAGATGGGAGGATGACTTGAGCCCGGGAGGTCAAGGTTGCAGTGAGCTGAGATTGCACCACTGCACTCCCACCCAGATGACAGAATAAGACCCTATCTCAAAAAAAAAAAGATCTCCCAGTTATTTTGTTTTATTCTCCAGCTGGCTCTTTTCAGCTGAGTGTACAGATAATTAGATAATTAGAATGTTGTTTAAAGACAGTTTATTCAAGCACAAAGATTGAGGACTCCAGCCCAGGACACACTTCCAAGTTGCCTTGGGGAGTGTTCCAGAGAACAAAAGAGGGGCTCAAGATTTTAAAGGAAAAAAGGACAAATTAGGAAAGGGGGTAATTATGAAAGTTGTTCATCAGGAATTCTCCTTAGTTTACAGAAATAACATTGGTAATTACTGGCTATATATTATTAAACTACAGGGTGTGATATAGCTTGGATGTTCATGCTCTCCAAATTTCATGTTGAAATGTGAGGCTCCCTTGATCCCAGGAGTTGAAGGCTACAGTGAGCTATGATCACACCATTGCAATCCAGTGTGGGTGACAGAGTAAGACCCTGTCTCTAAAAAAAAAAAAAGAAAGAAAGAAAGAAAGAAAGAAAGGGACTGATTGATGTATCTAAGATGTTTTGTAAGTATATATATAAAACTAAGAAGTTTGTAATTTATATATACATCTATAAATTATAAAACTTCTGGCCCGGCGCGGTGGCTCAAGCCTGTAATCCCAGCACTTTGGGAGGCCGAGGCGGGCGGATCACGAGGTCAGGATATCGAGACCATCCTGGCTAACACGGTGAAACCCCGTCTCTACTAAAAATATAAAAAAAAATAAGCCGGGCGAGGTGGCGGGCGCCTGTAGTCCCAGCTACACGGGAGGCTGAGGCAGGAGAATGGCGGGAACCCGGGAGGCGGAGCTTGCAGTGAGCTGAGATCCGGCCACAGCACTCCAGCCTGGGCGACAGAGCGAGACTCAGTCTCAAAAAAAAAAAAAAAAAAAAACTTCTTAGATATCACTGTACATGTATGTATGAAGTGTGTGTGTATATATATAAATATATATATATATTTAGGCATATAAGTAACTTAGGGGACAGAAATGATTTTTAAACTTAAGGAAACTGAGGGTCAGAGAAATGAGATTACAGCCCAAGATTCCTGACCTATAGGGCCAAATTTCATTCCCCTCCACATCATCCCTGGCAGCACTTTGCTTCTAGTGTCTGAATTTTGAGGTGGATGTGCATACGTGTATGTGTGTTCAGTTTTCTACATTAATATTGTGCTTGGAGGTTTTTTGCAGTTATTAACATCTCTGATAGGTTGGCATGGCGGAGATGTTTGTCTCTTTACCAAGCTGGTGACAATTTAATGATAGTATTGTCAACCAGTGTCTTCAATGATTATGCACATTTATCAAACAGTATAATCATCTCTACTCTGCCAGTTGCTCACACACCAGAAATGAAGCTCCAGAAACAGTCTATTGCTCTGACAAGGATAATAGGTCATTATTACCAAATCAGCAGCCAGTGAGCCCGTGTTTTAAAAATAAACGATCCTGCTTCCCACCATTACTTATTTTTCATAAGTGCCCAGGTTTGTCTTGCATCTGACAGCAGGAGACAATTATGCTATAATATTTTTCTGCTTTTAAGAAACATGTCTTAAATGGTAAATGGAATATTTCTATTAACCCCACAGTAGACGCATGGGTGATTTTTATAGGCGCATTAATAGAAAATGGGTAGAATTCATGATATGTGCACACCAAGTACATATAATCTTTTCCTTTTCCATCCAGTTCTCTTGAAAAAGAGTGACTAGCTAGGAAAATAGGGGTGGGGTGAGGGTGGGGATGGGGGCAGAAGAAGTACTACATGATTACCACATGACTGAAGGCGAGTTCTCAATGCTCTCTTATTGCTGTTTGATTGGGCAATCAGAGTGCACAAATAGTCTCCATACACTGTCCCTTTCCTATATAGAGGGTTTTCAAATATAATCTTATAACTTGTGAAAGGAAAAATTCTTCCCCACCTGCCAGGAGTTACCCCTTCTCCTCCCCAGACAGGACAGCCTGATGGGAGCTTGGGAGTCTTTCCCAGTTGAACACCTGCCCTTACCACCTGGCCACAGACTGTGCTCAGAGGACACCTCTCCTTGTAATGAAGTCTGGATTAAATTCCAACTCAGACTAGAGATTGTACCATACCATACCTACAGCTGCAATGGGAAAGAAGGCACCACTGAGGAAAAGGGCATTTTTTTCTAAGGAGGGAAAGGGGAGAGCAGCTGAATGACACACTGTGTTTCTCTAACAACTGAAAACCATCCTGTTAGAAGGGGCCGCTCTCGCTTTCAAAACAAAAAGAAGCTTGTAACTGTAAAAGGCTGCAATGGGTTTCCTGCTACCCCACCCACTTAGAGGAAAAACCTATTTATGAGGCTTTATTAAGTGCAAATAAGTCCCTGGGCTTCAACGGAGAAGGAGCAGCTGCTGAAGATGTGGTCATTTGCATATAAATGACATGATTTCAGCTCAGAGAAGAATATTGAAAAATATACATGTCGACAATGGAATCCTGATAGATTCACACATATTAAGGTCAGATATTGTAATTTTTAAGGCTGCTGCATGCTGATGACGGCATCATATCATACATTCGATTCTGTTTGGATTATATCATATTATCTTCTATGAAATGGAGGATTTTTATTGTGAATTAATTAAACTACTTTTTTTCCCCTAAAGATGAGAACATTTGGGTCAATAAGCTAAATGATCTACAAATATATAGGCTCTGTGACAACCAAAGTTACCAACCACAAACTTGGTTTCCTTCACAGTTAATAAGGAAGGTTGTGTGCTCAGGTGTCTCCTGGGGAAGAGACGACAGAGCTTTCTCTCATTTCTCTCTCTCTATGGCAGGGTCAACCTTTTTTTTGAAGAGCCAAGGAAGTTTCAGTTTCCATATTCTAAGAAGTTTTCCATAACCTTGGCTCGAAGATTAGTGGGAAAATTATTGTAGCCCAGAAATTTCCACAAGTTTGTCACCAACCCACCATTGTTTCCTTGCCCCGGGGCCTGTGCTTTGAGGTTCACAGCTGGCAAAAGACAGCTTCTGGAACCTCCACACTGATTTCAAGCACAAGTCCTCTGTGCTGATTGGAGGAAGTAAGTGGGCTTACCTGAAATCTGCCTGGGATTCTGGCCTTGCAGCAGACAGGGTGCTTATTGGCGCCTTCCCCACCTGCAATATAATTTTTTTTTTTTTCTTTTTTTTTTTTTTGAGGCAGGATCTCACTCTGTTACCCAGGCTGGAGTGGAGTGACATGATCGTGGCTCATTGCAGCCTCAGCCTCCTGCTGGGCTCAAGTGATCCTCCCATCTCAGCCTCCCAAGTAGCTGGGACCACTGGCATGCACCAACATGCCCAGCTAATTTTTGCTTTTTTTTTTTTTTTTTGTAGAGACAGGGTTTTGCCATGCTGCCCAGGCTGGTCTTGAACCCCTGGGTTCAAGTGACCTGCCTTGCTTGGGGTCCCAAAGTGCTGAGATTATAGACATGAACCACCATGTCCGGCCAGAGGATATATTTCTCTCTTTCTTTCTTTCTTTCTTTCTTTCTTTCTTTCTTTCTTTCTTTCTTTCTTTCTTTCTTTCTTTCTTTCTTTCTTTCTTTCTTTCTTTTCTTTTTCTTTCTTTCTTTTCTTTCTTTCTTTCTTTCTCTTTCTTTCTTTCTTTTTTCTTTCTTTCTTTCTTTCCTTCTTTCCTTCCTTTTCTTTCTCTCTCTCCTTTTCTTTCTTTCTTTTTCTTTCTTTCTTTCTTTCTTTCTTTCTTTTCTTTCTTTCTTTCTTTCTTTCTTTCTTTCTTTCTTTCTTTCTTTCTTTCTTTCTTTCTTTCTTTCTTTCTTTCTTTCTCTCTCCTTTTCTTTCTCTCTCTTTCTTTCTTTCTTCCTTTCTTTTCTTTCCTTCTCTTTCTTTCCTTTCTTTCTCTCTTTGTTTTCTTTTTCCAAACTGCTTGTTGTCTAATAGCTGCTAGGAAGGCATGGTAATGTATTATGGAACGCTACCTTAACCTTGCCAGTCAGTCCACAACTCCCTCAGGCAGAAAGTTTCCCCATCAATGATGATTATTTACATGATAACTTTAGATTTTCACTTTCAAAATCACCATCTTGTGTTCCTTGAAGTAATGGATTCTATTCATATCAATTCAACATTTATCATTGAATTATTTATTAACTAAGTCAGAGGTCATTAATTTTCAACAGATTTTTAAACCCTATGTATTAACATTTACTGGATGAATAAAATCCTTAGTATACACACACTCTTTATAAAAGATAATTAAAGATGGCTGATAAATCATTACATAGCTAGCAGGGAAAAAGGAAAATTTAGAAAGTCACCATAAATATGTGTTTCATAGAAAGCTTTAGAGGCATTTGAGAACTCTATGATGCCAACTTGGAAAAAGACCTGAATGTCAATTCACTGATGTGTTCAACATATTCTCTTAAAATGACTTATAGAGATACCTATGGTGATTTAGGTTGAGCAAAGATTTCGAAACTATCAATTCTAAAAAGATTAGTCTTAGTTATTGATCAAATTATATACATAGAAAATGATTACATTATCCAACATTTAACATCCCAGGATAAGAGAAGGGTAATTTAGACTACCCAGGAGTGGATCCAGGTATTGTAAGACCTGAAGCTTATAAAATTTGGAGAGCTCTCTTTAAGAAAAAGAAAACAAAATTACTGACACAATATTGGGTACTAAATTCAACATTTATTTAGCATGAGAAAAACAACAAATTATAAATTTCAAAAAATAAATTCCAACAAATTATAAATCTCGGCCGGGTGCGGTGGCTCATGCCTGTAATCCCAACACTTTAGGAGGCTGAGGCAGGTTGATCATGAGGTCAAGAGTTCAAGACCAGCCTGGCCAAGATGGTGAAACCCCATCTCTACTAAAAATACAAAAATTAATCAGACATGGTGGCAGGCACCTGTAATCCTAGGTACTCGGGAGGCTGAGGCAGAGAATTGTTTAAACCTGGGGGCAGAGGTTGCAGTGAGCTGAGATTGTGCCACTGCACTCCAGCCTGGGTGACAGAGTGAGACTCCATCTCAAATCTATATATATATTATAGATTTATAATCATTAACTGATTTATAATCATTAACAGAAATAATTAACTGGCTGACATGTCTCTATAATACTTTTCCCCTTACAACTGATTGTCTCTTCAGTCTGTCTTCTAATACGAATGATAAAAATTTGATTTTTAGTATAAGGAGTTTAGAAAAACTTATTTCACCTCCACAACTTGCTATATATAATTTCATGTAAATTTTAGAAATGTAAGATTTGGTAAAACCTTTATTTCTTTCATATGTGAGCTGTAAAGTTTGTGGGAATTTTAGATTTTCTTACTTTACGCCTAATCCTAAATAGTGCCACATTTTCCTAGTTCCTGGGGCCTTGGGCACATTGTTTTCTATTACAACATGCTCTCGTGACTTTTGTGTCCCTGGATGCAGGAGGTAGTGTGTTTCTGGAAGCTGTCCCTGTATCAGGATGGCTCCCTTTACTATACACAGATGGGACTGTGAAACACAAAATTAAATGTATTCCCAAATTAATGTATTCCCAACTCAACTTTGCCATGAGGGCAGGGGGAAAGACTCTAAGAGTGAGCCCTGCTGAAAAATTTCCAGCCCTTTCTGCCTTTGGATAGTCTGATGGTTCTTTATGCCTGATCATTGCTGGCTTTCAAGGCACCAGATCTGTGATGAGGGAAGAGAGGTTGTGAAAAGCAGTAAAAGGTAGTTGAACACAGTTCCCCTCTGGCAGCAAACAAGCTTCTTAAAGATTTTTTTTGTTTTAAACTCTTCTCTAACTTCATGAAAACAATGCCCTCCAGACTGCCTCCTACCAGCATTCTCTGTACAACAGTTCAGTTTGGCCAAAGTAGAATTAAAACCAGAAAAGCCACAATAAATAGAAAGATAAGTGCCTCAAGTGGATGCCAGTCTCTCTGGGGTGTGACTGACTGCACACAACCAATTCTCTAGTGGATCAGTACCCATCATCCCTGGGAACAGCGTGGCTAAAAGCCGTGCATCCCAGAGCTGCCAGAAATGAAATGGACACTCCCTTCTGTCCTAGAGAGAAGATGAAGCTGGCAGTTTAGATTGCTGAAAAACAGTTTGAGATAAGCTTGTGGTTCCATAGAAATTAATCCGTGCCTCTAGACAGCACGTAAGCCTATTGGAAAGCTTCTTCAATTCAAGCAGTTAATAATATATCAAGTCTTGTAGCTTAAGGGATACAATTTTCAAAATTATTGTACTGAGGGAACCATAAATTCCACCAAGAGGAAGGTTGTAGTCCAGATATTTTATTTTAGATTTCCATCTAGGGTGCATTATGACACTCCACATGAAAGTCAAATCGTCCATGTAAAATGGTTTCCAGGTGATAAGTTTACCCCAAGGGGTCCAGTAAAGTAATACATTCAGAGTTATATCTGACTTTCACAATCTATAAAGACTAGTTATCAATTTTTTGAAAGATTTGATAAGCAGGAACAAAAAAATAGCTTATGCATGCTGACATTTGTCTCATTAATGGGAGCAGCATAAGAAGTACAAGCTCCTTCTGGATTTGGCTGTAAATACACCACTGACATACATTTTGGAAGGTTGCTGTTTTGTGCTGGTGGGAATGTATTTGTCTAACCTTGCACCAACTACAACAGACATAAGGAAGCAGTGATACTACTGTCAGCCACGTTCAGCTTTTTAAAACGGGCACCCACTCTGCCAATATCTGTCAGATTCCAGGATACTGCATATTAAAAATTATGTTCCATTAACACTGCCTGGCCTAGTAGAAGTTTTATAAGGAAATAATTCTGTTGTGTTTGGGGAAAGGAAGGAAAAAAAACACATTACACAATAGAATTTAAAGGAATAATTAATGTTTCCTCCTGCCTCAGAATAGGAATGCTGCTGACTTCTCTAGTGTTTCATATGGAACACTGCAGCCCACTTTGCAGGGGCAAAACTAATAAACATGTTCCAAATAGCAAGAGACCAAATGTTAATTAATCACCAGTTTGAATGTTGCCTATCACTACATCATTCTGTGTATTATAGAGCAATATTTTCCATAAGTTGTTCCTTTATTACCAGGGAAAAAATTAGATCCTTTTTTCAGGAAGGTAAGATTGGTAAGTTTGCTGAAGATGCTTAACGCAGTAATAGTAAATAACACGGTGCTTGCATTTGCTTGGCCCTGGATAAACTTTCTAGTTTAAAGTGCATTCCTGGGAGGATACTGACTGCTCCAATTGCAGAAGAAATGCTTTGAGCTGCCCCATCCTCTCTTAGGTTCATGGGGTGAAATACAAGAATGGCTATACTATTCAACTGTCCAGAATTTAACACTAAACCCAATCTTTAAAAAACTCACCATGCACTTCAATAAAAGTGTATTGCAAAAATACCTCATTTATCTAACACCATCAGTTAATGAGTTATTTTCTATAAAAGTGAATCTTCCAAATAACTGCATTTTTCTTTTAAAGCATTCAGGGTGACCATGTTACATTTTAGCCTTTCTAAAATAATTACATGCTTCTGGATCTCTTGATGCTAAGTAAACATAACTTCTTCTTTGTGAAAATGAATTATTGTCACCAGTTACCGCCTAGGCTTCCAGGGCTACTGAGGTGCCTAAGATTCTTTGATGGTGGCGTTCGGGCCCCTTCTTTGCCTTAGCATCTTCCCCTGCTTCTCGTGTGCTTATCTGTAAATCCTACTTACCTCTTCTCATCAGAGGGAGGTGGAGTATAACAGGCGAGAGCAGGAGTTTGGGACTTTGACACATCTGGAGTGAATTCCAGCTCCACCACTAACTACCTGTAAGAACTTAATTAACATCTATTGGGCACGGTGGCTCACGCCTGTAATCCCAATGCTTCGGAAGGTGGGGGTAGGAGGATCACTTGAGACCAGGAGTTCGAGACCAGCCTGGGCAACATAGTGAGACCCTGTCTCTACAAAAAAAAAAAAAAAAAAAAAAGTTAAAATGAGCCAGGCATGGTGGTGCATGCCTGTAGTTCCAGCTACTCAGGAGGCTGAGGCAGGAGGATTGCTTGAACCTAGGAGTTCAAGGTTACAGTGAACTATGATCATGTTATTGCACTCCAGCCTGGATGACAGAGTGAAACCCTGTCTCTAAAAAATAAAAAATAGCTGGGCATGGTGGCTCATGCCTGTAATCCCAGCACTCTGGGAGGCCAAAGTGGGCAGATCACCAGAGGTCAGGAGTTTGAGACCAGCCTGGCCAATATGGTGAAACCCCATCTCCACCAAAAATACAAAAATTAGCCAGGGGTGGTGGCATGTGCCTGTAATCCCAGCTACTCGAGAGGCTGAGGCAGGAGAATTGCTTGAACTTGGGAGGCAAGGGTTGCAGTGAGTTGAGATCGCACCACTGCACTCCAGCCTGGATGACAGAGCAAGACTCTGTCTCAAAAAATCACATAAATAAAAATATAAAAAGTTAGTGTTGTCAGTTTTCTCGTTTATAAAATGGAGGATTGTGAGACACAGGGATGTTAGCATAGAATCAGGCACGGAGACTTCTGGGGTCCGAGGCATCAACTCCTCAACTTCTGTAAAGTACAACTAAAAGTAAATAGTTCTAAGCAAAAAACCTGGAGCTTTGCAAAAAACCTGGGCCCTCATTTCACGTTCAGGGCCCTTATTTATTTACTTGCATGTCCTTTGCTGGGTATTAGAGGGCTAACCTTGCCAGCACCTCACCCCTGAAGACATGGACAGACCATTGCCACAATGGTCCAGCACCACGGGGTTTAAAGCAGTACCATCCAGCATCTTCTCAGTGCCTTTCTGTTCGTCTTTGTAAATAAGCACAATTAAGGTTTTGAATTGTTTTTCCATCACGTGAAAATGATTGAACAGATTTCACCATACAGTGTATGCAGGCCTGACTTTGTATATAAGCTGTACAGAATACCCAACAGATTCTCAGTTCCGTGGTTCTCAAATTTGAGCATGCATCAGCATCCCTGTAGGGCTTCTTCAAGCGCAGATTCCCGAGCCCCATTCCTAGAGTTTCTGATTTAGTAGGTCTGGGGTGGGGTTTGAGAATTTACATATCTAACAAGTTCCCAGGTGCTGCTGATGCCGACCTTGTTGGTGAGAGCCACTGCCTTAGGTGTTCTAGAGGACAACGGCTGTTGATGTGCAAGCAGTAGCTTCATGTACCGGCTACTCCCCGGGCTAGGGGTTCCCTGGAGGCAGGCTGGGAGGCCTGCTAGTTCTAGCTAGTTCTACTAACCAAAGCCTGATCTTAGGGGCAATGGCTATTTGCAACTTGATTCCTAAAAAGAGTACGATGGAGGTGAGGTGTGAGGCAGATTTTCTTGTAGCCTTAATTTCTTCCCACTCCCCATTGCCTAGTGAGCGCAAATAGCTGAGCCCCCAGTCCAGTGCCCGGCCCGCTCTTACTTTGTCTCCTAAATCTGCAGTGGCAGAATTAGCTGGGATGAGTGGGGCTTGTGGTCTGGATTATTATCTGATGGGTAAGGTGACGCCCATTTCTGTTGTTCTTCTCCGTTTCCCATCACACATCTGGGTTGAGAAGGAAGCAATTTTCTAATGACTTTAACTGGAAATTGTTTTCATAAAACATTTAATTGAGATAATCCCAAACCATGTTGTCACAATTCAAATCACACTTGGTTAACTGAAATAAAAAAACAGCTTTCCGAGACCTGGTCTTAGTGTCCAGGTCTCGGAAAGCTGTTTTTTTATTTCAACTCCTTTAATTCAATGCCTTTACCTTAATGACACTGCAAATAAAGGCATCCCAGGGAACTTCTCACCAGACCCAAAGAGGAGAGCTATAGCTGTGGGCCAGGCTGTGTCTATGTGTGGCCTGAGGAGAGAAGTGGGCACTGTGAAATCCTGAGGGGTAGAGGAGGGGTGACCAAGGGACTTTTAGGAAGAAGGATACCGAATTTTCCACTTAAATGTGTTAACATCTTGAACTGTGATGAAACCCCTAACTTCAGGATGAGCCTGCTGTGCATGCCACTCTGTACCAATAGGGTACAGTGGTCTCCGCAGGATGAGAACAGCACCGAGACCATTCCAACGCATGTCAGGCACAGAGTTAGCAGGCCTGAGAACTTAGTGAGAGACGTAACTCAGAGAACTTAGGCCTCAGGGATTTACTGAGATTTGGGGGTAGGTGAGCTGGAACTCCCTGCAGCCTCAATCTCCTGGGTTCAAGCAACCTTTCAGCCTCAGCCTCCTGAGTAGCTGGAACTACAGTCATGCACCCCAGGGGCAACTCGTTTTTTAACTTTTTGTGGAGACGGGGGTCTCACTATATTGCCCAGGCTGATCTCGAGCTCCTGGCCTCAAGTGATCCTCCTGCCTCCATCTTCCAAAGCACGGGGATTACAAGCACGAGCCACTGTGCCCAGCAGACATGAATGAAGTTTATACAGGAGTAAATAGTAAATAATAAGGTGACATAGCAAGGGGACACCCAGGTGATAAACTTCTGTGTAACCTCAGGTTATAGGAAGGTTATGAAATCAACAGCAGTGATTAATTTTGCGTTCATCCTTGTTCAGGTATCTCCAATCTGAACAAAACACATTCTTCTATTCAATAGATATTTCCGAGCAGCTGCTGGGGGCCCAGTTGTGTGCCAGGTGCTGGGGATATAATGATAACCAGAAAGTTGGTCCTGGTCTCAAACAGCCGGGATTCCCGGCTCTCCTCTGTGTCCCCACTCCCTCTGAAGCCCAGTCCTGTCACATTTACATGACCCCTCCACCTTCCTCTTCTGCACTTTCACCAATGACCCTCCCAGAGCCTCAGGTATTCATTCATTTATTCAACAACTGTGTGCCAGGCACTATTCAGGGCAATGGGGACTCAGCAGTAAACAGAATCGATTAAAATCCCTGCCTTCTTAGAGTAGATGGAAAAACAGTAACTAGGATAAAATGCAGCCAAGATACAGCGTGTAGCAGATACAGCATGTTGGGCAGTGACAAAGAGAAACAACAGAGCAGGGGAGAAGAGAGGTAGTCTGAGGGGTGGTCCAGCCAGGCCAGGAGTCTTTCAGAAGGTTTACGACAGGAAGGACTGGAGAGAGGATCCCAGCAGCAGGAAAAGCAAGCGCAAAAGCCAGGGGTGGAGGTCAACTCCTGACCTCACGAGCAAGAGCAGGGGGGAGCAGTGTGGCTGCAGTGGAGTACAGGGAGAAAGAGACAGAGGTGAGCCCAGAGTAGGGTGGGGCTGGAAATCAGACCAGCTAGGTCCTTGCAGGAAGAGGAAGAACCTGGCTTTTCCTCTGAGTGGTGCAGGAAGCCACGGGTGTGTTTTGAGATGTGGGGAAACATGGCATGTCTTAGTTTAGCAGGTGGCTGGCTGCTATGGGAATAGCATAAAAGAGCAGGAGGCTACTATGGAACCCAGGCAAGAGATATTGGTAGCCTGGACCAATGTGTGATGGTAGAGTGAGAGATGTGGTCAAATCCAGGATATATTTTAAGGTGGGGCCAATGGGATTTGTTGACAGATTGTTAGATATAAAAGACCTAAAGATGACATCAAGTGTCTTGACCTGAGCAATTACTGAAACCAGGGAGACTGCAGGAAAAGCTGTTGGGAAAGAGCATAAGCTTGACTTTGGACATGCTGAAGTCTGAAGAACCTATCAGATGTCCAAGTGGAGATGTCAAGTAGGCAATTGGATACTTGGTTCTAGCTTAGGAAAGAATTCCGAGCTTGAGATGCAGACTGGGGAGTAATTATGACTGACCATGGACTTTAGGCTGGGAAAGGAGAAGATGAGGGGTTTAAGGGACAGCAAAAAGGGAAAAGAATTATTAGATTTGGGAGTGGAGGGTGGGGAGAGTCACTACCATACTGAGAAACTGAACAGGCCATTGCTTGTCCTCAGCAGAGCAAGTTTCAGCAAGGGAAAGGGAGCATTCAGGGAAAAAGTGCAGAGTTGGGGATTTTGCTGATGACTGGCAGTGAGTTCCAGAGAGCACAGAAGTTTCAAGAGAAGCAGGGGAGAAGAGGAGGTGGGGCTGGAAAATGTGACATTCTGAATAGAATGTGCATAAGAGGACAGAAGATGAGGAATGGTCTCTGAGTTTGGGGCCTGTCATGGGGACAGAGGTAAAGAGGGAAAAAGGCATAAGGATGCTGGACCTCTAGGGACCAAGACCAAGGAGGTGAAGAGGGTGTGAATGTTCTGGTGCACGGGGTGAGGGTGGGCCTGGGGCAGGGAGCACTCCCACTGGACTTCAGAGTCCACCCTCACATAGTTACCTTTCCAGCCTTGGCCCTGGGCTACACTGCTTTTGGGGCACTTTTCCTTCTGACCTGTTGACTGCAGGCTCCCAGGCCTCTGTCCTGAGCCAGGCTCTTCTTTCTTTTGCACTGCTCTGAAAACGCCAAAGCTTACAAAGATTCCTTCTGTTTCATGCAGGTGCTGCACTTGCCTTCTTCGAGGTCCTGAAAGTAAAGATGTGTTTGGGACTCATGGGATTGCCCAATGTGTGCCCGAACTGAGCTCATCCTTCACAAGCTGTCACATTTTCCCAACATCTTAACGTCTATTTCCTTTTCCTCACAGCCACTTCCTTAACCAGCCATAAATGAAAGACTTTTTAAAGCCAATATTTTGCATTCTTTGTTTTTAATTTTTAAAACAAATAAAAGTCAACTGTCTTCCTCCTTCTGGGGTCTCCTCCAACCTTTTTTTTTTTTCTTTTCATATATTGATTAATTAATTAGTTAGTTAATTTTGACACAGGGTCTCCTGTTGCCCAGGCTGGAGGGCAGTGGTGTGATCACAACTCACTGCATTCTTGACCTCCTGGGCTCAAGAGATCCTTCCACCTCAGCCTCTGGAGTAGCCAAGACTACAGGCACACGCCACCACATCCAGCTATTTTTTTTATTTTTTGTAGAAATGGGGTTTTGCCGTGTTGCCCAGGCGGGTCTCAAATTCCTGCCCTCAAGCAATCCACCCACTCTGGCCTCCCAAAGTGCTGGGATTACAGATGTGAGCCACCACACCTGGCCTTTAAAAAAACAAGCAAACAAACAAACAAAAAAAACTATAAGATTGATAGCCTTCTGTGATGAAAGGATTCCCTTGTGTTCCTCTAGCCCTTTGAAGCATTGGATTTCCTACAGAATTTTTCTGAGGGCCTTCTCCTCTCTGGGCACAGTGTCACCCATAACCTTTCTCCAGCCCAGGGCTTCTACCCTTTGGCCCACATTCTCTGGGCCCCACTTCCTGACCACCAACTGGGCACTGGCTCTCCAGGAACCCCATCTGTCTTCAAGCAATACTAACAGCAGAAACATCATCTGGCAGAAGAAACAAACGGGAAGATGGTGCTTGACAGACTACTCATCTGACATGGTTTGGCTCTTGTGTCCCCACCCAAATCTCTTGTCGAATTATCATCCCCAGTGCTGGCGGAGGGGCCTGGTGGGAGGTGATTGGATCACGGAGGTAGATTTCCCCCTTGCTGTTCTCATGATAGTGAGTGAGTTCTCAGGAGATCTGATGGCTTAAAAGTGTGTGGCAGTTCCCCCTTCTCTCTCACCTGTCAAGCTGTGAAGAAGGTGCTTGATTCCCCTTTGCCCTTCCACCATGATTGTAAGTTTCCTGAGGTCTCCACAACCATACTTCCTGTATAGCCTGTGGAATTTTGAGTCAATTTAACCTCTTTTCTTTATAAGTTACCCAGTCTCGGGTAGTTCTTTATAGTAGTGTGAAAACAGACTGACACACCATCCAAGAATGAGCAGGAACAGAAAAGGCACATTGTACGCAACACTGTCAGATGGAAAATACAAGGCTAATCAGAAGGACAGAGAGAAGAAACCCCTTCAGTGGCCAGGCTGTTCTCTCTAGAGGTGTAGTCTTTTTAAGCTATTGTTTGCAGCTCTGCCAACAGGTTTCCTATCAGAGATTCCAGGGAAGAACAAACTAATCACCATTAAATGTTCATGAGTAGCTACCACAGAGTTGGATCAGAGCAAGTGATGGCTGGGTTCTTGGGTTTGCTTTCTTTCTTCTAACACAAGCACATGACATTGGTTGCCCTGACTTGCGGGCAGCTGGGCCTGCCCCTTGCTCCCGCTGGGCTCGTTGGAACAGATTTTTAAAAACAGGTCAGGGAGGAATCCGTCTCACATGACGCACTGCACATGAACGGCTCCCATGTGCTTTCTCACCCTGAACATGTCCCCTTATTAATTATGATGACAATCCCAAGCTTGGATGCTTTAGAAAGTCATCCATCTGCCTGTGTGTGTGTGCGCGCGCGTGTGTGTGTGCTATGTGTATGTTCTTTGTGCTCTGTGTGCATGTGCGTCATCTTAGACAAGAAAAAAATATTTCGCTGTTTAAAATACCTTGTCAAGGTACAGGTGGCTGGCAAGATGGCCAAACAGGAACAGCTCCGGTCTGCAGCCCCCAGTGAGATCAATGCAGAAGCTGGGTGATTTCTGCATTTCCAATTGAGGTACCCGGCTCATCTCATTGGCACTGGTTAGACAGGGTGGGGCATCACTTCACCCAGGGAGTGCAAGGGGTGAGGGAACTCCCTCTCCTATCCAAGTGAAGCTGTGAGGGACTGTGCCCTGAGGAATGGTGCACTCCAGCCCAGATATTACACTTTTCCCATGATCTTCGCAACCTGCAGACCAGGAGATTCCCTCAGGTGCCTACACCACTAGGGCCCTGGGTTTCAAGCACAAAAATGGGCAGCTATTTGGGCAGACAACAATCTAGCTGCAGGAGTTTTTTTTTTGTACCCCAGTGGTGCCTAGAGTGCCAGCAAGACAGAACAGTTTGCTCCCCTGGAAAGGAGGCTGAAGCCAGGGAGCCAAGTGGTCTAGCTCAGTGGATCCCACACCCACAGAGACCAGCAAGCTAAGATCTACTGGCTTGAAATTCTCCCTGCCAGCACAGCAGTGTGAAGTCAACCTGGGTACTCAGCTTGGTGGGGGGAGGGGCATCCACCTTTACTGAGGTTTGAGTAGGCAGTTTTCCCCTCACAGTGTAAGCAAAGCTGCCAGGAAGTTTGAACTGTGTGGAGCACACTGCAGCTCAACAAAGCTGTGTAGCCAGACTGCCTCTCTAGATTCTTCCTCACTGGGCATGGCATCTCTGAAAGAAAGGCAGCAACCCCAGTCAGGGGATTATAGACAAAATTCCCATCTCCCTGAGACAGAGCACCTGGGAGAAGGGGCAGCTGTGGGCACTGCTTCAGTAGATTTAAATGTTCCTGCCTGCCAGCTCTGAAGAAAGCAGTGGATATCCCAGCAGAGCATTTGAGCCCTGCTAAGGGACAGACTGCCTCCTCAAGTGGGTCCCTGCCTCCTGACAGGGAGACACCCCCCAGCAGGGGTCGACAGCCACCTCATACAGGAGAACTCTTGCTGGCATGAGGCAGGTGCCCCTCTGGGATTAAGCTTCCAGAGGAAGGAATAGGCAGCAATCTTTGCTATTCTGCAGCCTCCACTGGTGATACCCAGGCAAACAGGGTCTGGAGTGAACCTCCAGCAAACTTCAGTGGACCTGCAGCAGACAGGCCTGACTGTTAGAAGGAAAACTAACAAACAGAAATGAATAGCATCAACATCAACAAAAAGGACGTCCATGCCAAAACCCCATCCAAAGATCATGAACATCAAAGACCAAAGGTAGATAACTCCATGAAGATGAGGAAAAATCACAAAAAGCCTGAAAATTCCAAAAACCAGAATGCCTCTTCCTCCAAAGGATCACAACTCCTCGCCAGCAAGAGAACAAAACTGGATGGAGAATGAGTGTAATGAATTGACAGAAGTAGGCTTCAGAAGGTGGGTAATAACAAACTCCTCCGAGCTAAAGGAGCATGTTCTAACCCAATGCAAGGAAGCTAAGAACCTTGAAAAAAGGTTAGACGAATTGCTAACTAGAATAACCACTTTAGAGAAGAACGTAAATGACCCGATGGAGATGAAAAACACAGCACAAGAACTTCGAGAAGCATACACAAGTATCAATAACCGAATTGATCAAGTGGAAGAAAGGATATCAGAGATTGAAGATCAACTTAATGAATTAACGTGTGAAGACAAGATTAGAGAAAAAAGAATGACAAAGGCTTCAAGAAATGTGGGACTGGCCGGGCGTGGTGGCTCAAGCCTGTAATCCCAGCACTTTGGGAGGCCGAGTCGGGCAGATCATGAGGTCAGGAGATCGAGACCATCCTGGTGAACACGGTGAAACCCCATCTCTACTAAAAAATACAAAAAACTAGCTGGGCGAGGTGGCGGGCGCCTGTAGTCCCAGCTACTCGGGAGGCTGAGGCAGGAGAATGGCGTGAACCCGGGAGGCGGAGCTTGCAGTGAGCTGAGATCTGGCCACTGCACTCCAGCCTGGGCGACAGAGCAAGACTCCGTCTCAAAAAAAAAAAAAAAAAGAAAGAAATGTGGGACTATGTGAAAAGACCAAACCTACGTTTGATTGGTGTATCTGAAAGTGACGGGGAGAATGGAACCAAGTTGGAAAACACACTTCAGGATACTATCCCAGAGAACTTCCCCAACCTAGCAAGACTGGCCACATTTAAATTCAAGAAATACAGAGACCACCACAAAGATACTCTTCAAGGAGAGTAACCCCAAGACACATAATCGTCAGATTCACCAAGGTTGAAATGAAGAAAAAATGTTAAGGGCAGCCAGAGAGAAAGGTTGGGTTACCCACAAAGGGAAGCCCATCAGACTAACAGCAGATCTCTCTTCAGAAACTCTACAAGCCAGAAGAGAGTGGGGGCCAATATTCAACATTCTTAAAGAAAAGAATTTTCAACCCAGTATATCATCCAGCCAAACTAAGTTTCATAAGCGAAGGAGAAATAAAATCCTACACAGACAAGCAAATGCTGAGAGATTTTGTACCACCAGGCCTGCCTTACAAGAACTCCTGAAGGAAGCACTAAATATGGAAAGGAAAAAACAGTCCCAGCCACTGCAAAACACATACCAAATTGTAAAGACCATTGACACTGTGAAGAAACTGCATCAACTAACAGGCAAAATAACCAGCTCACATCATAATGGCAGGATCAAATTCAAACATAACAGTGTTAGCCTTAAATGTAAATGGGCTAAATGCCCCAAGTAAAAGACACAGACTGGCAAACTGGATAAAGAGACAAGACCCATCAGTGTGCTGTGTTCAGGAGATTCATCTCACGTGCAGAGACACACATAGGCTCAAAATAAAGGGATGGAGGAAGATCTACCAAGCAAATGGAAGGCAAAAAAAAAAAAAGCCGGGGTTGCAATGCTAGTCTCTGATAAAACAGACTTTAAACCAACAAAGATCAAAAGAGGCAAGGAAGGCCATTACATAATGGTAAAGGGATTAATTTAACAAGCTAACTATCCTAAATATATATGCACCCAACACAGGAGCACCCAGATTCATAAAGCAAGGCTTTAGAGACCTAAAAAGAGACTTACACTCCCACACCACAATAATGGGAGACTTTAACACCCCACTGTCAATATTAGACAGATCAATGAGACAGAAGGTTAACAAGGATACCCAGGAATTGAACTCAGCTCTGCACCAAGCAGACCTAGTAGACATCTACAGAACTCTCCACCCCAAGTCAACAGAATTATACATTCTTGTCAGCATCATATCACACTTATTCCAAAATTGACCACATAATTGGAAGTAGAGTACTCCTCAGCAAATGTAAAAGAACAGAAATCATAACAAACTGTCTCTCAGACCACAGTGCAATCAAATTAGAACTCAGGATTAAGAAACTCACTCAAAACCACACAATTACATGGAAACTGAACAACCTGCTCCTGAATGACTAGTGGGTAAATAACAAAATTAAGGCAGAAATAAATAAGTTCTTTGAAACCAATGAGAACAAAGACACAATGTACCAGAATCTCCGGGACACAACTAAAGCAGTGTTTAGAGGGAAATTTATAGCACTAGATACCTAAAGGAGAAAGCAGGAAGATCTAAAATTGACACCCTAACATTGCAATTAAAAGAACTAGAGAACTAAGAGCAAACAAATTCAAATGAATTCAAAAGAAGACAAGACATGACTAACATCATTGCAGAACTGAAGGAGATAGAGACACAAAAGACACTTCAAAAAATCAATAAATCCAGGAGCTGGTTTTTTGAAAAGATCAGTAAAATAGATAGACTGCTAGCCAGACTCATAAAGAAGAAAAGAGAGAAGAATTAAATAGATACAATAAAAACTGATAAAGGGGATATCACCACTGATCCCACAGAAATACAAACTACCATCAGAGAATACTATAAATAATTCTATGCAAATAGACTAGAAAATCTAGAAGACATGGATAATTCCTGGACACATACACCCTCCCAAGACTAAACCAGGAAGAAGTCAAATCCTTGAATAGACCAATAACAAGTTCTGAAGTTATGGCAGTAATTAATAGCCTACAAACCAAAAAAAAAAAAGCCCAGGACCAGAGAGATTCACAGTCGATTTTTACACAGTCGATTTTACGATTTGAGGTACAAAGAGGACCTGGTGACATTCCTCCTGAAACTATTCCAAACAATAGAAAAAGAGCAGCTCCTCCCTAACTCATTTTATGAGGCCAGCACCATTCTGTTACCAAAACCTGGCAGAGATACAACAAAAAAAGAAAATTTCAGGCCAATATCCCTGATAAACATCAATGTGAAAATCCTCAATAAAATATTGGCAAACCAAATCCAGCAGCATATCAAAAAACTTATTCACCATGATCAAGTTTGCTTCATCCCTGGGATGCAAGGATGGTTCAACATACACAAATCAATAAACATAATCCATCACATAAAGAGAACCAATGACAAAAACTACACGATTATCTCAATAGATGCAGAAAAGGCCTTTGATCAAATCCAACACCACTTCATGCTAATAATTCTCAATAAACTACATATTGCTAGAACATATCTCAAAACAAGAAGAGCTATTTATGACAAAGCCACAGCCAATATCATACTAAATGGGCAAAAGCTGGAAGCATTCCCTTTGAAAAGCAGCACAAGACAAAGATGCCCTCTCTCACCACTCTTATTCAACATAGTATTGGAAGTTCTGATCAGGGCAATCAGGCAGGAAAAAGAAATGAAAAGTATTCAAATGGAAGAGAGGATATCAAATTGTTTGCAGATGACATGATTGTATATTTAGAAAACCCCATCATCTCAGCCCAAAATCTCCTTAAGCTGATAAGCAACTTCAGCAAAGTGTCAGGATACAAAATCAATGTGCAAAAATCACAAGCATTCCTATACACCAATAATAGACAAACAGAGAGCCAAATCATGAGTGAACTCCCATTCACAATTGCTACAAAGAGAATAAAATACCTAGGAATCCAACTTACAAGGGATGTGAAGGACCTCTTCAAGGAGAACTACAAACAACTGCTCAATGAAATAAGAGAGGACACAAATAAATGGAGAAACATTCCATGCTCATAAATAGGAAGAATCAATATTGTGAAAATGGCCATAGTGCCTGAAGTAATTTACAGATTCGATGCTATCCCCCTTGACTTTCTTCACAGAATTAGAAAAAACTACTTTAAATTTCATTTAGCACCAAAAAAGAGCCTGTATAACCGAGACAATCCTAAGCAAAAAGAACAAAATTGGAGGCATCATGCTACCTGACTTCAAACTATACTGCAAGGCTACAGTAACCAAAATAGCATGGTACTGGTACCAAAACAGATGTATGGAACAATGAAACAGAACAGAGGCCTCGGAGATAACACCACACATCTACAGCCATCTGATCTTTGACAAACCTGACAAAAACAAGCAATGGGGAAAGGATTCCCTATTTAATAAACGGTGTTGGGAAAACTGGCTAGCCATATGCAGAAAACTGAAACTGGACCCCTTCCTTACACCTTATACAAAAATTAACTCAAGATGGATTAAAGACTTAAACATAAGACCTAAAAACCATAAAACCCTAGAAGAAAACCAGGCAATGCCATTCAGGACATAGGCATGGGCAAAGACTTCATGACCAAAACACCAAATGCAATGATAATGAAAGCCAAAATTGACACAGGGGATCTAATTAAAGGGCTTCTGCACAGCAAAGGGACCTATCATCAGAGTGAACAGACAACCTACAGAATGGAAGAAAATTTTTGCAATCTATCCATCTGACAAAGGCTAATATCCAGAATCTACAAGGAACTTAAACATATTTACAAGACAAAAACAAACAACTCTATCAAAAAGTGGGCAAAGGATATGAATAGACACTTCTCAAAAGAAGACATTTATGTGGCCAACAGACATATGAAAAAAAACTCATCATCACTGGTCATTAGGGAACTGCAAATCAAAACCACAATGAGATACCATCTCAAGCTGGTTAGAATGGTGATCCTTAAAAAGCCAGGAAACAACAGATGCTGGAGAGGATGTGGAGAAATAGGAATGCTTTTACACTGTTGGTGTGAGTGTAAATTAGTTCAACCATTGTGGAAGACAGTGTGGCAATTCCTCAAGGATCTAGAACCAGAAATACCATTTGGCCCATCAATCACATTACTGGGTATATACCCAAAGGATTATAAATCATTCTACTTTAAAGACACATGCACACATTTGTTTATTGCAGCACTATTCACAATAACAACGACTTGGAACCAACCCAAATGCCCATCAATGACAGACTGGATAACGAAAATGTGGCACATGTACACCATGGAATACTATGCAGCCTTAAAAATGGATGAGTTCATGTTTTTTGCAGGGACACAGATGAAGCTAGAAACCATCCTTCTCAGCAAACTAACACAGGAACAGAAAACCAAGCACTGCATGTTCTCACTCATAAGTGGGAGTTGAACAATGAGAATACATGGAAACAGGGAGGGGAACATCACACACTGGAGCCTGTCAGGGGGTGGGGGACTAGAGCAGGGATAGTGTTAGGAGAAACACCTAATGTAGATGATGGGATGATGGGTGCAACAAACCATCATGGCACATGTATACCTATGTAACAAACCTGCATGTTCTGGATATGTATCCCAGAACTTAAAGTATAATTTAAAAATATGTATATATATCTTGTAATGCTATTCTTTTAAGGAAACAGCCTGAGGCAGTGGGCAATGGAGGAGATTATACTTGATGGATTGTTTAATAAAAAATGATAAATGAATATAAAAATAAAGTTAATAGAATAGATAAAACTGCATTTTAAAGAGTTTTTACTAGATATTTATTGGGTATGTTTACTATTCTAGGCATTTCATATACAAGAACTTGGTTAAGCTCTCTAATAGCCCCAATTGAGTAGGCATTATTAATTCTACTTTATATATAAGGCAAAGTAACTTTTTTAAAAATATGCCATTAATAAGAGATAAAACAGAGGTTTTTAAGCAACTCTGCCTTACTCTAATGCCCATGCTTAGCCCACTACATCATGATGACTTTAAAAGCAACCAAAGGGCCCATCTATAAGGTGAAAATGTCTTTTGCCTGGCCATTATGGTTTGAATGATGATGTCCCCACAAAAATTCATGTTAAAACTTAATCCTCAATGCAACAGTATTAGGAAGTGTGGCCTTTGGGAGGTGATTAAGTCACAAGGGCTTCACTCTCATGAATGAGATTAGTGACCTTATAAAAGGGCTCACAATTGAAGGAAGCTCTCTCTTGCCCTTCTGCCCCTTCTGCCAAGTGAGAACACAGTGTTCCTCCCCTCTGGAAGATGCAGCAATTAGGGACTATCTTGGAAGCAAAGAGGAGCCCTCAGCAGACACCAATCCTGCTGGCACCTTGAGCTTAGACCTCCTGGCCTCCAGAGCCATGAGAACAAATTTCTATTATTTATAAGTTACCCAGTCGATGATACTTTGTTATAGCAGCACAAATGGACTAAGATACTCACAAATAACCAAGAAGTGTTTATCAAATATTGACTAGATGGGCAGCACTGAGATCGGGGCTAAGAACTCTTCCCACATTCAGATGAGACAGAAGCTAATTCTTGTGAGTTGTAGTTGGCTAACAACTGGGAGGGTGGCATGTATTTTTACTATGTCAAGCATTGCTTCCCAAGTAGCAAAGAGTGAAACTATTGATGTCTGAAGGAGGCGGCAAGGGACTAGGCATATTCTACACGGTCTTCGGTTGTGCCTCAGCTCTGACGTAAGTCCTAGTATTACCTGGGACTGCATCTCAAGCTTGGCTCAGAGGACAAGAACAGCCTATATTCCAGCTGGAACACACACACACTCCTCTCTACACTTTATCTGCCCCCAGCTGATACAAGTCCTTTTTTTTTTTTAAAGATAGAGTTTCACTTTTGTTGCCTAGGCTGGAGTGCAATGGCACAATCTCAGCTCACTACAACCTCCACTTCCCAGGTTCAAGCAATTCTCCCGCCTCAGCTTCCTAAGTAGCTGGGATGACAGGCATGAGGCACCATGCCTGGCTACTTTTTTGTATTTAGTAGAAATGGGGTTTCACCTCATTGGTCAGCCTGGTGTCAAATTCCTGACCTCAGGTGATCCACCCACCTCAGCCTCCCAAAGGGCTGGGACTACAGGTGTGAGCCACTGTACCCAGCTCCTCAGGGAATAGTTCTTTTCTTTTCTTTCTTTTCTTTCTTTCTTTCTTTTTTTTTTTTTTTTTTTTTTTTTGTGGTTGCAAGATTTAATAGAGTGAAAACAGAGCTCCCATACAAAGCGTGGAGACCCAAAGAGGGTAGCTGTTGCTGGCTTGAATGCCTGGGTTTATATCCCAATCATTGTCCCTCCCACTGTGCTCTCAGGCGATAGATGATTGGCTATTTCTTTACCTCCTGTTTTTGCCTAATTAGCATTTTAGTGAGCTCTCTTTACTACCTGATTGATCAGGTGTGAGCTAAGTTGCAATCCCCGTGTTTAAAGGTGGATGTGTTTGCCTTCCCAGCTAGGTTTAGGGATTCTTAGTTGGCCTAGGAAATCCAGCTAGTCCTATCTCTCAGTCCCCCCTCTCAACAGGAAAACCCAAGCACTGTTGGGGAGGTTGGCCGATGACCACTCTAACTGCTTCCTGCTGAAGTGAGGAGTAGTAGAGGTTGTGTAGTTGAGATTTCCTCGGGAGGGTGCCTTTGATGTCATCAACATTGGAGCATGGGCTAGCAGGCCGATCCAGGGGTCTGCAGTAGATTTTAGTCATGTACTGCATCTGGGGCTCCATTTGAAGAATGATTTGTAGCTTTACAGCTTTGATTCTGGAAGAGACAAACTTAACAAGGAGGCTAAAGATACAGGGATTGAAATGTATGGCCTAAAGTGCAGGGGAGTTTTTTTTTTGGGGGGGGGCACACTTCACAGGCCCTGACTATCTGCTTGATAGTTTTGAAAAGGCCTGGTCCAGTAAATAATGATTTGACCATCTGATGGGTGCTATCAATGCTTAAGTGAAAGGTTTGGTGAAGGGTTTTAAGTAATTTTCATTGGGTAACTGCTGGTGAAAGTATTTTTCCTTCTTTGGTGGCTAGCCATCCTGAGGGGAGGAAACTGTGTCCTCATGAGGTTCCCCATTTTATTTCTTCTGCTGAATATTGGGGCTTGGTTTCTCAGAAGGGATTATCCCACACTAGGGGGCTTTCTATAAGCATTTCTAATGGAGGGTCCTGTCTTGTGGTTCTTTTTGCTTTAATATCCACTTGGCGGTCCCCTTTTATTTCCCTTTCCTTTCCTTTCTTTTTCTTTTTCTTTTTTTTTTGAGACAGAGTCTTGCTCTGTCACCCAGGCTGGAGTGCAGTTGCACAATCTCGGCTCACTGCAAGCTCTGCCTCCCGGGTTCATGCCAGTCTCCTGCCTCAGCCTTCTGAGTAGCTGGGACTATAGATGCCCACAATCATGCCGGGCTAGTTTTTTGTTTTTTAGTAGAGACGGGGTTTCACTATGTTAGCCAGGATGGTCTTGATCTCCTAACTTCGTGATCCGCCCACCTCAGCCTCCCAAAGTGTCCTTTCTGATGACCCCGGCAGCGTAAGACTGCCACCTTTTTCAGTTTCTGTACTGCCAATAATAATCTCCTAATTATCAGGGAAAACCCCACCCCCGATATTTAACATGGGTTCTTTTTTATTTCCCTAAGCATTGGCTGGTCTGAGAAATAAAGGGAAAGAGTACAAGAGAGATAAATTTTAAAGCTGGGTATCTGGGGGAGACATCACATGTCGGCAGGTTCCATGATGCTCCCTGAGCCGTAAAACCAGCAAGTTTTTATTAGCGATTTTCAAAAGGGGAGGGAGTGTACGAATAGGGTGTGGGTCACAGAGATCACATGCTTCACAAGGTACTAAAGTATCACAAAGCAAATGGAGGCAGGGCAAGATCACAGGACCACAGGATGGGGCGAAATTAAAATTGCTAATGAAGTTTCGGGCTTGCATTGTCATTGATAACATCTTATCAGGAGGCAGGGTTTGAGAGCAGACAACCTGTCTGACCAAAATTTATTAGGCAGGAATTTCCTTGTCCTAATAAGCCTGGGAGTGCTACAGGAGACTGGGGCTTATTTCACTCCTTCAGCTTCTACTGTAAAAGACAGCCGCCTCCAAGGGGGCCATTCATAGGCCTACCCTCAGGGGCGCATTCTCTTTCTCAGCGATGTTCCTTGCTGAGAAAAAGAATTCAGTGATATTTCTCCTATTTGCTTTTGAAAGAAGAGAAATATGGCTCTGTTCCATCTGCCTCACTGGCATCAGAGTCCAAGGCCATCTCCCTTGTTCCCTGAACACTGCTGTTATCCTGTTCTTTTTTCAAGGCGCCCAGATTTCATATTGTTCAATCACACATACTCTACAAACCAATTTGTGCAGTTAACACAATCATCAAAGGGTCCTGAGGGGACATGCATCCTCCTCAGCTTACGAAGATGACGGGATTAAGAGATTAAAGTAAACACAGGCATAGGAAATCACAAGGGTATTGATTGGGGAAGCGATAAGTGTCCATGAAATCTTCACAATTTATGTTCAGAGATTGCAGTAAAGACAGGCATAAGAAATTATGAAAGTATTAATTTGGGGAACTAATAAGTGTCCATGAAATCTTCACAATTTATGTTCTTCTGCCGCGGCTTCAGCTGATCCCTCTGCTTGGGGTCACTGACTTCCCGCAACACCTAATGGCTTCCTGATGTTTGATAGGTGTTCCCTCGGAAGTTAGGAATTCCCTTTCCCTCCATATTGCTGCATGGGCATGGAGGACTAGGTAAGCATCCTTAGAGTCTGTATATATATTTACCCTTTTTCCTTCTCCTAATTCTAGTGCCTGAGTGAGGGCTATTAGTTCTGCCAGCTGAGCACTAGTTCCTGGAATGAGAGGATTACTTTCAAGTATTCCATTATCACTGACCACTGCATACCTTACTTTCTGAAGTCCTTTTTCTACAAAGGAACTTTTATCAGTATACAAGTTGAGGTCAGGATCAGTCAAGGGAACCTCTAGAAGGTCCCCTCGAGCGGCGTAGGTTTGAGCAATTACTTATTGACAGTTATGTTCTAACTTTTATTCATTGTCTGGAAGAAATGTGGCTGTGTTAAGAGTTGCACAAGTGTGCAGTTGCAGCACTGGCCCTTCAAGTAATAGAGCCTGATATTTAAGTAAACGGTTGTCTGACAGCCACAAGTCTTCTTTAGCAGTGAGTATGCCATTCACATCATTAGATGTCCACACAGTAAGATCTCTTCCCTGTATCATTTTAACTTTTCAGATACTAAGACTGCTACTGCCACCACTACCTGTAAACAATGAGGCTAAGCCTTTGCCACCACATCAATTTCCTGACTTACGTATGCCACGGGTTGCAAGCTCGTCATCCCTTGGACCTGTGTAAGGACTTCTGGAGTTATTCCTGTTTTTTCTGTGACATATAAAGAAAAGTCTTGCCCTGTTGGCAACCTTAACACTGGGGCTTGGGTTAGGGCCTTCTTTAGGGCCTAGAAAGCTGCTTCTGCTTCAGGTGTCCATCTTACTAAATGGGTATTGGCTTTCTGAGTTTCCTTAATTAGTGTATATAATGGCCTCCCCAGGGAATATTTCTTAGAATGTGTGTGTGTGTTTTTTTTTTTTTCTTGTAGAGCCTACTAGACCTAAAATAGCCTCCAAATACACACATGCATGTATGTCAGTGGCTTCCTACGGGCCTTACTGACAAACACTCTTCCTTCATACACTGACCGCATGAAAGGGAATACCTGGTCCCCATTGTTCTTGACAAGGCTGTAGGGACCCCACGCTATTTGGTTGTTCTAAGTGTGTTGCCAAGGCCACTACCATGAACAACTTTGGGCAGCAACTCCAAGTCTTGTCCTGGTCTTGTCCAAGGTAACCTGGAGCCAGGAAAATGCATGCCAGGATTTTGGGATTTGTCCCACTATTGGCCATCTTGCCCTGAAAGAAGCTGCTGGAGCAATTAAAAATCAAACAAAAGAGAGGCCATGCACACACACCTCCCTACCTCAAGGAAAAGGAACCCCATGGGGAAAATAAAATTTAGGAGGTTTATTGAACCCACTGTAGAGCTGATCCAGAATTTAAATTGATTCCATAATTTATTGCATTTTAATTAGCAATCACAGGAGACCAAGAATTGTTTACTCTCTTGTTAGGAGCTCTAGCTGGAAACAAATACCAGTGAGTCTTAATAAGGATGAGTTATATTTACTATTTTCCATTTTACAGCCTTGTTATAATCATCACAAGAAGAGATTCATTTAGTGCTCATCTGTTCTTGGTATGACATTTGTTGACCACTAGGGTGACATAAAGTCAGAACATACCCCAGAAGCCAAGCAAGAGCCCCTCTAGCCCTATCCCACCCCATGGTTGCTCCTGCATTGTTTTCAATAATATAATTTAATGTGGAAATATTTCTAGCTTAGATTAGATAACATGAGTTCCCATGTGCCACTGTCACCCAAAATGCATCCATCTGACTGTTGTTGGTTATTTATTTACAAAAGAAAAATGCTACAAACAGACAGCTGTATTTATATGCACCACTCCGACTTAGAAGCACCAGCTCCATCAGGCAGCCAAGACGCTCGCTGCCTCTTGGCCACAGCGCACACCCTTCACTTAGCAGCCATCCATCCGACGTGTGATTCCACTTGCTTGCTTTCATTCTGCATTGTTGTTTTGGGGGTTTATGTAATATTAATTCTTTTTAATGACAGTTCTCCAGGGCCAGAGCTTTTGGGACTTCTAAACAGCTCTTGTTATTTTACGTAAGCAGGAAGAATCCTGCACTTCTACTTGTGGGTTGGGACTCTCCGGAGTAATGCGTTTCCCTGGGAGCATCCTGGGTTCCTATTTCTTGCTAGGAACATTATCAAGTACTTTTTAAGTACCACTGCATACTGTTCCAGCGATTCCCATCAGTCATCCCAATTCTCCCTCTTGAATCGGGCTCCCAGCAGGTCAGGAAGCTCATTATCTCAAGTCTAAAGGATTTTTCATTGAATGAGGAAGGAGGACTAGATTCCAAAAGGCCATCCTCACAAAAGGGATGCTTTGTGTAACCTGAATACACATTCTCTTTTGAGACTTTTCATTGAAAATGGACTTTTTTCCCCGAAAAGCAGGTAGAGTAGGTGCCATTGTTTATTTACTCCTCTTTTTCTTTTTTAACCTAGTTTTTCTGCTTAGCCACAGAGGTACCAATCCTATGCTGGAGTTTTAATTAAACCTTGCTCTCTATTAAAAAGCTCCTATTGTCCTTTTCATTTAAATAGGATTCTTCTTAGATCTTTAACAAGACCACGGAGGAGTAATAAATCTAAGTAATTGTCCTTATTAAGAGGAGATTATTCTCACAAGACTATAACAGTCACCAAAGTAACTAAAGCCATTTCCAGATAGCACTTAGAGTATTCTCCTCCTACCCAAATACAAAAATGCCTCGTTAGTCACTTTCTTTGGTGCTCAAATTAAATTAGATGGCATTCTGTTTATTTTTCATATCTTTTGCTAACAGAAGGGGATTTGCCTTTTGATGGCATTAATCAGGAAACCTCAAGTCCAACTACACTGAGTCCATGGGATGGAGACGACCCCTCCCTCCCTTCTTTCCTTCTTCTTTCCTTCCTTGCTTTTACAACTGATGACTGAGTTCCTGCCAGGCATTCTGCTAGGCATTAGTGGCTCCAAGATAAAAAACCTAGTCCCTTGGATGGTATATCATATGTTCATCTAATCTTTACTAAACATCTTCCATGTGCAAGGCACTGTAGTAGGTGCTGAGTTTTCAGAGGGGAAAAGCCCACCTTCTTGGAACTTAAAATGTAGCAGGAATTTAGACATTAACCCAATAATTACATAATCCACTACAACCATGGTGAAAAGTTATGAAAGAGAGGCCAGGGTACTATGCGAGCGTGTTCCAGAGAGTTAGAAGCAGTCCACCAGAATTACCCACTTAGTTTATTCCATTACAGATGCAGACCTCTGCTTTCCTGTCTTACAGGGGAAGCTTTCCCATTTCCAGGGAAGCTTTCCCATTTCCCAAGTTCTTATGTAGTCAGTGGCTCCTGATGTTTTCAGTTTTTATTTAAAATCCATGTTCTAAATAAGCCTCCCTTAGAGAAAGCCAACCTAACATTTCTAGAATAGAGTTGTCAAACAATAACAACAATAACAAAAACTGGTAGCAAACTCAAGCATCCCTTAAAGTTTAAGAAGTACCTTACAGAAGTGCCTGCCAAGAAATGGACTCCCTAAGGAGCTTGGGGAGGGGGGGTTAAGCCAAAATGAGAAAGTATTGTGTGTCAATCTTATTGGCTTCAGAGTTTGTCTTCAGATCTTGAGGGCATAGTTGGCATCAGCTTAGCTCTTATAAACACTTCATGTTGAGTGTTCTGTGATGTTTGGGAATTGCTAGTAAGAACTGACACATTTGTTGCTCCCCAGATTGCCAGTAACATAGAACTTTTGGGTATTACTTGCAAAATTCATTTTCAGGGCACAAAAGAGAAGCAACCTGAAGCTGTGCAGAGATGAAAATTGGAATCTTGCAATTTGAGATGGAAAATTTCGGATTATATGACAATAGAAAAAATTAGCTCTCTTTTCACGCATCCAACAAGTCAGAAAGTTTTCTTGAAGAACAATATCAGCAGCCCATCTGCTGGGAAGCCTTGACTGGTGGACTTCATGGCCTTTGCAAATTGTCCATGAGCTACGTTGGACTTCAGCCTTGTGGATTCAGAACTTAGACAATGTACCAAGAGTAGATCCACTTTTCTGAGAGAGACCCATTAGCTAAGTAGTGAGATTGAAGGATAAAAGCACTATGCCAGGGTACTAATTAGCAATGAGAAGTAACTGTCAAAGGGGCTGAAATGCTCCAAAGTCTACATGACCAGCACATTATTTTCCTGAAGCCCACTCCAAGTCATGATCAGAAGACTCCTGGGGAAGTGTATCATCAGAAAAAGAAGAGTTAGATGACTTGAATATTTAGTGAAATAAAACTAATACCACTCAGTCCTTCCATTTAGCGACAGAACTAACTGGGGCTAGAAGACTGGAACTCAACTGGCCTTACCCCTCCACATTCATCTTCACATTAAGGATACTTTTGCCAATGAGAGGGAGTGACTCCGTTTGTTGAGTTTGACCTCCTTTAACCTCCTTTAAGTGAATCTTCCCCAAATGGCACTTTGCTATTCACAATAAAGTAATCAAGAGAGCATTCTCAGGAAAACATTTTTGAAGTCTTAAAAGTAAAGCTACTTCCTCTTTACCAAGGGATGCTTAAAAACAAAATCCTCATCTTATACATGAGCATATATGATAACCATTTATAATTAAGAATCAGTAATTAAGTAGGGACCAGAACCATGACCTCAATAGGGTGGGATTCTCTTCCCTGATTTCCCACGGCCTCTGGGATCCAGCCGCAATTCCTTTGCACTGGGATTCAATGCACTTTGCTTATGCCACTAGCACATGCCCTGGTACTTCTTCTTCCTCTAGGCTGCCAAAGCTGACTAGCTTTTCTTATAATGGGCATGTTCTTCCTTTATCTATGTTACCTCTTCCCTGGATTGCTAATGGGGTTTTAGAGGCCCTGGAGCCATTTTGCCTTCATCAAGAAACTTTGCTTCTTTCCGATATTGGTCTTGTTGTTTGGCTTTCAAAGGGCAGTCTTATTTCTGGTTCTCAGGGAAGCAGGGTGAGGTGAGGGAGTACCTTACTAAAGCCCCAAGTACACAAATAAGGGCGCCATCATCATAGCATACTTGAAACTACAAAAGGAGTTGGACTTTCACAGTTACCAGTATACAGCACAAGTGTGAAAACACATGCACACACACTTCCTCTTTGTAGGCTCTGCTTCGAGATCTCTAGTAGCAAAATTCTTTTGAATGAAAATGTAATGACCCAAAGTAACAAAGAGAAATATCTGTATTTTCCCTTAAGCTTAACAGAGTTCATTATTATAACTTTCTCTCTCTTCTTTTTTTGAGACAGAGTCTCACTCTGTCACTCAGGCTGGGGACAGTGGCACGACCACAGCTCACTGCAGCCTCGACTTCCCCCACCTCAGGCAGTCCTCCCACTTCAAGCCTCCTGAGTAGCTGGGACTACAGGTGCATGCCACCATGCCCTGCTAATTTTTGTAGTTTTGTGTAAACAGGGTTTCATCATGTTCTCCAGGCTGGTCGTGAACTCCTGGGCTCAAGAGATCAGCCAGTCTTGGCCTCCCAAACTGTTAGGATTACAGGTGTGAGCCACCACACTTAGCTATTATAACTTTTTCTAAAATGACTTAATACAACAGATCTTTAGTGACAAATAATCGTAAATAATGATCAGAAAACTTAAGATTAACCCACAACTCAAGTTATGCCATATCCTCTGGGCTTATTTGTGTTTCCACAGAATAATAGGGTGGCTTTGACTTCCTTATTAGTTAGTTCCCTTTACAGAACTCTTGCTGCTTATGTTGTTGCATTTCTTGCATTATTAGTATCCATTTCTTGACAAATGAAGAGGCTGCCCCTCATACATTCCTATCCCACTGTACAGGGTTGTCCTGTGGCTCTGGGCAGGAAGTGAATCACGCAGGACACCTGTGCTAAAGGGGCTCTGATTTAATGATGCTGGACATAGAAAACAAAAGGCCTGGTAAATGGAAGAGAAAATCTCTAGAAAGTATGAAAATTGATCTTTGAGCTTTAAAATTGTCCCCAGCAGAAATGGGTCCCTACTGTGTGTAGCAGAGACTGCTGGTGTTCACTGAGACCGCAGGCTCCTCTGTTCCCAGCCTCCTTGCAGTTGGGAGGGGCAGCATGACTAGGTTCTATCCAATGTGGGCAGAGCATGTACTTCAAGGCTTGGCCCCTAAAATGCCCTGCAAGCTCTTTTGTGGTCCCTCTCTTTGCCAGCTGTGTTCCTGGAGCAAAGGACCCTGAGAAGTCAGAACCACATGCCATGTCAGGAACTGAACCCCTGAACTCATGACTTAAAGTTGCCTGACCTGTGACATTCACATGGGACCTTGTGTGAATGAAGAATAGCTTTTATTGTGTTAAGTCACTAAGGTTTTGCAGTTGTTTCTTGCCATGCTTAGCCCAGCCTCGCCTGAGGGTAGGCAAGCCCAGTGAGTCAGCATGCTGCCAGCACTCCATGGAGTCCATCCCCAGGTGCCTCTGTCCTCTTTGTTCTGATGCATGAACACAGGATGCACGCACCACCCAGGACGTTTTCACTCTGGGGATCCAGCCAGCTCCATACTTTCTAGTACATTTGTAAATGATTTTCTTATTGAATAAATATTCCAGATGGAAAAGCCCATCAGACCCACTATTGCGCCCAAACTTACCACTGTTGGTGGACACAAATTGTAATTGTGTCCAACAGTGGACACAAATAAACAACTTTGTCCATAGCTTTCTCCTAAAAGGCATTTTTCCACAGCCCAAAGACCCCAAGAATTCTTTAGATATCCACGTAGGAAAGGAAAGCCCATCTAGGATCCCGCTAGACGTGAACAGAGTCTGTGGCTCCATTCCCAGCATTCTCTGGAGTTTAGCTTGAGAAAATAATAAGAATCCTATAGGATCAGTGATCTCACTCATTTGGACTACAGTAAATCTCTTCTATATTACTGCTCAGCCTCTGAGAATATTACATTGGGTCTCATTTTATTAAAGAATGTCATGCATGCCCAGAAGTCGCTATTTAATTTTTAGCTGCAAGATACAATTTTGAAAAACCATTATCTAGAAAGTGCAATAATCAAACAATGTAATCATGAATGTTAAACCTCCTTGGAATATTATTTTAAATGCTTGCCAGCTGGAAGCAAAAGTTGACAAGGAAGTATCTGACTTGGTTGGCTTTGTAATTTGTCAAAGCATCTACACTTTCCAATATGATATATTTGTTAAGATATGTTTTTTTCCTCTGCATGATTGTTTTGAAACTATCAAAGAATACAAAATCCTTAAACAAGGAAGACAGCTTTGCATTTTCTATTTGTTCCAGCCTAAGATTTAGGATTAAATCACTTTAAGAGATAGAATTGAATCCTTTCTCAGAGGAGCCAGACGGTCCACATACATCATCAATTGCCTCTGAGCTTTCTGGCTGCTCTGTGAGATCAGACTCATAAATTCTGTGGCATATGGAAAACATCAGAAAGCCACGGCATGCATTTTAAGAGAACCCAGCAAGTTGGACTTACACTGTCATGAAAGATTCCTGGCAATTTCCCCATTTTTCCCATCACTCAACATTGAATCTCCACAGAAAGGGTCGATTGGATATTTGGCCCATGACTGGGAGTCTGGGGGGCGATCCAGCTATCTGGCGAATGTGCCACCCTCCCTGCCTAAGGGGGCCCAGCAAGTCTATGCATCACTGAGCAGTTCCCCAGGAAGGACATCTTTTTTTTGTGGGGGGGAGGGGCGGGGCTCTGAACTTTGGTTCAAGAAAGTTCTGCAATCAGTGAACTCCCCATTTCATTCCTACACACTTCCCACCTACCTCTCTCTCAGCACTTGTTTCACTGTACTATAACTTACAGATCTGTCTTCACTATTGGGCATTGAACTTCTGGAGTGTGCTTCTCTTAGCACTTGGAATGGCTAAATATCAATGTCTGCTCCTTAAAAGGAAGACTGGAAGCAGGATCGTCATGCTTCCTTCCTCCCCAATGCCATCTCTAAGGAGTCCTCGATGGACCCAGAAGGGGTGGTGATGTTCAGCCTAGGCCTTATTGTCTTTGTATGACCTGAATTCGGCACTTATTCAGGCACTTGAGATGAACGAGTGAATGTCCACCTGCTTGGGGAGCCTGGGGATGGAACAGGGAATGATTTTAATTCCTGGCTTGTCTTATTCACGCTACCGTCTACCTTCAAAACCTTAGGCAAGATATTGAACCTTTCTTTAAGTTTTTTTTGTCTATGAAATAGGAATTATAGTGTTGCCTACCTCATAGGATGTGATGAATAGTGAATGGTGTATATATCTATTATATAAACTAAAAGCTAAAATGATAGCTTGCACTAGTAAGAGCTCAATACGTCTTAGCTAACAAAGTGAGTTCTCAAAAAATACGAGCTGTCCTTACTAGACATAATAATGCCTTTCCAAATGGCCCACTCCATTGAACTTCCTTCTACAGCCTAAGTCTCTGTGTAAAAAAGTGATGATTATTGGGTTTACTTAGAGGAGCTATTTGCTGGGGCCTCAGGGATTCTGGTAAAGTAAATAGGGATTTTTTTTTTCTGGGAGTGTGCTTCCCTTAGCACTTTGAATGACTGTATCAATGTCTGCTCCTTAAAAGGAAAACTGGAAACAGGACCTTCATGCTTCTTTCCACCCCAATGCCACCTCTAAGGAGTCCTTGATGGACCCTGGAAAAGGTGGTGATGTCTGGATCTGGCTTTGGACAGCGCTTCAGGTTCTAATGTCATTGAAAGTCTACAGACCCAGGAAGGACTTTGAAGGGCACAGGGAGCCACGGCCCTGGAAAGCAACAAGCCCTGCCCTGTGCAGATGGTGGGGAGAAGACTTGGTCACCATCCAAGGCCCCCTATTGACTTTGGAGGCATAAACTATAGAGCTTTAAACATTTCTAGGCAAAAGGGTAAGGGCATGTTTGAGAGAATGGACATGGGCATGGGTTGGGGGGCAGATAGATGTGCAAAACTGCCCCAGTCCTGATGGCAGGTGTCTCCATCCTCAGACCTGCCTTGCCCTCTGAGCAGGGGCTGTGAGCTGGGGAAGCAACTATCTGAGTATTGTCTGCAGGAGATGGGGAACGGAAGAGTAAGAAAGAATGAGACACCCTAGAGCCATTTCCCTGGAGACTCCCGAAATCCAGAGGCCCTCACCCGCAAAGGAAGCGATTGTGTGATGTTGGTCCTGAATCCACAGGCAGGTGACAAAGGAGCAAGTTCTAGCTCTCTGTCTATCTGTTTGGGGCCTTGGGTGGTCACCTAGCCTTGCCTTAGCCCCTCCTCCTGTAAAATGAAGCTAATACAACTATGTCACAGAGCCATTGTCAGTCTCTAATGAAGTAAGGCTTGGGATGTGTTCTGAGATCTATAATGTGATAAATTAATAGCAAGCATTTTACATATAATAATTGTACTTATGATTTAAAGACTCCTGGGATAGAACTGAACTAGGTTTTGTCTCAGGGGCTAGCTGCTGTGGTAGCGATGGTAGAATGAGTCCCATGAGGTTGGATGCCCCTGTCCAAACTGGCCTCTCTCCCTCATCTTTCCTCCACAGCCTGGATAAGATTAGCAGTAAAGGAGAGTGGTTGTATGGAAGCCAGAGACCTGCATTTGAATCCTGTCCCGGTCACTGACTAGCTTCATGGCCTCAGGTAAGAAATTTAAATTTTCTGTATCCATTTCCTTGTTTGTAAAATGGGATGATATTGTTGCCTACCTTGTAGGATGTTGTAAACACTGAATGATTTAATGTATGTATTATTGTTTAAAATGATAGCTAACAAAGTGAGCACTCACAAACTGTGAGCTGGGTTTATCAATCATGGTAATGTCATTCCAAATGGCCCAACTCCATTGACCTCTCTGCTCACTCAAAGAATACTGGGTCTGCTGGGTTTGGTGGTGCATGCCTGTAATCCCAGCTGCTCAGGAGACTGATGTGGGAAGATCACTTCAGGCCAGGAGTTCGAGACCAGCCAGGGCAAAAGAGAACCCCGTCTCTTAAAAAAGACACACAACACAACACACACACACATGTGCACACACATACTATATACATGTATATATACACATATATATGAATATATACATATATTCTTTGTGTGTCTACACACACACACAGATTACACACACACACACACACACACACACACACACACACACACACAGAACACTGGGTCCTTTCCACCCTGGCAGGTCAACCAGGAAGCCAGAAGAAAAAAAAAATTAGAAATCTCTGAAGAATGAAAATGTCTTTTGAGGGGAGAGGTTACACACCATGAGTAGTTATATGATTTACTAGGAATCCAGTAGATCCACAATTGGGGCTGTTCCCTCATGGTCCGATTTGACTTCCTATAGAGGAAGGCCCTCAGGGAGGCACCACCTTAGTTCAGTAGGACCTGCTCTCTTCTTCAGTTTCTCCAATGCTACTGCCAATGAGAATCACACACTTTAAGACTGGGAAGGACCCTACAACATCACTCAGGCCAATGAATCATGAGGTCCAGGGGAAAGACAGTTGACTGAGGGAGTTCTGTTCTTGAGAGGCAAAATCCACTACCTGCCTCCCAGAGCCAAATGCAGACAACGCAGCTCTGTGCTGCATAAGGGAGGACTGAGGATGTATTCCAGCAGTTCCGTGACACTCCTGGAGCATCTACCAACCTACCACAGTCCTGTGCCACTAAGAACCTCAAGGTTTAGTAGAGGGAGGCCCACGGTGAACATCGTCTCAACACAGTGTGGTTAGAGCCATGTTTTGGGTATTCACAGGGTTGTGGGGAAGCAAAGGGCAAGGGCACCAAGCCAGTCCTGGGTTATGTGTGGAAGGTGCTCTCCAGGAGTTGGTGACACTTGAGCTAAGATTGAAAGGAGGAAGAGAAGTAAATCTAGGAGAGAAAAATGAAAAGATCCTCCAGGTAAGAGTAGAGAGAGTGAACGAGCAGATCAGTGTGGATGGGGACTAAGGTGCCAGAGAGAGGGGAGAGTGACGAGGCCAGAGAGACCAGGAGCCAGGGTGCAGGGCTTATGTTCCTGAATGGAACAGGACTTTAGCTTGGATAATGGGAGCCACCAGTAGGGTTTTCCGCAGAGGAACTGTGTAAATGTGCAGACACTTGGGGGCTGACTGGGAGAGGATGGATTGGAGTGGACAGACCTGGAAGACGTTCAACTGGCTTCCCTGAGTGACGCTTGGGTTTACCACTTCCTTAGTGAACAACAGGGCTTCCTAGAGACCGAGGGCAACAGGCTGACAATGACATTCCACATGTGCCACCAAATATCTACCCCTCACCCTGTGGTAACTGTCCTTAATTATCCGGGTATTCCCTCACCCCAACACAGCCCATGTACTCATGGGGGACACTTTACTGCACCCAATGGGGATGAGGCTTACGCTTAAGTGAATGAGCACAACTGTATCCCTCTGGTCATAGTATTTGCTTTAAAAATGGTCAAGTGGCCAGGTGCAGTGGCTCATGCCTGTAATCCCAGCACTTTGGGAGGCCTAGGCAGGTGGATCACCTGAGGTCAGAAGCTCAAGACCAGCCTGGCCAACATGGCAAAACCCCGTCTCTACTAAAAATACAAAAATTAGCTGGGCATGATAGTGCACACCTGTAATCCCAGCTACTCAGGAGGCCAAGGCAGGAGAATCTCTTGAACCCGGGAGGCGGAGGTTGCAGTGAGCTGAGATCATGCCACTGCACTCCAACTCCAGCCTGAGTGACAGAGTCTCAAAAAAACAAAAAACAAAAAATGAGTGGTCAAGTGATTCCATTCAGGCCACTGAGACTCATGGCAACATTTTGCTGGGGGCTCTAGAAGGTGAAATGTGCAGATGTGAGGCTGGGAACTGCTGCAGCTATTTTCCATCATGAGGGAAGGCAGGCCTAGGACAAAGCTGGCCCATGGATAGCAGAAAACATCAGAAAAATGGTTTGAGGCCCTGACGATGGGGTGAATCAAATGGGATCAAAATGGGATCTCCCTCCCCACAGAACAGACCTCTGGACTTTTCAGTCACAGGAACCAATATACCCCCTTTGTTTTCTAAAACTTTTTTTCTTGCTTGCAAAAGCTCAGAGCTCAGGGGCAATAATGTCTCCCCTAGATCACAGTGGTTGGAACTGACCAGTTCTAAACAGCTCAAAAACAAAACCACAGGGTTTTCCTGACATTATTTTAGAAAACTTAAAAGTTGTTTTTAATGAAAACCATTTTTCAAAGCTCTTTGCTCTATGGGACTTGCCTCCCAAATCCACTTCCTTTCTGGGTCCCCCTAAAGCAGTGGTGCGCTGCCACCTGCTGGCTGCAAAGCGGAATGTGCTCTAGAAAGCAGATGGCGCGCATTAATGCCGAAAAAGGCGTTAGAGGTCAGCGTGGGGAATACAATTAAGGGGAAATTCGTTCTCTGCTAATGTATATTGTTGAGCTGTTTGAATTTTGATTGGGAGTTTTATTTTAAAAAATAAAATAGGCCGGGCGCAGTGGCTCACGTCTGTAATCCCAGCACTTTGGGAGGCTGAGGCGGGTGGATCACAAGGTCAGGAGATCGAGACCATCCTGGCTAAAACGGTGAAACCCCGTCTCTACTAAAAATACAAAAAATTAGCCGGGCGCGGAGGCGGGCGCTTGTGGTCCCAGCTACTCGGGAGGCTGAGGCAGGAGAATGGCGTCGGCCCGGGAGGCGGAGCTTGCAGTGAGCCGAGATCGCGCCACTGCACTCCAGCCTGGGCGACAGATCGAGACTCCGTCTCAAAAAAAATAAAATAAAATAAAATAAAATAAAATAAAATAAAATAGGGACAGTCACTTTCACAAATATAATATTGCATATCTTGTGGCATTTGTTTATTATACTTGGTTATATTCATCAATACCTGACATTTCCTTGAAAAGCAACAACTGCAACGACCACCACAAAAAAAGCCCTCCTTTCTCTCTCTGCACAAGCACATCTGGAAGCACACATGCACGTATTTTGCCTCTACTAACTCTGCCTGAAGCAGCAACCACCTCCCCTTAACTCCGTTTCTGGGGCAGTCGGCCAGCCCATTTCTTACCTGTCAGATTTTCTAGGCAGAAGTCTGACCTTAGTCCAGTGTCTTTTTATTCAGGAAAAACTTACCAAGCTTTCCAAGTATTCTCCTTAGAGTCTCTCTCCAGACTTCATGCAGGGCGCTGCCACAGATCCCCTCCTACCAACCCTGGGAGAGAGGGGATTTAACAGCTTCTCACTTTAAAAATTCTCTTTGCAAATCCTCTTTGCCTTTTCCTAATGGTTCAGGAATTTAAAAGGTGTTTACCCTGTTCTTAATACTACTTTGAAATTTCTGCACAGTAGCCCCTTCGGAATTTAGCATTTATTGTATTCATGCCTCAACCAAAACTAAAATAATAAAAATCCCGTCGAGTGCTGTTAAAAATTCCCTCCTGGCCTCCATTTGAGGTAGACCTGCCCAGAGCCAGGGTAGCAGTAGCCTCAGTCTACCAGCAGGTGGCGCCCAAACAAGCCTTATTGCCATTGCTCCATCTGGGACTGAGCTTGGTGCCAGACCATCACCCCTCCGCACAAAAGCCTCCCGCCACTACAACCCCCCTTCAGTCTGCTAAGGTGTGACTTAGATGCTTCCTGGACTTTGGCTTCTGTTACCGGTAAGCCCTGACATACCTGCCCAGCTCCAGCGGGCCCCTCCTCCAGGGATCTTTCCCTATGTTGCCCCAAATTCAACCCACCAGCTGGGGGCTGACCTGGCTGCCCTCTTCCCTCCTGGATGTCCACAGCCATGCTCCTCTCTGCATGACCATGCTCTCTCGAACCAGGCTTGAATTTTCCAGATCTCTCTAGACACAGCATTGTGGACTGACAGCCCACCTCACGGAGTTCACCATATAGCCAGGCCGGCTTTCCCTGGCCCCTTTCTACCTAGTCCAGGACCCTCTTACCCGCTGAGGCGGCGTTGAGGCTGCTCCCCCACGTCCACGGTACATGTGCATTTGTAGTCTGGAGCTGACAAGGCCAAATATGATCTGGTCCTGTTCTAACATCATCTCATCTGCCCGTCTCAGCCTTCATCTCCACTGTGCATGTTGGGAGAACCTCCAGTCTCTCGTAAAAGCCCACTCTCTCACTATTTCAATATTCTCCTATTTTAGTCCATTCAGCAGCCATGTGGTACCTGGCAGTTTCCTCCAGTCCAATTCCCAGTGGAGTGTCTGTGCTAAGGTTTCTGAGGCCCGCCAAGCCCATGAAGGTACCCGGGCCCAGCCACAGCTGCCATCTCCCTCAGAGTCCACCTACATCGTGTGATATCACCTTCACTGAGCCACAGCTCTGGGCACCGAGGGCTCAATGACATCGGTGGGCCCCTCTTGCCTGTTCTGTGTGGCCAGAATGTCCTTCCCCATTTTGTCCCTCTGTCATCCTTTAGGAATCAGCATTGATGGCCTTCTCTGTGAACCTGCTCCTGTATTTGGAACAGGAGACTCACCTGGATTGAAGGTGTGGTGCCTTCACCCAGGTCCTGCAGCTCCTCTGGCCCAGCCTCCTCAAGAGCTCCTGTCTCTCAAGCCCACATTGATCCCCTCTGAGCTGGCTACACCAAGGCTCTTTGCATCCTTCTGCCCATGGGGTTTAGAGTAAAGTGTACCTGGGCTCAAACCCTGGCTTCTCTACCTATTAACTCTGCGTGACTTTGGGGAAGTTACTAAACCTCTCTGAGCTTCTGCCCTCTTTGTAAAATGGGGTTGATAACAGCATCTGCCCCATAGGTTTGCTGTGAGGCTCCAGTGAGACTGACGGTGCACATAAAACAATTACTAAAGGCGTGGCAGAGATTTCGCATTCCATAAAGGGCAGCTCTTGCTAACCGCAAAAACCAAGGCTGCTCCCAACATTGCTCTCATCAGAGTAGGAGGTGCCTTTGAAACAGGAACTAACTTCCTCAACTTTATGTGCCCACCTAGGATGGTGCTTGATACACAATGGGGACTCAAATATCTATTGAGCTGAAATATTTGATAGCACTATGTTCTCTCTTCTCATTTAGGTTTTATCTTTCTTGAGGATAAAAATTACATGTCTTTTGTATACTGACTTTTTAATTTTGGTAAAATATACATAACGTAAAAGTTAACCATTTTCACTGATTTTAACTGCACAATTCAGTGGCATTAAGTCCGCGCACATTGTTGTACATCCATGTGGTATTTTTTAAAACATCCACAGCAGTCAGCGCAGGAGCAGGAATAGAAGCCGAACGGATATCGACTGAGTGGACATGGATAGAGAAGCCCTGCAGCAGCAGGCAGGCTTCGTTCAAACAGGGGCTGTGCCTGTCCCCCAGCACTCGGCACAGTTCCTGGACATGGCAGGTGCCCAATAAACGTGAAATGTGCCACAGCAGGAGTTGCCCACTGGCAGGGAAGCGGGACGGGGCAGTGAGGCATGTTGTCTGGGGCCACACAAAGTTTTTATTTTTTAAAGTTAAAAAAAAAAATTGTTTTGAATAAATTGCGCTCTCACACAAAAATCTATATTGTAGTTTCTCTTGAAGAACAGAAGGCTCTAGCAGCTTTGGGCCTGCATTTTTGGACGGCAGCACTCTGCGAGCACTGAGCGCCGGCTGCCCCTTTGGATGGGATGAGTGGTCTCCAGGCCGCTGCTCTCACTGAAATGACTCCACTGCTCCCCTGAGCACTTGAGTTTCAGACCCCTGCCACAGAGTCAGATGAACAGCTGACTTCCTCCGCTGAACAGCTCAGAGCTCTTAGGAGGTCAACCAGCCACCGAGCCTCCACATCCTCATGTGTAGAATGGGAAAAATGGCAGCTTCCTTTCTGGGTTTCTGTGGAGAGTGTTATGAGATCATGTATATCAAAGTGTGTGAGAGGCTGGGTGCTGTGGCTCATGCCTGTAATCTTAGCACTTTGGGAGGCTGAGGCAGGAGGATCACTTGAGTCCAGGAGTTTGATACCAGCCTGTGCAACACAAAAAATTGTCTCTACAAAAAGTTAAAAAAAATAGTTAAAAGTTTTAAAAAAAGTTTTTTTTTTAGTTAAAAAGTTAAAAAAAAGTTAAAAAAAAAAACTTAAAAAAAAAAAAAATAGCCGAGTGTGATGGCGTAAGCCTGTTGTCCCAACTCCTCGAGGCAAGAAGACTGCTTGAGCTGGGAGCTGGAGGCTACAGTGAGCCCCACTGCACTGCAGACTCTGTCTCAAAAACAAAGGGGCAACACAGTGAGACTCTGTCTCAAAAACAAAACAAAACAGTAACAAAAAAACACACCAAGTATGTGAGAAAATGTCAAGACCATGATACAAATGCTGGCCCTTCACCACAGGCCTGCTACCTGCAGTCTTTGTGCCTGCACTGAGGATGTATGGATTCCCCTGCCAACTGGAATCTCCAGGGTTTTTTATGTTGCATTCTCACCTGGGAAGACACCAGCACCTGGAAAAGCCAGGGTGCTGGGGCACTATCTGGTAAACACAGGCAGCTACCACGTACCTCCATCACCTGTCAGTCACCTCAGGGCTTTCGCAAAGTCCCTGCCTGGGTGTGGCACAGTTGAGAGCAAGTTCTGTGGGCACAGGCCTGCTCTCCAGTGCCCTTTCGCCTGAGCGCCCCACACACACCGCACAGCAGCCCCACAGGTATGGGATTCCACGGTGCACATCAGTGCATAACGCACTGCGTATTTGTCACACCTTAAGCCAACTCCTAAGGGTGGGGTTTTTGGCATCAGAACACCACCAGTTCCCTCCCCTGCCTCCTTCTCTCACTCTCCCTGCCCTTCCGTTCCCTTCCCAGGCTAAATTTCCATGGTACTTTTTCAGCCTCTGCTGTTAACACCATCCTTTCAAAATCTAAAGGAAATGAGGGCTCTTTCCCTTTAAGTCCTTTTTACAAACCCCTTTCTCTCAATTCACCTGAAAATTCGGGTCCACTGTGTTTCATTAGTAGCATCTTGATATCAACAAAAGAATTCAAGACAAGAAATAAATAGAAAAGTAAGTCAGGTGATTCTGTTTTGAAATAAAACAAGTTTGTATAGTAACTGGTTCCAGATTGCCTTACAGTCTAGCTTGGCAGGTAGAGATTTATTCCTGATAGCGTACCACATGTCACACTTGCTCTTCTAAGACATTTGCTTTTATCTCCAGCAGTTCCTGATGGAATAGATACAAAGAAAAGACTAGAGCCTTGTTTAAGCAGGGACTAGCGTGTTTGCATCCTGACACCAGAGATCTGATCATCTGAGAGCTTCCAATCTTGGGCTTAACAGCTTTAAAGAAATCAAACATGTTAAAACAAAACAAAACAATAGAAAACAAAAGCACAGAGAAGCAGTTGCACATATTGCAATCTTTTGTGTAAAAAGCGATAACATGCCCATGATACAAGAACCAGCCACCACCTAAAACAAGATGTGCGGTTTCCCTCTTCTAGAAGCAAACTAGGCCTCCAGAAATTGAATATTAGTTTCTGAGGAAAAGCAGAGGGTCCTTTGACAGCATTTCATTGTGACAATGAACTCAGAAACTCCTCTGAGACTCGTTTTTGCCAGGAGCGGCAGCCTTCTCCCAAGCCGGGCCCTTTGGTAGCAGCGCCTGCCCTGGGCCTTTCCTTCCCTTCCTGCCTCCTTCAGGCCGCTGCCGCGCGGTCCCGAGGGCACTCCCTGGCTTAGCAAATCTTAAGTACTGGAGGCTCTTTAGCAAGTCGCACAGACCCACTACAAACTGGCTTAAACAAAACAGCACAGCCCTGAGAAACTTAACAGCACTGATGCACAGACCTTTGCTCCAGACCTGTCGTTAAGAGGAATCAGCTCCCGTCTCCTGATCTCAGTGTCTCTCAGCTCCACATCCCAGGAGAGAGACGCTGTGTGCTCCAGCTTGGATCTCATGTCCCTCCTGCTGTAGTCAGCTAAGTCCAGGTAGGAGGGTCTCATAGACATGTGGCTCTTGAAACTCATCCTGGAGTTGGGGAGCTGACCAAAGGAGCAGGTCACGGCTGGCCAGACACCCTAGGAGGAATCTGCCACTTCATACGACTTGGTTTTGATGAGTGGCTGTGGCAGTGTTACAGTAGGTAGCGAATCAGACATGAACAGGGCAAGAGAGGGCCTCCCTACTCCACCAGGAGTTCCAGGTGACCATCAGGTGATGGTCAGGCAGTTGTTACACTGTCTCTCTAAAATAACTGTTGGTGGCAGCTGGCGCCAGGGCAAGGCAGTCCCCCTATAGAGAGAAAAAAAAAACCTGAACATAATCAGCAGTTTCCTGATAAGATCTCAGGAGTTGAGTGAGTGAACTCAAGTGTGCGCATTAAGAGGGGAAATGGTGGAGTTTAACCGGTATATGATCTCAGTGACATTTGGCTGGTAAGGGAAAAACACCTCAAGTTGAGCATGCACGCAACTCCAGTAAAAACACTGCGCATGCTCCCCTCCCTGGCGCTGGCAGACCACTGCGCATGCTCCCCTCCCTGGCGCTGGCAGACCACTGCCATGCGGACAGCCCATCCCAAAGGAAGAGTCAGGGGAGAAGGAAGGCAAGACTCCAGAAGCATGCCAGCATATAAAATCCCAAGTTAAAAGGTCAAATTGCACACTTGTCTTTCAAGTTGCCCGGTTGGCCCTCTTCCAAGTACACGTCTCTTCCTTTCCTTCCTGCTCTAAAGCTTTTTGTTTTGTTTTGAGGCAGAGTTTCGCTCTTGTTGCCCAGGCTGGAGTGCAATGGCGCGATCTTGGCTCACCGCAACTTCCGCCACCCGGGTTCAAGAGATTCTCCTGCCTCAGCCTCGGAGTAGCTGGAATTACAGGCCTGTGCCACCACGCCCGGCTAATTTTGTATTTTTAGTAGAGATGCGGTTTCTCCATGTTGGTCAGGCTGGTCTCAAACTCCCGACCTCAGGTGTTCCACCACCCGCCTCGGCCTCCCAAAGGGCTGGGATTGCAGGCGTGAACTACTAGTAGCGCCTGGCCTCTAAAACTTTTTAATAAGCTTTCACTCCTGCTCGAATACTTGCTTCAGTCTCTCCTTCTGCCTCATGCCCCTCGGTCAAATTCTTTCTTCTGTGGAGGCAAGAATTGAGGTTGCTGCAGACCCATAAGGATTCACCGCCAGTAGCAGCAGGGGTGGGACTTCTGTGTTGACTTACTCTCAGCGTAGAAGCATTATTTATAGGGGGATGAGAGATCACATGGCAAACTTAGGAGCTGTGGCTCAGGGAGCTTGTATTAGGAGTTTTCTATGGCTGTTATAACAAATTACTACAAACTTAGTGGCTTAAAACAACACAAATATATGATCTTACAGTTCTGTAGTTCAGATATCCAACACAGGCCACTGAACTAGGAACACGGCATCTGATTCCTTTCTGGGAGCTTCAGGGGAGAACCTGCTTCCTTGCCTTTTCTAGCCTCTGAGGCTACCAGCATTTCTTGGCTCCCGGCACCCTCCTCCATCTTCAAAGCTGGCAATGTTGCATTTCTCTGACCAGTCCATTGTCACCACTCTCTCCCTGACTGCAGATGGGAAAGATTCTCCACTTTTAAGGACTCGAGTGACTAAATTAGGCCCCTCCAGGATAATTCAGAATAATTTTCCCATCTCAAAGTTATTAACTTTAATCTTCTGCAAAGTCCCTTGTTAGGAGTTGAATCATGTCCCCCAGAAATTCATATATTGATGTCCTAACCCCCAGAATGGGACCATATTTGGAAACAGGGTTGCTGCCATTGTAATTAGTTATGTTGAGATCTTACGGTAAGCCCTAATCCAAAATGAAGCATCCTTATAAAAAGGGGAAACTTGGACCCCCACCCATGCAAAGAGGAAAGATGAGATGAAGAGATACAGGTTGAAGACGGCCATCTCCAAGGCAAGGAGAGAGGCTTGGAACAGATCTTTTATTCACACCCCTCAGGAGGAACCAATCCTGCTGACGCCTTGCTTTCTTACTTCTAGCATCTAGAACAGTGCCACAATAAATTTCTGTCATTTAAGCCACCTAGTTTGTGGTAGTTTGTTACAGTATCCCTAGCAAACTAATACCTCTCTTTTGCCACGTAAGGTAACATATTCAGATTCTGAGGATTCAGACATTGGAATCTTTGCAGGGACAGGGCCATTATTCTGCCTACCACTGGATTAGACAGCAGATCCTGGCCAAATGACTTTCACTTGACCTTGTCGTGGGACTGTGGTCGGTAGCCCCCTACCATAAATGAAATAATGTCCTAGACCACAGGCCTGTTGCTCGCAAACACCCTACCAGCATGAGAGTAGACTCAAAACGATTGGTCTTTGCATGGACACCATCCAGCTCCAGGCTCACTGGTTCTTATATATGACAGTGGAAGGTGTTGGTATTTTCTGCTATTTTTGAGAGGAAAGATTGTGTTCCCAGAATCAACTGAACTGGACATTGTTGGCTACTTTTGTACAACAAATGAAAACATATATTCTGTGTTATCCTTTGTGATGGTTAATACTGAGTGTCAACTTGATTGAAGGATACAAAGTATTGATCCTGGGAGTGTCTGTGAGGGTATTGCCAAAAGAGATTAACATTTGAGTCAGTGGGCTAGGGAAAGTCAGATCCACCCTTAATCTGGTGGGCACAATCTAATCAGCCTCCAGTATAAAGCAGGCAGGAAAACGTGGAAAGAGAGACTGGCCTAGCTTCCCTCCCTACATCTTTCTCCTGTGCTGGATGCTTCCTGCCCTCAAACATCAGACTGCAAGTTCTTCAGTTTGGGGACTCGGACTGGCTCTCTTTGCTCCTCAGACTTGCAGACAGCCTATTATGGGACCTTGTGATCATGGAAGTTAATACTTAATAAACTCCCCTTTGTATATATACATCCTATTAGTTCTGTCCCTCTAAGAGATCCCTGACTAATACACCCTTCACTGTGAGTTCACTGTAGGCTGCTTCCCCTACACTTTAGTGAGCAAGCAACGCTCCCAGACCTTCCACCCAGCTCCACCACCCACACAGGAACCAGGCCAGCTTGGCTCAGACTGTCTCCCCTGCCAGTTGGAGTAGCCCAGATGCCAGGTAGCAGAAATTGAAGTAGAGTCCTAGCTGGAGAGACATGAACAACAACATTGGAAGTAAATCTGTGACTGATAATAAAATAACAGGTTCATGCTCACTACAAAAAAGTGTTCACCTTGCTCCATGTCCCCCACCACTGCCCTAATCATATCCTTATTCTCTTTGATTTGGACCATGCAACACTCTTCTAGGTGGCTCCATATCCTCAATCTCTTTCCTTCCATTTTTCATCCTTGATCTGTTCTTGTAATCAGGAAAAAGAAGAGTAAAAAAAAAACACAGAAATCTGATAGTGTCATTCACCTGCTCAGGCCTTAAAGCATCCAGTGGCTCCCCCTGACATAAAGTGCAAGTTTCTCACCATGGCATTTGAAGTCCATCCCACATGGGCCCAGCCTGCTTTTCCAACCTCACTGTTCACTGCTCCACACACCCGGGAATCTATGACAGTTTTCCCCAAAGTAGGTCCTTGAGCACCAGAATTAGCATCACCCAGGGTTCTTGTAAAAAAATGTCAGTCCCTCTGAATCAGAATCAGCAAGTGCAGGAAACCATTTCTGTGCTCACTACAGCTGAGGTCACTCACCTAGAGCCACCATGTTCTTTCCCCCTGTGTCTCCCTAGCCATTCCCCCTTCTTGACTGCCTCCTTTTGAAGCATTGTTCATGTAGCCTCTTTTCTTTCTCATAAGCCAAATAAGTATTCTTCTACCCCTATTTCTTTAGCACTTTATGCAGACCCTCATAATACGTTTTGGTTTACAGATGTTTGCTACAGATCTGTCTTTCCTGTTGAGTTCTGAATTCCTTGTCATTAAGAACCAGGTCTTATTCACACTTTTTCCTGTAAGTAACTCTACAATTTCTCTGTTTCTACAGTGGGAATGTGTATTGAACATGTTTTCCTTTTCCCTGGCCCCCTAATGCGCTTAGGGTAAAATATCCAACTCAAGTATAACAATTAGGAAGGCCTGCATGGGCTGTGTATCTGTGTCCTCTTTTCCCTCTGGACTTGACCTATTTTAATTTATATTTCCCTTGCCCTGAGTTTTAAAAACCTGCATTTGGATGTTTTGTTTTATATGTTTCTGCTACAAGCTGCCTCACATCCTTTCTGGAACAAGGTGGGAGAGAAATAAATTATTCATCTCTGTATTTCTACCAACCTGGACAGCATCTGGCAGATAGAAAATACTCAATAACTGTTTGTTAAATGTAATCAAAGGAATAAAGTTACGTAGATTCTGTGACAGCTATTTGAATTGTCACTTAGACTTTCTGCTGATTTTTATCATAGTGTTCAAGAGCTAAAAATACTGAAAGGATACCTGGTGGATAAGTGCCTATTTCTGTATTAGGTTGATGCAAAATGTATTTGATTGCAGCAACTCAATTATTGCAGTTTTCCACCTTGATCCAAATGTAACCCATCTGAGAACTCGGACTACTCATCAACTCTGTACTGCGTGATTAATCTTAAAAGATGGTGACTAGATAGCCGGGAAATGAGAAAGGGGGCCAGGACAATGCAGCTCCATAAACAGGGAAGAGAGGCATTGACATGGGATTGCATGAGGACAGAGCTGAGGATGGGACACAGGATGTTAAGGACAGGACCTCAGAGATGGGGAAGCACACCAGAAATGGCAATAGACCAAGGGTGAGGAGCCCACGGGCAGAGGCCAGACTTCTGTTTCCTAAAGACAAACCATCGCTATGTCCCCGTGTGCTGCTGGAAAGATGAGTGTGTTTAAGCACACAGTTAAAGATGTCAATATCAAATCTCTGCATAATAAAACTATGAAGAGATAAGAGGAAAATCTTCAGAACAAAAAACAATCTCACTTTTTATACTCATTTTTCTTCAATTTACAACTAATGTTTCCTTAAGAAAAGCCATATTTTCCATCCCTATGTATTATATCTGAAAAAATAACAGCAGCACCCACATCTCTTTAAATTGGAGATTTTTTTCCCTTGAAAACACATGAGCATGTGTAGTCTTGACTTTCAGTTGTCACCTCAACTTTCTAAACAAGTCCCTCACGCTTCCAGTTAGCTATTTTCAAAACATCATTCAATTGGAATTTTTTTTTTCTTTGAAGAAAATAAAGGTATGCTAACCTACTGATTGCTACACATAACCAACTACATGTAAAACCACATTTAATTTAAATTTGCTCCAGACATATTTGTTTCAATCAAAAACATCAATTCAATGTGTTGATTTTAATCGTGTTTTTCTTCACGAAAACCTAGGGAATCTGAGTGAATTCTTTGAATGACATAAAAGAAAGGTGTTAATATTAAAAATATTAAAATGGAGAGTTTGTAGGAATGAATTTGGTTACATTGTTACCATGTGAAAACATACATATGTAAGATTAAAGGACTAGGCCATCATAATAAAGTATGGCTCTTTCTCCCAAAATGACTTGAACAGAGAAACTGTGAGTTAAGGTTTGGGATACATGGTTTTTTACATTGTCTTGGCCCAATGAGCTACTTGTTCTGCCTGGGAGTTTGGTCTGGGCCTCAAAGGATTGAGTGTTAATGACAAGGCAGTCGGCCGGGTGCGGTGGCTCAAGCCTGTAATCCCAGCACTTTGGGAGGCCGAGACGGGCGGATCACGAGGTCAGGAGATCGAGACCATCCTGGCTAACACGGTGAAACCCCGTCTCTACTACAAAATACAAAAAAACTAGCTGGGCGAGGTGGCGGGCGCCTGTAGTCCCAGCTACTCGGGAGGCTGAGGCAGGAGAATGGCATAAACCTGGGAGACAGAGCTTGCAGTGAGCTGAGATCCGGCCGCTGTACTCCAGCCTGGGTGACAGAGCGAGACTCCGTCTCAAAAAAAAAAAAAAAAATGACAAGGCAGTCACCTCATCAGCCCAGACAAGGAGGCCTAGTTAACCTATGATCTGAGGGTCCAGTGCCTGGATATGTTAGACCAGGGCTGGGGTCAGGGGTCATGTGCCAGCCCCTCTATGGCAGGGGCCTCCTGCTCAGCTGAAGCTAAGCTGAGAGTCAGGCAAGTCTCTCATTTGTCACCCCCAGCCCTAACTGATGGCACCAATACTCTCAACTTGTAGGCATAGCCCTCTCGCATTCTGAGCCTGGGAATCACACCATGTGTATGGCCAAAACAGTAAACTCAAAGGGACTCGATGCTTGGCATGAGATTAGTCAAGTTGCTGTAAGCCTGGGAATGGGCTTAGGGACATCCTGGAAGTGTCTCTGCACCCATCAGGCTGCCTGGGCACTTCCTTGAACCCTTCTGCAGTCCCCCAATTCCCAGAATATGTAACTGCTCATAGCTGCTGCTATTTCCTCTGTAGCATTCCAGTTTCCCTTCTGAGACCTCAGCCCCCTTAATGGAAGTCTTGATACCTCATCAAACTTTGGTCAGTTCCATCCCAGAAGCTGTATCCTGACTTGTTAAACAGAGGCACAATCCCCTCCCCACATTCCTACTGGTAGCCTACCTGGTTCATCCTCCCTCCAGTCCTAGTCCCTAACAGCCCCCTTTCTATGCTCCTTTATGCCTCATGACTACTGCTGTTGTGATGTCAAATCACAATAATACAAGCTGACATGACTTCAGCCGTTGCCGTGCGCCAGGCTAGGTGCTAAGAACTTAACATACAGTATCTCAGGTCATTCTCCCTACAACAGGATGAGATAGATATACTGTCTTAATTTTACAAAGTAAACTAAGGCTCAAAGAAGTTAAGTCGCTTATGGGAACAACACTCATAAATGATAGGGCCAGGATTCAAACCTAGGATTGAAGAAGGCCAAAATCACCCTATTTCTCCCTTACAATGAATGAGAAACAAAGAGATCATGGGAGTCATCTAGAATCTTAAGGATATTACATTGCAGTTGGTTGATTTATTGACATGTCATGAGTACCACTCCAAATCCCTTCAGCCCTACCTCTTCCAGTCATGGAAAATGCAACTGGTTCTGTGCAGGCTTCAGTTTGCCTCATGCACAAGTAAGCAGGCAGTGCCTTGCCTCATCTTGTGTCTCCCATCCTGTCACTTCTTGCCCTGTGACTTCTCTGATGTCACACCATGGGACACCACAGCACAACATTTCTACAGGACAACTCAAAACATAGGGAGTTAACCTCCTGGGGCCGCTCTTGACCAGTGGCAGATGAGAGCTGATAAATAGATGTTTTACTCTTCCATTCCCATAGTGGATATTCTGAAACACATCTCATCTGGCTTCACAGAAAGTTTCACTGAGTCAAGTTCTAGTTGCCTATGGCTGTAACCAACCCAACAATACATCTTTATATTGGCTCTCATTCCCCATCCCTGCCCCCCTGGGACCACATCTCAAGTTACCTACCTGTACATAATCCTTTGTCTCAGGCTCTGCTTTCGGGGGAGCCCAGGCAGGTGAACAGACAAAAGCCCATTTCTCAAGAAAACTGGTCCATTAACTTACATAATGCTTACATAATGCTTTCTCCTAGTTACCACAGAGATTTTTCTCTCTGTTTCTGTTCAATATTTTTCATCGTGGGATCCCAGGCCCCCTTTCTCTTTCCAAAGTCACTACTGATTAAAATGTCCTGAAGCATATCTGACTGTGGCAGAGAGGACAGTCAACATCTCTAAGCCAAAGGCTTAGTGAGGGCAGGGCTTCCACAACACAGATGAAGATGTGAATTTAAACCAAACATAAAAGCTTTTCCTGCTACAAAGATAGAATAATTATTTTTGGAAAGAAGCCTCTCTCAGGACTGAAAAAACACACAAAGAATATCGCTCATCACCTAAATGCAGGCATCTGGGCTGGGACTGCAAGTCTGTTTCTAACCTGCTTCCACCAGGCTTCCCAGCATTTCTCTCCCTGTGGCAGACAGAGTTCCAGCCTCTTTGTTTCCTTAAACCATTGTTACTTTTAATCAATGTAGTTGCTTCTTCTTTCCACATATATTCTCAATGGGGAGGTCAGTGTCATCACTCTCAGCCTGAAGATGGGCCTAGGGAAATCAGGAAGATGAAATGGATCAAGAGAATCCCCATGGCAGCCATACTTTCCATCTTATCTCAGCAGCTGAGGTGCGCACTGAACATTCCTGAGTGCCCTACTTGAATTCCTCCATCTACTTGAGCACAGGCAAAACCAAGGAGTGTGCCAGCCTCTTTTCCAGCCCTGAAATGAAATTTATTCATTTTTTTCCAGATATTTATTTATTCTTATGTATTGTGAGACAGTCTCACTCTGTCACCAAGGCTGGATTGCAGTGGCACAACCTTGGCTCACTGCAACCTCTGCCCACCGGATTCAAGCGACTTTCCCGCCTCAGCCTCCCAAGTAGCTGGGATTACAGGCACCTGCCACCATGCCCGGCTAATTTTTATATTTTTAGTAGAGACAGAGTTTCACCATGTTGGCCAGGCTGGTCTCAAACTCCCTGACCTCAGGTGATCCACCCACCTTGGCCTCCCAAAGTACTGGGATTACAGGCAGATATTTATTTAGAGTTAATTTTACGTGAAGCCTTTCTGCTAAAATAGGCCTTTTACCCTTTTAGTTATTTTCATCCTGGTGACCCATTTTTTGCTTTTGGATGCAACAGTTTCTTTTCTAAGAAACCTAGAATTTAATAAAATCATAGCACCCATGTCACATAATACATTACACTAAGAAATGGCAGTTCCTCTTTTTGTGACTCTAGTAATGATCAAATGATTGCCTACAAGTACCCTAAACCATTGTAGCCACAGTCATCTTAATGGCCACTGCATTGCAGGGCTGTGTCCCAAGGCTTCAGACCTCTAGGGCTTTTGGAGCTGTTATGAGAGAACTCAAATCCAAGCATAATTTGTAGTCTTAAATACCTAATACCTATTGTATACATATTTATGACCATTTAAAAGTGTTTTCAGAAGCTGTTGTGAACAATACAATGCAAACCTATGCATTTGTTTTAGCTCATTAGAAACTACAGTGGTGGTAGGAGGTAGTATAAACATATTTTAACTATTAAAATGAGGTCCTAGTGCCCCCAAAAGATTAGAGTAATTGGTGTCATGGAAAGCATACTGAAGACAAGAATTAGAAGACTTAGGCCCATATTCTAAACTCAGTTGTTGATGGGTTCTGAAACCTTAGGCAAGACACTGGTCTTGGTAAACCTCAGTTTCTTCATCCGCAAGAAGATAATCACAGCCACATCACAGAACTTTTATAAGAAACATAATCTGGGCCAGGTGCAGTGGCTCATGCCTGTAATCCCAGCATTTGGGAGGCCAAGGCAGGAGGATCTCTTGAGGCCAGGAGTTTGAGGCCAGTGTGGACAACATAATGAGACCACACCTCTACACAAAGTTTTTAAAAGTTAGCCAGATGTGGTGGAACTGAAGGGAAAAACAGACACAAATACAATAATAGAGGACTTCAACATCCCACGTTCCACAATGGATAGATCATCCAGATAGAAAATCAATAAGGAAACAGTGGACTTCAGATGGACCTAAGACATATGGAACATTCCATCAAACAGCAGCAGAATACACATTCTTCACAAATACACAAACATTCTCCAGGATACATCATATGTTAGGCCACAAAACAAGTGTTATTAAGTTTAAGAATACTGAAATCATATCAAGCATCTTTGCTGATCACAATGGTATGAAATAAGAAAATATGAGAAAAACTGGAAAATTAACAAATATGTAGAAATTAAACAAATACTCCTTAACAATCAACAAGTCAAACAAAAACTTAAAAGGAAAATAAAAAATAATCTTGAGGCAAATGGAAATGGAAACACAAAATACCAAAATGTATGGAATGCAGCAAAAATAATTCTAAGAGGGAAGTTTATAGTGATAAACACCCACACTATAAAACAAGAAAAACTCAAATAAACAACCTAACATTATACCTCAAGAAAACAGAAAAAGAAGAACAAACCAGGCCCAAAGTTAGCAGAAGGAATGAAATAATAAAGGTCAGAAGAGAAGTAAGTGAAATAGACTAGCAATACAATTTTAAAAACCAACGAAACTAAGTATTTTTAGGAAAGGTAAAAATAGACAAACCTTAAACTAAACAAATACAAAAATCAAATAAATAAAATTACAAACAAAAGAGGAGACATAAAACTGATACCAAAGAAATATAAAGATTTATGGGAGACTATCATGAAAATTTAATATGCCAACAAATTGGATAACCTAGAAGAAACAGATAAACTCCTAGAAACATATAGGCATACCTCATTATATTGCACTTTGCTTGAAGGTTTGTGACAATTCTATGTTGAGGAAGTCTATTGTTGCCATTTTTTTCAATAACCTGTGCTCACTATGTGTCTCTGTGTCACGTGTTGGCAATTATCACACTATTTCAAACTTTTCATTAATGCCATATTTATTATGGTGATCTGTGATCAGTGATCTCTGATGTTACTATTATCACTGTTTTGGGTTGCCACTTACTGTACTTATATTTAATTTGATTAAGATGGCAAATTTAATCAATCAATGTTGTGTATATCTGACTGCTCCACAGACCAGTTGTTCCTTCATCTGCCTCTCTCTCTTTGGGCCTCTCTATTCCCTGAGACACAATTATATTGGAATTAGGCCAATTTAAAAACCTACAATGGTCTCTAAGTGTTCAAGTGAAAGAGTCATATGTCTCTCATTTCATTTCAAAAGCCAGAAATGATTAAACTCAGTGAGAAGGCATGCTAAAAGCCAAGATAGGCTGAAAGATAGGCCTCCTGCACAGAACAGTTAGCCAAGTTGTGAATGCAAAGGGAAAGTTCTTGAAGGAAATTAGAACAATGATCTTGTTCCTGATCTTAGAGGAAAAGCTTTCAGTGTTCATCATTGAGTATCATGATGGCTGTGGGTTTCTCATATATGAATAGGAGGGGATTGGAGCAAGATGGCTGAATAGAAGCCTTTATCAATCATCCCCCACACAGGAACACCAAATTTAACAACAGTCTATACAAAAAAAGCACCTTCATAAGAACCGAAAATCAGATGAGCAATTACAGTACCTGGTCTTAACCTTCTTTCATATGTCTGAAAGAAGCTCTGAAGAGAGTGGGAAAGACAGTCTTGTCCAGGCATGGTGGCTCAAGCCCATAATCCTAGCACTTTGGGAGGATGAGGGTGGATCACTTGAAGTCTGAAGTTCGACACCAGCCTGGCCAACATGGTGAAACCCCATCTCTACTAAACACACACACAGACACAAAAATTAGCCAGGCGTGGTGGCAGGCGCCTGTAATCCCAGCTGCTTGGGAGGCTGAGGCAGGAGAACTGCTTGAACTTGGGAGGCGGAAGTTTCAGTGAGCTGAGATCACGCCACTGCACTCCAGCCTGGATGACAGAGTGAGACTCTGTCTCAAAAACAAACAAAAAAAAGACAGTCTTTAATTGCCATACCTGCCCCACCTCCATGGCAGTGGCCAGGTGACATGGAGAATCGCTGAGTTTGGGGAAGGGAGAGCACAGTGATTGTGGGACACTGCACTGAGCTCAGTGCTGTCCTGTCAGAGTGAAAAGCAAAACCGGGCTTAACACAGCTGACACCCACGCACAGAGGGAGCATTTAGAACAGCCCTAACTAGAGAGAAATCGCCCATCCCAGCAGTCAAAACTGAAGTTTTGGCAAGCCTCACCACCATGGGCTAAACAAACTTGAATATATTTCAGGATCCTAAATAAACTTGAAAGGCTGTCTAGGCGCAAAAACTGCAATTTCTAGGCAATTCCTAGTGCTGTACTGGGCTTAAAGTCAGTAGATTGGGGGGCACATGACCTAATAAGACACCAGCTGGGGCAGCTAAGGAAGTGCTTGTGCCACCCCTCCCCCATCCACAGGGAGCACAGCTTGCAACAACAAAAATGACTCCTTCCTTCTGCTTGAGGAGAGAGGAGAGGTGAGAAAACCTAGAGAAATTCAAGATAATGCAGAGGAGGAATTCAGAATTTTATCAAATAAATTTAACAAACAGATTGAAATAATTAAAAGAATCAAGCAGAAATTCTGAAGTTGAAAAATGATGCATACTGAAGAATGCATCAGAGTCTCTTAATAGCAGAATTGATCAAGCAAAAGAATTAGTGAGCTTTCAAACAAGCTATTTGAAAATACACAATCACAGCAGACAAAAGAAAAAATAATAAAAAAGAATGAAGCATGCCTTCAAGATCTAGAAAATAGCCTTAAAAGGGCAAATCTAAGAGTTACTGGCCTTAAAAAGGAGGTGGAGAAACAGATACGGGTAAAAAGTGTGTTCAAATGGATAATAAGAGAGAACTTCCCAAACCAAGAGAAAGATACCAAATTCGAGTAAAAGAAGGTTATAGAACACCAAACAAATTTAACCAAAAGAAAACCACGTTAAGGCATTAAATAATCAAACTCCCAAAGGTAAAGGATAAAGAAAAGATCCTAAAAGCCACAAGAAAAAAAACAACAATACAATGGAGCTCCAAAACATCTGGCAGCAGACTTTTCAGTGGAAACTGTACAGGCCCAGGAGACGGTGACATGATAAAATGTTGAAGAAAAAGAACTTTTACCCTAGAATAGCAGGTGAAAATATCCTTCAAACATGAAGGAGAAAAAAAGACTTTCCCAGACAAACACAAGCTGAGGGATTTCATCAACACTAGACCTTTCCAACAAGAAATGCTAAAGGGGGCCAGGCACGGTGGCTCATGCCTATAATCCCAGCACTTTGGGAGGCTGAGGCGGGCGGATCACAAGGTCAGGAGATTTAGACCATCCTGGCTAAGATGGTGAAATCTCATCTCTACTAAAAATACAAAAAAAAAAAAAAAAAAAAAAAAATTAGCCGGGTGTGGTGGTGGGGAGGCTGAGGCAGGAGAATGGTGTAAACCTGGGAGGCGGAGCTTGCAGTGAGCCGAGATCGTGCCACTGCACTCCAGCCTGGGCAACAAAGCGAGACTCCATCTAAAGAAAAAAAAAAAGAAAAGAAATGCTAAAGGGAGTTCTTCAATCAGAAAGAAAGAAAAAAAAATGTTAATGAGCAATAAGAAGTCATCTGAAGGTACATAACTCACCAGTAATAGTAAGTACAGAGGAAAACATGAATATTTTAACACTATACTTTTAGTGTGTAAACTACTCTTAAGTAGAAACACTCAAAGATAAACCAATCAAAATAATAACTACAACAACTTTTCAAGACATAGATAGTACAATAAGATATAAATAGAAACCGCAAAAAGTTAAAAAGCAAGAGGATAAAGTTAGAGTTTTTATTAGTTTTCTTTTTGCTTGCTTGTTTATGCAACCTGTGTTGTCATCAGATTAAAATAATGGGTTACATTGTATTTGGAAGCCTCATAGTAACCTCAAATCAAAAAATATATGACAAGCCGGATGTAGTGGCTCATGCCTATAATCCCAGCACTTTGGTAGGCCAAGGCAGGCAGATCATTTGGGGTCAGCAGTTCAAGAACAGCCTGGCAAACATGGTGAAACCCTGTCTCTACTAAAAATACAAAAATTAGCCAGGCATGGTGGCGGACACCTGTAATCCCAGCTACTCAGAAGGCTGAAGCAGGAGAACCTGCTGGAACCTGGGAAGCAAAGGATGCAGTGAGCCGAGATTGTGCCACTGCACTCCAGGCTGGGTGACAGAGTAAGACTTCATCTCAAAAAAACAATAACAAAAAATATGACAGATACACAAAAAGTAAAAAGCAAAAATTAAATCATACCACCAGAGAAAAATCATCTTCAACTAAAGAAACACAGAAAGGAAGGGGAAAAGGAAGAGAAGACCAGAAAACAAATAACAAAATGACAGGAATAAGTCCTTATTTGCCAATAATAATATTGATGTAAATGGACTTTTATCCATTTAGAGTAGGTGAATGGATAAAAACAAAAGAAGGCCCAATGATCTCCTGCCTACAAGAAACACACTTCACCTATAAAGACACACATAGACTGAAAATAAAGGGCTGGAGACGGTACTTCATGCAAATGGAAACCAAAAAAAAAAAGGCAGCAGAAGTAGTTATACTTATGTTATGTCAGACAAAATCGATTTCAAGACAACTATAAAAAGAAACAAAGAAGGTTATTACATAATTATAAAAGGGTTAGTCCAGCAAAAGGATATAATAATTTAAAAAATATATATACCCAGTACTGGAGCACCCAGATATATAAAGCAAATGTTATTACAGCTAAAGAGAGAGATAGACCCCAATACAATAATAGCTGGAGAATTTAACAGCCCACTTTCAGCATTGAACAGATCTTCCAGACAGAAAATCATCAAAGAAACATTGGGCTTAACCTGCACTATAGACCAAATGGACCTAATAGATATTTACAGAACATTTCATCCAATGGCTGCGGAATACACAATCTTCTCCTCAGCACATGGATCATTCTCAAGGACAGACCATGTGGTAGGTCACAAAACAAATCTTAAAACATTCAAAAATTTTAAATAATATCAAACATCTTCTCTGACTACAATGGAATAAAACTAGAAATCAATAGCAAGAGGAATTGTGGAAACTACACAAACATGGAAATTAAACAATATGCTCATGAATGACCAGTGGGTCAATGAAGAAATTAGAAGGAAATTAAAAATTTTATTGTAACAAATGATAATGGTAACATGACATATCAAACCTATGGGATATAGCAAAAGCAGTACTAAAAGGAAAGTTTATAGCAATAAGTGCCCACATCAAAAAAAGAAGAAAATCGTCATATAAATACACTACCAATACATCTTAAATAACTAGAAAAGCAAGAGCAAACCAAATTCAAAATCAGCAGAAGAAAATAAATAATAAAGATCAGAGCAGAAATAAATTAAATGAAGAAAACAGGCTGGGCGCCGTGGCTCACGCTTATAATCCCAGCACTTGGGAGGCCGAGGCAGGCAGATAATGAGGTCAGGAGTTTGAGACCAACCTGGCCAATATAGTGAAATCTCATCTCTACTAAAAAGACAAAAATTAGCCGGGCATGGTGGCACATGCCTGTAGTCCCAGCAACTAGGGCGGCTGAGGCAGAAGAATTGCTTGAACCTGGGAGGCGGGGGTTGCAGTGAGCTGAGATTGCAACACTGCACTCCATCCAAGGCAACAGAGTGAGGCTCAGTCTGAAAAAACAAGAAACAAAAACCAACAGAAACACTTGATGGTCTTAGGTTTAAGAAATATTTCTTAAGTATGACTCAAACAGCATAACATATAAAGAAAAATTGGCCAGGCACAGTGGCTCATGCCAGTAATCCCAGCACTTTCGGAGGCCGAGGTGGGCAGATCATGAAGTCAAGAGATAGAGACAATCTGGGCCAACATGGTGAAATCCCATCTCTACTAAAAATACAAAAATTAGCTGGACATGGTGGTGCGCACCTGTAGTCCCAGCTACTCAGGAGGCTGAGGCAGGAGAATCGCTTGAACCCGGGAGGCAGAGGTTGCATTGAGCTGAGGTCATGCCACTACACTCCAGCCTGGCAACAGAGCAAGACTCCATCTCAAAAAAAAAAAAAAAAAGAAAGAAAAGAAAAATTTAAAAATTGGACTTCACCAAGATTAAACACATTAGCTCCTTTAAGGCACTATTAAGAAAATAAAAAGGCAAGTCATAGACTGGGAGAAAATATTTTGAAAGCATACATCCAACAAAAGACATATCTATTAGGTGAGTACAAAAGTAATTGTGGTTTTTGCATTGTTGGAATTTGCCATTTGATATTGGAATACATTCTTAAACAAATGTGGTTATGTTATACATCATTTTAATGTGCATTTTTCACTTTATGTTTTTTGCTAATAACTTATCACTTGCTGTTTATGTTTATTTTAGACTATGGAAATGATATTATTCGAGTTCAAAATGGGTCGTAAAGCAGCAGAGACAATTTGCAACATCAACATTGCAATTGGCCCAGGAGCCGCTAACAACATACAGTGCAGTGGTGGCTTGAGAAGTTTTGCAAAGGAGAGGAGAAGCTTGAAGATGAGGAGCGCAGTGGCCGGCTATCAGAAGTTGACAACGACCAACTGACAGCAGTCATCTAAGCTGATCCTCTTACAACTATACGAGAAGTTGCTGAAGAACTCAGTGTTGATCATTCTATGGTCATTCAGCATTTGAAGCAAACTGAAAAGGTGAAAAAGCTCCGTAAGTGGGTGCCTCACGAGCTGAGTGAAAATCAAAAAAATCGTCATTTGGAAGTATCGTCTTCTCTTAATCTATGCAACAACAATGAACCATTTCTTGATCAGATTGTGATGTGTGACAAAAAGTGGACTTTATATGACAACCGGTGATGACCAGATCAATGACTGGACTGAGAATAAGCTCCAATGCACTTCCCAAAGCCAAATTTGCACAAAAATTTGTCATGGTCATGGTCACTGTTTGTGGTCTGCTGCCAGTCTGATCCACTACAGCTTTCTGAATCCCAACAAAACCGTTATATCTGAGAAGTATGCTCAGCAAATCAGTGAGACGCACCTAAAACTACAACACCCAAATGGGCATTGCTCAACAGAAAGGGCCCAATTCTTCTCCACAACCACTCCTTACCGCAATGCGTCAAAAGTTGAGTGAATTGGGCTACACAGTTTTGCCTCATCCTCCATATTCACTTGACCTCACCAACTGACTGCCACTTCTTCAAGCATCTTGACAACTTTTCGCAGGGAAAACACTTCCACAACCAGCAGGATGCAGAAAATGCCTTCCAAGAGTGCATCAAATTCCGAAGCATGGATTTTTACGCTGCAGGAACAAACAAACTTATTTCTTGTTGGCAAAAATGTGTTGATTGCAATGGTTCCTATCTTGATTAATAAAGATGTGTTTGAGCCTAGTTACAATGATTTAAAATTCACGGTCCAAAACTGCAATTACTTTTGCACCAACCTAATATGATACATAAAGAATTTCTATAACTCAATATTAGGAAGACAAACAACACAATTAAAAAATGGGGTCTGAACAGTGACTCCACCAAAGAAGATAAACAGATGGCAAATGGGCACATGAAAAACTGCTGTACATCATTAGACATTAGAAAATGCATATTAAAATTAAAATAAGACACCACCACACAGCCACTAAAATGGCTGTTATAAAAAAGAGTGAAAATATCAACTTCTGGGGAAAATGTGGAGAAATTAGAGCCATCATAAGCCGCTGACAGGAATGTAAAATAGTACAGCCAATTTGGAAAACAAATTGGAAATTTCTTTAAAATTAATCAACTTACCATACAGTTCAGCAATTCTACTCTTAGATATTTACCAAAAAGAAAGAAAAGTGACCAGGAGCAGTGGTGCACACCTGTAATCTCAGCACTTTGGGAAGCCAAGGCAGAAGGATCACCTGAGGTCAGCAGTTCAAGACCAGTCTGGCCAACATGGTGAAACCCTGTCTCTACTAAGAATGCAAAAATTAGCTGGGCATGGTGGTATATGCCTGTCATCCCAGCTACTTGGGTGGCTGAGGCAGGAGAATCACTTGAACCTAGGAGGTGGAGGTTGAAGTGAGCTGAGATCATGCCACTGCACTCCAGCCTAGGCAACAAAGGGAGACTCTGTCTCAAAAAAAAAAAAAAAAAAAAAGAAAAAAGAAATGAAATCATTTTTTCACCCAAAAACTTGTACACAGATGTTCATAGAAGCTTTATTTGCAATAGCAAAAGACTAGAAAAAATGCAAATGTACCTGAACTTGTGAATGAATAAATGAAAGTTGGCATATTCATATAAGGTAGTACAAACTACTGATAAATGCAAAAACAGAAATGAATCTCAAAGCATTATGTTAAGTGAAAGAAACCAGACACAACAGGCAACATATATATGACTCTAATTACATGAAAGAAGGTAGATGCCAGGGCCTAGAAGTTGATAACGGCATCGATTGCAAAGAAGCACAAGGAAAGTTTTCAGAGTGTTGAAACTGTTCTATACCATGACTGTGATGATTAGGAGACTTTATTATTTATAAGCACTTATCACATTTCACACTTAAAATTGATGAATTTTATTATATGTAAATTATATATCAATAAATCTAATAGAAGAAGGTGGAGGAGGAAAAAGAAAAAAGGAGGAAGAGAGCAGGAACAACAACATCTAGAAGTTTCTCTACCTGAGTTTGGTAAAACTACTGTAATCAAGATGGTGTGATATAGATGGGGAAAAAGACAAACCTATAGATCAGTGGAATAGACTGCCTGGATTCCAGGAATTCACTCTTAAATCAGATGTGCCAAGGATAGTAGTCCATGTTATGGAACACTACGTGTTCATTTCTTTTATTTTTTTTAAATTGGGGCAAGGGAGCAGGTGACCTAACTTACACCATCAACAAAAATAAAGGCCAACCAAATCTTCCTTACTGGAAGAATACATAGATGATAGTGACTATTCAGTTCCCCATTCAGGGATCCTGCACATCTAGTGCTGTTCTGGCGTAGGTGCACGGTATTGAGAACTCATCTGAGAATGAAGTCAGTTCATAGGGAGGCGCAGCTAACAAATGGTAGGAAGAACAGAACCTCTTGTGTTCTTAATATTGGGCTCATGGAGCTAGTTATACCTGACCCAGATCGTCCTTGAACAATCTACTTCTTTGAACTAATAAGTTATTTTGAACTAATAAGTTCCTTTTTCTGTCTAAGCACATTTGAGTTGGGTTTCTATTTCTTATAACAAAAGGAGTTCTGAATAATGTATATGTGTACCATGAGGTAGTACTAGAAAAGCACTGGCTTATGCACATACTAAATGGGTGCCCTGGGGAGGGTCTTTTAAAGCTCCGGGCCCAGGTTTCTCATCTCTAAGTAGAAGTGATTGGAGTGGGACAATAGTTTCCCAGAAGAGTTGCACAAAACAAAGGCACCACAGTGACCTCGATAGGAAATGAGGCAGAAGCACAGTCTCTACCTAAGCTAGACTGGAAGTAAATCCTCCTTTTAAAAAGTTTTACATGTTGGAATTACACAGAGTGTGATGTGAAAAAAAATTCCTTTTCTTAAAACAATGGCTGGGTGCGGTGGTTCACACCTGTAATCCCAGCACTTTGGGAGGCCAAGGCAGGTGGATCACCTGAGGTCAGGAGTTCGAGACCAGCCTGACCAACATGGCAAAACCCTGTCTCTACTAAAAATACAAAAACTTAGCCAGGTGTGGTGGTGGGTTCCTGTAATCCCAGCTACTCAGGAGGCTGAGGCAGGAGAATTGCTTGAACCCAGGAGGTGGAGGTTGCAGTGAGCCAAGATCACACCATTGCACTCCAGCCTGGGCAACAGAGAGAGACTCTGTCTCAGAAAACCCAAAAAAACAAAACTTTTGTGGTCTTCTGTAATTCCAAAATTCCAATATTCTGTGTTGCTTTCTCAGAGGCATGTGGCATTGGGCATTGTATTCCAACATGTCAGGTTGCCTGGGGTCTGAATCCAGCTCCACCCCTTACTAACTGTGTGATCTTGAACAAGTTTCTCTATTTCTTGGCTTCTTCATCAGTAAAATAGGAAAAATAATACTATCTATTTCAAAGGGCTGTTACGAGGGTTGATTGGCAATATATCCAAAACCTTTCCAACCATGCCTGGCACCTGGTACAAGCTTGTTAACTGTTAGCAATGGTGATGACAAAGAGAAGGCCTTGAAGATTTTAGTGAAACTGACTTTGGGTTTGCCTTTGTCACCTCTCCCAAGGAGTAAGCTGGAAAAAGAACAGAAATGCAAATCAGGTCACCTGCTTGTTCCCTGTAATGGTGTCAATAGGTTGAAAGTAGTGAAAACCTCTGTCTCTGTTCTTTGTTTTCTGAATATAATTATCCTTTCAACTAAAGACTAACCTAAATAACATTTTTTGTAGGCTGGTCGCGGTGGCTCATGCCTGTAATACCCAGCACTTGAGGAGGCCAAAGCAGGCGGATCACTTAAGGTCAGGAGTTCAAGACTAGCCTGGCCAACATGGTGAAACCCCATCTCTACTAAAAATACAAAAATTAGCTGGGTATGGTGGCACGTGCCTATAATCCCAGCTACACAGGAGGCTGAGGTAGGAGTGAGCCAAGATTGTGCCACTGTACTCCAGCCTGGGCGACAGAGTGAGACTTCATCTAAAAAAAAAAATATATATATATATATATATATATATATGTATTTATATATATACACATATATAGTATGTGGCTTAAATATACTTTTTTCTGATTATTAATAGCATATACACATTGCTAAATATTTTGAAATTTAAAAAGAAAATATTAAAACACTTATCATACTATCAACAGATCTTATCCTACTATCAACAGATAAATGCTGTTAACATTTTGATTATTTCCTATTTCAACTCGGTGTTATTTTCTTCCAGGTTTTCTTTTAAAGTATTTTTAAAAATATATAAATGCATATTCAAAACTTTATTGCATATGTGTATATATATATATGCGTATGCAGTTTTATGTCCTTCTTTTCTCAAAGTTGTGTTGTAATTTTCCATGACATTAAATATTCTTTGAGGCCGGGCGCGGTGGCTCAAGCCTGTAATCCCAGCACTTTGGGAGGCCGAGACGGGCGGATCACGAGGTCAGGAGATCGAGACCATCCTGGCTGACACGGTGAAACCCCGTCTCTACTTTAAAATACAAAAAACTAGCCAGGCGAGGTGGCGGCGCCTGTAGTCCCAGCTACTCGGGAGGCTGAGGCAGGAGAATGGCGTGAACCCGGGAGGCGGAGCTTGCAGTGAGCTGAGATCCGGCCACTGCACTCCAGCCTGGGCGGCAGAGCGAGACTCCGTCTCAAAAAAAAAAAAAAAAAAAAAAAAAAAAAAAAAAAATAAATAAATATTCTTTGAAACAACATTTTTATGACTTCTTAACATTCATCGTATCACTCTGTCATCATTTATGTGACAAGTTCCCTCTATTTGGATCTTTTTGTTGTTTTTAGTTTGGCTCTAGCATAAATAATGCTGTTATAAACATCCTTGGATAACAATCTTGAAATTTCTCTGATTAGGATCCCTAGGATACTATTCCTAGAGGTAGAATGTCTAAGTTAAAGTATGTGATCATTTATAAGGTCTCTGGTACACATCATCAAATAGCCCTCCCGAAAGTATGCACCAATTTACAACACTGACCAGCATTGTGGGAGCTTTGCAAACAGCGATTTTTTAGAAGTTATAAACAATTTTCATCATAGAAACTACAGTGGGAAAGCAACCTGCTGTGTGTATTGCCCTTGTTTGAGACATTAGATTAAATTATTTTTTAGAGTGTTTTCCTTTAAAGCTTACGAAACTAAGCTTTTGGGGCCCAATACAGATCATTTTTTTTTTCTCTAGCCCTTAAAGTTTACTATGTTTTTAAAATCATTCCTGTAGTATCATAAAAATAAGAAGTCCATCACATCACAGAGTGATTCAGTCTTTATAAGCCACAGTGCTTAGTAACTAGAAAACGAAGAAAACATTTTTATGATTATTTTAATTACCACATATTACCCAGGCCTTTCTTGCCATGCTTCATGAAGGACAAACAGCCTATAATTTAAACAGTGTGATCAAATGAATTCCCTGCCGCACACTAATGCTGACTTCACACTAGCCCTAGAACAATTAATGCTCTCTGGTTTAGATCAGTGGTCTGTGGTTCATTAAACATGAACATTTGAATTTAAGTGTAAAAGACAATTTGAAAATATTCCTTACACGTCTTTCATTCAAGCCCTGGAAACTTTAAGTAGGAAAATGGTGCAAGGGGGCAATTCTGTGATTGGAATGCCAAGTTGTGAAAAGCAAAATGGCATCATTTAGAATTTAAAATACTGTTTTTAAAGCCTCAATTTAAATTCCCTAGAGCTGTTAACTGTGTCCTGACTGACATTCTGTTTCTCCACAAGACCTGAATACACAGCTGATGTGATACATTCTTGGCCTCCTTCTCAGTGTGTGTCTTTATTAACATTAACTGCTCTTTGTAACTAACCTGAAGGGAATGAGCAGAGGTGAATCTGATCATGTGCCCATCCTCCCCGCGGCTTAAGCATCTTGTCCAAGCATCAGCATGACAAGCAGACCCCCGACAATCTGGATCCTGCTATTCCACCCTCACAGTCTGTCATCCTCCTCCATCCTTCCCTCTGGTCACACTGATTTTCCCACCACTCTCTGGCCTCACCTTGGCCTTCTGTGTCTTTACTCCTGCATCAGCTGTGTCCCCTGGAAGAGACTTTCTCCTTTACATAGTTTGGTAAATTACATTTTCCCACACGGTTCCAGTTCATACACACTAAGACCAAGACTGACATTCGTTATGTTCTTTTGGTTGCAAGGGATAGAAATTCCTCCAAACCACTTAAGTAATGGAGTTTGTTAGTAACATAATTATGGGAGTAAGAGACAGGTGAAGAATCTCATAGAAATCAAGAGCAGCCCGCTCCCTCCCATTCAAGATCCAAGACAGGCCTCGGATCTGAGTAGTTTTGTCACCCTCCTCAGTTACAAGATGTCAAGATCTCCATTCTTGTGCTCTCTTGCTAGGGCGCCTCCTACTCTCTGGCCCTGTGTATCTTTGTGTGCAACATCAGTTTCTTCTCCCTACCAACAGTTGGCTCTTCCTCTAACTCTCCATTCAAACTTGCTTGAAGTAGTCTCCCAGGCAGAGCTCCTCAGATAGGACTATCTCATACACATGTGCCCAATCCCAGGATTGGCTGCCTTTGCTGGCTGCCCCAAACTGGTCCACTCCAGTGGCCACCCTTGTTTCAATCCCTGTCTAAGACACTGCTTTCTACAACAGAATCGTGTGGGAGGGCAGATGCCCTTCATAAGGGCATAAAGGGCCGGGGGGGAATCTTGCCAGATATCTCTGATGCACCAAGTTTCTAAGTTTGGCCCTGTGAGTATTACTTTTGTGGACAGAAGATGGAAGACCGTAGTTCTTACGTGCTTCATATGTTGTAAGGCAGAGGATTCACAATGATCTTGCTTTTTTTTTTGAGACAGAGTTTTGCTGTTGTTGCCCAGGGTGGAGTACAGTGGCGCAATCTCAGCTCACTGCAACCTCTGCCTCGCGGGTTCAAGTGATTCTCCTGCCTCAGCCTCCCAAGCAGCTGGGATTACAGGCATGTGCACCACCAGCATGTGGGCTAATTTTGTATTTTTAGTAGAGATGGGGTTTCACCATGTTGGTCAGGCTGGTCTCGAACTCCTGACCTCAGGTGATTCGCCTGCATCAGCCACCCAAAGTGCTGGAATTATGGGAGTGAGCAACCACACCTGGTCCTATAGTGATCTTTCAAGCACTATCCTAGAACGATATCAGAGATTTTTAGAAACTTGTTTTACCTATTCCTAGATCTATAAGCTGCTGCCCAGTGTCCACCCCATTCCTAGCCCTTTAAATGGGGCAGGCCTACTTACATAGGAAGTACCTAAAAAACAACCTTGGTCCACAGCTCCAATAACAGCTCTCCACCTACACTGACTTCCAGCTGGCCTTCCATAATCCCTTGGCTCCATTCTCCAGTTCCCGCCACCTGCCCCAGGCCAGCTTCCCCTTTCCCATGACCCGCTCTGCTGTGGCTCAGCACCTACTGCTCAGAGGAAGAGGTGTCTTCTCTGCTGGCTGTAATTTGCCAGCACCCCTTGCTCTACCCTCTCAATACTCCATCCCTTACCCTCAACCCTCAAGAGAGGAGATTCATGATGCAGGCAAAGTGGAGGGTTGCCTGTAATGAGCTTTTGGTTTGGACTATGGCTAAGGAACCAACATATTCTACTTATCTGAGAGATTTGTTGTGAGGACTAAATATATGTAAAGTGTTCTGAATAGCTCATTTATTTATTTATTTATTTATTTGAGACGGGGTCTTGCTCTGTCATCCAGGCTAGAGTGCAATGGCATGATCATAGCTCACTGTAGCCTCCAACTCCTAGGCTCAAGAGATTCTCCCTCCTCAGCTTTCTGAGTAGCTAGGACTACAGGCATGTGCCACTATACCCAGCCAATGTTTTTACTTTTTGTAGAGACGGGATCTTACTAGTTGCCCAGGCTGGTCTTGAACTCCTGACCCCAAAGGATCCTCCTGCCTCAGCCTCCCAAAGCACTAGGATTACAGGCATGAACCACTGTGTCCAGTCTAAAAATAATGTATGTATTATTATATTTCGCCATTTGAAATCCTCTTGGCAATCTCCTGAGCTGCTTATCCTTTCAGAGCAGGCTGCTCTGTGCTGTAGTCCAATTTATGCAGAACAATTATATTACCAAGAGATGAGCACAAAACATTTCATTTAGAAAAAGCATAGACTGTTACTAATACTAGCTAGCATTTATTGAGAGTTTTTAAAATATCAGACCCTATGCTAAGTGCTCTGTAAATTTTATCTAATTTAGCCCTCATGAAGCATGTTTCCCCATTATCCCCACTTAATTAATGAAGAAACTAAGGCACAGAGATATTAAGTAATTTACCCAAGGTCCCTTGGTCAGTTAGTATCAGAATCAGTATTCAAACCAGGGTGTCTCTTCTACAGCCTCAAATTTCTGCCATTAACACTAACTAGACTAACCGCTAACTAATGGCCTAGAAGATCAACTTGCCCCCACTGGCTCCTTTCACAGATGGAGAAACTGAAGCCCAGGCAAGTGAAATGATTTTACCCAGATTGCAAATACTGTTAGAGCACAACAAGGACTAGAACCACGACACTGCTTTCATTTCAGGGATTTTCTATTATACTTTATAAGTGTATTAGGGTTCTCCAGAGAGACAGACCAATAGTAGATAGATAGATAGATAGATAGATAGATAGATAGATAGATAGACAGACAGATATAGATAGATATAGATATGAGTTTATTAGGAAGAACTGGCTCACACAATTACAAGGTGAAGTCCCAGGATAGCCGTCTGTAAGCTGAGGAAACAAAAGCCTCAAAACCAGGAAGCCGACAGTGCAGTCTGTAGTCAGTGGTGAAGGCCTGAGACCCCCCTGCAAGCCACTGGTGCAGTCCCAGAGTCCAAAGGCCGAAGAATCTGGAGTCCACGGGCAGGAGGAGAGGAAGCAAGAGTCCAGCTCCGGTAGACAGAGATACAGAAGATGCAGCAAGCAGGCTGATTCCCCTTCTTCGCTGGCTTTGTTTCAGCCGCGCTTGCAGCCGATTGGATAGAGCCCACACACATTGAGGGTGGGTCTTCCTCTCCCAGTGCACCATTCAAATGTCAATCTTCTCCGGAAATTCCCGCACAGACACACCCAGATACAAGACTTTACCAGCTATCTAGGAATCCCTGAATCCAGTCAAGTTGACACCTAATGTTAACCATCACAATAAGTTTATATGTTTATATCTTTTAGGTCACTTTTATTAGCATCTGCAGAAATGCTATCTTCAGACAACAATGAAAACCAGGTTCATTTTCCTTGAGGGAGTTGTTTCTTCTTTTCATTTATCAAAGCCAGCTTCCATATTCAGATATATTCTCAAAACTTGGAGAAATTATGTAACTTTTCAGGAATTAATTTCTTAACCTTTTCCCGTTTAGGAAAAAAAAGTGCAGCTCGCTGCCAGTGCTCACTTAATTTTACATAAACACACTCTTTGAGGCTGAAGCAAGTTCGACTAATTTTCAACGTGAAAATAAAATATAAAAACTTTTATTGGAGTTATTTCTAAACAGAACTAACATCAAAATCGTCTATTTTGGAAAAATCAGATTCATAAAATGAATCTTCCATCAACAACTGTTCGAGAACCATGTTAACATCACGTATATAGAAATGCTATGTTTTCTAGGATTTGACATTTTTAGCAATCGAGAATCACTGTATTTTGTAAATGGAAATACTACTGCTAAAACCAGAATGCTATAAATAGAACGATGTCTTTTTTTTTTTTCCAAATTCATGTACTAGAGCAATACTAAAATAATACTAAAACCTAGATATTTCGTGGCAAAGTTATCTCAGGGTAAATGGAGCAGCCTCAAGTGTCGCGGCAAGAATTTTCAGGGCAAACGAGATAAGGGTTAGTATATTATACATGGTGGTTGTGTTTGATGAGTCATTTCTAGGTTTTGAATTTCAGCAAACAATAAAATTTCAAAAAAATTGGAGATGATATAGAATTACAAACTTTTTGGTTTTAAAGGTAGAGATTTTTAAAAATCCATGTACAAAAAATAAAAAATAAAAACAAACTACCATCTAAGATACTATCATCATTCTGTAATACAAGGAATATTTCAACACCCAAAAACTAGGATGACCATAATGTTAGAATAAAAGATAAATCATTTAAAATGAATAAAAGGTATTGCATGGAAAGACAAAAAATTGTTAATTGTTTTCATCATGGACCAGTAGAAATTTCGTCATAGATTGGCATTTTAGAATCTGCATTAGATGACCTTTGAGGGTCTTTCCAGCTCTTAAACTCTGTGATTTTGAGTGTCATTTTTTCCTTTAGGTGATTTTAGAGGTTTCCAGTTGTTGGGTATTTGTAAAGTAATCCTTCTTAAGCTTGTCCTTAAAGGCTTTGCTGTGTTGTGTGTGGAATGACTATTGGAGATTTTACAATCAGAATAGCAATGCGTGTGTGGACATATAATTAATTATCTGTGCCCCTTCTTAACACTTTGTAAGACTTCAGCTTCCCTTATCTCCACTCCAGAGAAGCAGAGCAATGAATCTGAACTCTGACCTCTCCCTTCTCCCCAGGCTCCTTCAGACCATGGGAGTCAGGCAGAAGCTTCAACTGAAGATTCGCTTCTCTCCTAAGAGACCTCTGAGATTTGACTTCTCCTGTCCAGGGTCTAACTACAGAATTTTGCCAACCCTTGGACTTAGAGGGAGAAATTCCTTAAGGAAGGACTACCTGATCCCATGTAACAACCTAGAGGAAGAACAGAAGTCCGGCCCCAGGCTCTTTTTGCATTTGTCCTTTCCAAAATTCATTTCTTTGTTTTCCACTTCATATTGCCATGTCGTGCCTATGTGTGTATTTGGGGTGAGAGGTGGGGATGGCAAGAGGAGGTCAGAGGATGCCAGGACTAAAGCCTAAATACAATTTAGGCTAGCAATTTGCTTGGCCATAGCAAGAGCTCCACAAATGTTTGCGAAATAAATCAAGTATTGAGCACACGAATTTAATAGCAACAACCCTTTATTGTGTGAACTACTAGTGCCAGGCACTGTGATCGACGCTTTACAGAAACTATTTCTACTTCTCACTAGAACTCTATTTGGTAGGTGCATCATTGTTCCCCTTATGTGGACAAAGAAACTGATGCACAAAGTGGTTAAGGAACACTGGCCAAAGTAATAAAATTAGTTTAAATGATAACCAAATCATATTTTCAGTGTGCTGAACTGCAGAGCCTACTCATAAGTTAAGTTCCAGGAGAAAAAGGAAGGGAAAGGTGGCTGCCATGTCCCTCCAAGGGCTTAGCAAATCCCTTTTCTTGGCCAAGTCTCTGCATAGGCAGAGAGGCAATTATGTCATCATCGGAGAGGACGGAATCACTGACCTTCTTTTTTTCTTTTCTTTCTTTTTTTTTTAATTATACTTTAAGTTCTGGGATACATGTGCAGAATGTGTAGGTTTGTTACATAGGTATACATGTGCCATGGTGGTTTGCTGCACCCATCAACCCATCATCTACATTAGGTATTTCTTCTAATGCTATCCCTCCCCTACCCCCCATCCCCCAACAGGCCCCAGTGTGTGATGTTCCCTTCCCTGTGTCCATGTGTTCTCATTGTTCAACTCCCACGCATGAGTGAGAACATGCGGTGTTTGGTTTTCTGTTCCTGTGTTAGTTTGCTGAGAATGACCTATCTCTCTGACTGCCCTTAACATTTTTTCCTTCATTTCAACCATGGTGAATCTGAGAATTACGTGTCTTGGGATTGCTCTTCTTGAGGAGTGTCTTTGTGATGTTGTCTGTATTTCCTGAATTTAAATATTGGCCTGTCTTGCTAGTTTGGGGAAGTTCTCCTGGATAATATCCTGAAGATTGTTTTCTAACTTGGTTCAATTCTCCCTGTTACTTTTAGGTACACCAATCAAATGTAGGTTTGGTCTTTTCACATAGTCCCATATTTCTTGGAGGCTTCATTCCTTCCTTTTCATTCTATTTCCTCTAGTCTTGTCTTCACACTTTATTTCATTAAGTTGATCTTCAATCTCTGATATCCTTTCTGCTGCTTGATCAGTTTGTCTATTGATACTTGTGTATGCTTCATGAAATTCTCATGCGGTGTTTTTCAGCTCCATCAGGTCATTTATGTTCTTCTCTAAAGGGGTTATTCTAGTTAGCAATTCCTCTAACCACTTTTCAAGGTTTTTAGCTTCCTGGCATTGGGTTAGAATGTGCTCCTTTAGCTCGGAGGAGTTTGTTATTACCCACCTTCTGAAGCCTACTTCTGTCACTTTGTCAAACTCATTCTCTGTCCAGTTTTGTTCCCTTGCTGGCAAGGAGTTGTGATACTTTGGAGGAGAAGAGGTATTCTGGTTTTGGAATTTTCAGCCTTTTTATGCTGGTTTTTCCTCATCTTTGTGGATTTCTCTACCTTTGGTCTTGGATGTTAGTGACCTTCTCATGGGGTTTTTGTGTGGATGTCCTTTTTGTTGATGTTGATGCTATCCCTTTCTGTTTGTAAGTTTTCCTTCCAACAGTCAGGCCCCTCTGCTGCAGGTCTGCTGGAGTTTGCTAGAGGTCCACCCCAGACCCTGTTTGCCTGGGTATCACCAGTGGAGGCTGCAGAACAGCAAAGATTACTGCCTGTTCCTTCCGCTGGAAGCTTCATCCCAGAGGGTCGCCCACTAGATGCCAGCCAGAGCCCTCCTGTATGAGGTGTCTGTCGACCCCTGCTGGGAGGTGTCTCCCAATCAGGAGGCGTGGTGGCCAAGGACCCACTTGAGGAGGCAGTCTGTCCCTTAGCAGAGCTCGAGCCCTGTGCTGGGAGATCCGCTGATTTCTTCAGAGCCAGCAGGCAGGAACGTTTACGTTAGATGAAACTGCACCCACAGTCGCCCTTTCCCCCAGGTATTCTGTCCCAGGGAGATGGGAGTTTTATCTATAAGCCCTTGATTGGGGCTATTGCCTTTCTTTCAGAGATGCCCTGCCCAGAGAGGAAGAATCTAGAGAGTCAGTCTGGCTACAGTGGCTTTGCGGAGCTGCAGTGGGCTCCGCCCAGGTCGAATTTCCCGGGCTTTGTTGTGAGGGAAAAACCGCCTACTCAAGCCTCAGTAATGGCAGATGCCCCTCCCCCAACCAAGCTCAAGCATCCCAGGTTGACTTCACACTGCTGTGCTGGCAGCAAGAATTTCAAGCCAGTGGATCTTAGCTTGCTGGGCTTTGTGGGAGTGGGATCTGCTGAGCTAGACCACTTGGCTCCCTGGCTTCAGCCCCCTTTCCAGGGTAGTGAATGGTTATGTCTCGCTGGCCTTCCAGGCTCCACTGGAGTATGAGAAAAAAACTCCTGCAGCTAGCTTGGTGTCTGCCCAAATGGCCACCCATTTTTGTGCTTGAAACCCAGGGCCCTGGTGGTGTAGGCACCCAAAGGAATATCCTGGTCTGTGGGTTGCAAAGAGCATGAGAAAAGCATAGTGTCTGGGCCAGAGTGCACCGTTGTTCCTCACAGCACAGTCCCTCACAGCTTCCCTTGGCTAGGGAAGGGAGTTCCCCGACCCCTTGCACTTCCCAGATGAGGTGATGCCCCACCCTGCTTCACCTCACCCTCCATGGGCTGCACCTGCTGTCTAACCAGTCCCAATGAGATGAGCTGGGTACCTCAGTTGGAAAGGCAAAAATCATCTGCCTTCTGTGTTGATTTCGCTGGGAGGTGCAGACCCTAGCTGTTCCTATTTGGTCATCTTTCCAGCCACCCTTTTTTAAATTTTCTATTTTTGTAGAAACAGGGTCTTGCTATTTTACCCAGGCTGGTCTTGACTCTTGGCCTCAAGCAATCCTCTTACCTTGGCCTCCTAAAGTCCTGAAATTACAGGTGTGAGCCACCATGCTCAGCCTGACTTTCTTAGACTCTCTAAATGCTCTTCATGTTTTTAACGGTATTTAGATCCATCAGAAAGAGACAGGTAGAGCCCAGACTATGAGCAGCTCTCCTGACAGCCTATCTGATGCTTTAGTAAACCTTCAGAGACCAGCATAACCTGGAAAAGCTCATTGTACCTATTAGAATAGGCAAGCTGCTACAACCACCACCACAACTATTTAATTAAAGTATCAGTAGCTTGACACAATAAGAATTTATTTCTCATTTACATCACAGTCTGATGTAGGGAAGAGGGAAAGAGGTGAACCTCTTCTCTTCCCTCTGGGCCGGCCCTCTCTTAGGCTCTTGGTGTCCTTGGTGTTCTATTTCACCAGTAAATGAAAAAAAGAGAGGCAGGATTATACTGAGAGGGGTTTACAGGCCAGGCCTGAAAGTGGCACACCTCACTCTCACCCATTTCCACTGTCCAGAACTCAATCTGGTGGCTACATCTAATTGCACAGGAGGTTGAAGAGACATTGTCAAACTGTGTGCTCAGGAAGAAGAGCTCTCATAGACATTTGTCAGTTCTAGAAGTCTATTCCGGGACAAGTTCTAGAAGTCTTTTCTGGGACTAGTTCCCAGATTGCAATTTTGTCCTAAGCATACTATGAGCACTTGAACTTTAAGTCTCTATAACATATTTGTTTAAATATAACTTTCTTTGACATTCACTGTAATTAGCATGTTTGCAGACAAGGGTGAAAAGGCAGTGTCAAGCAGCTAAACAACTTTACATGGCTCTTCAGGGCTTCTTGTCCTGCTTTGGTTGTTTTGTTTCATTTTTGTTTTGCTAATATTTATCATATACTTACTACTTGCCAAATAGTGTACTAAGCATTTGGCACGTGTTATCTGTGCTAAATCTCACAGCAACTCTGAGAGGTAGGTACTATTATCATCTCCATTTCCCAGATGTGAAAAGGTAGCTTAAAGGCATTAAGAGACTGACCTAGGTCACAAAGCCAGGAAATGTGAGAGCTGAGATTTTAACCTGAGTCTTTTCCATTCCAGATCCTATGCTGTCCACTCCATCGTCCTCTGACTGGCAAAATTCTGGCCAGAGCTGAAACCCAATTACAGCCTGCGACAGTTCTCTGAAGTTTACACACCTCTGAAGTTTAACCTCCATTTGTTGACATGTTGAGGCAAAGGTCACCAAGTGTGCTCCTCTATTAATATAACCTGCGGGGGATACCGACTCCCACCAGCATTCTGATCAAGTGAAGACATCAATATTGCCTCAACTCTTCCTTGAGTGTAAAAGAAGTTCTTTTATGTAAATACATATTTGGCCTAAGTTTAGAGACTAATTTCACCCAAAATGAAATAATTTATGTTCAGTCAAATATCTTCTAAATAACTTCTAATTCACAGGGATATTTCAAAAGGAATACTGTAGCAGTTCTCTTAACCACCATGGTTACAGGCTAGTCAGATCTTTCATTACATGCTTTTAAATACTTAGAATGCCCTGAGATTGAAGCATGGGATCAATTAGGGCAAACTGACTAAAGGTTAATTTCACAGAGCCCTGAACTGATGCTCTGCTGTCCTGGCAGCTCGATGGTCTAACAAGCTGAGCTGCTTTGACTGTGTAAACACCATTAAAGTATAACTGGTTGTGTACCCACCCCACCATTACAGAGTAGCTTAAAGAACCTTATTAGAGGAAGCCATTGGGTGGGAAGCTGGGGAGCAGAAGGGGGACATAGGTGTCTGTAAGCTGTTGAACTCTGATTGCACTATAAACAAGGGCTTGTTATAAGCACCACTCCCAGTACTCTCAGCATGTGATCTCCTTTGGGAGTTTCACTGTAAGCAGAATTTAATTGCACACCTGTCCTTCTAGGGCATCGTGGCACTCCACTTGCCTCTTATTCAAGTAACTGAAAGGTGTGAACAACTGATTTTGAGATCCTAGTGCTTTAAAAGTAGATTATGCAAAGAGCCCCCAAGCAGCACAGGGCTGAGACCACTCTGGGATGGTTCCATGGCTCAGGAAGCAGACTGGGAGCTGGTTCCAATGCCATGCACTCTTCTCTAGCAGTGACAGTCATCATGGCCATGGGCTGCCATATGTTAATTTTCTAGGGACGCATCACCTGGTTTTTAACTTGTCCCCATAGAGGAAAGGGGAGTCCCATGAACACCTGAGTGTCCCACTCCCTGTCTAGCCCCGTAGTTCTGTTTCCTGGCTGCATTTCAGAATAACCTAGGGAACTCTTAAAATACTAATTCTCGGGCCCCTCCCTCAAGAGATGGTACTTTTCACAAGCTCCTTGGGAGGACCTAATGTGCAGCCCAAGTTGAGAACCATGGGTGTGGCCCCCATCCTTCTCCAGCTGGGTGATTCTGTAGCAGATGGAGTGATTTGGTCCTGCTGGACATTTTGGATATGGAAAATGGAACAGAAGGAGGTGAATCTGAGAACTGCTAACTGTGACCAAGAGCAACCATTGGGTAGTCCAACATGCCCAATTTTATTAAGGAACGGGGAACATGCTGGTGTTGATAATCCTAGGTTTTCAGCTCCCAACACAAGGCCTTTGCTTTTCCTTCTTCCTGTCACATTGCCTTACTTCTTGCCATGTGACAATTTAATGAACATTTATTGTATGTCTTCTATATGCCAGGCACTGGGCTGGGCACCATTAGGAAAAAGAAAGGAAGAGAAAGACATGATCCTTATCCTCAAAGAGCTTACTAACCTTCCCTAGGGAAAGCAAATGCAGTGGTATGGAAATCAGTTTCCTACTTATTTATAGCACATATTAAAGGTTCCATGGGGTGAGATAAAAATGTCATATTTCACAACATTTTGAAGGATTATTGGTGCTTTGCCCCATTATAGAAGTAATAAAGTGTTATCAATATCCCTTCTCTAGATCCATTCACATATGTGGTACACATACACACATACACACACACCCAAAACCGGAAAGAGCTAAACATAGATATTTTACACACCAGTCACAGGCCTGCTACCTTTTTTTTTATACAGAACCTGTTTGTAGAAACACCTGGGTGAGCTAAGTTTAAGCAAGGCCCCAGAGTCCCTCTAGTTAGTCCCAAATTAACAAGAGCTTCCCACTGAGCTCATTAGGCCTTTTCACAGGATCACTCCAGACCCCTACATTTATTCAAAATTTGAGTCCTATTATGCGCTGGACACCATCCTAGACACTGGAAATGAAATAGTAAGCCAAAAAAAATCTCTAGTGGTGCTTAAAATCTAGGAAGGAAGATAGATAATCAATTTAAAATTACTGTTGCAGTAAGAAGATGTACATGAGGCATGTGAGAATGTTAAAGGGGGAACATAGGAAGTCAGGGAAGGACCCCTGAGAAGCTGATCATGAACCCAGGCTCTAGGGCACAGAGTGTGATGGCCTGGTGAAGAGGGTGGGCACCAGGAGTGGGGCACATTCCAGCCAGAAGGAACGGAGTGAGTGAATTAGTGAGAATGGGTTGGATTGGTGATTCTCAAAGAGATGTCAGACCACGGGAGTTCCAGAGATGCCTCCAGAGGTTTTATAAGGTCAAAACTGTTTTTATAATGACACTAAGATGTTACTACCCTTTTCATTTGATTGACATTTGCACTGATGATACAAAAGCACTGGTGGGTAAAACTTCTGGTGCCTGAGCATGAATCAAACTGCACTAATTATCTTTGTATTTGTATTCTTTACCCCATGCACTTGCAGGAGAAAAACAAAAAAACAAAACCTGTTTTACTTTAAAATGCCTCTGATTAAGTGTAAAAGTTATTTCTCTCATTAAGTCACTACCCAGGAGAGTACACATCTGTTTAATATTCTCTGTGACAAATGAGAAGTATGCATAAAACCCTTCTACTGCATACCGAACTATGATGGTTGTCTCGAGGAAAAGCACTTGTTTGATTTTTTTCAGTTGCAAACGGAACTAGCTGCTTTTATCATGGAATGACATTTTTACTTGAAAAAACTGACAAACTCTAGTTATTCAAACTTGGGTAGTTGGCAGACATTTTCTTGAAAATGAATAAAGTGAGCCTGTCACTTCAAGAAAAATGACTGACAGTGTTTGTTGCTAAAGATAAAATACAAGCTTTCAAACAAAAATTGGAATGTTAGAAAACTTGTAGCCACCACTATCAGCTAGACAGCTTCCAGTACTTAAAGACTCCAATAAGATTGATGGTGATATTAATTAATGTGATTTTTAAAAATATTGTATAAGGAAATATGTTAACATTTGGAAGATCTGTGTAACTCAGTGAACTAATCTTTTCCAAATAACCCATCATGAGGTTATAAGACCATGTATGGATAAAGGATCCTTTCAAAGTGCAAGACAGCCTAACAGATTTTAATGTAGCAGAGCATGAAAAGTTCATTGACATGATTTCAGATTCTACATTGTAACTAACTTTTAAGAAACTACCACTTTGGCCAGGCATGGTGGCTCATACTTGTAATCCCAGGACTTTGGGAGGCCAAGGTAGGAGGATCACCTGAGGACAGGAGTTCGAGAACAGCCTGGCCAACATGGTGAAATCCTGTCTCTACTAAAAATACAAAAAAATTAGCCGGGCATGGTGGTGGGCACCTGTAATCCCAGCTACTCAGGAGGTGAGGCATGAGAATCGATGGAACCCAAGTGGCAGAGGTTGCAGAGAGCCGAGATTGCACCATTACACTCCGGCCTGGGCAACCAAGTGAGACTCTGTCTCAATTAAAAAAAAAAAAAAAGACAAGACAAAAAAAAAAGAAAGAAAGAAAAAAAAAGGAACTACCACTTAAAGAGTTTTGATGCAGTATCCAAAAAGAATATCCACGATTATCAGAAGAGGCTATTAAAATACACTTCTTTTCAACTATGTTATCTGTGTGAGGCCAGATTTTCTTCATATAGCTCAAAAACAAAAACAACAACAAAACAGACTGCAATTGATTAAATGCAGAAGCAGATATCAGAATTCAGCTGTCTTCAATTAATCCGGAGATTTGCAAAAATCTAAAACACTGCCATGGGTTTGTTATGGCAGCTAGCTGTTTTTCATAAAAATATTTAGGTTAAACTGTAATTGTTTTATTATTGTTATTTTAAAATTAATATATGCACATCTTAAAATTTTCTCAGTTTTGATTTCTGATATGGAAATATTGATACATGTAACCCACATAAACAAAAGCTCTTTGGGATCATCAATAATTTTTAAGGGTTTAAGGGGATCCTGAGACGAAAATGTTTGAGAACTACTGGGATAAATTGTTTTGCAGTAACAAAGGTGTCTTGAATTTCAGTGGTTTAACACCACAAATGTTTATTTCCCACTCATACACCATCAGGCAACTTTCAGCTGCCTTCCACATGCTGAGTCAGCAATCCGGGTTACTCCACTGTGCAGTTCTGCTGTCTGAACACACGGCCTTCACGATTACAGCTGCAGAAGACAAAGCTGGAAGATGGCACAAGACTCAATATTCTTCGGTGTGTCACTGCCACTCACTGCTCACTTGGCAGAACTGGTCACATGGCCCCACCCAACTGCAAGTGGGCTAGAAAATGTGAGACAAATATTTGGTGAGCCACAAATGGCTGTAAACACTATGTGCAAAGAATGTGTGGTGAGAAACTGTAGTTCCATTGAATGAACTGATGGAGCACATATAGTGAGATAAGATGTAATGCAGATTTACAAGAAAAAATCAAACAACCCCATCAAAAAGTGGGCAAAGGATATGAACATACACTTCTCAAAAGAAGACATTTATGCAGCCAACAGACACATGAAAAAATGCTCATCATCACTTGCCATCAGAGAAATGCAAATCAAAACCACAATAAGATACCATCTCACACCAGTTCGAATGGCGATCATTAAAAAGTCAGGAAACAACAGGTGCTGGAGAGGATGTGGACAAATAGGAACACTTTTACACTGTTGGTGGGATTGTAAACTAGTTCAACCATTGTGGAAGACAGTGTGGCGATTCTTCAAGGATCTGGAACTAGAAATACCATTTGACCCAGCCATCCCATTACTGGGTATATACCCAAAGGATTATAAATCATGATGCTATAAAGACACATGCACACGTTTGTTTATTGCGGCACTATTCACAATAGCAAAGACTTGGAACCAACCCAAATGTCCATCAGTGACAGACTGGATTAAGAAAATGTGGCACATATACACCATGGAATACTATGCAGCCATAAAAAAGGATGAGTTCATGTCCTTTGTAGGGACGTGGATGCAGCTGGAAAACATCATTCTCAGCATGCTATCACAATGACAGAAAACCAAACACCTCATGTTCAGGTGGGAATTGAACAGTGAGAACACTTGGACATGGGAAGGGGAACATCACACACCAGGGCCTGTCGTGGGGTGGGGCGGGGGGAGGGATAGCATTAGGAGATATACCTAATGTAAATGATGAGTTAATGGGTGCAGCACACCAACATGGCACATGTATACATATGTAACGAAACTGCATGTTGTGCACATGTACCCTAGAACTTAAAGTGTAATTTAAAAAAAAATGTAATGCAGATATAGGCTGAGGAGACTTCTAGGGCCAGATCGTGTAGGCTGGTCTCATAAGCTGTGGTAAAGATTGTGGGCTTTTTCAGAGCAATGGGAAGACAATGAACGGTTTAAACAATTGGTGACAACGATCAGCTTTATCTTTGGATAGATCACTGCAGCTGTGGAATAAAATGTAGGGGGGTGGGAGTGCACATAGTGAAGTGCTGTGCTGACAAATCAGATCTTCAGGGAAAACCAAATGCCTTGACTCATGGTGCTTGCCAATTTCTGTAGTGCAAATATTTCCACCATGGCCAATTTCAAGCTTGCAAATTTGATGTCACTGAACACAGTTATGAAGAGGCATGCACAATTGGCTGTTATGAGCCATTAAAGCAGCCTTCAGCCTTTCTTGCCCGGAGGCAAGAAAACTATTTGGGAGGCTACTCCAGACATAAGACATTTGTAGCTTAAACTTTCCTCTCCTTTGAGCATACAGCTGGAGCTAACTCCAACATTTAGTCACAAACTGCATTTCAGTGACTAAAACCTCCTGCCTACACCACAAATACAACTACCACCAACACTGCATATCATCAAGATTTTTCCTGCTATTACTATAATATATGAGGGTGAGAGGTCTGGCTATCTCCCCCCTTCCATCCACAGTCTTGCTTCCAGTCCAAAAAACATGGGCCTATTTCCCGTAAGGATAGGCAAAGAGATTCTCTTCCACAATTAGCTCATCTTCCTAGTGCCACGTTTGCAAACACCTCAGATATTCTGGCATAATATTTCTTCTCAACTCTTCCAGGAAGCGGGCAGCCCAGAAAGCTGCTACAAAGGCCCTGCTTGGGTTTTTAGCCATTTCTGATTTACATGAAAAGATTCACAAGAATCAAAATAGTTACAGGCTCTACAACTACAGGTTCTACTAAAGACTTTGCAAACTTATGAAGCGGTGAAACCTCGGCTTTTGCTAGCTGGCTCAAAATGGAACCAGATGACCGTCTGGCAGGGATGAGAGACTGAGCGAGAGTGCCTACTCGGGGCCCTTTTGCTGAAGTTACCAGGTATCCAAGACTTGCAGCAGCAGACAGTCATTCCCTTTGTCTACCCGACCTTAGATTTAGCTAGTTTACCCAGGCTCTTTTTCCTTCTTCCTCCCCACGGCTCAAGTTTCCGTGCAAAATAACAGCTTGTATATACCTGAAGTGGTGCCTGGGGTGCTGCTATTTAAATAATTCTGCCTCTAAATACAACAACAGGTGTCCCTCACAATGTAGCTCCCACATTTTAACTGTTTTGTATTTTTCTCCAGAGAGCCATAGGAATTTTTAAAAAATGGCTTGTCTGGCTCAGATAATTACCCCTTCTTTTTTCTCTCCCTCCTTCTTTTCCCTCCTTTCCTTCCTTCCCTCCTCCCTTCCTTCCTCTCACTCTCTCTTTTCTTTTTGCTTTTCTCTTCATATAAAGTAGTCTTTCTCAGCTGCCTCACCCATCCCTCCTGCTGATTCTGGAAGTCACTGACCCTTGGGCAGAGTGGGACATTGATGTGCTGGCTCCAAAGTTCCCTTCTCCTGGCTCTGCCTGTTGGACAAACCTCTAAACAGAAAAAAAGGGACTCTAACCAGGTTCAGTTGCAATCAAAGGTCTCCTGTAACCCATGTCAGCAGACACCCAAGTAATCAAAGGGCAACAAAGGTAGATGTGGTGGGCAGATGAGGAAGAAAATCCACAAAAACCTGGATGCCATCAAATGCTAATGTTCTCTCTTGAAACAAATTATAAGAACAAGATTGAATAGCATGGACTTTAATATTCTGTTTTACACATTTCAGTTCTTGTTCCTAAATTAACTGAAACCACAAACCAAATAGAAGAGCTGAAAACCAAAGAGAATACACCTCTAATTTTGCTGGAGTCACCTAATCCAAATATTCCTGGCTATGCTGGCAGAAATCCTGAGTGAACGGATTAAGAGGCCGACTTCTTATATTGCAAGGTAAAGATACTATTTTAAAAATATATTTTTTATCACCATCATGTAATGAAATAAAGGATATTTAAACATCAAATATTTTAATGAATTTAGCAGGAAGAAAACTCTCTACATTATCCTTTTTTCACCTGGCAAAGGAATGGTGAAAATTATGGTCCTTTTAGCAGCATTTGAGAATCTAAGTCTCAGTGCATTCAGCTACATCTAAGGGAAAGACACTATATTTGTCAGGTATTCTCATTAGATCTATGGAGAAATAAAGTATCAGAGGGATTAAACAACTTGCCCAACACCACATCGCTAATAACATCAGAGTTAGAATTCAACCCAAGATGCAACTCTTTCCATGGGGAAATAAAAATGGTAACAGTAGATTTTCCCAGCCTCAGTATTGGATATAGGCCTATTCTTCCTGTTGTATAATTCTCTGCCCATCAGATAATCTTCCAATCATGTTTTTGATTTCACAAGGAAACCTACTAGCAGGTAAAGAGATTCTGAAATAGTCTGCATCCGGTTGTAAATTATTAGCTTTGCTGTTTACAAATCAATCTCAACAGAGTTCAGGTGTCGGAAGCCTATTTCCTGAGGCAGGGCCGGGGAAATGAAGAATAGACTGTGGGATTTTTAGACTTGAGAAACCTGACTTTCCAGCTCTAGAATTCAAAGGCAACAAACATGCTGATGAGCACTGACAGGGCTGTAGAGAACATTCTGTCTGGCTGTGACCAAGGATGGACCCTCCACCTGCCAAGCAAATGGTTCTCCAGCAGGTATTCTCTGCAGGTGACGCAGTAGCTGACTGTGAGCATGGGCACATCACTACACTCTCCACCCAAGTTACAGTTTCTTCATCCATGCGTGGGAAGGATCTGGATAAAATAGTCTTGAGAACTTCTCCTAGATTGACAAGCTAAAGCAATGATAATGACCAATGAAATCCTAAGGACATTTTCTCCCGCTAAATGTAGAAATCGGCATTTTTCTTTTCTTTCTTTATTTTTTTAAATTCTAATTTGGTTTATATGGCATTTCTTGGTTTTAGCTGCACACGATCTGGGAACGAAGCAAGACTCATTTCCTTCATTTTCTTCCCCCAGTGTCATCCACTTCCACCAGCTCCCAGCAAAACACACACTGTGCCAGCTAAAGCTACTTGCTTTTGAGGAGTTCTTATTCATAGGTGAAATGAGAAACTGTCTGTAATTCATGTAGGGCGTGGTACCCTATAGCAAGCAGTCACTAAATGGTAATTATAATTATCGTAGGTCTACATCTACTGCTTGATTGCCTCCATTTTTTTAATAGTATGACCTAAGTCCCCACCTGCAAGTGTCCCCAGAGGGGACACATTTTACGCCCAGTTGGTCAGCTGCTGTCACCACAATACCTGCTCTACTGTGGTTCCTGCTGCCGTGGATCTGGCCCCACAGGCCCATGGGCCATTTGACTCAGCGGTGAGCCAATGTCAAAGTTCACCAAAGGAGTGAACCCTGGACACTCTCAAAGCTCCCAGACCCAGCATCAGAACAAAGCTGAGTGGGCTCTTAGGCAACAGAGAGGAGGAAGGAGAAAAATGTGTTGAAAGTCAATAAAGTTTGCCTCTTATCCAGAGTCATCCCTGCCCTGCCTGCTTTGTCACCTATTGGGTCCCCAGTCCAACCACAAGCTACAGAGCTATTAACTGACCATGCCATTGTTCAGTGATAGAGGTTGAACACATTTGCTCCCCTGGCTCAGCCCATTTGCTTTGATAGGCTTCCTCCACCTCTGCCCCGCCTTCCAATGAATCAAGTAATACTAGCCTAAAAGGTCATCCCCACCAGGCTAATCCTTACTTAGCCAGACCCAGAAGTGACTTCATAGTTCTCTAACTGGGCTCCCTTAACCCTTTGTTCAGAACTTGCTTCCAGCAATGATCTCTGCAGCACATTCGTTTGCTTCTCTGTCTCACCCACTAGATGGTGAGCATTTTTAAAATTCTCCTCCCAACTCAGTGCCGAGCTCAGCCCTGGAAACAGAGGAGAACTCAGTAAATGTTTACAAAATGAATAAATAATGAAAAAAAATAGAGTATGGGTGCAGTTATTTTGAGAGTCAATGAGCAAAACTAGCTGAAACTCTTATAGCAAATGAAAAGGGTAGGGTCAAAAATCTTTTAACAGAGGGAAAAGTGGAATGTTCATTCAACATTATTGAATAGATAAGTCATTTGGTAAGCATGCTCAGGGAAAACTGGGTTTTCCAAACCCCAACACAATGTTTTCTCATAATGCGTTTATTACCTCTGTCACATTACTTTTGTTTGTGATTTGCAGCCTTTTGAGAATTACAACATCATCCGTTCATTGTTTACTGGGTTTCACAATGTTCCCTTCCACAAAGCATATACAGTAACTGCTTTTTACATATCTAAGAATTTAAATTGTATTCTGTTTTGCAAACTTCACAACACCCCTTTGAGATAACTGGAAACACCTGGGGATGTTGTGAAAGCAGGCCTAGGAATGGCCTCTTCACAATGTGCTTAGCAGGGCTCCACAGTGGAGAAAGAACATGCAGTTCCTTGTTTGTAGTTTTCTTCTTTATATGTGTATCTGTGCCTATGCTCAGAACTCTCCATGTTCAACTCAGCTGGAACCCAGGAGAAAGTGGCAGCATAGTCCAAATTATTGAGGAGCCAAAAATCTAAGCAGCAATGAGCACTTTCCTCCAAAATAGGCTATTAATTTAGGCATGGAGTTTTATTTTTATTTTATTTTTTTAGAGATGTGGTCTCGCTCTGTCACTTAGGCTGGAGTGTAGGGGCACAGTCACAGCTCACTGCAGCCTGCACCTCCTGGGTTCAAGTGATCCTCCCACCCCAGCCCCCCAAGTAGCTGGAATTAAAGTGTGGCCACCATACCCAGCTAATTTTTGTATTTGTTGCAGAGATGGGGTTTGGCCATGTTGCCTAGGCTCATCTCCAACTCCTGAGCTCAGGCAATCCACCCACCTTGGCCTCTCAAAGTGTTGGGATTATAGACATGAGCCACGGTGCCCCCACTTAGACATAGATTTTTGACTTGAATTATCATACTGTTTCTATTCTTTTACTTATTTGTTTAGTGAGTTATTTTAGAGACAAGATATCATTCTGTCACCTAGGCTGGTGTCCAGTGGCAGCATGATCAGAGCTCCCTGCAGCCTTACACTCCTGGCCTCAAGCAATCTTCCCACCTTGGCCTCTTGAGTTGCTAGGACTGCAGGTGCACACCACCATGGCTGGCTAATTTTTACATTTTTTGTAGAGACGGTGGTCTTGCTATGTTGCCCAGGCTAGTCTCAAACTCCTGGCCTCAAGAGATTCTCCTGCCTCGAACTCCCAAAGTGCTGGGATTACAGGCGTAAGCCACCATGCCCAATGTGTTTCTATTCTTTTGTTTGTTTGTTTGTTTGTTTGGCGGGGTTGGGGGGGATAGTCTCCCTCTGTAGCCAGAATGGAGTGCAGTGGCACAATCTTGTCTCACTGCAACCTCCGCCTCCTGAGTTCAAGCCATTCTCCTGCCTCAGCCTCCTGAGTAGCTGGGATTACAGGCTACAGGTGCCCACCACCACACCCAGCTAATTTTTGTATTTTTAGTAGAGTCGGGGTTTCATCGTGTTGGCCAGGATGGTCTTGATCTCTTGACCTCGTGATCCACCCACCTCAGCCTCCCAAAGTGCTGGGATTACTGGTGTGAGCCACCGCGCCCAGCCATGTTTCTGTCCTTTATTTGGTTTTACGTAGGTCTGTGTGGTCCAGTATGGTAACCACTGATCATTTATAACTACTGAGTACTTGAAATGTGGCTTGTCTGAATTTTGAAGACTTACCACAAAGACAAAATGTAAAATATCTCAGTAATTTTTAGCATTGATCACATATTAAAATATAATATTTCAGACCAGGCATGGTGGCTCATGCCTGTAATCCCAGCACTTTGGGAGGCCGAGGCAGGCGGATCACCTGAGGTCAGGAGTTCGAGACCAGCCTGACCAACATGAAGAAATTCCATCTCTACTGAAAATACAAAATTAGCCAAGTGTGGCTGGGCGCAGTGGTGGGTACCTGTAGTATTTTGTATTTTTTTTAGTAAAAAATACAAAAATTAGCCAGGCATGGTCGTGGGTGCCTGTAGTCCCAGCTACTCTGGAGGCTGAGACAGGAGAATCACTTGAACCCAGGAGGCAGAGGTTGCCGTGAGCTAAGATCACGCCACTGCACTCCAGCCCAGGTGACGGTGTGAGACTCTGTCTCAAAAAAAAACAATTAGCCAGGCATGGTGGTGGCGCACACCTGTAATCCCAGCTACTCGAGAGGCTGAGGCAGGAGAATCTCTTGAACCTAGTAGTCAGAGGTTGTGGTGAGCTGAGATTGTGCCATTGCACTCCAGCCTGGGCAACAAGAGCGAAACTCCGTCTCAAAAAAAAAAAAGAAGAAGAATATATCAATATACTGGTTAAACATACTATTAAAATTAATTTCACCTGTTTCTGTTTATCTTTTTTTAATGGGGCTACTAAAAATTTTCTTATTGCATATGTGGCTTTCATTGTATTTCTATTAGACAGTACTGGTGCACACAATGCCTACAGAACTTTGATTAAATAAATTTGCTACTCTTTTATGTTGTTAACCTGTCTTTTGCTATAGGAATGCCAGTTGTGACCCTTATGATGGGTGAGGAAAGGTCTCACACCTTTCTACCATTATGAGCTGATGTATGTGAAGCGCTTCACATGGTTCCTGGCACACAGGAAGTATTACATGTAAAGTGGCAAACATAATCATTTATCCTGTTAGTCAAGGTCAAAGGAGAAAGGTGGTACAAAAAAGAACATGTGGACCGGGCGTGGGGTTCACGCCTGTAATCCCAGCTGCTTTGGAGTCTGAGTGAGCCAGGAGAATCGGTTGAACCCGGGAAGTGGAGGTTGCAGTGAGCCGAGATTGCGCCATTGCACTCCGGCCTGGACAATAAGAGTGAAACTCTGTGTCAAAAAAAAAGAGGGAACATGTGCTTCGGTGTCAGATCTGGAAATATGTTGGCTCTAATCTATATATTTGTGGTCTCAGAAAAGTAACTTAATCTTTCTGTGCTTCAGTTTACACACTGGCAAGGTAGAACTACACCTTGTAGGCTTGTTATGAAAATTAAAGGGGACATTCTAAATATGCACATGGTGGTCAGCTATGATTATTGCTATTAAGATCTCTCCAATTTTAGCCTGAGAGACCTACCAGATTTACTACCTCCCAGCACCCAGTGCACCCCACACACCAAGCTTCCATGGCTGGGTTCCTGCTCTCTCACCTGTAAAAACTGACCACGATACATTAAAATCCCCCTACGATTCAAAATCCTGCTTAAACCTACTTCCTTAAATGTCCTTTCCTCTCCCCAGACAGAGAAGGTGGCTCTCCTTTGCTAATTAGTCCCTCTTGTAATCAATTCCAATGAGCCAGGTTGTGTTGCCCTTGGATAAATTCTGCCTTCTACACCAGTAGTTCTTTAAAAAACGCAACATAGAGGTCGGGCGCGGTGGCTCACGCCTGTAATCCCAGCACTTTGGGAGGCCGAGGCAGGCCGATCATTTGAGGTCAGGAGTTCGAGACCAGCTTGACCTACATAGTGAAACCCCATCTCTACAAAAATACAAAAATTAGCTGGGCATGTGGCGGGCACCTGTAATCCCAACTACTCGTGAGGCTGAGGCAGGAGAATCGCTTGAACCCAGGAGGCGGAGGTTGCAGTAAGCTGAGATCACGCCACTGCACTCCAGCCTGGGTGACACAGCGAGACTCCCTCTCAGAAAAAAAAAAAAAAAAAAAAAAAAAGGCAACATAGAGAAAAATGATAATAACATAGTGAGTTTTATAAACCAATTCACATATCTTTCTCCTTTTTAAAATCAGTGCTAGAATCTTCTTTATTTTATATAATCATGGTAATGATAGATGATAGTTACCTTTTTTTTTAGTGGCTTTCATCTCGTTTTATTTTTTATTTTTAGGGGTACAGAGTATGATATAGTTTGGCACTGTATCCCCACCAAATCTCGTCTTGAATTGTAATCCCCATGGTCAAGAGAAGGACCTATAATCCTCACATGTTGAGGGAGGGAGGTGACTGGATCATGGGGGTGGTTTCCCCCATGCTGTTCTCATGATAGTGAATGAGTTCTCATGAGATCTGACAGTTTTATAAGTGTTCGGAAGTTCCTCCTTCACACACTCACACTCTCTCCTGCATCTTGTGAAGAAGATGCCTGCTTCTGCTTCCGCCATGATTGTGAATTTCCTGAGGCCTCCCCGGCCATGTGGAACTGTGAGTCAACTAAATTTCCTTTGTTTATATATTACCCTGTCTCTGGTAGTATCTTTTTTTTGTTTCTTTTTTTGTTTGTTTTTTTTTTTTTAGACGGAGTTTCACTCTTGTTGCCCAGGCTGGGGTGCAGTGGCCGGATCTCAGCTCACTGCAAGCTCCACCTCCCGGGTTTACGCCATTCTCCTGCCTCAGCCTCCTGAGTAGCTGGGACTACAGGCGCCCGCCACCTCGCCCGGCTAGTTTTTTTTTGTATTTTTTAGTAGAGATGGGGTTTCACCGTGTTAGCCAGGATGGTCTCGATCTCCTGACCTCGTGATCCACCAGTCTCGGCCTCCCAAAGTGCTGGGATTACAGGCTTGAGCCGCCGCGCCCGGCCTCTTTCAGTTATTTTTAAATGTACTATAAATTATCGTTGACTGTAGTCACCCTGTTGTGCTATCAAATACTAGATCTTATTCATTCTAACTGTATCTTTGCACCCATTAACCATCTTCACTCCCCCCGCCAAACCCACTACTCGTCCCAGCCTCTGTTAACCATCATTCTACTCTCTATCTCTATGAGTTTGATTGTTTTAATTTTCAGCTCCCACAACTGAGTGAGAATATGTGAGATTTATCTTTCGGTGCCCGGCTTATTTTACTTAGCATAATGTCCTCCAGTTCTGTTCATGCTGTTGCAAATGACTGGATCTCCTTTTTATGGTTGAAGAGTACTCCATTGTGCATATGTATCACATTTTCTTTATCCATTCATCTGTTGATGGACACTTAGGTTAATTCCAAATATCGGCTATCATAAATAGTGCTGCAATAAATATGGGAGTGCAGGTATCTCTTTGATATACTGATTTCCTTTCTTTTGGATATATACCCAGCAGTGGGATTACTGGATCACATGATAGTTTTGAGTTTTTCAAGGCACCTCCATACTGTTCTCCACAGTGCCTGTACTAATTTACATTCTCACCAACAGTTCCCTTTTCTCTACATCCTCACCAGCATTTGTTATTGCCTGTTGTTGGGATAAAAGCCAATTAACTGGGGTGAGATGACATCTCACTGTAACTTTGAATTTCATTTCTCTGATGATCAATGATGTTTAGCCCTTTTTTGTTGTTGTTGAGATGGAATCTTTCTCTGTTGCCCAGGCTGGAGTGGAGTGGCACGATCTCGGCTCACTGCAACCTCCGTCTCCTGGGCTCAAGCAATTCTCCTGCCTCAGCCTCCTGAGTAGCTGGGATAACAGGCATGTGCCACCACACCTGGCTAATTTTGTATTTTTAGTAGAGATGGGGTTTAGCCATGTTGGCCAAGATGGTCTTGAACTCCTGACCTCAGGTGATCTGCCCACCTCGGCCTCCCAAAGCGCTGGGATTATATGTGTGAGCCACTGTTTCCAGCCTTTGGGCACCTTTTTATATGCCTGTTTGCCATATGTATATCTTCTTTTGAGAAATATCTAGCTGGGACTACATGCACATGCCACCACACCCGGCTAATTTTTGTTTTTTTGTTTTTTTTGTAGAGATGGAGTTTCACCATATTGCCCAGGCTGATCTCAAACTCCTGAGCTCAAGCAGTCCACCTACCTCAGTCTCCCAAGGTGCTGGGACTAAAAGCCTGAGCCACCACACCCAATGTATTCTGTCCATTTTGCCCATTTTAAAATCAGATTATTAGATTTTTTTCATATTGAATTGTTTGAGCTCTAATACTATTATAACAATAATTAGTAATCCCCTGTCAGATAGTTTGCAAATATTTTCTCCAATTCTGCCTGTTGTCTCTTTACTTTATTATTTCCTTTGCTGTGCAGATGCTTTTTAACTTGATGTGATCCCATTTGTACATTTTACCTTTGGTTGCCTGTGCTTTCAGGGTATGATGCAAGAAATCTTTGCCCAGACCAATGTCTTAGAGAGTTTCTCCAATATTTCCTTTTAGTGGTTTCATAATTTTTGGCCTTAGATTTTAAGTATTTAATCCATTTTGACTTGATTTTTGTATATGGAGAGAGAGAGGGGTCTAGTTTCATTCTCTTCCATATGGATTTACAGTTTTCCCAGTACCGTTTATTGATGAACGTATTCTTTCCCCAGTGTATGTTCTTGGCACCTTTGTTGAAAATGAGTTCATTGTAGATGTATGGATTTATTTCTGGGCTTTCTATTGTGTTCCATTGGTTTATGTGTCTGTTTTTATGCCAGTACCATGCTGGCATTACTATAACTCTGTGGTATAAGCTGAAGTTAGGTAATGTGATTCCTCCAGTTTTCTTCTTTTTGCTCAAGATGACTTTGGCTATTCTGAGTCTTTTGTGGTTCCATATAAACTTTAGAATTATTTTGTCTATTTCTGTGAAGAATGCCATTGATATTTTGATAGAGATTGCATAAATCTATACATTGCTTTGGGTAGTATGGACATTTTAATAATATTGATTCTTTTAATCCATATTCCCATTTTTTTGTGTGTTCTTTTCAATTTATTGCATCAGTGTTTTTTAGTTTTTGTTGGAGAGATCTTTTACTTGTAAATGATTATTATTATTTTTTTTTGAGATGGAGTCTTGCCTTGTCACCCAGGCTGGAGTGTGCAGTGGTGCGATCTCGGCTCATTGCAAGCTCCACCTCCCAGGTTCACACCATTCTCCTACCTCAGCCTTCCAAGCAACTGGGACTACAGGCGCCCGCCACCACACCCAGTTAATTTTTTGTATTTTTAGTAGAGACAGGGTTTCACCATGTTAACCAGGATGGTCTCAATCTCCTGACCTCATGATCCGCCTGCCTCGGCCTCCCAAAGTGCTGGGATTACAGGCGTGAGCCACCACACCTGGCGTAAATGAGATTTTTTTTAAATTTCTTTTTCAGATTGTTGTTGGCATAGAAATGCTACTGGTTTTCATATGTAAATTTTGTATCCTGCAACTTTACTGAATCTGTTTACCAGTTCTAATAGTTTTTTGGTGTAGTCCTTAGGTTTTTCCAAATATAAGGCCATATCATCTATAAACAAGGATAATTTGAATTCTTACTTGTTTTTCTCTTATCTGATTGCTTTAGCTAGGAATTCAAGTACTATGTTGAATAAAAGTGGTAAAAGTGGACATCCTTATCATGTTTCAGCTCTGAGAGGAAAGGCTTTTAGTTCTTCCCCATTCAATACTAGCTGTGGATCTGTCATATACGCCTTTTATTGTGTTGAGATATGTTCCTGTTTTTTTTTTAGAGTTTTTATCATAAAGAGATGTTGGATTTTCTTAAATGCCTTTTCCGAATCAATTGAAATGGTCATAGGGCTTTTGTCCTTCATTCTGTTGATATGATGTATCACATTGATTTGCTTATGTTATGCCATCCTTGCATCCCTGGGATAAACTTCACTTGGTCATGATGAATGATCTTTTAATGTGTTGTTGAATTTGGTTTGTTGGTATTTTGTTGAGAATATTTGCATCAATGTTCATGAGAAATATTGGCCTGTAGTTTTCTTTCTTTTTATTTTTTTGATGTATCTTTGTCTGGTTTTGGTATCAGAGTAATACTAGTCTTGTAGAATGAGTTTGGAAGTACACCTCTTGCTCTTTTTTTCACAATAGTTTGAGTAGAATTGATATTAGTTATTTAAATGTTTGGTAAAATTCAGCAGTGAAGCCATTAGGTCTCAGGCTTTTTTTTTTCTTTTCTGGGAGACATTTAATTATGACTTCACTCTCTTTACTCGTTATTTGTCTATTCAGGTTTCCAGTGTCTTAATGGTTTGATCTTGGTAGGTTGTATGTGTCTCAGAAGTCTCAGAATTTATTCATTTCTTCTAGGTTTTTCAATTTATTGGCATATGGTTGCTCATAGTAGGCCTCAATGATCCTTTGAATTTCTGTGGTATAAGTTGTCATGTCTCCTTTCTCATCTCTGATTTTATGTATTTGGGTCTTCTCTCTTTTTTTTCTTAGGCTGGGTAAAAGTTTCTTTTGCTTATCTTTTCAAAAAACCAACTTTTCATTTTGTTGATTTTTGTGATATGATACATCACATTGATTTTTTTGTTTCAATTTCATTTGTTTCTGCTCTGATCCTTATTTCTTTTCTTCTAATAATTTTGAGCTTGTTTTGCTCTTGCTTTTCTAGTTCTTTAAGATGCATCATTAGGTTGTTTATTTGAAGTTTTCTACTTTTTTAATGTAAGCACTTATTGCTATAAACTTTCCTCTTAGTAGTGCTTTTGCTGTATCCCTTAGGTTTTTGTATGTTGTATTTCCATTTTTATTTGTTTTAAGAAATTTTTCAATTTTTTTCTTAGTTTCTTCATTGCCTCACTGGTCATTCAGGAGCATATCATTTAATTTCCATGTGTTGTATAATTTCAAAAGTTTCTCTTGTAATTGATTTCTGGTTTTATTCCATTGTAGTCAGATGAGATTCTTGATGTGATTTCAACATTTTTGAAATTTTTAGGACTTGTTTTGTGGCCTAACTTACAGTCTATCCTTGATAATAATCTATGTGCTGAGGAGAAGAATGTGTATTCTGCAGCCATTGGATGAAATGTTCTGTAGGTGTCTATTAGGTTCATTTGGTCTATAGTGCAAATTAAGTCCAATATTTCTTCATTGATTTGTGTTTGAAAGACCTGTTGAATGCTGACAGTGGGATGCTCAAGTCTCTATCTATTATTGTATTGAGGTCTGTCTATCTCCTTAACGCTAATAATATTTGCTTTATATATCTGGGTGCTCCAGTGTTGGGTGCATATATATATATATTTATATATATATATAATATATATATTATATATATATATTTACAATTGTTATATTCTCCTGCTGAATTAACCTTTTTATCACTATATAATGACTTTCTTTGTCTTGAAATCTATTTTATCTGATAGAAGTAAAGCTACTTCTGTTCTTTCTTGGTTTCCATTTGCATGGAATATTTTTTTCCATTTCTTTATTTTCAGTCTGTGTATGTCTTTATAGGTGAACTGTGTTTCTTATAGGCAGCAGATCCTTGGATATTGTTTTTTATCCAATCAGCCACTGTATGCCTTTTTATAGAAGAGTTTAGTGCATTTACTTTTACTGTTATTATTGATAAGTAAGAACTTACTACTGCCATGTGATAGTTATTTTTCAATATTACTTGGAAAAAGAGAAGTAAGCGGCCCTAAGTTGATCACCAAAATGTTTTTGGTTTCATTTATTTTGCTCTTTTACTGATTTACAAAACAACAAAACAGTCTGGAAACTACTCCTTTATAGTGTACAGTATAGAAAAAGGAGATAAAAGGATGGAGGAGTTGAGATTAATAGGAGCTGGTCAGAATATCAAGTCTCAGTGTAGTGACTTTCTGTAGGCAGAATGGGACCCCAGAGGTTCTGTTCAGGTGCCAATCAGGCACCTACATAAAACAGGCCACAGTTAAAAGTACATTTATTTGCTAGAACCAATGAATAATCATGTAAACCAAAAATAAAAATCGAAGCCCCGAAACAACTGAATAGACCCATCTCTCAGCCGAGGAGACCCAAAGAAACCTAAATAAGTGGTTCAGGCCGTAATGAGAAGAGAGGTTAAGACATGCCTCATTATACTCTCCTCCCTTTGGAGTTCAGGCATAACTGAGTAGCATTAACATTAAAACAGAGATCTTAAGACTGAAAAAACAGACTTTCTAGCAATAAGATACTAAATTTTAACCTGACTGTAATGTAGCATCATATGACAAATAACAGACCCTAAAAAAGAAAAGTATTTTACTCTAAAATATATTTCTTTAAAATATTTTAGAATGGCCCTGCACAGCTGTCTCTTATGGGAGAAAATTGCATTCTGTGGGAAACATTTATGATCTATTGTCTCTAAGAGTAGACACTTATGAGACTTCATGTATGTGATAAGAAACTTGGTCTTCACAACTACTTATCTTTTTTTTTTTTTTTGACAGAGGAGTCTCACTCTGTAGCCCAGCCTGGAGTGCAGAGGTGTGATCTCGGCTCACTGCAACCTCCAGCTCCCAGTTTCAAGCGATTCTCCTGCCTCAGCCTCCCAAGTAGCTGGGATTACGGGTGCCCACCACCACGCCTGACTAACTTTAGTATTTTTTGTAGAGACGGGGATTCACCATGTTGGTCAGGCTGGTCTTGAATTCCTGAGCTCAAGTGATCTGCCCACCTCGGCCTCCCAAAGTGCTGGGATTACAGGCCTGAGCCACTGTGCCCAACCCACAACTACTTATCTTAACCCAGACACTCCTTTATATTGATTCTGGATATTTAGATAATAACTTAACTCTTTCAACCAATTGCCATCAGAAAATCTTTGAATCTGCCTATGATCTGTATGCCCTCCCTTTGAGTTGTCCTGCCTTTTTGGGCTGAACCAATGTATACCTCACATGTATTAACTGATGTCTTATGTCTCCCTAAAATGTATAAAGCCAAGCTGTAACCCAACTGCCTTGGGCACATATTCTCAAGACCTCTTTAGACTGTGCCTCAGGCCATGGTCACTCATATTTGGCTCAAAATAAATCTCTTCAAATATTTTACTGAGTTTGGTATTTTTGTCAATGATCATCTCTTTCTAACTCCAAGTAGCAACAGGTAAGCCTGGCTACACCAGTTTTAAAACAATGCTTTTTAAACTCCAACATGCAGAAGAAGCACCTGGAAAGTTAGTTAAACTCTAGAGTCCAGAGCCCACCCACAGAGCCTCTGATTCAATAGATCTGGTGCATCTGCATTTTAAACAATCCTCCTGGGAATTGCTGATGTAGGTGGTCCCCAGGCCAGCCAGACATTGAAAACACTGTGCTGAAAGCCAAATATTGACCATTTGGCTCTCTCCTATGTATCCAAAGGTTCACTCACTCCAAGCCTCTACCTTTACCAGCTTCTGTCTGATATTGCATCTGCTTTCACAGATGTGCAACCCTAAGGTGTCCATAAAAATTGTTTTGTTGGGGGGCCTTAGTAATCAAAAGACTCTAGATGGCTAACTTCTCCTGGATCAAAATGAAGTCCATGTCAGTTTTTGGCAGCTTATTTAAAAGTCACAAGTATTGTGAATATCTGGGGGTTCTAAGACAAAGCAGCACACCTTCTACCTCCCCATCACTGCATCCAATCCATCTCTAGCAAGAGGCAAATGTTTTTCTTTTACATGACTATATTGTGCAAGAAGCCACAGCATTCTGTTTCTTAGAGCAGATGCTTAGGTGTTTGTTCATGATCAACTATCTGAGTTTAGTACCACAGGTTTTCAGATGTCACAGGAGAAAAAATATAGCTTAAAAAATTACCTACTCTAAGTTGGCTGGGTGTGGTGGCAGGTGCCTGTAGTTCCAGCTACTCAGGAGACTGAGGCAGGAGAACTGCTTGAACCTAGACCAAGGTTGCGGTAGGCCAAGACCGCTCCACTGCACTCCAACCTGGGCAACAGAGTGAGACTCTATCTGAAAGAAAGAAAGAGAGAAAGGGACAGAGAGAAAGACGAAAGAAGAAAGAAAGGAAAGAAAGGAAAGAAAGGAAAGAAAGGAAGAAAGGAAGAAAGGAAGAAAGGAAGAAAGGAAGGAAGGAAGGAAGGAAGGAAGAAAGAAAGAAAGAAAGAAAGAAAGAAAGAAAGAAAAAGAAAGAAAGAAAGAAAGAAAGAAAGAAAGAAAGAAAGAAAGAAAGAAAAAAGAAAGAAAGATTCTGAATGTGGCTGATCTAGAAAAAGCAAAGATAGACCTAAATGTGGAAATTTGCTCTTTTGTTTTACCAAAATCACTTAATTTCACTGACTTCACCTTCAGCCTATGCTCATGACATTTGTCCATTTTCTTGTTCTAATCACCAGTTAGTGTTGCTGTCATATTTTAATTATTTCTTTGCAAAAATCTTGACCAAGATTCATGCAAGTAGCCCAAAATAAAGGAAAAACAACCTTTCCTGAGACTCCCCCTATTGGAGTTTGCATCCTGGTGTTTATCCAGAATCATAAAGACTTTTGAAAAGACTTCACAGGTGGGTAAAGCTCTCAAAGAGATTGATTTACAAAACGCCAGCCAGGGGCCAACCATACTCCTCAAAGACTTGAGTTTCTGGAGGAGTGAATTTTAGAGGCCTAGGAACAAAGCCTAGATTTGGTAAGCTTAGGAGGATAGCTGAAGCAAGGAATTTCTTTGCTTTACATACAAAATAATTGAAAAAGGAGGTGTATCAGTGAGAAGTGTGGGGGAAGGGCACTCATTCTTGTGTTAAAAGAACAGAAAAGGACCATATTTTGCTTTTTAATTTTTTTTTATGTAAGGCAGATGGGCTGTTGATCAATACTAAATTAATCCTTGAATAAATGAATCTCTCAAGCACTGGGGAGGGTGGTGATGGAGAGAGTCAGGGGAGGATGGGAAGTGCCTTGTGCATATGGAACAGATAACTTTTTAAGAAAAGGGGGATTAAAAGCAAGAACCTCAGGGCTTTTAATAACTGTGGTGTTTTATTCTTACTTTATGTGGATTATTGGGGATTACCTGCTAAAAGCAAGAGCCCAGTCTCAGTCTAATGTTACTTTTTGACTCACCCTTCCTTTTCTCTCATTTAAAATTTTCTGTCTCTTCCATGATTTTCGTTTGGCTAATGGCTGACAAACCCAGCATGCAAAAAAAGTTTTCCTGATAAATGGAAGGTGCTACACAATCAACCTTCACTATAGGTTTTACTGTCAAATTCCACCTTTATAAAATCAAAAAGGCCAATTAAATGCATTAAACAGTAGATCCATAAAAAGCTTTTCAACCAACTGCAGTGTCTTAAAGCATTGAGCTGCTGAAGCTCAGTAAAGCCAGTTAGCGGCAGAGTGTGGGCCAAAACCCAGGCATCAGTAGAAAGTGCTACCTTTCATTCCACCACATGATCTCTGCAGGTTTTAGGTCACACATGTTTATGCACTTTGCCTCTCAAACATCACAAATTACCTGCATTTCCAAAGGAAGAGTCTTTCCTTGGGCTTTGTGGAGACAGAAGAAAAAGAAATTTTAAGCCCAAGCCTAGCATAGGTAAGATTTAGCCTTTATAAATTCAGTTTGGGGATTCTAGACATATGGGATAGTCTAGATATATGGTGTAGGGCTTCCCCTTTGCCTTTGGAAGTTTCCCTGAAAAAATCAACTTACAAAAGGTAGACTAATTTGAGAAAAGGCATACAAATTTATTAATGTGTACTCAAGGGAGAATCACAAAGTGATTACCCAATATACCAATGGAATCAAAATACTTACATAACTTTATTTCACAGAGGGGTAGGGGGAGATGGGAAAAATATGGATAATTTCAGGGGAATAGTAAATAATTCTTACTTTTTTTTTTTTTTTTTTTTTTTGAGACAGGGCCTCACTCTGTTACCCAGGCTGGAGTGCAGTGGTGCAACCTCAGCTTATTGTAACCTCCACCTCCTGGGTTCAAGCCATGCTTGTGTCCCAGCCACCCTGAAACCGCCTTTGCAAAATTATGACTGAGACAGTGAAAGCGATCTAACTTAACCGACTCCATCTTGCTTCTAATCTCCAAGCTGTCCTTGTTCATTCCTGGGCCCAGGCTAAACTAACTTTGGGAGAAACTTAGTTTATAGTTTAAACAAAGATGGTAACAGCCCTTTCCCAAAGCAGACCTCCTTCTTGCCTGGGGACTAGATTGCCTTTGTAGGACTAACATTAGCCACGAGATTAGAAATTACGGTTTAGGAGTCATGCAGCTGGAGGATACAAGATTCTGACCCTCTCTAAACTGCTCCTGAGATCAGTGCTTGAGATGTTTTGCAGACCCAGCACTTGACGGATCAGCTGGCACCACCCAGATTAATAAACTGGCTCATCTGATCTTGCGGCCTCAACCCAGGAACTGACAGAGGGCAAGAAGACATCTTGGACTCTCTGTGATTTCATCTCTGACCAATCAGCACTCCTGGCTCACTGGCTTCCCCCCACCCACCAAGTTATCCTTAAAAACACTGCTCCCCGAATGCTCGAATGCTCAGAGAGACTGATTTGAGTAATAATAAAACTCCAGTGTCCCTCACAGGCGGCTCTCTGTGAATTACTCTTTCTCTATTGCAATTCCCCTGTCTTGATTAATCAGCTCTGTCTAGGCTGCAGGCAAGGCAAACCCCTTGGGCAATTACAATCTGAGTAGCTGGGATTATAGGCAAGTGCCACCATGCCCAGCTCAGCTAATTTTTGTATTTTCAGTAGAGACAGGGTTTTGCCATGTAAGCCAGGCAATTTAGTGGGTTTGAGGAACATAAAAATGGCCTGGCATAAGCTTTGTTGGGCCTGCAGAGTGGACAGTGGTTTGTGACAAGTCTGTCCAGGTGTGTTGACTGACTTCAGTCTTTCTTCCTGTAATATGTGTTCAGTTAATGGAACTCAGGGAAGGGACCAGAGATAATTGTTTTCCTTTTGGGGAGTGTGACAGTTAATACTGAATGTCAACTTGATTAGTTGAGTATGCAAAGTATTGTTCCTGGGTGTGGCCAAAGGAGATTAACATTTCAGTGAGTGGACTGGGAAAGGCAGACCCACCTTAATCTGAGTGGGCACAATCTAATTAGTTGCCAGTGAGGCCAGAATAAAAGCAGGCAGAAGAATATGGAAAGATTAGACTGGCTTAGCGTCTGAGCCTACATCTTTCTCCTATGCTGGATGCTTCCTGCCCTCGAACATCAGACTCCAAGTTCTCCAGCTTTGGGACTCGGACTGGCTTCCTTGCTTCTCAGTCTGCAGACGGCCTATTGTGGGACCTCACCTTGTGATCACGTGAGTTAATACTTTTTAATAAACTCCTCTTTATATGTCCATCTATCCTATTAATTCTGTCCCTCTAGAGAACCCTAATACAGGGAGGTCTGAATTCTTTCAGATAACGAAATTTCAAAGAACAGCTTCATCCTGTCTTTGGGAGAAGTAGAGGATGGAGAGACAGGAAGGGAGGAGAAAAAACAATTGTTTTCCTTGTTAGATCTGTCAGGACTTTATGTAGATAGGAGAAAAGTCTCTTCCAGCATCTGTTGTTGTTCTCTAAGGGCCTTTAACTGAAAATACTCATTATACTAGGGAGCCATATTTTGGGTTCCCTGCATTCCTTTAATGGAATAATCTGGAAGATCATAGTAGTATCAGGAATTACAGAAAGAGCAATGGGTTTTGCAGCCAACTCCAAAGTGTGGATTGTACTCCCAGTCCTGTTACTTATTTATGTTTTGTCCTGGGACAAAGTTTTTATGTTCTCTAAATCTAAGTATCTTTATTTATGTAATAGAAATAACAGCATCTTTCTCACAGGGTTGTCAGTATTTATAATGGAATACACAGAAAGCTCCTTCCTTCAATATGCAAATGCTCAGTAAATATTACTTTCATTTTGCTCTTCTCTGTCTTCCTCCCACCTATCCCCAAACTCTTTAGTCCAACCAAAACTCTTCAGTGCTTCTGTGCCAACATGCCTCAGTCATGCTTCAGCCACTTGGCTCTTTCAGTCTCCTCTTTGCAGACCTCCCATGTTTAATAAATTCCACATTAATAAATTCTTACACTTTTTTTCTATTTATCTATTGTCAGTTAATTTCAACAGACTTAGACGTGAAGCTTCACAGGGGAAGAAAAATATCTCCTGACTCCTACTTTATCCCCGTCAACTCTAAACAGAAGCTGCAGAGCAGCATGCTGTTAACAGGAAGACTAGAGTCAGGTAGAGTAGAGGCCAAATGCTTAAACTCTTCCTCCTATATAATGAGGATAATAATAGTGTCTTTCTCATAGGTATTTTTAATTCCTCACTTGACATTGGTGGGAATAAATGTCATGTTATATTTAAAGCACTCTACAAGGGCCCTGTATGTAGTATGCCAGTATGTTATAAACGATGTTGTTACTGATAAGGAAGATGATGATAATAACATGATGATGAAAATATACATTTTCCATGTGATACACTGAAGAGCTCTCAGTAGGCTAAGCACATATGGTTGAGTATTCTCTATAAAATACGATGGTATGTTAGTCCAAAGCCAAATGGTAACTCTCCATAAATAGACATCCACCTTTATGTCCTGTTATGGCTGATGAGGATGTGGCATGGTGCTGCAAAGTGTACCAAGAACTTTCACATCCATAATCTTTTTTACTCCTCACAGCTGACCTTCAAGGTAGAGAATGAGGGCATAGCAATGTAGTGTAGACCACTGGACACGAGTCAGGCTGGAGTTCCACACTCGCCCTGTGACTTTGAACAAGTCCTTTCACCAGTTTAGTCTCCATTTGCTCACTTGTGAATTGAGATAGAATTCCTGTTTTGTGGAATCCACAGTCTTGTGGGAATCAAAGGGAGACCATATGTGAAAGTGCTAAGCCACCCTGCCCACATACAAAGATCTGATCTGCCCTTGTTTTGGAACATAAGGAAACTAAAATTGACAGAAATGACCTGACATGTGCAAAACCTCTCAGCTTACAAGAGGGAGAGGCAGAATAGGAAATTGGGTCAGTGTGCCTTCCTTCACACAGCACTGCTTCCTGAACCGCTGACATTCCCTGCAGGCCCTTCACTGCAGAGGCAAAGTAAGAGAAAGACGCAGGTCACACAGACCCCTGCGGTCAGAATTTTGCAAAGCAGACCTGGCCAGTAGATCACTGCACCCTGTCCCCACAGGTCAGGCCACCACCTCTCTGTGGGAAACACAGCTTCCTGTATCAGGCTCTGTGCCAAACCAAAGCCCTTTGTGGGTGTTTAACTCTTTGCGACGTTCCAGTTTATACTAGGGTCATGAGAGGCAGAGTGAAAGTGAGGGGGCACTGGGTTTAAGGTCTCTGCTGATGAACTTGAAGCCATTATGAATTTGTCAGAGGCATGTGAACCAGAGCAACTCCATCTTAAATAGGAGCTGGGTAAAATGAGGCTGAAACCTACTGGGCTGCATTCCCAGACAGTTAAGGCATTCTGAGTCACAGGATGATATAGGAGGTCAGCACCAAATACAGGTCATAAAGACCTTGTTGATAAAACAGATTGCAGTAAAGGAGCTGGTCAAACCCACCAAAACCAAAATAGCGACGACAGTGACCTCTGGTTGTCCTCACTGCTATACTTTCACCATTGCCATGACAGTTTACAAAAATGCCATGGCAACGTCAGGAAGTTACCCTATATGGTCTAAAAAATGGGAGGCATGAATAATCTATCCCTTGTTCAGCATATCATCAAGATATGGGACAACCAGCAGGCCATGGGGCTGCTCTGTGGAGTAGCCATTCTTTTATTCCTTTACTTTCTAAAACTTGCTTTCACTTTGCACTGTGGACTCGCCCTAAATTCTTTCTTGTTCTAGATCCAAGAACCCTCTCTTGGGGTCTTTCTCGTGCTAGATGCAATAACTCTCTCTTGAGGTCTGGATTGGGACCTCTTTCCTGTAACAAATTGATCGTTTAACTCACTCTTTTTTTTTTTTTTTTCTCCCTCTGTCGCCCAGGCTGGAGTGCAGTGGCACAATTTTGGCTCACTGCAACCTCCGCCTCCCGGGTTCAAGCGATTCTCCTGCCTCAGCCTCCGGAGTAGCTGGGATTACAGGCGTGTACCACCAGGCCTGGCTAATTTTTGTATTTTTAGTAGAGACAGGGTTTCTCCATGTTGGTCAGGCTGGTCTCGAACTCCTGAGCTCGTGAACACCTCTGCCTCCCAAAATGCTGGGATTACAGGCATGAGCCACTGCGCTAGCCCAGTGTTTCTCAAGGAATGGCCTGCAGGATACATATATCAAAATCACGTGATGCACACTCCCTCCCCTAACCTCACCTATCGAATCAGACAAGGAGTGGGAGCAAGAATGGGAGCCCAGAAATCTGCATTTCACAAGGCTTACAGTTCAGTCCCGTAGACATCCAAGTTTGAGAACCACAGCCACACTCCCCAGCCTCCCAGAAGCATTCAATCAAAAGACAGACAAGGAAGGGAACAGCGTGACCTTCAATATTGAATGCTTCTTTGACATCATTATGGACAAAAAAAGCCAAGTCCCTTTCCCCTTATTATTTGCTGAATAACCTGCACAGCTCTTCTTTAGCAGGTCTGAGTGGGACAAGGTTGTTTCTGTTGATTGACAGGGATTTTAGCATTAATATTTAATGGGCAGGGCAGCTGGTACACTTGACTAATGTAATATTTCAAACTCTGCTTTCACACTGAAGGGATTTGCCCTCCCTTAATGCATGTCTACATCCTGTCCCAGTCCTTCCAACAGCATTTCCCACACAGATAATGCCAGTTCAGAGGGCCTCTATTTCCCAGTCCTCAGAGTAAACTAGCACTTACTCTTATTTTGAGATAAGATCCTTCATGCTGATGGAAAGCTACTGGGCATTCTTTTGATTTTTACCATTTCCTGTCCTGGCCCTCCAACCCATCTTGGTTACAACCCACTGATAGAATCCACTTGGCTGATGTCGTTTAGATGAGTCACTTGGGCCTTTACCATTCTTCCTCTGTATCATCTCTGTATCTTTCTCTATCTCTATCTCTATCTCTGTCTCTGTCTCTCTCTCTCTCTCCTCCTTCCAGCCTCTGATATTTCCCAGCTTGCAAAATATTTGGTTCCAGTATTGTACTTGTAATTTATCTGAGCCAATTAGGGGGACAAAGAACACTGTCATCAAGAGGAACAGTCTTACTTGCTGTGTTTCTGAAAATTATTGGAGAGTAATTTCATGCAACTAACATTATACTTAATAATGAAGAACTAAATGCTTTCCACTTAAGTCAGGAATAAGGCAAGGATGTTTACTCTTACCCTTCTATAAGTTAAATAAATAAATAAATGCTTTCTGATTAAACAGAAATATGTAAAACCATCTTTATTCACTAATAACACAATATTGTATATAGAAAATCCCAAGGAATCCACAAAAAACTAGTGGAACTAATGAACAAGTTGTGAGGTTATAAGACACAAGAATAATACACACAAAAAACCAATTATACTTCTATATATTAACAACAAACAATCCAAAAATAAAATTAGGAAAACAATTTCATTTATAGTAGCACCAAAAATATATGTAGCAATAAATTTAATAAAAAGAAGTAGAAAATGTACACTAAAAACTACAAAACATACATGAGACACATTAAAGAAGATCTAAATAAATGAAAAGACATTCCATGTTCATATTCAAAGACTCAATATTGTCAAGATGGTAATTTTTCCCAAATTGATTTATAAATTTAATGCATCCCTATCAAAATCATAGCAGCTTTTTTTTGGTGTCATTCACAAATGAATTTTACAATTTATATGAAAATGTGAAAGACCTAGAAAAGTCAAAATAATTTTTAAAAAAGAGAACAAAGGTGGGGGATTTATACTACTAAATATTAAAATTTACTATAAGGCCACAGTAGTGAAGACAGTGTAGTATTAGTGCAAGGATAGGCATATAGATCAATGAAACAGAATTGAGAGTCCAGAAATAAACCTTACATTTATGGTGAATTGATTTTCAACAAAGGTGTCAAAAAATTCAATGAGGAAATTGTAGCCTTTTCAGCAATGATGCTGGGACAATTATTAATAGATATCCATATACAGAAAAGTGAACTTCCCTCATAAAATACACAGAGATTATCTCATAGACCTAAATGTAGGATCATAGACTTAAATGTAATAGCTAAAATGATAAAACTCCTAGAAGAAAATATAGCAGAGGCCAGGTGCAGTGACTCATGCCTGTAATCCCAGCACTTTGGGAGGCTGAGGCAGGCAGATCACCTGAGGTCGGGAGTTTGAGACCAGCCTCACCAACATGGAGAAACCTCGTCTCTACTAAAAACACAAAATTAGCCAGGCGTGGTGGCGAATGCATGTAATCCCAGCTACTTGGGAGGCTGAGGCAGGAGAATTGCTTGAACACGGGAGGGAGGGGTTCCAGTGAGCCAAGATCATGCCATTGCACTTCAGTCTGGACAACAAGAACAAAACTCCATCTCAAAAAAAAAAAAAAAGAAAAAAAGAAAAAGAAAATATAGCAGAAAATATTTGTGACTTCAGATTAGGCAAAGGTTTCTTAGATTTATCAAAAGTAAACCCATTTTTTGAAAACCTGAAAAATTGCATTTTATCAAAATTTAAAACATTGGTACTTCAAAAAATACCACTAATCTGATAAGGCACTTGTATTTAGAATATAAAAGAATTCTTATAACTCAACAATTAAAACAATAATGAATTAGAAAATGGGCAAATGATTCAAATGAACTTTTTCCCAAAGATATACAACTGGTGAATATCCACATAAAAATGTACTCAACATCATTTAGTTATTAGGGAAATGTGAATGAAAACCACAATAAGATACCAATTTACATCTACTAGACTGATTCTCTTCCACTGCTGGCGGGAATGTAAAAGATGTATACACTTTAGAAAACAGTTTGGCAGTCTTTCTCTCTCTCTCTCTCTCTTTCTCTCTTTCTTTCTTTCTTGACGTTGTCTCACTCTATCACCCAGGGTGGAGTGCAGTGGCCTGATCTCAGCTCACTGCAATCTCCGCCTCCTGGGTTCAAGCGATTCTCCTGCCTCAGCCTCCCGAGAAGCTGGGACTACATGCGCGCACCACCATGTCCGACTAATGTTTTTGTTTGTTTGTTTATTTTTTCTGAGACGGAGTCTCGCTCTGTCGCCCCGGCTGGAGTGCAGTGGCGCAATCTTGGCTCACTGCAAGCTCCGACTCCTGGGTTCTAGCCATTCTCCTGCCTCAGCCTCCCATGTAGCTGGGACTACAGGTGCCCGCCACCACACCAGGCTAATTTTTTTGTATTATTAGGAGAGACGGGGTTTCACTGTGTTAGCCAGCATGGTCTCGATCTCCTGACCTCGTGATCTGCCCACCTCGGCCTCCCAAAGTGCTGGGATTACAGGCGAGAGCCACTGCGCCTGGCCATTTTTTTTGTAATTTTAATAGAGATGGGGTTTCCCCATGTTGGCCAGGCTGGTCTTGAACTCCTGACCTCAGGTGATCCACCTGCTTCTGCCTCTCAAAGTGCTAGGATTATAAGGATGAGTCAGCACACCTGGCTGGCAGTTTTTCAAAATGCCAAACAGAGTTATTACATGACCCAGCAATTCCATTCCTAGATATCTAACCAAAATAAATGAAAATATATGTCCATGCAAAAACTTGTACATGAATGTTCATAGTAGCATTATTTATAGTAGCCAAAATGTGAAAACAACTCAAATGTCCATCAACTAATGAATGGATAAACAAAATATGGCATATCCATAAAACGGAATATTATCATCAGTAAGAAAAGAATGAAGTACTGATATATGCTACAACATGGATGAACCTCAAAAACATTATGCCATACAAATAAAGCCAGTCACAAAAGACCACATATTATATAATTCCATTAATATGAAATGTCCAGAACAGGCAAGTTTATAGAGACATAAAGTAGATTATTGATTACCCAGGGCTAGGAGGAGGGAGAATGAGGAATGCCTACTAATGGATATGATGTTTCTCTTGCAGATGATGAAAATATTCTAAAATAAGAGTATGATGATAATACCAAAAAATAATAAAAACCATTGAATTGTACACTTTAACAGGTGAACTTCATGGCACGTAAGTTTTATATCAATAAAACTGTTTTTTCGTTGTTGTTGAAAAGAAAACTAAAACAAACAAAAAACACATCATGAAGGAAAGGAAAAGATAAGACCGACTGGAAGAAAATATTTGCAAATTATGTATACAATATAGAACCTGTATCCAGAATATATAAAGAACATTTGCAACTCAATAAGACAGATGATCCAATTATAAAATAGGAAAAATATTTAAATAGACAATTCACCAAAGAAAAGATACAATGGCTAACAAACATGTGAAAAGATGCTCAATAACATTATCAGTCATTAGTCATTAGATAAATCCAAGTTAATTTTTTTTAGTTTTTATTTTTTTGAGACGGAATCTTACTCTGTCACCCAGGCTAGAGTGCAGTGGCGCGATCTTGGCTTGCTGCAACCTCTGCCTCCCAGGTTCAAGTGATTCTCCTGCCTCAGCCTCTCAAGTACCTGGGATTCCAGGTGTCCACCACTGCGCCTGGCTAATTTTTGTATTTTTAGTAGAGACAGGGTTTCACCATGTTGGTCAGGCTGGTCTTGAACTACTGACCTCAAGGGATCTGCCCACCTCCCCCTCCCAAAGTGATGGGATTACAGGCGTGAGCCACCACACCCGGCCAAGAAATCCAAATTACAACTACAATGTTATATCACTTTATATCTACTGGAATGGCTATTACCAAGAAGACAGATACCTGTAATAATACTTTGCTATGGGAATATAAAATGGTACAGCCCATTTGGAAAACAGTTTGGCAGTTTCTTAAAAAGTTTCACATTAAGTAACCATGCAACCCAGAAATTCTACTCCTAAGAATCTAGAGAAATGAAAACACATATTCATACAAGGCATGTTTGTGAATTTTCATAACAGCTTTGTCATAGCCCAAAACTGGAAACAATCCAGATATCCATCAACGGATAGATAAAATGTGATAGATCTACAAAGATATTTTTTTAATGCTACAATTCAGCAATAAACAAAAAGAAAGACAGGAAGAAAGGAAGAAGAAACAGGAAGGAAGGAAGGAAGGAAGGAAGGAAGGAAGGAAGGAAGGAAGGAAGGAAGGAAGGAAGGAAGGAAAGAAGGAAGGAAGGAAGGAAGGAAAGAAAGAAAGAAGGATATGTTGTTAGAAGACAACTCTCCAGCCGGGTGTGGTGGCTCACACCTCTAATCCCAGCACTTTGGGAGGCTGAGGCGGGCAGATCACCTGAGGTCGGGAGTTCAAGACCAGCCTGACCAACATGAAGAAACCCTGTCTCTACTAAAAATACAGAATTAGCTGGGCGTGGAGGCGCACGCCTGTAATCCCAGCCACTTGGGAGGCTGAGGCAGGAGAATGGCTTGAATGTGGGAGGTGGAGGTTGCGGTGAGCTGAGGTTGCGGTGAGCTGAGGTTGCAGTGAGCTGAGATCACGCCATTGCACTCCAGCCTGGGCAACAAGAGCAAAAACTCCACCTCAAAAAAAAAAAAAAAAAAATATATATATATATATATGTATGTGTATATATATATATATATATATATATATTCTCCATGGTCTGAGGCACCGATTGCCTGTTCCAGACCATCTTTTCAAGGATAATTGTATAGCAGACAGCTTCAGCTTTGGAAGACTGAGATAATACCTCCTTCTAAAGCAGAGAGATGGCTTGTGTGATATCCAGTTTACTAAAGACAATGTCTCTCTCCAAGGCAAAGGTTAAGTAGGTTTGCTTGAAGCCTCTTATAAAAAATTAGGGCCAGGTATGGCGGCTTATGTCTGTCATTTCAGCACTCTGGGAGGCCAAGGTGGGCATATCACTTGAGCCCAGGAATTCGAGACCAGCCTGGGCAATATAGTGGGACCTTCTCTCTCCAAAAAGCAAACAAAACCAAAATTAGCTGAGTACATGCCTGTAGTCGCAGCTACTTGGGAGGCTGAGGTAGGAGGATTGTTTAAGCTTGGGAGGTTAAGGCTGCAGTGAGCTGCGATCATGGCACTGCACTCCAGCCTTGGTGACGGCGCAAGACCCTGTCATAAATAAATAAATAAATATAAATAAAGGTTTCCTTAGCCTGGGGTCTCTCCGCTTTGATATGTTTATATCCACTGCCTGTGCACTATCCATCGAGGCCCCCTGTACCACTCCCTGGGACCTGAGGGGCATGGGGAAACAGCACAAACACAGAGCTGCCTGCTGAGCTGTGAGTAATGAAGTCCTTTGCCCATGATGCAGGAGTCTCATGGTTTCTGTCAGTACACATGAAACTGTGGCAGGCTACCTGATTAGCTTGCAAGTAGGTAAAATCTCAGAACTCCCGTAGTTCTTGATATACAAGCTAAACATGAATGAGCCTCAAAAATATTATGATAAGTAAAAGGAGCCAGAAGCAAAAGACTACCTATTGTATTATTCTATTTACATGAAATATCCAGAAAAGGTAAATTTATAGAGACAGAATGCAAATGAGTGGTTCCCTTGGGCTGAGAATGGGGGCAGAGACTGATTGCAAATGGACATGAAGCAGCTTTTTGGAGTGATAGAAATATTTGAAAACTGGTTTGTGATGATGTTTACACAAATCTCTAAACTTAATAAAAATATAATTAAGCTGTACCCTTACAATGGTGAATTTTTATGGTATGTAAACTACACCTCAATAAAGCTGTTTAAAAAACACAGTAAGGCCAGGCGCGGTGGCTCACGCCTGTAACCCCAGCACTTTGGGAGGCCGAGACGGGCGGATCACGAGGTCAGGAGATCGAGACCATCCTGGCTAACACGGTGAAACCCCGTCTCTACTAAAAATACAAAAAATTAGCTGGGCGTGGTGGTGGGCGCCTGTAGTCCCAGCTACATGGTAGGCTGAGGCAGAAGAATGGCGTGAACCCAGGAGGCGGAGCTTGCAGTGAGCGGAGATTGCGGCCACCGCACTCCAGCCTGGGCGACAGAGCGAGACTCCGTCTCAAAACAAAAACAAAAACACAAACACAGTAAAACACTACTTCATACTCACTGGAATAGCTAAAATGGAAAAGATGCAATAGTATGGGTTGGCGAGGGATGGAGAGCAGCAAGAATATTCATGCATTGCTGGTGTGAACACGAAATGGGGCAACCCCTCCAGAAACTCCATTTGGCAGTTTCTTGAAAAGGTAACATACATCAACCCTATGAGCCAGCAATTCAGCTTCCTAGGTATTTACACACAAGAAATGAAAACATCTGTCTGTCCATGAAAGGGCTGTACTTTAGTGTTTGTGACAGCTTCATTTATAATTACTCTAATTTGCAAATTACCCAAATGTTCTTCAACAGGTAAAGTGATAACCCAATTGTGATATATTCATACAATGAAATACTCTTGGCCAAAAAAATGTTACTGATATATGAAGTAACATAGATGAATCTCACAGATATTATGCTGAGCAAAAGAAACCAGATACAAAGGAGTACATAATATGATTGTGTATATAAAGTTTTAGAGCAGATAAAATTGATCTAGAGTAATAGAAATCAAATTAATGGTTATGAGGCATGATAAGGGAAGGAAAGGCCACATGGGAACTTTCTGGGGACTGGCAAACACACACACACACACACACACACACACACACACACACACACACATATTTCTTTTCAGAGAAACATAGTGAGACAGCATCTCACTATGTTGCCCAGGCTGGAATGCAGTGGCTATTTACCAGCACAATCATACAAATACACTGTGGCTTTGAACTGCTGCGCTCAAAGGATTCTTCTGCCTCAGCCTTCCAAATACATGGGACTACAGGCGCATGCCATCATGCCCAGCTAATTTTGTATCTTGATTTTAAGGTGGTGGGTACACAATACATACCTTTGCCAAAAGGCATCAACCTGTTTCATCAATCTGCTTACCTTGTATAAATGTTATTGTACATGAATTACTGTATTTGAGTTCAAATTAAAAACGTTTATTATCTTCTCTCCAAATCACCACTATCATGGACGATAACACCCTCCAAGTTAACCAGGTCAAAAACTTTAAAGGTTTGGTTGATTTTTCCTTCTTTATCTTTCAAATCCCTTTAGCCATAGGTCCAGTGGATTTTCCCTTTAAAATCTATACATTCATTCCTACCTTAGCCCCAGTACTGTAAGTCTATTGTTTCCTTTGGTCTTGCACAGGCAAAAGCAGAGGCAGAGTGGAGAAAAAAGAGAGAGGAGGAAGGGGCAGGGGAGGGAAACTGACAACCATGAATTCCTTGTTTGTTATTTTTTTGTGGGAGGCGGGATTTAAGCTTAACCTTTGTGTTTGGTTTCTATTATTGGCAACAAATGCTGAGGCAGAGTGATGTGGTGATTAGAAGCTTGACTCTGGAACTAGAATGACTAAGTTTCAATGAATCTTGGCTCTGTTAACTGTGTGGCTTTGGGCAATTTACTTATCCCTTTGAGCCTCAGTTTCCCCCTCATTACTGCACTACCACTACTAATGAAATAACCGCACACTGTAAACTCTTTTCCACTCCTTGAGCATTTTTTTATTACATAATTAAATATTTAAAAAGCAAACAAAAAGCACATGTTAGATGCTGTGATAGAGATGGTGACCAAGTGCTTTGGGACAGCTGAAGAGAAGCACTACTGCATCAGTCAGACTTCAAAGGCTGAGGGCTAATCCTTAAGACGGCCCTCACCAACTCCAAGTTCAGGAGTTCCCTGAACTACCGTCAGATGCTAGGATTCTATAAAAACACAGAACTTACAGAAAGCTATTATTCTCCCAGTGACAGTTTAATTACAGGGAAAGGATACAGATAAAAATCAGCCAAAGGAAGAGGCACACAGAGCAGAGTCTGAGAGGGTTTCAACTGTGAAGCGTCCATCGTCCCATCCCCCCGGAGTCAGGAAGTGTTACCCTCCCAGCATCAATGCCAGACAATGTGCATGGAATATTGCCAACCAGGAAACTCACCTGAGCTTCAGTGTCCAGAGTTTTGTGGTTTTATTTATTTATTTCTTTGAGATGGAGTCTCACCCTGTCACCCAGGCTGGAGTGCAGTAGCACGATGTCGGCTCACGGCAACCCCTGCCTCCCAGGTTCAAGCGATTCTCCTGTCTCAGCCTCCCAAGTAGCTGGGATTACAGGCGTGATCCACCATCCCCAGCTAGTTTTTTTGTATTTTTAGTAGAGATGGGGTTCCACCATGTTGACCAGGCTAGTCTCTAACTCCTGACCTCAGGTGATCCACCTGCCTCGGCCTCCCAAACTGCTGGGATTATAGGTGTGAGCCATCTTGCCTGACCTGTGGGGTTTTAAATTTTTTTTTTTTAATTATTTTTTACTTCTTAGGGTCTTGATATGTTGCCCAGGCTGGTCTTGAATGCCTTGGCTCAAGTGATACCCCTGCCTCAGCCTCCTGAGTAGCTGGGACTTTAGACATGTGTCACTGCACCCATCAGTGTCCAGAATTTTTATTGGGGCTTCATTACATAAGCAGGATTGATTGATTGATTGATTGATTGTCATGTGGTTGAATTCAGACTTCAGTTCCTATGATACTGCAAGACCCAAAGCCTTGATCCTAGGTCACGTGGTTGGCCTTTCTGATGTGGCTAGTTCCCACCTTAAGACTGTTAGGTGTGATAAACCCCACCCTGAAATCTGGTGTGGTCATCCGCCATCTTAACCAAAGACTGTCCTGTCAGGTATGACAGATTACCTCCTAGAAGTTTAGAGTAAAGCCAGATATTTTCTCTGGGTAAGGCCAAATTCTTAACTACAAAGAATTTGGGAGCCAAGCTTTATGGTTAGAGTTGAGATAGGTTGAAGTCTAATTGAAGACAGCAGAAGAATCTGACAAAAACCATGATGGATTGATTTGTTACTGATATTTTTATGTAAAAAAGCATCAGGGCTGGGAGTAGCGGCTCATGCCTCTAATCCTGTAACCGCCCAAGGAGTTCACCTTGCCTACTGCCTAGACAGAGCCAATTCATCAAGAGGAATTGCAGTAGAGAAAGAGTAATTCGCCCAGAGCCGGCTGTGCAGGAGACTGGAGCTTTATTTTTACTCAGATCAGTTTCTCCACGCATTCAGGGAGCAGAGTTCTTAAGGATGGCTTGGTGGGTGGGGGGAAGCCAGTGAGCCAGGAGTGCTGATTGGTCAGAGATGAAATCACAGAGAGTCCAAGCTGTCTTCTTGAGCTTTGTCAGTTCCTGGGTGGGGGCCGCAAGATCAGATGAGCCAGTTTATTAATCTGGGTGGTGCCAGCTGATCCGTCAAGTGCTGGGTCTGCAAAATATCTCAAGCACTGATCTCAGGAGCAGTTTAGAGAGGGTCAGAATCTGTCCTCCAGCTGCATGACTCCTAAACCGTAATTTCTAATCTTGTGGCTAATGTTAGTCCTACAAAGACAAGCTAGTCCCCAGGCAAGAAGGAGATCTGCTTTGGGAAAGGGCTGTTACCATCTTTGTTTAAACTATAAACTAAGTTTCTCCCAAAGTTAGTTCAGCCTGGGCCCAGGAATGAACAAAGACAGCTTGCAAGATGGAGTCAGTTAAGTTAGATCTTTTTCACTGTCTCAGTCATAATTTTGTAAAGGCAATTTCAATCCCAGCACTTTGGGAGGCCAAGGTGGGCGAATCGCTTGCACTCAGGAGTTCAAGACCAGCCTGACCAACATGGGTAAACTGTCTCTACAAAAAAATACAAAAATTAGCTGGGTTTGTTATGTGCCTGTAATCCCAGCGACTTGGGGGACTGAGGTGAGAGGATTGCTTGAGCCCCAGAGGTCCAGGCTGCAGTGAGGCATGATCAAGCCACTGCACTCCAGCCTGGGTGACAGTAAGACCCTGTCTCAAAAAAATTTCTTAAAAAAAATTATATTCCTTTTATACTTAAATATTAATAGCAATAATTCTTACCCCTAGATTTTAGTTTTATCCTGGCTATTCTTTTTTTTCTTGTTACCTCTTTATGAAAAGCTCATGTTGTCCTAAAATTAGAAAGATTTTAAAGATTATTAGAAAAACTGAACTGAATGTTAAACACATACATTTTGCCTTTCAAAGAAGAAAGCAAAAGAATGACCACAGTCAGGTTCAGGAGTTTATCTGTTTTCAGTAATCTGTGCATTGTTCTACATTGCTCTAGATAACTGAGAGTTGTCTGAGATCGGTTTTTGTAAATGTTTAATTTTGCCTGCTTTTACAAGATAGTCATTTAGCAAAAGAAATTTCCAAATAATTCCTCATTTCAGCAGTAATAGGCAAGAAAAGAAGATCAAATCCTTGAACTATTTACTTAGATGAACAGAAATATCCTTTTTGAAATAATGGATATTCAAGATTTAGCCATTAAAGGGTTAGGGTAAAATGAAAATCCTCTCAGTAATAGTTGAAATCTGAGAAAATCTTTCAAGGAAATTAAACACTTGATCAAAAAGAGGAAAGGGTTACTGGTGAGAGCTGAGATTAAACAGCAGAGTTGTCTGAGAAGAGGCCTCAATTATAAGAAGTATGCAGTTAATAATATCCTCTCAGGGATCTGCCTTTCCTCAAGACATCACTCTGGGGAAAAATGCAATAGGATTTCATTTTTTTTAACTAAGATAGGACACGCAAAGAAAATTTTAAAATGAAAAGTTAGTAAAAAATTAGAACAAAGAAGGAAGAATTTAGAAGTATACTTTTAGAATAATCTAAGAGATAGGAAACTGTTACTCCAAATTGGAGTCAAAGACATTTTAAAAGTACACATCCATTAAACTTTATTTTGTAAACTGAAATATAGAAACAAACCAAAAGCAAGATACTATTCACACTCACTGCCATGAAAATAACTAAGCACTTCCATCATGTAAGTCCTTTGGCTCCTAAGAACACAGAAATCTCCAGAATGAGTCTGTTATTTGAGTCTCGTCTTTGTCAATGACTCATCACATGGTCCTGAAGAAGAAGAACCACTCTCCCCTGTTGTGTTTCTCAACTGGGAAGTATGAGAATGCTTTACAGTCAAAATGCGCACCATCATTATCATCACCAACCACCACTGTCATCACCACAAACTACCATGTATTAGCTGCCACCTAGTATGGGCATTGTACCGTGCACTGTCCATAGTTTATTTATTTGTTTATTGAGACAGATTCTCACTTTGTCGCCCAGGCTGGAGTGCAGTGGCGCAATCTCAGCTCACTGAAACCTTCGCCTCTCGGATTCATGAGATTCTCTTAACAGCCTCCCGAGTAGCTGGGATTACAGGTGCCGGCTACCGCACCTGGCTAATTTTTTGTATTTTTAGTAGAGATGCGGTTTTGCCATGTTGCCCAGGCTAGTCTTGAACTCCTGAGCTCAGTCAGTCCACCCACCTCAGCCTCCCAAAGTGCTAGCATTACAGGTATGAGCTACTGTGCCCGGTTCACAGTTACTTAAATTAATTCATATAAAAGCACCAAAGGTTAAAGTATTATTATTCCCACTTTACAGATGAAAAATCTGGTGCTCAGATAATTCACAGAGTTAATAAGAAAAATAGTTAAGTTAAAACCTAGTTCTGTGCTGGGCACGGTGGTTCACACCCGTAATCCCAGCACTTTGGGAGGCCAAGGTGGGCGGATCACCTGAGGTCAGGAGTTTGAGACCAGCCTGGCCAATATGGTGAAACCCCGTCTCTACTAAAAATACAAAAATTAGCCAGGCATGGTGGCATGCGCCTGTAGTCCCAGCTACTCGGAGGCTGAGGCAGGAGAATTGCTTGAACCTGGGAGGCAGAGGTTGCAGTGAGCAGAGTACGTGCCTGCACTCCCGCCTGGGCCACAGAGTGAGACTCCATCTCAAAAAAAAAAAAAAAAAAAAAAAAAAAAAAAAAATTCCCTCACTCTTTATTCCTGCTTCTGTGGTTCAATAGTTTAGCATTTCTTGTGAGTAACTGTATTTGTAACTGCAGCCAGTGCTCACGTTGTCTTCACCACACTTGTGATTAGGGTTAGCTCAGTCCTTGGAAGGACAGTAAGGACTCTGCCTTGTCTGTGGGCCTAAGGCTAACAGAGGATGGAGCCTTATAACTCGATGGACAACAGGCAGCTTGAGGCAGTCATTGTACCTAGGCTGCGAAGAGAGCTGTGATGGGTCCCAGCAGCAGACAGACCAATCTCGAGTTGGGCAAACTCTCTTTCACACTCTACCCCGATACCATACAGTGCCTCATAACATTCAAAGCTCTTTTTGATAGCATTTCAAGTCTATATGCCTTCTCTTACAGCATACTCCTTTTTGAGTAAACACACAAACAAAAAAGGTTTTATTGAAGTAGTTTGTTAGAATTCTGGCTGAATGAGACAATGCCTCAACTTTTGCCTAAACAAAACAGATAAATCTATCGACTTACATAGCTAAATTGTGAGAAGGCAGGAACAGAGCTGGTCTGAGAAAAGACGGAATGCAGAGGACTGGGTACCATCAGGCTTATCTCTCTCCCTCTTTATGGGAGCACTGGTGGCTCCAGGCTCATACTCTCAGAGGGTGGCAACTTGAATGGAGAAAGTGTGCCTGTGAATCTGAGCAGCTCCACTTTGAAAAATGCTGGGAAAGAGTTGTGTCGTTCCAACTTGGGTTACGTGCCAATCTCTTGGACCACTCACTAAGGCCAGGGAGGCAGAGATATACAAGAGGATGTCCATTCCCGTTCTGACTACAGGACTAGAATGCAGGAAAGACGGGTGGTTTCCCCAAAGAAGGAAATGACACTGACATGGGGCATTACTGTGGCAGCCTCCCTAGCCCCAGTCAACCAAAGGTCGTATCTGAAGTAGGGATTAGGTTCTAGGGTCAGCCTGAAGGAGAACCATTACATATTTTTAAATCATCCTCAAAAATCTCTAAATTGGTTACACATCCCTAATTCTTAGTCACACTAGGGATTGAAAAACACCAAGCTTGATTAAAGGAAAGAACGACATACAAGTCTATAAAGTGATGTTTGGGCATTTAAATGAACTTGTTTTTTTGTTTTTGTTTTTTTTTTCTGAGATGGAGTCTCCCTCTGTTGCCCAGGCTGGAGTGCAGTGGCACGATCTGAGAAATGAGCATCCTTTTAAGGCACAAATCACATCTCTTCCTAAGAGTAGCAGATGCAAAGAAATTTCCAAAACTATGTCTTTTTTTTTTTTTTTTTTGAGTCAGATTTTCACAGTTGTTGCCTAGGCTGGAGTGCAGTGGTGCGGTCTCGGCTCACTGCAACCTCCGCCTCCCAGGTTCAAGTAATTCTCCTGCTTCAGCCTCCCAAGTAGCTGGGATTACAGGTGCCCACCACCACACCCAGCTAGTTTTTGTGTTTTTAGTAACGATGGGGTTTCACCATGTTAGTCAGAGTGGTCTCAAACTCCTGACTTCAGGTGATCCACCCCCTTCGGCCTCCCAAAGTGCTGGGATTACAGGTGTGAGCCACCACACCCTGCCAAAACTGTCTCTTCTTAATCACAGGGTGCGCTCCATTGTTTTTTTGATATTAAGCTTCTATTACCTTAAAACAAAACAATAAAATCATTTGTTGAGATGATTTTAAAAGATACGTATAAATACATAGCATAGGGTCTGGTCATAGAAGGTAGTCAATAAATAATTGCTGAATTTAAATCCAAATCTTTCTTGAATCTGAAAGAGAAGTTTCTATTTGGGTTGACGTTTTATGTTGTGGCTCCTCCAATCAGCAATCGTCTCCTGATCATCTGGGCTTGGTCTCTGACCTTCAATGGAATCACATATTAGAGGAGTTTCTTACATCATAGATTTGTGCTAGGAGAGGCAGCTGGAGGAAAATGAAATGTGCTTGGATGGCTTGAAGAGCCTGGGTTCTAACCCTGGCTCTGACAAAGTTAGTCATGAAACTTAAGGCAAACCCTTTCAGTTTGCTGGGCTTCAGTTTTCTCACTGGCAAAACCGGGATGTTAATGCCTCTCTACCAATAAAGCTGTTGGAGAGAGATTAAACTAGATAGCATATAACTGACTAGCTGGCTCATATTAAACACTGAAATGATGTCAGTTTCTTTCCTTCCTGAGAAGGAATTACATTATGGCAGGTCTCGGGATACTGACAACCAAAGAGAGTCTGTAATGCCCACTGATACACCTGGCATAAAATAGTTAAAGAAGCAAATTCCGACTCAGAAATACGGTATGCAGTTCTTCATTACCATTTTCTCAGGTGGACAGAACTTTTCTCTGTTTCTATCAAGTTGCCAAAAAATTATTTTTTAAAAAATATATACATAGATATATACACATACATATATGAAATGTGCTTGGATGGCTTGAAGAGCCAGGGTTCTAACCAGGCTCTTGTTTATATGTATATATATGTATTCATAAATATATATCCATATTTATATGTATATATATATTCATACATATATATCCATATTTATATGTATATATGTATTCATACATATATATCCATATTTATATGTATATATGTATGTATATATATTTATATATATTTTTTGAGATGTATAAAATATATATTATATGTATATATTTTTTGAGGCGAAGTTTTGCTCTTGTCACCCAGGCTGGAGTGCAATGGCATGATCTTGGCTCATTGCAGTCTCCACCTCCCTGGTTCAAGCGATTCTCCCACCTCAGCCTCCAGAGTAGCTGGGATTACGGGCATGCACCACCATGTCCAGCTAATTTTTGTATTATTAGTAGAGACAGGGTTTTACCATGTTGGCCAGGCTGGTCTTGAACTCCTGACCTCAGGTGATCCACCTGCCTCAACCTCCCAAAGTGCTGGAATTACAGGTGTGAGCCTTAATATGTTTTATATGGCGTGCCCGGCCATTTTAAATATACTAAATTGTGCCTAATGAGAAGAAAATTTTTTTTTATTTGGATTTATATGTATACATGTGATAGGATGTTGGTAAAGATATACAACTATTGAGTTATTGAGCTTTGAAAGGCATTCTGGACACAGTGCTGGCCGTTACAAATATTCATTTATAGTGTACAAGTTGTTCTAGAAATAAGATTTTTTTTTTTTACTGTTTCATTGCTGGCAGTTGAATTTTTTCCTTTCTCAACATAGCCATTAGCCTCTGTAACCTTTCCTAATTGATTGTTCCAAAATGGTTTACTACTGTTCATTATAGTAGAGTTCTTATGTATATGTGTAATACATGTTATGATTATGAGTAGGCCTTTTGGCTCACAGAAACCCAGATATGGCACAAATATTCATCACACATGGCCCCTGGAAATTACCTGGCCTGGAAATCTAAGCCAACATGGGATTAATTTGATGTAATTCAATCTCTTGGAAAGAGTGTCTAATATAATTGCCTTACATTATATTTATTGATTGGTTAATTTGGATAGAAATAAATTCTTTTTTGATAAGTGTGAATTAGAATCATATGCTAATTTTACAGAGGAGATAAAGTTATTTATTTAATTTTAATGTCCTCCCAGCACTCTGGTTCAATTGTTGGTGAAATACAGTGTTGCACAATAAGTTGACACCCAGATTTAATTAGTTTCTTGGGGGAATTATTACAAGATGGCATAGACCTTAGCAGCAACCCCAATTTTTAAAAACATATATTGTGATATTTCTTTTCTTGGGGCATGCATTCCCTTTTATCGTATCTTATCTCTGGGATACACATTTCTCTAGAACAAATAGAATATTCATGAACATTACATAGGTTAAAACACTTACACACTAGAGAGGGTCCAGCATGGGCCTCCAAACTATACCTAGAAGACAGTTTAGCACACACTTGTGAAATTAGTTATCCTGAGGATCATGGATCCAGTGAGAACATATGCCAGAATGCAGGACAAGAACATGCAGATATATCACTAACTTTTGTAAATAAAAAACATGAAATTTGACTAAAGCCAAGACCGAACCATTCAATATTCTAGATCCTACCACTGCTTGCCTTGTTCATGTTGGCAATCATAGCAGCACCAAGGGATTCCTAGTTTATTCGTTAGTCAGGGTGAGACTGAGAGTGTAAAGCATTTCAGGAAAAGACAGCAGCATGCTAGAAATGAGAGAGAGCCTGGGATGCTCATGGAAATAGGTCTAGGAGTGCTGGGATATGCAGACTAAGGGGAAGAGTGATGAGGAGGCATAAGGGCCAAAGTCTGCAGGAGTCTTTGGCTCATTCTAAGGACAGTGGGAAACCACTGAAGAGTGTTAAACAAGGAAGTTCCATGATTCGATCTGCATTTTAATAAGTTTTTGTCTAGCTGCAGGATGGAGACCAGAGGTCAGGAGAGTAGGTAGGAAGTAGAAGAAGGAGGCAAGGAAGACTCTCAGGCTTTTGACTTGAGCAGCTGAGAGTCTGGGCTATTTACAAAGCAGGGCAACACTGGAGGAAAGGCAGGGGTTTTTGTTTGTTTTGCTGTTATTGTTTGTTTTAAAAGATAGGGGAGAGGGTGATGAATTCAGTTTTGGACCCACTGAATTTGGGGTGCCTATGACAACAATGTATTAGTCAGCTTGGGCTGTCATAACAAAATACCACAGACTTGGTGGCTCAAACAACAGAAACTTATTTCTTATAGCTCTGGGGACTGGAAAGGTCATGATCAATGTGCTGACCAGGTACATTTCATTCTGAGGCCTCTTCTCTTGATTTGTCGGGGGCCACCATCTTGCTGTGTGCTCACGTGACTTCTTGTGAGCACACCATCTTGCTGTGTGCTCACCTTTGTGTCTTTGGAGAGGGCAGAGAGAAAAAGAAAGAGCGCCTTGGTGTCCTCTTTTTATAAAGACACTAATTCTGTTGGATCAGGACCCTACCCTTATGACCTCATTAGCCTTAATTACTTCCTTGGAAGCCCCGTTTCCAAATATAGCCACACAGGGGTTAGGGCCTCAGTAGAGGAATCTGGAGGGAGATGGGAACAAACATTCCATAACACTTACCCAAGCAGAGAGGTTAAGGTGTCATCGGGAATGGGAGTGGGAGGGGCTTTGGAGCTCAGAGAGGAGGCCTGGGCTGGAGCTCCTGATTTGAAGGCTATTGGTATAAAATTGCCAACTTGAAGCTTCACGAGTGGTCTGAAATCAACCAGGGAGAGAGAACTCCAAAGAAAGGAAGGTCTCTCTAGGATCTCAACTTAGGGTAGAGGAGGAAAAGCCGGCAAAGGGGATTAAGATGGAACAGCCAGAGAGCTAGGAAGAAACCAGAGGATCATAGTAACTTGGGAACTAAAGGGAAAAGAGCGTTATCCCATTTCCCTTCTCATGGCCTGGCAAGCAGGAAGTTCCCCTGAATGTCAGACTTCTGGATCTGGCTGTGGTTCTATCCCTCCCCAAGGCCAGAACTGTGATTATTGAACAGATGTCGGTTGAGCAGTTGGTGTGTCCCAGCTCTAGTGTTTCCTCCATGGAGGACAGGGAGCAGCTGAAGAAGCAAGTCCTATTCAAGGAACTTATGGAAGAGCCGGGAAATATTTTGAAAGAGAAATAACTCTCAGGGCAGGGACATGAATATTAACTGACATAACATGTATACGGTGACCGTCGTTAAGAGTTTAGAGGAGGCAGAGATTGCTCTGGCCTGAGGGAGTCAGAGGAGAAGTGGATTTGAGTGAGAAGGACTATATTCTTGTGGTGTGAGTGAGCAGGCATTTCAGGCAGAGGGAGTTGCATGAGCGCAGGACACTGAGATGACAAATCTGATCTTGCCATCGGTTCCCCAAGAGCTCCTTGTTGCTGGTACAAGGATTCTGGAGTCTTTAATGCTCGGGCCTCTGCCTGCAGCCCACACTCACCTCCCACTCCTACCCTACAGCCCACACTCACCTTCCTACCCCTCCCCTTCTAGAAGGTGCTTTGTATTCCAGCAGATCAGAACTCTTTGTAGCTTTTCACACATGAACACACACATACACACACACCAAGCTTCTAGCGTCCCTGCCTTTATTCATACCATTCCTCTGCTTTGCATGCCACCTGCCCCTCCTTCTGGTTTACCCTTACTCTGCCCCTAGGGCTGAGTCTAAGCCTACGTCCTCACTGAGAAGCTCATCGCACTCCATCACCGGCCCCACACGCTGCTCACACAGCACTGTGAGCAATATATCCCCATGAAGACCCCTACCGACACTCTGCTAAATGTCTAATTGTTTATGTGGCTGTCACCTGCACTAGATTGTCACATTCATGAAGACAGGAATCGTGGGGTTTGTTTGTTTGTTTTTGAGATGGAGTCTCGCTTTCTTGCCCAGGCTGGAGTGCAATGACGGGGTCTTGGCTCACTGCAAGCTCTGCCTCCTGGGTTCAAGTGATTCTCCAGCCTCAGCCACCAAAGTAGCTGGGATTACAGGTGCATGCCACCACACCCAGCTAATTTTTTGTATTTTTGTAGAGATGGAGTTTCACCATGTTGACCAGGCTGGTCTTGAACTCTTGACCTCAGGTGATTCGACTACCTCGGCCTTCTAAAGTGGTGGGATTACAGGCATGAGCCACCACACCCAGCCTTGTTTTTGTTTTGTTTTTTTTTTTTTTTAAACACAACCCCAGCATCTAACCCACACAATACATTGCTGTGGACAATGTTAATGAAAAAAATAAAGCACATCCTCCACTCCACTGTGCTAAATTTGACTTAACTGACATTCAACCTTGTACTTCTTCCATAACACAATAAAATACAATAAAACGTTAGAGGTATGGAAACGCAAAGTAGCCCGGGGCAGGCTTGGACATCATGTGATGGAAAGCATTAGCTAAGCAGCCAGGACCACTCTGGGTTCTTGCCTGTTTTGTCACCGTGAGCAGCACGCTCAGTAACTCATTGGTTTATGTGGATCAAATTTGGAAAATGCCACGATGAATGAGAGTGCAAAACCAATTAATAAGCCTGAGAATTTTATTTTGAAACATATAGGGAAAATACCAAAATATGGAAAACCATAATAGCTAACCTTTAGTGAGGACTTACTATGTGCTAGAGGCTGACTACAATATGCTCTTTACAAATATTAACACGTTTAATTTTCACAATAGCTCCATGAGATTATTTTTAAGTGAGTTAACATTTAAGGAGTGAGTAAAATATATTAGCATATAGTAAGCACTATGTACATGTTAGCTTTTTTTTTTTTTTTTTTTTTTTTTTTTGAGACAAAGACTTGCTCTGTTGCCCAGGCTAGAGTACAGTGGCACCATCTTAGCTCACTGCAATCTCTGCCTCCCAGGTTCAAGCTATTCTCCTGCCTCAGCCTCCCAAGTAATTGGGACTAGAGGCATGCACCACCACGCCAAGCTAATTTTTTGTATTTTTAGTAGAGACGGAGTTTCACCATGTTGGCCAGGCTGGTGTCAGCTGGCCTGCCCGCTGATCTGCCTCAGCTGATCTGCCCGCCTTGGCTTCCCAAAGTGCTAGGATTACGGGTGTGAGCCACTGCACCTGGTCCATATTAACTATTTCTATTCTTATGATCATTTTATGGAGGGGAAACCAAGTGACAATGGGATGAATATAAATAAATTGCCTCAGTAACTTGGTAGGTGGTAAAATTGAGATGTGAAGCCACGTCATCCAATTCTAGAGTCCAGACTCTTAACCATTACATTAGAAGGTGACCAAATCCCCTATTCCACTGTAGGTAAAGTCAGTTTAGCTATTTCATTTGAAACAAGATGATAGTGTTTACACAAGAGAACCTGTGACCATTTGGCACCTGTAAAATACACAGCCATAGGGAAGTCATGTTGTTTACCAAAGCAAAAAGTGCGGGTTGGACTGTAGGACAGAGGAAATCAAACTGTGGTTTAAAACATTCACCTGTGGGAAGTCTGTGCTAGTGCAGCAGTTTCTAAATCAGAAACATTGGCATGGCTGGTAAAGGGTGTGTGTGTGTCTAAAGGGAGCAGAGTCACCAAACATAAAGTCAAGTTCAGGACATTAAAAAGAAGTGATTGCCAGTTTCTGTCATTATCATTTTTAAAAGAAAGATATGGAGAAGAGAAAAGGTGAGAGAAATTACTGAATGCTAGGCACTCCACTGCATTCTTAACATATTTTAGCTCATAAAATCATTGTGGTCACCTGGGAAGTACCTATCATTATCCTGCTTTTGAAGAGAAGAAAACTAAGGTTCAATGACTTGCCCATAGTTTCCTAGTTTGTAAGTGGCAGGACTGAGATTTGAACCTAGGCCAGCCCAGTTCTGAGAACTACATTCTCCCCTTGATGCCAGACTATAGGTAACCAAACTTTCCTCCCAGTCACATTATTCTTCTTCCTATCAGAGCAATGGGAAACCCCTGTAGTACTTACTTTTCAAAAACTATTACATTACTCCTTTTGTTCCTTTTTTTTTTTTTTTGGTAGCAGAATATTAGGGACTTATAAAAAGGGTAAAAGAACAAAATCACTAAATTAAAAAACCCTTCTGGGTGCAGTGGCTCAGGCCAGGCCCTGTGGTTCATGCTTGTAATCCCAGCACTGTGGGAGGCTAAGGCAGGCAGATCACCTGAGGTCGGGAGTTCGAGACCAGCCTGACCAACATAGAGAAACCCTGTCTCTATTAATAATACAAAAAAAAAAAAAAATTAGCCAGGCATGGTGGCATGCCTGTAATCCCAGCTACTCGGGAGGCTGAGGCAGGAGAATTGCTTGAACCTAGGAGGTTGAGGTTGCAGTGAGCCGAGATCACGCCATTGCACTCCAGCCTGGGCGACAAGACTGAAACTCCGTCTAAAAAACAAACAAACGCTCAAATATCATTGTCCCGCAATGGTTAATAACGATACTTTCACCACTTTGGCTTAAATGAGAAAAATAAAAACAATATGCTCTGTTTTCCCATAAACTAAATGTATTCTTTAAAAAAAATAATTTCAACTTTTAGTTTATATTTGGGGGGACATGTGCAGGTTTGTTACTTGGGTATACTATGTGATGCTGAGGTCTGGGGTACGATTGATCCCATCAACCAGATAGTGAACACAGTTTCCAATAGTTTTTCAGCCCTTGCCCCCTCCCTCTTATCTCCGTCTAGTAGTCCCCAATGTCTATTGTTACCATCTTCATGTCCATGTGTACCTAAAGTTTAGCTCCCACTTATAAGTGAGAACATGAGGTATTTGGTTTTCTGTTCCTGTGTGAATTTGCTTAGGATAATGGCCTCCAGCTGCATCCATGTTGCTGCAAAGAACATGATTTCATTCTTTTTTATGGGTGTGTAGTATTCCATGGTGTATATATACCAAATTTTCTTTAGCCAATTTACTTTTGATGGGCACTAGGTTGATTCCATGTCTTTGCTTAGTGCCGAAATGGACATACAAGTGCATGTATCTTTTTGGTAGAATGAATTATTTTCTTTTGGATATATACCCGGTAATGGGATTATTGGGTCGAATGGTAGTTTTGTTTTAAGTTCTTTGAGAAATCTCCAATCTGCTTTGCCCAGTGACTGAACTAATTTACATTCCCACCAGCAGTGTATAAACATTCCCTTTTTTCCCCAGCCTCACCAGCATCTGCTATTTTTTGACTTTTTAATAATAATAAAAGGACTTTTTTTCTAAGATTTTTTTCCTCCTACCTACCTGGTGTTAAAATACCTTTATTTTATGAAGTGATGACAGCAACCAGTAATTTCCTTTTAATGTCTTAACCTGGCAATTATGTGTTTGCCCTGCCCCCTCCAAACCTCCCCCTGTCAACCTTCCTACCTCCTGCAAAATGTTATTGCTATCTCTCTAGGAACTGCTGCATGAATGCATGTTAATGTGTGTGTGTGTGTGTGTGTGTGTGTGTAAAAAGTTTGTCTATTTTTGCCCTAGATTCTCCTCCTCTTCTTGTTATTGCTTCTAATATCTGATGAAATATAAATGAAATTTCTCAATGTCTTTGTGCTTGCAACTGTATCCTGAACAGGCAGGATTTTTGCAAACAAAGAGATATTGACAATACAGTTATTCTCTGAAATATTTTCTCTGAAAAGAGTGACAGTGCTGCCTGCTGAGGTCTCTTACACCAAACATGATTCTGAACTACACAGTCATGATTATAAAAGTGAAACTGACTCCATAACATATTAGCTGTTTTGTGGAAAGTGACTTTCTGATATCAGAAGAGTGTATTGAATAGAATTGAAGCAAAATTATTCTTATGCCATATATAGAGAACTTTAAGCAAAATATATTTTTTTTCTAAGTTTATTTAGTAAGCTTCTTAAAATAAGATCCTCAGATATAGTCATTCATTCCTATAGTGTAATTTTAAAACCAAAAAGAGTTTCCATCCTCCAGATATCTTCTTGCCAACCTATAACAAAACACAAAGCAGGGAAACTGCCAACAGCAGGATTCCCAGGTTGTTTTGCCTTTGCAGGGTGACTTTCCTCTAACATTATCTGGGGTCCAGGTGCTCTGCCCCAGGGTTCACAATCGCTTTCCCTGCCTTTCTCCTTTAAGTATCCCTTCCCCTCTCCATTGTGCCTGCTGCTCCACTTCATAAGACTTTCATAAACTGTTTTTAATACAGTGAGCGAAACTAAGGATCACACAATAAATACAATAAATACAAACTTGGAAAGTATCCCAGTACTGAATTGTTTGACTCTAGATCCACATCCCGCCTTACACCCCTCTTCCTGCCACAAACTCAGACGTTTTTTCAATCCTTTGCCGCTCTCCTTCATAGTGAACTCAAGCTTCCTCCACTGGAAAGCAATCTTGCCATTTATGTTTCAGCTCCCTCCCACACCCTCTTTCCCTTAGTGTAGACCATTTCAACCTGGCTTTATACAATGGGTGGAATGCTGGAGCCAGCTCATGCTGTCTCAAGAGAGCTGATTATAACATTTTCGGGAATTTTGCAAGCTGGATGTTAAAACAGTTATTATTAAAAATTAAATAATATAAACTGAAAATCAAGAAAAGTATATAAAAACAAACATTATAAATAGTCCAAACTCACCACTGCCTAATTATTTTACTATGTGTTATTATTTTTTATGCATTGGAAGTTATTTATGTCCACTGTATCTGTGTGATGGAAATGGTATATAATAGTAAGGGCATCTCTTTCCCAGCCTGAGTTCAGTGGCATCATATCGGTAGCTTGAAATCTGTCATGGTTTACACCACTGCTGCAAATCAGGGTTCTGGCCTGGCACAGTGGCTCACGCCTGTAATCCCAGCACTTTGGGAGGCCAAGGTGAGCAGATGGCTTGGGCCCAGGATTTCAAGACTAGCCTGGGCAACATGGCAAAACCGTCTCTACAAAAAAAAAAAATACAAAAAATTAGCTGGGTATGGTGGCACATGCCTGTAGTCCCAGCTGCTTGAAAGGCTGAAGGTGGGAGGATCATCTGAGTCTAGGGAGGTCACGCTGTAGTAAGCTGTGATCTTGTCACTGCACTCCAGTGTAGGTGACAGAATGAGACCCTGTCTCAAACAAATCAGGCTTCCTCCCATCACACTGCCTAAGGCCAGTTGTGAAGTATTTACCAGCACATCTTCATGCAACACAATGGGAAGGCCCAGCTATTTAGTCTACAGAGCCAAGGAAAGCAGAGCCCTAATGATGTGGTTAGGCTTTGTGTCCCGCACCCAAATCTCATCTTGAATTGTAATCCTCAGGTGTTTAGGGAGACAGCTGGTGGGAAATAATTGGATTATGGGGGCAGTTCCTCCATTCTGTTATCACGATAGCGAGTGAATTCTTGTGAGATCTGGTGGTTTTATAAATAGTAGTTTTTCCTGTGCTCTCACACACTCTTGCCTGCCACCATGTAAGACGTGTCTCTTCCCCTTCCACTGTGATTGTAAGTTTCCTGAGGCCTCCCCAGCCCTGTGGAACTGTGAGTCAATTAAAATTAAACCTCTTTCCTTTATAAATAACACAGTCTCGAGTCTGTCTTTATAGCAGGATGAGAATGGACTAATACACTGACATATCAACACCAATAGAAATCCCTTCAGCTTCAGCTGGGCCCTCCGTGCTGCTCTGCAGTCTTTTACGCTGCTCTGGCCAGTTTTCTCTTCCTGCTCCAGATGCTTTTTTTTTTTTTTTTCTTTTTTTCTGATTTTCTTCACTTCCCTCCACTATCTAGCCATCTTTCTCTTTCCTCTTTACTCTCAGAAAACAAACTAAATTTCTATTTCACAAAGAAAATGGAAACCATTCAAGAATTGTTCCCTTAACTTTCTGGCTCCAAATATTTTTTTTTTTTTTTTTTTTTTGAGATGGAAAAGAAAAATACATACGACTCCAAAACCAGTTTTTTTTTTTTTTTGAGAGGGAGTCTCGCTTTGTCTCCCAGGCTGGAGTGCAGTGGCCGGATCTCAGCTCACTGCAAGCTCCGCCTCCCGGGTTTACGCCATTCTCCTGCCTCAGCCTCCCGAGTAGCTGGGACTACAGGCGCCCGCCACATCGCCTGGCTAGTTCTTTGTATTTTTTAGTAGAGACGGGGTTTCACCGTGTTAGCCAGGATGGTCTTGATCTCCTGACCTCGTGATCCACCCGTCTCGGCCTCCCAAAGTGCTGGGATTACAGGCTCTGGCTCCAAATCTATCAATGGACATGTGTGTGCACCCTGCCTTTTCCTGCTGCAGTGAAGGAGGTGTCCCTGCTTCTAAGGCTTGTCTTTCCGCTTCAGCCCTGGTCCTAGCCTCTTCTGCCTCCTCAAGAACTTCCCTTTCTCCATTATCCTCTGTCTTCTCTGTTGTCGCCTCCTTATCCAGTATTTTAACTTGTATTGTGCCCTCGTATTTAAGCAAATGAGTTTTCTCAATTCAGTGTCCTCCTATACCTACAGACCTACCTCTTCCCTTCTCTTCATAGCCACACTTGAGAACACTTGTCCAAACTCTTCAGATCTACTTTCTTTTCTACTTTCTTTTCTCCCACTCTCTCTTCACACTGGTTTCCCACCCAATTCCACCAAAACACTCTTGCTAATGCCATCAATGGCTTCCATGTTACTAACTCCAATGGACAGTTCTCAATCTTTATTTTAGTTGATTTCTCTCCAATATTTGAGCTGATTTGACCTTCTACAGGATTTCCATCACACTCTCTCTCTGAAATTCTTTCTTCTTTGTCCTCTGGGATATTGCTCTCTGCTGCTTTTCCTCATACTTCTGTGACCTCTGCTTCTCAATCTTCTGTGCAGTTTCCTTTTCTCTTTCCTTAGGAGTATGGGAGGAATGTAGAAAACCAAATGTTCTTGACAAAAGCTGGCACTGATTTTTCTGTACCACTGCTGTCTTTACTGTGATTATCATCAGCAACATTCTAACCACCAACCCCTCAGACACAAACCTGATAGGATGAGGGGGGAAATTTCTAAAATGTGTCTGTATTATTATAAAGTAGAGGCCGGGTATGGTGGCTTATGCCTGTAATTCCAGCACTTTGGGAGGCTGAGGTGGGTGGATCACCTGAGGTCAGGAGTTCAAGACCGGCCTGGCCAACATGGTGAAACCCTGTCTCTACTAACAATACAAAAATTAGCCAGGCATGGTGACAGCTGCCTATAGTTTCAGCTACTTGGGAGGCTGAGGTAGGAGAATCACTTGAACCCAAAAGTGCAGGTTGCAGTGAGCTGAGATCGCGCCATTGCCCTCCAGCCTGGGTGAGAAGAGCAAAACTCTGTCTCAAAAAATATATACATATAAATAAAATAAGGTAAGGTAGCGGAAGCAAGGAAAAAAACTAACATTTATTATTAAATGTCAGATACGTTCATATATGTTATTCCATTTAATCTTCATGATCATGAGTTAAATATTATCAACCATATTTTACAGATGATGAAATTGTCTAAACAGCACACAACTATCAAGCTATCAAGTAGCAGAGGCGGAATTTAAACCCACCCCTCGGACTCCTAGGGTAATGCTCTTTTCAGTGATAGCATACCTGACCTGCTTCTGGTTTATAAGGGTTCTGTGGAAAACATTAAATGCTTCTGTTGAATGTGCTGAGTTGGGAGAGAAATGTCCTATCGTTGTTCAGAAGTAATGGGTTGTTGGCCTGGCTGGCTGACCTCCAGGCAAGACTTCCAAGCACAGCAATATGTTATGGAGGACATTACAGACCAGGGTGTGGTTTTTAGCTCTGCAGACTGAGAAACTTCATTCTTGCCAGAACACCCAGAAGCAAACAGTGTCTAGGGGACAGACACATCTGAATTCAAAAGACTGGTATATAAAGCAGAATGCCAATTTATACAACTATCAAAATTCTGGTATTCACTCACTGATATATTCTGAGCCTATGGAAATATCTCTGTGAGATATTTTTTAATCAGCAGGCAACTAGGCAATACATTAAACAAGGAAATAAGAACCAGGGAGTTACACTGGTGGTCTTTCTTGCTGGAGCAGTTAAACTATCATCTTTGCCAACAAAAGGAGGAGTGGGGAACAAAATGTCAGGTACCCTTAACCCCGGATTAGGCTGGAGACCCCCTGGCAAGTTCCTACTCTATAAGTCTCCAGGTTGGCCATGCACCCCCATTCTGCTTATATGATGTGTTAGTTGGGGCACATGCCAAGCTGCTAGCAAAGAGAGCATAAAATATTGTGATTCAAATATAATGGGGGTAAAGGGGCAGACTGAAGTGAATGCGGAGCTCTGCACCTCAAAGTCCTCCAGGAACTCAGATTTCTTCAATCTTGCTGATCAACTGTCCCCTAAGACTTCAAAGTGCAATGTTCAGAATAGCAACATGAGCAATACCTGGGAGCTTGTTAGAAATGCAGAATCTCCATCAGCTCCAGACCTACTGAATCAGAATCTGCATTTTAGCAGATTCCCAGGTGGTTCTTGTGCACATTAAAGTTTGAGAAGCGCTGCCCTGGGGTGTTGCTCTTGACAGCATGGTTGAAACTGGTTTAACACCACATTTGCATCCAGTGTATGAGAAAGCGGAAGAAAGGAAGTAGAGGGAAATCTATTTTTTTTTCAAGGTGGTGGTATAGACATCACACAAATCATTGCCATTCAGATTTCATTGGTGAGAGATTAATCACAAGGCCACATACTTAGCTGCAAAAGAGGCTGAGAAATGTAGCTGCTAGCTGGGTGTCTATGTGCCTTGCTAAAACTCACAGGGATTCTATTACCAACAGAGAAAAAGAGGAAATGCATCACAGAGACAGTAATAATCTCTGTTATATATGTTTTTCAAGACAAAAAAAAAAAAAAAAGATCAGGCTGGGTGCTGTGGCTCACACCTGTAATCCCAGCACTTTGGGAGGCCGAGGCAGACAGATCACTTGAGGTCAGGAGTTCGAGACCAGCCTGGCCAACATGGTGAAACCCCATCTCTACTAAAAATACAAAAATTAGCCAGGCATGGTGACAGGCGCCTGTAATCCCAGCTACTTGGGAGGCTGAGGCAGGAGAATCGCTTGAACCCAGGAGGTGGAGGTTGCACTGACTGAGATTGTGCCACTGCACGCCAGCCTGGGCGATAGAGAGAGACTAAAAAAATAAAAAGTCAGTGCTATTTTGGGAAAGAGTCAGGGAACAATGAAATATTTGACTGACTTCTCAAAGGTTTCAGTCAAGACACTGAACCTGATTGTCTTTCACATTAAAAACCACTTGTTTACAGTGTGGGTTTCTTTGCAGATTTTAATGTCTTTCACACCATATCATAGTCTCTTGATGTCAAATATCTTCTATCACTCTGGGTATTGCCCAACATGGGAGGAGGTTTTCTGTTCCTGTATGGGACACAGAGCTTTAGGTACTTAGGAGGCCTCCATTTCCCATGTTCGGAGAGTAGTGTTTTAAAAGAAACTTACTTCACATTTAACAACTTGAAAAAACATCTGTGTTAAAATAAAGGGGGTGGTTTCTACAGAGGAGAACCAAAATTACAATAAGCATTAGTTGTTCACACATCTGGGGTCAACTGCAGATCAGCTAGGTGGCTCCACTGACTGCAGCAAGGCTCATTCACACTTTGGGAGTCAGCAGGATGAGTGCTGAAATACACTCACCTGGCTGCGTGGGACTCTGCTCCATTTGTTTGTCATAATCTCATTCACGGGACTATCAGGTGAGTCTGGGCATTTTCTCACAATAATGGCTGAGGCACAAGAAAGCAAGTCCATTTTAAGCCTCTGCTTTTTTCATGTCTGCCAACATGCTGGCCAAAGTACATCTGGCAAGGATGTTGGCCAAAGTACATCTCATGGTGAGACTTCTTTTGATGAATGAGGCAGTTCTCTCTTCTTATGGTGGGAAGGCATCATAAAATTACTTGGCAAAGAGTATGGATACAGGGAGAAGTAAAAAAAATTAGGACTATTTCCTCAGTCTGCCAGAGACTTCCCTCATAATCAAAATTATTCATGTTCCTCTCAGTGAAAAATATGTTCACACCCATTCCACTCCCCTTAAAGTCTTATCCAGGCCCGGTGGCTCGCGCCTGTAGTCCCAGCACTTTGGGAGGCTGAGGCGGGTGGATCACCTGAGGTCAGGAGTTCGAGACCAGCCTGGCCAACATGGTGAAACCCTGTCTCTACTAAAAATACAAAAATTAGCCAGGCGTGGTGGTCCGTGCCTGTAATCCTAGCCACTCGGGAGGCTGAGTCAGGAAAATCACTTGAACCCGGGAGGTGGAAGTTTCAGTGAGCCAAGATTGCACCACAGTGAGACTCTGTCTCAAAAAATAAAAATAAAAATAAAAATAAAAATAAAAATAAAAAGTCTTATCCAGTCACAGCCACAGGCTCAAAGTCCAAGATCTTATGATCTACATCAGATTCAGATCAGATGCAGCTCCTCCGAATCTGGAGTCCCATGAGCTAACAACGTTATCTGTCCCCTACCCACCCAACAATTGCTGAACAGGTACAGGGTAACTACAACAAAGACTCCTATTCAAAAAATGGGAAAGAACAGGAGGTATACAACAGTCCCTGGTCCATAATAATTCTGAAACCCTGCTAGGCAAATGTCCCATACTCTGGAGTGGAGAGTGCTCCTTGATTAGGCCCTGGTTTGGCTTCCTGGGTCCCTCCAGTTTCCATGCTTCTTGGCTCTCCTTCTGAGATGTCTCTCCTTTTCCTTCATTCTCCTTGGCTATTTCTATGGAGAGCTTTGGAAAACAGCTTTGGGCAACTTTCTCACCCTACTTCTTTCCCAAAGAAAGTTGAGAGCCCATAAGCCTTTCCCTGCCCTCAGCATTTTGAACAGTTTCAGTCCAAGCCAACAGTGATTCTGTCAATACAACTCTCTCAAAAACTCTGTGGGTTTTTTGTGTTTTCAATTCCAAATCCCTCCACTTACCAAAAAAACACAACTATAGTGTTTTCTTGAGACATGCCTCTGTCTTTAGACTTAATCATTATTACTTTGAACACGTTAAGTTAACTGTGGGACAAATACCCCTTAAGATTCAGAAGTCTTTTTTGTCCAGTTACAAAGATCCATTTGGGTCTACCTTAATTTTTTTCAGACCTGGTGGCAAGATTGCCCGGGCATATTCTCATGGCTTTGGCAAAGGTGCAAAAAGCAAATTCTAAGGAGCCCATTTCAAGCCTCTGCTTGTGTCTTATCTAAAAAACTCCCTTCGCAAAGGCAAATCACACGATTAAGGCCAATGTCAAGGGGAGGAGTAGGAGTGCACTGCAAAGTTATATAGTAAAAGGCATGGCTCTGAAGAGGAGTAAAGACTTGGGGCCATTGTTGCAATCTATCACACTCATTTTCCTTGAAAAATTATTTATAGGACATTTTTTGAGGCCTAGGATGAAGTGATAGTCCACTAGAAAGGACTTAATGTGGTCTTTGCCAGGTAACTAAAGGATGTGCTAGTCCAGTACTATTCTAAACTAAATTCATGCCTTGAGATTTCTGGTACCACCCAGGTGTATTAGTTTGTTTTCACACTGCTGACAAAGACATACCTGAAACTGGAAACAAAAAGAGGTTTAATTGGACTTATAGTTCCACATGGCTGGGGAGGCCTCAGAATCATGGTGAGAGGCGAAAGGCACTTCTTATATGGTGGCAGCAAGAGAAAAATGAGGAAGAGGCAAAAACAGAAACCCCGATAAACCCATCAGATCCCGTGAGACTTATTCACTATCATGAGAATAGCATGGGAAAGACTGGCCCACATGATTCAATTAACCTCCCCCTGGGTCCCTCCCACAACACATGGGAATTCTGGGAGATACAATTCAAGTTGAGATCTGAGTGTGGGCACAGCCAAACCATATCACCAGGTAAGATAGATTTGGGCTGAAAACCAGCACAAATACCAGTTGTGGTTGAACTTCTCATAGAGTGGTCCTCTCTTCCTTCTTAGCACCAGAACCAAGGGAGTTTTCCTTATTTACTTCGGGGATGAGGGTTGGTGGGGGAGGGGACTTCGTTCTGAATTATTCTATCCTGGGGTCTAGGCCTTTATAAAGTCTCAGTTTTCTTCAGAGAGGGTTTCCTATTATGGGTGTCCCGTAAGCCAAAACTATGAAAACTGTGTGCTACAATTTTCCTCCTTTCAGCAAACAACCTCAGGGCAAAAGTAGCTTTGGTTCTCAGCTACCCTCAGGATTCCTGCCTTCACTTAGATTTTGGCCTGATAATTTATTACCTAAAGGTAAGATGCTTTTAAGAAGACATTTTAAATATATTTTTGTCCAGCACTTCTTCGTTGTTTTTAGCAAGAGGATTAGTTCAAATAACCTGTCCCCATAGTACTAATATTAACATATGATAAGTCCTCAATAAAAGATCGCTAATATCTTGCACAAATGACCAGACAGATAAACTAATATGTACTCAGAATGAGGACTTGGGGGGGGCTGAGGCAGGAGAATCGCTTGAACCTGGGAGGCAGAGGTTTGCAGTGAGCCGAGATCACTCCACTGCACTCCAGCCTGAGCAACAGAGCAAGACTCCGTTTCAAAAAATAAAAATAAAATAAAGAATGGGGACTTGCTCAGTTGCATCTCTAAAAGTGTGCTCTTGCCCTGTCTTCATCCTTTGGTAGATTCTGGAGCCCCACCCTAGGCCTGCTGATTAGAATTTTGGGAATCAATCCAGATCCACATTGATAAGCTCTGTAGATAACTCATGAGCACTAAAGTTTGGAACAACTGACCTAAGACATGGTTTCAAATTAGATCTCATACATTCCCAGAAATTCCACTTTTTCTAAATCCTTCTCACCTGGAATATGCATTAGCAAAGCACTCATTTATGAGTAAGATTATTGCTCAGCATATCTTTTCATTTTCATCATATTTATAATTAAGTATTCATAGCAGATTCTTACTAGCATACTTAAATTACCATAAGGAGTGTATAAAACTTTAAAAATCCCAAGACTGCTTGACAGCATAACCTTCATAAAAATCTAGAAACTTGAAATCCAGTTATCAGTTGAATGGAGGAATTTAGACTGCCAACTGTAATTTAAATCACAAACCTAGTACCGTATTCCTAATCAGCATAAACCCTTTTACAGTTGCCAAAACTAAAATAAAACAAACAAAAATGCCTTCTTGATAGATTAAGGCATTTTGTAGTCAATGGATTATATTTTTCCATAATAGTATTTTCTTTTATTTATTTTAAACCCTTAACTTCTTTATTTGAGGTCTTATAAAAATTTTATATTCATATAACCTCTAACTCTAGTGGAAGTTCAACTTTGAAAATAGCCACAAGAACGTGATAATTTATGATAGCCTAAAAGTATCCTTAATAGCACATAATTTTTTTCTTTCTTTTTAATATTTGAAATTTTGGACAGATAGATATAAAAAAATAGCATAGAAATATTAATAGTAAGATCTGGAAAGCAGTGTATGAGTATTCACCAAAATATTCTTTCAACTTGTGTATGTGTGAACATTTTCATGGATCAATAGCTACATATGGTGAATGCCTGCATATTAGACAGCACAGCTCAACAACATGCTCTGCAGTGCCACAGTGCACCCTCAGCCTCAGACATGCCTTCACGCCCTTGACCACCTAAGGTTCGCACTTCCTTTGAGATGCCATTTGAAAATCAGATCTTTTCTGATACCCCACCCCAACACAGATATGATCAGGGCCTTTTTCTTCTGTACTGTGCCTTGTATACTCCACCTTTGTAGTTTTTATCATGTAGTATTGAGGGTGTTAGTTTATAGAGCTTAGATTCCTACTCAACTGTAAGCTTCCTGAGGACAGGGGCTGTCATTTTGAGAGGTGACAACATGCTAGCAGCCCTCACTCTCAGTGCCTCCTAGGCCTTGGCGTCCACTCCTGCAGCACTCGAGGAGCCCATCCTCCCACCATGGCACTGTGGGAGCCCCTTTCTGAGCTGGCTGAGGCCGGAGCCAGCACCCTCTGCTTGCAGGGAGGTGTGGAGGCAGTGGCGCGGGCGGGAACCAGGGTTGCGTGCAGTGCTGGTGGGCCAGCGCAAGTTCCGGGTGGGCATGGGCTCAGTGGGCCCTGCACTCAGAGTGGCCGGGTGGCGCTGCCGCCCTGGCAGTGAGGGGCTTAGCACCTGGGCCAGCAGCTGCAGAGGGTGCGCCAGGTCCCCCAGCAGTGCCGGCCTGCGGGAGCTGTGCTCGAATTCTCACAAGGCCTCAGCTGCCTCCCTGCAGGGCAGGGCTCAGAGACCCGCAGCCTGCCATACCTGAGCCTTCCCCCCACCTCCCGCCCCCGCAGGGGGCTCCTGTGCGGCCCAAGCCTCCCTGATAAGCGGCTGCCCTCTGCCCGGTGGGGTCGGTCCCATGGACCACCCAATGGCTGAGGAGTGTGGGCCCATGGTGTGGGACTGGCAGGCAGCTCCGCCTGCAGCCCTGGTGCGGGATCCACTGGGTGAAGCCAGCCGGGCTCCTGGGTCTCCTGGGGACTTGAAGAACTTTTATGTCTGGCTAAGGAATTGTGGATGCATCAATCAGTACTGTGTCTAGCTCAAGGTTTGTAAATACACCAATCAGTACTCTGTATCTAGCTAACTTAGTGGGGACTTGGAGAACGTTTCCATTACTCTGTGTCCAGCTAGAGGATTGTAAATGCACCAATCAGCACTCTGTAAAATGGACCAATCAGCAGGATGTGGGTGGGGTCAGATAAAGGAATAAAAGCAAAAAACTAGCCGGGCGAGGTGGCGGCGCCTGTAGTCCCAGCTACTCGGGAGGCTGAGGCAGGAGAATGGCGTAAACCCGGGAGGCGGAGCTTGCAGTGAGCTGAGATCCGGCCACTGCACTCCAGCCTGGGCGACAGAGCCAGACTCAGTCTCAAAAAAAAAAAAAAAAAATACATCAAGCTAGCCTAATTGGATTAGTTCTTGCTAGGAATTTGGAATTTTGCTTTCAGAGATGTGAATGCTAATCAGTATTACTTAGCACCTAAAGTCAGGTAATAATCTCTTGCCATACTTATGAAAAAACAGAGAAAAGTGGTCTGCAGAAAGAAAAGAACGAGTGTGCAAAGAAAGAGATGAGAGAGCATGTTCTCCTGCAGAGAAAGAAGTGGGTAGAGCACATGGCTTTGAGGTCTTTCTAGGTTCCCATTCATCATGAAGTTCAAGGGTGCATTTGACTCACCAGCTTCCTGAGATAGCCTTATAGTGTTAGAAAACCTCCCTCTGCCTTTTCTCTTCCTTCCTCCCTCCTTTCTTCATTCCTTCTCCCTTTCATTCTTTCTCTTTTTCTTTGCCTATTGTTTTAGCTATTTTGAGTATGTATCTATTATTTGCAATTAAAAATATCTTCTATTAAGATAGGATGGAGTCTTTGGTGATGATATTATTCTGATATGACAGGAACAACAGTTGTGAATTTGTGCTTCGAGATATAGAAATTTCTTGTACATGGAGTTACTTAGCTTTAATTAAACAAACTAATCTGTTTTTGAAGTTTTTCTCTTTTTTGAGGGTAAAACTATTTTACAATGAGTTTCTAAGTGGAATTGCTACATATTTTGAGGAACAAATTAAGGATCCTAATTTATGGAAAAATTCTTTTCTCTACTTTTATTTCATTATTGTTTCATATTTTTCATTCTGAACCAGTTACCTATAGGTTATGCTGTTGAGACTTAATCCATTTGTGCACAGCTAAGTAAGTCTTTGTTTTCCTTTGCTTTTAAAAAATGGATTTAGATTTGGAACAATCTGCATTGTGATGATTTCCCTTTGTCTAGAGATTATTCAAATTTAGCTGTCAGTAGAAAAGCTTTCTCTAAATTTTATCTCCTCACTGTTTGAACACCAATATTTCATGAAAGATAAATTTTTGAGTTGTTTTCTTCTTTTCTGCTTTGAACACGAATTAGGCACAAAGAATATCTAAATGACCCTATGAAATACTAACCTTTATACTTGTAATTTATTAAGAAAAAAATGAGTTTCCCTGTCTGAAAAATAAAGTGGGGGTATCAGATTCATCGCATAAAGCTTTGTGGGATGTAAAACAGTAATAACAAAACTTGAGCTTTTTTTTTTTTTTTTACTTTTGCTATTTTCTCAAAGGCTTATACAATGTAGAAACTCTCCTATATATTTGGTTGAACCATATAAAACTACTGACTTTCCCGTATTTTTGACTTAGAAAATTGGCAATTTTATGTTGTTCACTTTCAAAGGTTTCTCATTTTAATCACATAAAATATTGATCTATCTGAGAAATGCTGTCCATTATTTTGCTTCCTTTATCTTTTCTTGGACACTTTCTATTGGGCAAAATGTTCATAGCTATCAAATGTATTTTTTGTTCATAGTGGTTAAATGAATAAGTTATTTCTGTTTCTTTATGTTTATAACATTATTTTTTAAAATAACCAGTGGCAGCCATATATGCTTGTGTAGATTAGATTCTAAGAGATGACTTGTTTTAAAACTTCTTAAACTGTTCTCCTATTTTCACTTCCTTCTCTATGCTTGAATGAGAGACATCTGTTTCTGCTTTCCGTGTTCCTTTGTTACACGAAGTGGAGTATCAAAGTTCTCCTCCTTTGACAAGGAAAGAATGCTTCGGTTTTGCTTTTTATTTCCTTTTATTTATTTTCATTGGTTTAAAAATTATAAATGTTGTACAAAAAAAAGATGAACTGCTCTCCGAAAAAATTTAAACAATAGAAAGTACAAAGTGAACCTCTCTCATCCTACTGCTCCTACTCCCCAGGGGCAATCACTGATGAGAGTTGGTGTGTGCCTTCCAGACCTTTTTATATGTATATATGTAAGTATATATGTGCGTGTGCATATGTACATATACACACATGCACATATATATCATTAGAAATAGGATCATACTTCACAATCTAATACACTGGAACTTCTGAACATATGCTGGCTGCCATTGTCATTATTTTTCAACAATTATTTACTGAGCATTACCATATAATAGACATTGGGTATAAATCAGGGAGGATACATACACAACACAATTCTTGCCTCAAAGGATTACAAATCTAGTGGGAAGTTAGTCATGCAAGGTTCAATTATGAGACAGCATGATAATACTGAATTGAAGGTCTCTACAAAGTACAGTTAGAACACGAAAAGAGGCCGGCGTGGTGGCTCACGCCTGTAATCCCAGCACTTTGCAAGGCAAGGCAGGTGGATCATCTGAGGACAGGAGTTTGAGACCAGCCTGGACAAAATGGTGAAATCCCATATCTACTAAAAATACAAAAATTAGCTGAGTGTGCTGGCACGCACCTGTAATCCCAGTTACTGGGGAGGCTGAGGCAGGAGAATCACTTGAACACAGGAGGCAGAGGTTGCAGTGAGCCGAGACTGCACCATTGCACTCCAGCATGGACAACAAAGCAAGACTCATCTTAAAAAACAAACAAACAAACAAAAACTTAAAAAGAGCATCTAGGTCTAATACCATTTATGTGCTGATGAGGTTCACATTTCTAACCTTGACCCCTATTCCACATAGCATTGCCTCTGACCAAGGCACTCACTTTACGGCTAAAGAAGTGTGGCAGTGGGCTCATGCTCATGAAATTCACTGGTCTTACCATGTTCCCCATTATCCTGAAGCAGCTGGGTTGATAGAGGGGTGGAATGGCCTTTTGAAGTCACAATTACAATGCCAACTAGGTGACAATACTTTGCAGGGCTGGTGCAAAGTTCTCCAGAAGGCCATGTATGCTCTGAATCAGCGTCCAATATATGGTACGGTTTCTCCCATAGCCAGGATTTATGGGTCCAGGAGTCAAGGGATGGAAGTGGAAGTGGCACCACTCACCATCACCCCTAGTGACCTACTAGCAAAATTTTTGCTTCCTGTTCCACGACATTACGTTCTGCTGGCCTAGAGGTCTTAGTTCCAGAGGGAGGAAAGCTGCCACCAGGACACACAATGATTCCATTAAACTGAAAGTTAAGATTGCCACCTGGCAACTTTGGCCTCCTCCTACCTTTAAGTCAGCAGGCTAAGAAGGGAGTTACAGGCTGGGGTGATTGACCCGGACTATCAAGATGAAACCAGTCTACTACAATGGAGGTAAGAAAGAGGATGCATGGAATACAGGAGATCCATCAGGGCATCTTAGTATTACCATGCCCTGTGATTAAGGTCAGTGGGAAACTACAGCAGCCCAATCCGGGCAGGACTACAAATGACTTAGACCCTTCAGGAATGAAGATTTGAGTCACTCCACCAGCAAAAAGTCACAACCTGCTGAGGTGCTTGCTGAAGGCAAAGGGAATACAGAATGGATAGTAGAAGAAGGTAGTCATCAATACCAGCTATGACCACGTGACCAGTTGCAGAATCGAGGACTGTAATTGTGATGAGTATTTCCTCCCTATTTTGTTAAGAACATGACTGTGCATGTATACACTTGTACTAAGAAATTATCTTCATTTTATTTCCTTTTTCCTTTATCATGTGACATAAGATTTACAGACTTCATATCAGCATTTAAGTATTGTTAACTTTATGTAATAGTATTTGGGTTGGGGATTGGTGCATTTCTGGTTATACAAAGGATAGCTGTATTATGCTAAGTATAATTATGACCTTGTTATTGTCCTCATTTGAAGATTATGTATGATCTCAGGAGTTGTGTATGGGTTCAGGTTGATGAAGGGTGGACTTGTGATGGTTAATATGGAGTGTCAACTTGATTGGATTGAAAGATGCAAAGTATTGATCCTGAGTGTGTCTGTGAGGGTGTTGCCAAAGATTAACTGAGTCAGTGGATTGGGGAAGGCAGATCTACCCTCAATCTGGGTGGGCACAATCTAATCAGTTGCCAGTGAGGCCAAAATAAAAGCAGGCGGAAGAACATGCAAAGATTAGACTGGCTTAACCTCTGAGCTTACATCTTTCTCCCATGCTGGATGCTTCCTGCCCTCGAACATCGGACTCCCAAATTCTCCAACTTTGGGACTCGGACTTGCTTCCTGGATCCTCAGCTTGCAGATGGTCTATTGTGGGACCTCACCTGGTGATCATGTGAATCAATACTCCTTAATAAACTCCCCTTTATATATACATCTATCCTATTAGTTCTGTCCCTCTAGAGAACCCTGACTAATACAACCCCTCTCCTACTCCAGACACATGCAGAAAACTGTGACACTTTCTCACTGATGTCTAACAGGCATAAACTTAATACAATATAAACAGAGCTCTTGATTTTTCACCCTAAACCTGCTCCTCCCTCTGACTTCCCTCACTTGATAAATGGCACCATCCACCCAGTAGCTTGAGCTAAAACCTCACAGTCAGCTCCGAGGAAAGGAAGGAATCAAGAAATCAAGAAAAAGAGCTGAAACTGAGAAATATCTAATGGGTTTTATCTCCTGGCTAATCTTGTATTCATCACGAAATGTTCTTGGTTTCACTTCCAGTTTGTCTGCTTGGCTTCATCTTGGCTGCTACCACTCTCAGCCCGCCTCTGCCTTCTCGTTCTGAACTGCTGGAGTAACCTCGCAATCCTTCCTGCTCCTGTGCTATTTCTTCTATAGTCCACTTTCCACAGAGCAGCTAGAGTGAGACTCTTCCATGCCAATCAAGTCATCTTCCCATCTTGCTCACAGCCTTCTTTTAGAATTTAGCATAAAATCCTAACTTTTTTCCACAGCCTGCAAAGCCCTGCACCATCTGGCCACTGCCCGTATGGCTCAGCTTGGTCTACAAGTCCCCTCTGCAGAGCTGCTCTCCTGCTATTCCAACATCTTTTCTTGACTTGGAGCATTCTAAGCTCCAGGACCCTTTCATGGAGATTCCTCCAATGGAAGTCCCCTTCCACAGCTTGTCTATGTGGCCAGCTCATTCCCATCCTACAGATCTGCTTTCAAAGCTTTTTCTGACCACCCTACCTAAAGTAGCTTCTCCTGCATCAAAACTCTCTCTATCATGTCACCCTGTTCATTCCTTCACAGCACTTATCACAATGCAAAATGATCCTAATTATATATATTAACTGCTTATTTATTTAATGTCACTATTCTCCCCTCACCTTCCCACCCCCAGACTGGAATGGAAGCTCCCTGAGAGGTTGGACTTTTACTGTCTTGTCACAGCACCTAGAAGAGAACCTGGCACATAGTAGGTGCTCAATCAATATTTATGGAGTAAATGAAAGAAAAATTGTCTGGGAGAGTTAATGAAGTCTTTACAGGGAAGGTATCTTTTGGGTGAAGGCATGAATAATGAACTAAAATCAGCCAGGTTGACATTCAGGTGAAAGAATACTACACATTCTGAGAATTGGGATATAAAGAGAATGGAAAGGAGAGGAGTAGGAGGGAGGTGACATCAGAGAGCAAGATAGATGAGTAAGTTGGGAGCAAAGAATGACAAGAGTTTTACACTGTGCTAAGGAGTTCAGATTTTATCCCAGAGTGACTGGAGCCAGTGGTTAATTTTGAGCTGTGAGGCCTTCTGTGTTAGCTTTCTATTGTTGTCATAACAAATTACCACCACTTAAAGCAACACCTGCAAGTTAGAAGCCTGATGTGGGTCTCAGTGGGCTAAAATAAACGTGTCAGCAGGACTGTGTTTCTCTCTGGAGCTCTAGGGGAAAATCTGCTCCCAAGCCTATTCAGGTTGTAGGCAGATTCCAGTTCCCTGTGGTTATAGGACTGAGGCCTTGTTTTCTCCCTGACTGCCAACAGGGTGCTGCTCTTAGCTCCTAGAGCCTGTTTCGGTCCTTGCACTCCAACTCCTCCATCTCAGAGCCAGGAACAGCATACTGCCCTTCTCTCACTTGCTATCTCTCTGACTTCTTCTACTGCATCCCTCTTCCTCCTCTTCATCTCTGTCCGACTTCAGTTAGAGATAGTCCTCTGTTTTTAAGGACTCACGTGATTACACTGGGCCCATTTGGATATCCCAGAATAATTTCTGTATCTTAAAATCAAACGCCTTAATCACTTTGGCATGCAATGCAACATATTCAAAGGCTCCAGGGATTAGGGTGCCTTTTGAGGTGTGTGCGGGAGTACTTTATCTTCACATTCTGTGATCACATTTTCTGATTAGATAACTCAGCAGGCTGTGTGAGGTAATCGAACCAGAACTGAAGGGGCACAAGACTAGTAATATGGTGACTACTCTAGGTCAATAACAATGAAGGACTGAAATCAAATCAAGAAGGGCTGAACTAAGAAATATTTAATAGATTTTTATTTTCAGATTTGGTAACTGATTAGATGTGGGGATTGTGGCCAGGAAGACTCAGGGATGACTCCCAAGTAGTGTCATTTGGTGAGATAGGGTAAGAAGGAGCAGGTTTGAGGGAAAAATGATACATTTCCTGAGGTATTGAAGATAACTCCAAATTTTGTTGAAGAGTTATTCATAATTAGAAAATTACTCAAAGAGCTATGTTGACCATTTTCAACATAGTATTCTTTATAAGGGTTCTTAACAAATTTAGAGGATATTATTTTAAAACAAAATTAATTGTACGTACTCACTCCTTTCCAGACTAACAAACAGACCTAAATCTTTCTTCGCATAAAGTGCAGATAAGATATGTAAAATCCTTTCTTGTACTTGATGTGGAAGTAATGCCTGTCTAGCGAATTAAGACATGTAGGTACTGGCATGTAGGTACTTGTTTGTTTGTTCTTAAGAATTTTAAGGAAAGAAAAATCTTTTATTGAGTATTTACTTTTAAACATCTAACTTCATCTTTATAATAAACAAGTAAGAGGGAATTATTTTTATTCTCATGTTCCAGAAAAGGAAACTAAGCCTAGAGGGGGTTATGTAACTTGCCCTAAATCCCATAAAGAGTAAGTAGTAGAGGTAGAATTCAAACCAGGATTGTCTGATTCCAAACACTATGCTCTTTACCTGGGGCTACAGGACCTTACTCTTGAAGATCAGAGGAGGAAAGGAACTTCCAGACTTCCACTTAGATGCCTTTACCTTGCAGACTGTTTCTTGATCTCTCTGACTACATCATTTTCTTCTCTTCTGCACACCTCCACATAGCTCCTTTTGGGTACTTACCCACAGGTGTAATTTACTTGTGCAGGTAAAGTGTGTCTCTTCTCACTAGGCTCAAAATATCATAGACTAGTTACTCCATGGCCTCTGGTTTATCCTTGAATTCTCAGTTCTTAGCATAGGGCTTGGCACATAGTAGATGCTCAAATATAGTTTGTTCAGTAAATGTATGCATGCATGAGTTAATCAGTGAATGTCATTTAACTTCTTTGCACCTCAAGTCTGTGATCTCTAAAATGAAGTAATCAAGACAGATTAATTTATTTATTCATTCAAAACATTTTTATTTTCCTACTAAATGGTCTGTAGTTCCCTTCAGAGAGACAAAATACAGTAAAAAAAGAAATCTGTACTAGAAGTGTTAAATATGTTTATGCCTATTTATAACTATCTATCCATCTATCTTCTATCTATAAAATTTTTTCTACCTATAATTATTAGTTATTATTGGGCTACTAATAAAGACCTTTAATATTTTAATGTTGGGCAAATTATTAAATATGTGAGAATATTTGAATTCTAATATGTTCTGTTATTGGTGGCATTATCATTGTTGATGTTTTTGAAATGTATCCTTTTATAGTTGAGGAAATGTTATAGATTTATAAATGCAATTGTGTTAGCTTTATATTTTTTCTTTTTTACTACAAACTCTATGTTCTTTTTTTGTAATTGAAGCTGATAACAAGAAGCATGAATATAAGAGCTATATTTATATTTATTGTGTCTAATTTATTTATTTCTTTTTTTTATTTTTTGAAGACTTCCGCTCGTGTTGCCCGGGCAGCCGTCCAATGGCGCAATCTCGGCTCACCGCAAACTCTGCCTCCTGGGTTCAAGCAATTCTCGTGCCTCAGCCTCCTGAGTAGTTGGGATTACAGGCGCCTACCACCACACCAAGCTAATTTTGTATTTTTAGTAGAGGTGGGGTTTCAACATGTTGGCCAGGCTGGTCTCGAACTCCTGACCTCAGGTGATCTGCCCGCCTCGGCTTCCCAAGTGCTGGGATTACAGGCGTGAGCAACCAGGCCCGGCCATTTCTTTCTTATTAGCAGTTCTGTAATTGGAGCTACAGAACGTTACATTTTATTTTCTGCAGGCTATTGCTAACACTTTTTCTTTTGCTTACTCTGTCTTAGTGTAAATGTATCACTTCCTCAAATCGAAAATTTTAAAACAAAATTTTTTCACTTCATGTGAAGGAAAGTTTATTGTTGTAGCTATTTCACTTACTAAAGCTACTTTAGGCCGGGTCCAGTGGCTCATGCCTGTAATCCCAGCACTTTGGGAGGCCGAGGCGGGCAGATCACGAGGTCAGGAGATGGAGATCATCCTGGCTAACATGGTGAAACCCCGTCAATACTAAAAATACAAAAAAATTAGCCGGGCTTGGTGGTGGGCGCCTGTAGTCCTAGCTACTCGGGAGGCTGATAATGGCGTGAACCCAGGAGGCGGAGCTTCCAGTGAGCTGAGATCGCGCCACTGCACTCCAGCCTGGGCGACAGAGCTAGACTCCGTCAAAAAAAAAAAAAAAAAAAAAAAAAAAGCTACTTTATACATTTAATATTTTACAATATATTAACAGATAACAGTATTTTAAAATACCTTCCAGTAGGTTTATTATAGTTACAATGTACTTATATTGGGATTGATATTTGAGTGACACTCTTTAATGCATGGAAACTGTCTGGTTTGGGTAAGAATACCCATCTCAAGATAATTTACTTTATCAGTAAAATGAAGCAAGTCTTAGGATAAACAATAACCTCTAAAAAACAGCAATATTTTCACCTGTTATTCTTTATGTGTTGAAAGTGCTGTTGAAAACAATCATTCCAGAATTTTTAAAATAATCTTTTAATAACAGAAAACTGTTCAATACTTGAGTACTTCTTTTCTTTTTCTTTTCTTTTTTTTTTTGAAACAGAGTCTCTCTGTTGCCCAGGTTGGAGTGCAGTGGCATGATCTCGGCTCACTGCAACCTCCACCTCCCGGGTTTAGGGGAGTCTCCTGCTTCAGCCTCCTGAGTAGCTGGGATTACAGGTGCGTGCCACCATGCCTGGCTAATTTTTGTATTTTTAGTAGAGACGGGGTTTCACCACGTTGGCCAGGCTTGTCTCAAACTCCTGACCTCAGATGATCCACCTGCCTCGGCCTCCCAAAGTGCTGGGATTACAGGGATGAGCCACCACGCCCAACCGAGTACTTATTTTCTATAAGGTTATATGTTTAGTATTGATGGAGATGGACAAACTGAATGATCCTTTCTTACAAGTATCCTAAACAAGTAGGAAAGAAGCACAGCACAGAATGATTTTGACCTATTGACCTCTGCAACCCATTGGCCAAAGTCTCATGCCTCACTTTCTTTTTCCATAGTAAACTACCAGTGTCAGGGATGTTCTGAATAGTTCAGAGCAATTCCCTGAGACCTGCTCTGGGACACTGAAATTCAGCTATAACTAGCAGCTACAGGAGAAATCCGTTCTTATTTAAGGATACATGGCACCAACAGAAAATGATTGGAGGAAAGGGGAGATGTGTTGTTGATTTTTTTTCCTGATAATAAAAATGCACATAAGACACTTAAATAAATGGAGAGCAATATCATGTTCAAGAACTAGAAAAGTAAACATTGTTAAGATGGCAATTCTCCCCAAACTGATCAACAGATTCAATGAAATCCTGAACAAAATCTCAGCAGATTTTTCTCTTTTTTTGGTAGAAATTGAAGCTGACCCTAAAATTTGTACAAAAATACAAAAAAAAAACCTAGAATAGACAAAACAATTTTGAAAAAGATGAAAAGTGTTGGAGGACTTTTATATGTTATTTTAAAACATGCTATAAAGATACAGTAATCAGCTGGGCACATTGGCTCACGCCTGTAATCCCAGCATTTTGGGAGGCCAAGATGGGTAGATCACTTGAGGTCAGGAGTTTGAGGCCAGCCTGGCCAAAATGGTGAAACCCCATCTCTATTAAAACTACAAAAATTGGCTGGGCGTGGTGGCTAGCGCCTGTAATCCCAGCTACTCGGCAGGCTAAGGCAGGAGAATCTCTTGAATCCGGGAGGTGGAGGTTGCAATGATCCAAGATAGTGCGATTGCCCTCCAGCCAAGAGTGAGACTCAGTCTCAAAAAAAAAAAGGTACCATACTCAAAACAATATGATTTTGCCATAAAGGTAAACATATAGATCAATGAAACAGAATACAGAGACCAAAAATAAATATATGGCTAATTAATTGTTTTTGACAAAGTTGCTGAGCTAAATCAGTACAAAAGTAATTTTTTTTTTTTTTTTCAAAAAATGGTGCTGGCATAATTGGCATCTTTATGCAAACAAAACAAAACAACAAGTTGTTTCTTATCTCACCCATACACAAAAATTCACTCAAAATATACAATAGACCCAAATGTAAGAATCTAAAAATGATAGAACTTTCAGAAGAAAATGGGAAAAATATTTGTGATCTTGAGTTAGGCAATTCCTTAGATATGGTTTTAAAAAGCACAGACAACGTTTAAAATTGAGAAATTTAACTCCATACAAAATTAAAGTATTAGTTATAAGGACACCATGTTAGTCCATTTGTACTGCTACAACAGACTATCCAATTCTGGGTTAATTTATAAATAAGAGAAATTTGTTTTCTCACATTTCTGGAGGCTGGGAAGTACAAGAGTAAAGCATCTGCATCAGTTGAGGGCCTTCTTGCACAAATAATAATAATAACACATTACTATTGCAATTACAAACACCGTTTTAAAAAGTACCATACTGTGAGAAAATATTTACAACATATAATCAATGACAAAGATTAATATCCACAGTGTTTTTAAAAGCGCATTTAAAATAATAATAGAATAACTAAAATATTTAGAAACTAGATAAATTTCTAAAGGGCAAAAATCACTCACATACTGCCAGGAGCACATTATCACATTCCCTTCTAGTCTTGTTTTAACACATATTTTAACATAGTTGAAATAATAATTTTATGAGCCTGCAGTTTTTTTGAATTATTTGATGAAAGGCTGTATAAAATCCAATGCTTGGCTAGGCTAGGTGGCTCACACCTGTAATCGCAGCATTTTGGGAGGCTGAGGTGGGCGGATCACTTGAGGTCAGGAGTTTGAGACCAGTCCAGCCAACATGATGAAACTCTGTCTCCACTAAAAACACAAAAATTAGCAGGGCATGGTGGCAGGCGCCTGTAATCCCAGCTACTTGGGAGGCTGAGGCAGGAAAATCATTTGAACCTGGCAGGTAGAGAAGGCAGTGAGCCGAGATTGCACCACTGCACTCCAGCCTGGGTGACAGAGTGAAACTCCGTCAAAAAAAATCAAATGCTTAATTATAACATGAAAGGAAAAGACTTCTGGCTAATAATAATGAGTAAAAGGATACATTTGTTCCATATGAAATGCAGTGAATAACAAATACATATTTCTTTTCACCACTACTCCGTTCCCTTTGTGCCCATAATTAGCACTTCACCTAAGAAATGCTCCCAGGCTCCTCTTTCTCAGGTCTTTTTTTATCAGTTAATATAGAGCTAAGAAGTCAAAAGATCCTGGATCCTTACTGGATCCTTAATTGTGCTGGTATGGGTGGGCATTTAGTGGTGACCAAAAAATGACAGCCTTACAGAATCTCTATCTGGAGGGGAGGTTAGGCATTATAGATAATAAATAATTTATTTATAATAATTAAATAGTACATCATTGAATAAGTAATTAAATCACTACAAGACCTGAGACTAAATCTGAACCCTGTTTTCAATAGTTAATGTCTAAAATGTAAGCCTACTTAAATGTAAGCATTATATCTTGTATATACCATTATCCCTATAATGTTCTGTATTTCCTGGTCCCCAGTTCAGCCCTTCCTCCATCATCCAACTTTTAAGACCTTTCTATCTGACTTCTGTATTTACTCCAACATCAGTAAATTGGCCTACATTCTCATACTTATCCTTCTCAAACTGATGATTTAATATTGTAGTTCACTGACACTCAGGCCTAGCCCCCTTCCCTTTCTAGAAGCTCTCCCTGAGTGAGATCATTCATGTCCATAGTTGTGATCTACATCCTTACAGCTCCCAATTTTCTATTTTCTATCTTCAGCCCTTGAGCCTCAGACCTGTATACACAATTGCCTACTTGACATTTCTACATATAGTTATCTTAAATTCAACATTTCCCAAATTCAATTTGTGAGTTTCAACTGCCCCATCCAAAAACAAACCAAACAAACAAACAAACAGGAAGAAGGAAGGAAGGAAAAAAAAATGATACCATAATCCATTCAGTTTATAAGCTAGAAACACAGGAATCATCATTGCTCATTCTCTCTTTCCTCCTCCAACCCTCATTCAAGATTGAAATAAATTAATAAGTACGTTAAGAGTCAGGAAGATAGGAATCAATATGTCAGCTTAGCTACTGAAAAAAGTCCAGATTGAAGAATGTGACTTAGGTGTGTGGTAAAAATCATCTTCCTAACTCTGAACTCCAGCTTTAGGAAGGTTAACCTACCCAGTCCCTGATGGCACTGAAATACTACAGCCCTCTCCCCACAAAAACAGGCTCTTCATTAAAAAGTCTGACCTCTATGCAGACTGAAAACACAGGCTCCCTGCAGACAGGCCTGTGCTAAAGAAAAGGCAGGAAAACCTGAGCCTCTCAAACTCAGTTACTGTCCCAAAGTCATTAGCCACATGGAAGGAGCAGGAAGCCAGAAAAATATAAAGAAAATTTCTCTTCATGGAAACCAGAGGAATCCCCTCCCAATGCAATACAATACTAAAGCCTATTGATTTTATGTCCAAAATATCTCTGACATTACCTTCTCTCCTTTTCTATTACTACTTCCCTGATTCAAGCTAACATCATCTCTCACCTAACCCTCTGCAATAGACTTCTCGCCATTTTAACTATGAAAACATCCATTTTTACCTCCTTTCAATCTTTTTTTCCATGCATCATCCACAGTGATATTTTCACAATGCTAATCTGATCATATTTTTTCTTTTCATCTTTTCTACTTCCTCTCTTAAGCATGGTTCTTAGCATAAAGACCCAAATTATTTGCAAAGTCCTCAATGCCTTGTAAAGCCTGGCTCCATCTACTGTTGCAGCCTCATTTTATACGTGTATGTATTAGTCAGGGTTCCCTAGAGGTACAGAACTAATAGTGTGTATATAAATATATATATTTACTAAGTATTAACTTACACGATCACATGGTCCCACAATAGGCTGTCTGCAAGCTTGAAGAGTAAGGAGAGTCAATCCGAGTCTCAAAACTGAAGAACTTGGAGTCCAATGTTTGAGGACAGGAAACATCCAGCACAGGAGAAAGATGTAGGCTGGGAGGCTAGGCCAGTCTTGCCTTTTCACGTTTTTCTGCCTGCTCTATATTCGCTGGTAGCTTATTAGATAGTGCCTACCAGATTAAGGGTGGGTCTGCCTTCCCCAGCCCACTGACTCAAATGTTCATCTCATTTGGTAACACTCTCACAGACACACCCAGGAACAATACTTTGCATCCTTCAATCCAATCAAGTTGACACTCGTATTAACCATCACAAGTCCATCCCTTGTCAACTTCAACCCATACAAAACTCCTGAGATCATATATAATCTTCAATAAGACAATGGTAACATCATAGTTATGCCTAACATAATACAGCTATCCTTTGCACAACCGAAAATGCACCAATCCCCAACCCAAATACTATTACATAAAGTTAACAATACTTAAAGACTGAAATAAAGTGAATGCATCTTATGTCACAGGATAAAGCAGAGAGGAAATAAAATGAAGATATTTTCTTAGTACAAGTGTATACATGCACAACCATCTTTTTAACAAAAGAAGGAGGAGATACTCATGACAGTTATAGTCCCTGTTTCTGCAGCTGGTCACATGGTCATAGCTGGTATTGATGACTACGGCCTTTTACTATCCATTCTGTATTCCCTTTGCCTTCAACAAGCACCTGAGCACGTAGTGGTTTTTTTCCTGGTGGAGTGACACAAACCTTCATTCCTGAGGGGTGTGGCTTATTTGTAGTCCCACCTGGATTGGGCTGTTGTTGTTTCCCATTGACCTTTATCACAGGGCATAGTAATACTAAGAGATGCCCTAATGATCTCCTGTATTCCATGCATACTCTTCCTTAACTCCATTGTGGAGTAATAGACTGCCCAGAGCATCCAGGTGGCAATCTTAACTTCCAGTTTAATGGAATTGTTATTGTGTCTCCTGGTGGCAGCGTTCCTCCCTCTGGAACTAAGACCTCTAGGCCAGCAGAAAGTAATGTCACGGGAACAGGAAGCAAAAATGTTGCTAGTAGGTCACCAGGGGTGATGGTGAGTGGTGCCACTTCCACTTCCACCCCTTGATTCCTGGACCCGTGAATCCTGGCTATGGGAGAAACAGTACCATATATTGGACGCTGATTCAGAGCATACACAGCCTTCTGGAAAACTTTGCCCCAGCCCTGCAAAGAATTGTCACCTAGTTGGCATTGTAATTGTGACTTCAAAAGGCCATTCTATTGTTCTATCAATCCAGCTGCTTCAGGATGTTGGGGGAACATGATAAGACCAGTGAATTCCATGAACATGAGCCCACTGCCACACTTCTTTAGCATAAAGTAAATGCCTTGGTGAGTGGAAGTCCATGTTGCTGAGCCCAAGTGTAACCTCCATCCCTGCCACCATGGCCACTTTGTTCATGGGCCCATTGGGTGATGACAGGGGTGGTTGGGGAAAGAGGCTGAGTGGCGTCCATAGAATGGGTCATCCTATCTACTTTATTATTAAAATCCTCCTCTGCTGAGGTCACCTGTTGGGAAGCACTTACATGGGATACATATATCTTCACAGTTTTTGACCACTCAGAGAGATCCATCCACATGCCTCTTCCCCAAATTTCTTTGTCAACAATTTCTCAATCGTGCTTCTTCCAAGTCCCTGACCATCCAGCCAAACTATTGGTTACAGCCCATGAATTAGTATATTATTGCGTATCTGGCCATTTCTCCTTCCATGCAAAGGGCACAACCAGGAGCATTGTTCGAATTTCTGCCCACTGGGAAGATTTCCCTTCACTGCTGTCCTTCAGGGATGTCCTAGAAGGGGGCTGTAGTGCTGCAGCTGTCCACTTTTGGGTGGTCCCTGCATATTGTGCAGAACCATGTAAACCAGGCCCTAGTCTTCTCTTCCTCTGTCAACTCACCACAGGGAACTCCCCATGAGGCCATATATGCAGGGTAGGGAAGAGAAGGTATGGTGGCAGGAGAGGAGACCATGGGCATTTGAGTCACTTCCTCATGTAACTTACTTGTGCCTTCAGGATTTGTTTGAGCCCGATCATATATATGCCACTTCCATTTCATGATGGAATACTGCTGTGCACAACCCACTTTATAGCTAGATGGGTCAGAAAACACGCAGTTCATGATAGGAAATTCCAGTCACATGGTGACTTAATTACCCATAGTCAAAAGTTCAGTTTCCACCAAAGCCCACTAACAGGCCAACAACTGTCTCTCAAAAGGAGAGTAGTTGTCTGCAAAAGATGGCAGAGCCTTGCTCCAAAATCCTAGAGGTCTCCATGTGATTCACTTATGGGGACCCGCCAAAGGTTCCAAACAGCATCACTATCTGCCACTGACACCTCAGGTACCATCTGATCTGCTGGGTCATATGGCCCAAGTGGCAGAGCAGCTTGCACAGCAGGCTGTACCTGTTGCAGAGCCTTCTTCTTTTCTGGACCCCACTCACAACTGGCAGCCTTTTGGGTCACTCGATAAATGGGCTGGAGTTACACACCCAAATGAGGAATGTGTTGCCTCCGAAATCCAAATAGGCCCACTAGGCGTTGTGCCTCTTTCTTGGTTGTGGAAGGGGCCAAATGCAGCAAATTATCCTTTACCTTAGAAGGAATATCTTGACAGGCCCCACACCACTAGACTCCTAGAAATTTTACTGAGGTAGAAGATCCCTGAATTTTAGTCAGTTTTACTTCCCATCCTTGGTATGCAAATGTCTTACCAATAGGTCCAGTGTGTTTGCTACTTCTTGCTCACTTGATCAGACCAGCATACTGTCATCAATGTAATGGATCAGTGTGGATATCTTGCAGAAGCAAGAAACAATCAAGGTCTCTCTTAATAACATTATGACACAAAGCCTGAGCATTGATATATCCCTGAGGTAGGACAGTAAAGGTATATTGCTAGCCTTGCCAGCTGAAGGCAAATTACTTCTGGTGGGCCTTATGGACAGGAATGGAGAAAAAGGCATTTGCCAAGTCAATGGCTGGCATGCCAGGTACCAGGAGATATGTTAATTTCCTCAAGCAATCCAACCACATCCAGTACAGCAGCTGCAATTGGGGTCATCACTTGGTTAAGCTTACAATAACCCATTGTCATTCTCCAAGATCCATCTGTCTTCTGCACAGGCCAAATGGAAGAGTTGAATGAGGATGTGGTAGGAATCATCACCCCTGCGTCTTTCAAGTCCTTGATGGTGGCACCAATCTCTGCAGTGCCTCCGGGGATATGATATTGTTTTTGATTTACTATTTTTCTAGGTTGAGGCAGCTCTAATGGGTTCCATTTGGTCTTTCCCACCATAGTAGCCCTCACCCTACCAGTCAGGGAGCCAATGTGAGGGTGCTGCCAGCTGCTAAGTATGTCTATGCCAATTATGCATTCTGGCACTGGGGAAATGACCACAGGATGAGTCCAGGGACCCACTGGACCCACTGTAAGTCAGACCTGAGCTAAAACTCCATTAATTATTTGACCTCCATAAGTCCCTATTTTAATTGGAGGACAACAATGACATTTTGGGTCCACTGGAATCAACATCAGCTCAGAGTCGGTGTCCAGTATTCTCCAAAATCTCTGATCATTTCCCTTTCCCCAGTGCACAGTTACACTGGCAAAAAGCCAGAGGTCTCCTTGGGGAAGGATGGGAGAAAGATTCACTACATAAATTGTCAGTAATGTAGCAGAGTCTTTCCTCAAGGGGACCCAGCCTCCCCTTCATTTTAGGGGTTCTGGATCTGTAAACTGGCTCAAGTCTGGAAATTGATTGAGAGACCATAATTCTCTGTTTTCATAATTCAAATTAGTCTTTTGTCCATTCCACCTAGAAGTTTTCTCCTTATATAAATTAAGTAGGAATGCAGTAGGCTTCCTATCAATTTCACTTCTAGGAACACCGTGATTAATTAGCTAACGACAGAACTCTACATGAGTCAGACTATTCCGATTGCCGCTTTGCCTCTGCTGTCCATTAGTGTAGCTACGCCCTCCTTGCCTTTGATGGTGGAGTGCTACAACTTGGCCCCTGCCACCTCAGAATCTAATTATTTATATTTAAATTTAAACTGTGGTTCCCACTGTTAGATCTGACATACAGAGAAGAGCAATTACAGGGCTCTTCAAAGATACAGGTGCTGCTCTCACAAATCTATTTCACAAGGCATTGGTCAAAGATATATCTTCTGAATGCTTCCAGCTGGAATGAGTAGGTCTAAAGTGACTAATTCACTCCACCATCCCAATCTCCTCAAGCCTTTGGATCCCTTCTTCTACATTAAACCAAGGGAGATCAGGCATTTCCAGCTCACTCACAGTGGGCCATCTTTCAATCCATGTTTCAGCTAACCAAGCAAATAAACTACGAGAGCCTTTTTTTTTTTTTTTGAAACAGAGTTTCACTCTTCTTGCCCAGGCTGGAGTACAATAGCGTGATCTCAGTTCACTGCAACCTCCACCTCTCGGGTTCTAGCCATTCTCCTGCCTCAGCCTCCCAAGTAGCTGGGATTACAGGTGCCTGTCACCATGCCTAGCTAATTTTTGTATTTTTAGTAGAAACAGGGTTTCACCATGTTGGCCAGGCTGGTCTTGAACTCCTGACCTCAAGTGATTCACCTGCCTTGGCCTCCCAAAGTGCTGGGGTTATAGGTGTGAGCCACTGCACCTGGCCCAAATAAATGCTTTAAATTTTTTTCTTTGAGATGGCTCACTTCAATCTCCACCTCCTGGGTTTAAGCAATTCTCATCTCTCAGCCTCCGAAGTAGCTGGGACTACAGGTGCATGCCAGCACATGTGACTAATTTTTTTATTTTTTGTAGAGATGGGGTTTCATGATATTGGTCAGGCTGCTCTCCAACTCCTGACCTCAGGTGATCCACCCGCCTCCGCCTCCCAGAGTGCTGGGATTACAGGCATGAGCCACCACGCCCAGCCAGAACCTTTTTTTTTTGAAACGGAGTTTCACTCTTGTTGCCCAGGCTAGAGTGCAATGGCGCAATCTTGGCTCACTGCAACCTCTGCCTCTCAGGTTCAAGCGATTATCCTGCCTCAGCCTCCCAAGTAGTTGGGATTACAGGCACCTGCCACCATGTCCAGCTAATTTTTGTATTTTTAGTAGAGACGGGGTTTCACCATGTTGGCCAGGCTGGTCTTGAACTCCTGGCCTCAGATGATCCGCCCGCCTCAGCCTCCCAAAGTGCTGGGATTACAGGCGTGAGCCACCGTGCCCAGACTGCCAGAACCTTTTTTAACTCCCTGAGCTGCAATATTAAATGCAGAGTCCCTAATTAGGTGGGCCCAGATCAATAAATTCAGCCTGATCCAATTCTTTTTTCCTTCTACCATTATCCCATATCCTTGATATCCATTCCCATGCCTGTTCTTTGGATTTCTGTTGATATGAATTAGAGAACTCTCACGCAGTTCTTTTCAAGGGTGGTGCACCTCCTCATGGGTCACACTCTCAACCTCACTGCTAGGGGCTAGGGGACTGCAGGCACTTTAGTCTAGTCATAGGTCCTAAAAGCAAACGGGGCTGTTGGGGGTGGCTTCTGAGGAAAATCAACATTATTTTGCCTGGCAACTGTCTCAGGGGAGGCCATCATTGTTCCCTCGGGCAATGGAAGGTTTATCTCCTCAGACAAAGGTGGAAAGGCTGAGGGCAGCATGGGTCAGCAAGGGGATGTTGCCACTACTAGGATGGGGAAGTTGTTTCTTCTGGCAAACAAAGTTCATCAGAGTTTACAAACTCAGTGTCCCCAGCTCCATCAGGGACCTCCCACACGTCCCCATTCCAAGTTTCAGGGTCCCATTATTTTCCAGTCAATGCCTTCACTTTAACAGTAGACACCTGGCCAGGCTGTGTATGCACCTTTCATTGCAGGTCAGCCACTCGCATGATAAAAGCTTGTGTCTGTTTTTCCACAATTTCAGTTCTTTCTCTACATGAGATAAGACTCTCACTTAGGGCAATCTTAGCAGATTTGAAGCTCAGTATCTGCCTCTAAAGCCAGGATACAGAATCCCTGAGTTCATCATTTTCTTTCATCACTTTTTCCACTGAACTTAGGAGTAACCAACCAGCTCCATTATGTTCCTTGGTTCAAAGGTATTATATATAGGGTCACTAATCTCCTTGCCTCTCATGAGCAGTGAATCAGGAGTGTCAAATGATTTATTTTGCATAACTCTATAAGCAGTTCATGCCAAGGACTATCAGTGTTCTCCATACTATTAGAATTAGAGTCCTTAGCATTTTCAGGTCTAACCATATTAAGCAGCTAACTCCAGAAACCCCTAAACCAATGAAATAACTCCATCCTTAATATTCTGTTTCTCTCAAAACCCACTCCTGGTACCAAAATCTGTATTAATCAGAGTTCCCTAGAGGGACAGAACTAATAGGATATACATATGAGATATATATAATAAACTCCTATATGTGTATAGGAGTTTATTAAGTGTTAACTTACACAATCACAAGGTCCCACAATAGGCTGTCTGCAAATTTGAGGAGCAAGGAGAGCCAGTTTGTGTCTCAAAACTGAAGAGCTTGGAGTCTGATGTTTGAGGGCAGGAAGCATCCAGCACGGGAGAAAGATGTAGGCTGGGACGCTGGGCCAGTCTCAGCTTTTCACGTTTCTCTGCCTGCTCTATATTTGCTGGCAGCTGATTAGATTGTACCCACCAGATTAAGGGTGGGTCTGCCTTCCCCAGCCCACTGATTGAAATGTTAATCTCCTTTGGCAACACTCTCACAGACACTCAGGAACAATACTTTGCATCCTTCAATCAAATTGACACTCAGTATTAACCATCACAGGGTGCCCTTGCTTTTTGATCTCCAGTTACACTGGCCTTCTTTCAGGTTTTGAGTGCATCTAAATCTCTCCTGACCCAGGACCTGTAATATGCCAGCCCCTTACAGAAACTAATTACCTGACCAGGCACAGTGGCTCATGCCTGTCAGCCCAGCACTTTGGGAGGCCAAGGCAGGCAGATCACCTGAGGTCAGGAGTTCAGGATCAGCCTAGCCAACATGGTGACACCCCGTCTCTACTAAAAACACAAAAATTAGCCAGGCGTGGTGGTGCATGCCTGTAATCCCAGCTACCCGGGAGGCGGAGGCTGCAGTGAGCCAAGATTGCACCACTTCACTTCAGCCTGGGCGACAGAGCGAGACTCCACCAAAAAAAAAAAAAAAAGAGAGAGAGAAAGAAAGAAACTAATTTCCTTCTCCCAATTCATCATTAACTCCTGCTCACCCTTCTGGTCTAGGTCGATCATCATTTCCTTGGGGATGACTTTTCTGTGCTACCAAATCCTTTCAAAGCGTCATGTACTTCTATTTCATGGCACTTTTTATACTTAAAATTTGTATTTACATGTGTGATTATTTGATAATTTCTGTCTCTTCCATTTGGCTCTAAGCTATGTGAGGGAAGGCATTATGTCTCTCTTTCTTCACTAATACATATCCCTAGTTCCAGATACAGTACCTCGCCCATATTAGGTTATTTTTATTTTTATTTTTTTCAGTATGTCACTCTGTTATCCAGTCTGGAGTGCAGTGGCATGATCACAGCTCACTGCAGACTTGATTTCCCAGGCTCAAGCAATCCTCCCACCTCTGCCTCCTGAATAGCCGGGACTACAGGAACATACCACCACCCCCGACTGATTGTTGTATTTTTTGTAGAGATGGGGTTTCACTATGTTGCTCAGGCTGGTCTTGAACTCCTGGACTCAAGAAATCCACTTGCCTTTGCCTCCCAAAGTGCTCTGATTACAGGCATGAGCCACCGGGCCCGGTCTCCAAGGTAGGTTCTTGATAAATGTCTGTAATATTGAAACACAGGGATTAGAGGGGGGTTAGACCTAGAGTGATGGGTTGTGAAGGTTTCACTGAAGAAGTGATCTTTAAGTGATAATTAAAGCATGACTAGAAGTAGTTAGGTTAAGAGGAGAGCAAAGCATTTCAGGCAGAGGAAACACTTGGGGAAACTTATGAGATAAGCAATAGCCTGTATAGTGAATCCCAGGAAAGGAAAGTTTCACAATGACTGGAGCTGAAAGAGAGACAGCTTGGGAAAGAATGTGGAATTTATCCTAAGGGGAAAGAGAAGCCTTTGGAGGGTTTTAAACAAAGTGTTGACATGGACAGATCTGCATTTTCTGGCTGCTGTATAAAGACTGGATTGTATGGGAGAGAAGAGGCCTAAATGTGGGGAGACGTTATCATAGCCCAGGTAGATTATGGTAGTGGCAATGAGAATAGGGAAATGAACAGACTTGAGACATTCATGTCTAAGAGGTGGAAGGAATAGACTTCATGACTGATTAAATGTGATGATTGAGGGAGAGATTGGAGTCAGGAATGACTGCTGGGTTTTAACTTGGACAGCACTAGAGTGGATGGTGTGCTACTGAGACCGGGAACACTGGAAAGGGCTTGGAAAGGAAATCAGTTAGTTTTGGACAATTTAATTTTGAAATATTCTTAAGGCACCCAAATGAAGATATTCACAAAATAACTGGAAATATGAGTCTGTCAGAAATAGGAGTAGTTCACGAGAGATCTGATATGGAAATAAAAATTTGGAATTTAGCATTTAAGTGGTAATTGAAACCCTAGGACACTTGGTAATAGATGAGATGTCTAAGGAGAGTATATAGAGTAGGAAAACACCTCAGGCAGTCTTGAGCAATTTCAACATATAACAGTCGAGGTGAAGGACACCACAAAGGAGACTGGGAAGAACTTAAGAGAGAAAGTGCAGAGAAACGGGGAGAGTGCTGTGCTGCAGAAGTCAAAGGAATACAGCATTTTTAGGAGGAAGTATCCTCTTATATTGACATTCCATTTCTACCATCTACATCTTAGTTTCTTGGAGGAAGCTCACCTAAAATATTTTTCACCTACTGAGCCTTTTTTATTCCATTTTCCTGAAATGTCCGCCTTCCTTTCTCTGCTTTGAGAAAAAGAAAACAAAGTTTTATTCCATAACTATATCTGAGAGCATCTTTCACATTTTACTGTATTCAGCTGTTTTCAAGACTGTCTTCCTTTTTGCATCATGACCAGTACAATCCCAGGCACACAGGGGGAATTGAATGAAAGTTAGTTGGAACATTCATTATATATAATATTAAGAATATCTGTTATTTATTAAATGTTTACTGTTTCTGGGTACCTGTGCTACTATTGGGTTTAGAATAGCTTTTTAAAAGTCTTATAAAAAACCTGTGAGGGGTATGATTATCCCCATTTTATAGATGAGGACGCTGAGGCTAAGAAAGAAAAGCAACTTCTCTAAAGTCACACGGTAAGTTGCAGAGCTGCAGTTCACAAACAAGACTGCCTGATTCCAAAGTCCATGCTTTTAACCACCACCTCTCCCAAGAGAAGTAAACATTCACATTTTCCAGACATCTGTGGAAGAGACATTTTTGAACTGGCAGCTTTCCCAATTCATCTCAAATCATAGCACATAAGCAACAGCCTGCTCTCATTCCAAGAATGCTTTATTCTGGGTCTGACTGAGCCCCTACTGTGCTGCCTTCCCTACTTGCAAAATAATAGATTTTTCATTTATCCACTCACCTAAGCTGCCTGTCTGAGCAGATTCTGGCTTCCTAACCAGGAGGTCTCTCTTCAGATCAGTACTCTAATTCCATTTTTCCCTTCCTAACAGTTCTTTGTCCCAATTGATTCATAGGATTACTTAAGAATCCTTTGCTTGAAGTGCCCATAGTGGTTTCTTATTTATCAACTCTTAGTGTTGAGCTATAGTCAGCATAATAGAATGGAAGCTTCACAGGGACAGGGACCTTGTCAATTTTGTTTATAGTATTGTGCCGAGGATCCTAAACAGTGTGATTCCTGGGACCCAGTAGGTACACAATAGATAATGGCTGACCGAATTAGTATGTCAGTGATGGAATCACAAACTTGGCTCTACAGCAATTTAGGTATCTTGTACTCTGGCACTTTGCAGAGAGAAATCATAAACTCATAGATGCCAGAGAAAAACTATTTCCAGGATGGTTTGCCTGAAGGCTCTGCAGGCCAATCTTTCAAGATACACGCAAACCTAAGGGTGGGTGAGGGGAGGCAGAGTAGGTTGCCTTGGGGAAGAGAGGAAATTCTTCACAAGTCACCATAGATAATTCACAAAGCAATCTGTCTTGAGGGTTATTTGTGTAAGTATTCTCCAATTATTTATCAAAAAAAAAGACAGCACACTTATAATAATAATAAGCCTAAAAATTCCTTATCTCAATAGTTAAGCTTCCAAAAACTAGGGTAAATGATGAATTCCAGCATCAAACCTTCTTCACTTTTAAGAGGCTGATTCATGAATCTGCTCTTATTTTCTGTTACTATTTCAACTATTCATCCTAGCAAGTATACTTGCAGGCATGATACTGATATTTGGCTACATGTATACTTTACACTTAGGGATAATGATTATTGTGGGATTTCTGGCCAGATTACTTATGATGGCTATATAGAGAATCTGTGCATTGACCTGGTTTAGGGAAGTATCTGGCACACGATTTCTTTTCCTGTTAAAAAGTCACGGCCAGGCACAGTGGCTCCTGCCTGTAATCCCAGCACTTTGGGAGGCCGAGGCCGGCAGATCACGAGGTCAAGAGATCGAGACCATCCTGGCCAACGTGGTGAAACCCCATCTTTACTAAAACTACAAAAATTAGCTGGGTGTGGTGGTGTGTGTCTGTAGTCCCAACTACTCAGGAGACTGAGGCAGGAGACTCGCTTAAACCCGGGAGGTGGAGGTTGCAGTGAACTGAGATCACACCACTGCACTCCAGCCTGGCAACAGCAGAGAGAAACTCTGTTTCAAAAAAAAAAAAAAAAATTCACTATTTTTGGCCGGGTTTGGTGGCTCACACCTGTAATCCCAGCACTTCGGGAGGCTAAGGTGGGTGAACAACTTGAGGCCAGGAGTTCGAGACCAGCCTGGACAACATGGTGAAACCTTGTCTCTACTAAAAATACAAAAATTAGCCAGGCCTGATGGTGGGTGCTTGTAATCCCAGCTACTTGGGAGGCTGAGGCAGAAGAGTTTCTTGAACACAGGTGGTGGAAGTTGCAGTAAACTGAGATTGTACTACTGCACTCCAGCCTGGGCAACAGAGAGAGACTCCATCTCAAACAAACAAACAAAAAATTCACTATTTTTATAGTGATAGAAAGATTAACACTTTGTCTCTTTAGGGATATTGCAGGCAGAGCTCCTAATTCCATTTTGTTCCTTTTTGGGAAAGTCTCTCTGTCACAAGGAAACTTCTATCAGGGGCTATTACATGACCATTTCATTTTTATGCACGATGCAAAAAATTGTTGCTTTTTTAAATTTTTTTTATTATACTTTAAGTTCTAGGGTACATGTGCATAACGTGCAGGTTTGTTACATATGTATACTTGTGCCATGTTGGTGTGCTGCACCCATCACCTCATCAGCACCCATCAACTCGTCATTTACATCAGGTATAACTCCCAATGCAATCCCTTCCCCCTCCCCCCTCCCCTCTCCCCGTGATAGGCCCCGGTGTGTGATGTTCCCCTTCCCCAGTCCAAGTGATCTCATTGTTCAGTTCCCACCTATGAGTGAGAACATGCGGTGTTTGGTTTTCTGTTCTTGCGATAGTTTGCTGAGAATGATGGTTTCCAGCTGCATCCATGTCCCTACAAAGGACACAAACTCATCTTTTTTTACGGCTGCATAGTATTCCATAGTGTATATGTGCCACATTTTCTTAATCCAGTCTGTCACTGATGGACATTTGGGTTGATTCCAAGTCTTTGCTATTGTGAATAGTGCCGCAATAAACATACGTGTGCATGTGTCTTTATAGCAGTATGATTTATAATCCTTTGGGTATATACCCAGTAATGGGATGGCTGGGTCATAGTTCTAGTTCTAGATCCTTGAGGAAACGCCATACTGTTTTTCATAATGTTTGAACTAGTTTACAATCCCACCAACAGTGTAAAAGTGTTCCTATTTCTCCACATCCTCTCCAGCACCTGTTGTTTCCTGACTTTTTAATGATTGCCATTCTAACTGGTGTGAGATGGTATCTCATTGTGGTTTTGATTGGCATTTCTCTGATGGCCAGTGATGATGAGTATTTTTTCATGTGTCTGTTGGCTGTATGAATGTCCTCTTTTGTGAAATGTCTGTTCATATCCTTTGCCTACTTTTTGATGGGGTTGTTTGTTTTTTTCTTGTAAATTTGTTTGAGTTCTTTGTAGGTTCTGGATATTAGCCCTTTGTCTGATGAGTTGATTGCAAACATTTTCTCCCATTCTGTAGGTTGCCTGTTCACTCTGATGATAGTTTCTTTTGCTGTGCAGAAGCTCTTTAGTTTAATTAGATCCCATTTGTCAATTTGGGCTTTTGTTGCCGTTGCTTTTGGTGTTTTAGACATGAAGTCCTTGCCCATGCCTATGTCCTGAATGGTATTACCTAGGTTTTCTTCTAGGGTTTTTATGGTATTAGGTCTAATATTTAAGTCTCTAATCCATCTTGAATTAATTTTCATATAAGGAGTAAGGAAAGGATCCAGTTTCAGCTTTCTACTTATGGCTAGCCAATTTTCCCAGCACCATTTATTAAATAGGGAATCCTTTCCCCATTTCTTGTTTTTCTCAGGTTTATCAAAGATCAGATGGCTGTAGATATGTGGTATTATTTCTGAGGACTCTGTTCTGTTCCATTGGTCTATATCTCTGTTTTGGTACCAGTACCATGCTGTTTTGGTTACTGTAGCCTTGTAGTATAGTTTGAAGTCAGGTAGTGTGATGCCTCCAGCTTTGTTCTTTTGACTTAGGATTGTCTTGGAGATGCGGGCTCTTTTTTGGTTCCATATGAACTTTAAAGCAGTTTTTTCCAATTTTGTGAAGAAACTCATTGGTAGCTTGATGGGGATGGCATTGAATCTATAAATTACCTTGGGCAGTATGGCCATTTTCACAATATTGATTCTTCCTATCCATGAGCATGGTATGTTCTTCCATTTGTTTGTGTCCTCTTTGATTTCACTGAGCAGTGGTTTGTAGTTCTCCTTGAAGAGGTCCTTTACATCCCTTGTCAGTTGGATTCCTAGGTATTTTATTCTCTTTGAAGCAATTGTGAATGGAAGTTCATTCATGATTTGGCTCTCTGTTTGTCTGTTACTGGTGTATAAGAATGCTTGTGATTTTTGCACATTAATTTTGTATCCTGAGACTTTGCTGAAGTTTCTTATCAGCTTAAGGAGATTTTGGGCTGAGACAATGGGGTTTTCTAAATATACAATCATGTCATCTGCAAACAGGGACAATTTGACTTCTTCTTTTCCTAACTGAATACCGTTTATTTCTTTCTCTTGCCTGATTGCCCTAGCCAGAACTTCCAACACTATGTTGAATAGGAGTGGTGAGAGAGGGCATCCCTGTCTTGTGCCAGTTTTCAAAGGGAAGGCTTCCAGTTTTTGCCCATTCAGTATGATATTGACTGTGGGTTTGTCATAAATAGCTCTTATGATTTTGAGATATGTTCCATCAATACCGAATTTATTGAGAGTTTTTAGCATGAAGGGCTGTTGAATTTTGTTAAAGGCCTTTTCTGCATCTATTGAGATAATCATGTGGTTTTTGTCTTTGGTTCTGTTTATATGCTGGATTACGTTTATTGATTTGCGTATGTTTAACCAGCCTTGCATCCCAGGGATGAAGCCAACTTGATCATGGTGGATAAGTTTTTGATGTGCTGCTGGATCCGGTTTGCCAGTATATGAGGATTTTTGCATGGATGTTCATCAGGGATGTTGGTCTAAAATTCTCTTTTTTTGTTGTGTCTCTGCCAGGCTTTGGTATCAGGATGATGTTGGCCTCATAAAATGAGTTAGGGAGGATTCCCTCTTTTTCTATTGATTGGAATAGTTTCAGAAGGAATGGTACCAGCTCCTCCTTGTACCTCTGGTAGAATTCAGCTGTGAATCCATCTGGTCCTGGACTTTTTTTGGTTGGTAGGCTATTAATTATTGCCTCAATTTCAGAGCCTGTTATTGGTCTATTCAGGGATTCTACTTCTTCCTGGTTTAGTCTTGGGAGAGTGTAAGTGTCCAGGAAATTATCTATTTCTTCTAGATTTTCTAGTTTATTGCGTAGAGGTGTTTATAGTATTCTCTGATGGTAGTTTGTATTTCTGTGGGGTCGGTGGTGATACTTCCCCTTTATCATTTTTTATTGCATCTATTTGATTCTTCTCTCTTTTCTTCTTTATTAGTCTTTCTAGTGGTCTGTCAATTTTGTTGATCTTTTCAAAAAACCAAGTCCTGGATTCATTGATTTTTTGGAGGGTTTTTTGTGTCTCTATCTCCTTCAGTTCTGCTCTGATCTTAGTTATTTCTTGCCTTCTGCTCGCTTTTGAATGTGTTTGCTCTTGCTTCTCTAGCTCTTTTAATTGTGATGTTAGAGTGTCCATTTTAGATCTTTCCTGCTTTCTCTTGTGGGCATTAAGTGCTATAAATTTCCCTCTACACACTGCTTTAAATGTGTCCCAGAGATTCTGGTGTGTTGTATCTTTGTTCTCATTGGTTTCAAAGAACATCTTTATTTCTGCCTTCATTTCGTTATGTACCCAGTAGTCATTCAGGAGCAGGCTGTTCAGTTCCCATGTAGTTGAGCGGTTTTGATTGAGTTTCTTAGTCCTGACTTCTAGTTTGATTGCACTGTGGTCTGAGAGACAGTTTGTTATAATTTCTGTTCTTGTACATTTGCTGAGGAGTGCTTTACTTCCAATTATGTGGTCAATTTTGGAGTAAGTGCGATGTGGTGCTGAGAAGAATGTATACTCTGTTGATTTGGGGTGGAGAGTTCTATAGATGTCTATTAGGTCTGCTTGCTGCAGAGATGAGTTCAATTCCTGGATATCCTTGTTAACTTTCTGTCTCGTTGATCTGTCTAATGTTGACAGTGAAGTGTTGAAGTCTCCCATTATTATTGTATGGGAGTCTAAGTCTCTTTGTAAGTCTCTAAGGACTTGCTTTATGAATCTGGGTGCTCCTGTATTGGGTGCATATATATATTTAGGATAGTTAGCTCTTCCTGTTGAATTGATCCCTTTACCATTATGTAATGGCCTTCTTTGTCTCTTTTGATCTTTGATGGTTTAAAGTCTGTTTTATCAGAGACTAGGATTGCAACCCCTGCTTTTTTCTGTTCTCCATTTGCTTGGTAGATCTTCCTCCATCCCTTTACTTTGAGCCTATGTATGTCTCTGCATGTGAGATGGGTCTCCTGAATACAGCAGACTGATGGGTCTTGACTCTTTATCCAGTTTGCCAGTCTGTGTCTTTTAATTGGAGCATTTAGTCCATTTACATTTACGGTTAATATTGTTATGTGTGAACTTGATCCTGCCATTATGATATTAACTGGTTATTTTGCTCATTAGTTGATGCAGTTTCTTCCTAGCCTCAATGGTCTTTACATTTTGGCATGTTTTTGCAATGGCTGGAACCGGTTGTTCCTTTCCATGTTTAGTGCTTCCTTCAGGGTCTCTTGTAAGGCAGGCCTGGTGGTGACAAAATCTCTAAGCATTTGCTTATCTGTAAAGGATTTTATTTCTCCTTCACTTATGAAACTTAGTTTGGCTGGATATAAAATTCTGGGTTGAAAATTCTTTTCTTTAAGAATGTTGAATATTGGCCCCCACTCTCTTCTGGCTTGTAGAGTTTCTGCCAAGAGATCTGCTGTTAGTCTGATTTGCTTCCCTTTGTGGGTAACCCAACCTTTCTCTCTGGCTGCCCTTAAGATTTTTTCCTTCATTTCAACTTTGGTGAATCTGGCAATTATGTGTCTTGGAGTTGCTCTTCTCGAGGAGTATCTTTGTGGCGTTCTCTATATTTCCTGAATTTGAATGTTGGCCTGCCCTATTAGGTTGGGGAAGTTCTCCTGGATGATATCCTGAAGAGTGTTTTCCAACTTGGTTCCATTTTCCCCCTCACTTTCAGGCACCCCAATCAGACGTAGATTTGGTCTTTTTACATAATCCCATACTTCTTGCAGGCTTTGTTCATTTCTTTTTCTTCTTTTTTCTTTAGATTTCTCTTCTCGCTTCATTTCATTCATTTGATCCTCAATCGCTGATACTCTTTCTTCCAGTTGATCGAGTTGGTTACTGAAGCTTGTGCATTTGTCACGTATTTCTCGTGTCATGGTTTTCATCTCTGTCCGTTCATTTATGGCCTTCTCTGCATTAATTATTCTGGTTATCAATTCTTCCACTCTTTTTTCAAGCTTTTTAGTTTCTTTGCGCTGGGTACGTAATTCCTCCTTTAGCTCTGAGAAGTTTGATGGACTGGAGGCTTCTTCTCTCATCTCGTCAAAGTCATTCTCCATCCAGCTTTGATCCGTTGCTGGCGATGAGCTGCATTCCTTTGGAGGGGGAGATGTGCTCTTATTTTTTGAATTTCCAGCTTTTCTGCCCTGCTTTTTCTCCATCTTTGTGGTTTTATCTGCCTCTCGTCTTTGATGATGGTGACGTACTGATGGGGTTTTGGTGTGGGTGTCCTTCCTGGTTGTTAGTTTTCCTTCTAACAGTCAGGATCCTCAGCTGTAGGTCTGTTGGAGATTGCTTGAGGTCCACTCCAGACCCTGTTTGCCTGGGTGTCAGCAGCAGAGGCTGCAGAAGATAGAATGCTGCTGGACAGCGAGTGTACCTGTCTGATTCTTGCTTTGGAAGCTTCCTCTCAGGGGTGTACTCCACTGTGTGAGGTGTGGGGTGTCGGTCTGCCCCTAGTGGAGGATGTCTCCCAGTTAGGCTACTCAGGGGTCAGGGACCCAGTTGAGCAGGTGTCTGTCCATTCTCAGATCTCAACCTCCGTGTTGGGAGATCCACCGCTCTCTTCAAAGCTGTCAGGATTGTTTGCGTTTGCAGAGGTTTCTGCTGCTTTTTGTTGTTGTTGTTGTTGTTGTTTAGCTGTGCCCTGTCCCCAGAGGTGGAGTCTACAGAGACTGGCAGGCCTCCTTGAGCTGCTGTGAGCTCCACCCAGTTAGATCTTCCCAGGGCTTTGTTTACCTACGTAAGCCTCAGCAATGGTGGGCGTCCCTTCCCCAGCCTGGCTGTTGCCTTGAAGTTAGATCGCAGACTGCTGTGCTAGCAATGAGGAAGGCTCTGTGGGCGTGGGACCCTCCCGGCCAGGTGTGGGATATGATCTCCTGGTGTGCCCGTTTGCTTAAAGCGCAGTATTGGGGTGGGAGTTACCCGATTTTCCAGGTGTTGTGTGTCTCAGTTCCCCTGGCTAGGAAAAGCGATTCCCTTCCCCCTTGGGCTTCCCAGGTGATGCGATGTCTCCCCCTGCTTCAGCTCTCGCTGGACAGGCTGCAACAGCTGACCAGCACCGATTGCCTGGCACTCCCCAGTGAGATGAACCCAGTACCTCAGTTGATAATACAGAAATCACCTGTCTTCTGTGTTGCTCGTGCTGGGAGCTGGAGACTGGAGCTGTTCCTATTTGGCCATCTTGCTCCGCCCCTCTGCTTTTTTTGTTTCTAGTGCTTCTTTGCAACATTTTTTTCACATTAGTCAGATTGGTTATCACTGCTCATTTCCAAAGCCTACTGCCAAACTCATCAATTTCTATTCCCAACCTTTAGGCATTTGGTTTTTTCGCCTTTTCACTAAAAGAAATATCCCATATGCATTCGTGCACATTTTAAATTTTTTTTAGGCTAACAACAGAAGAGAAAAGAACACGTATATGTCTGTCTTTTCCTCTTTATTACTGTTTAGTATTCTCTTCTGGTGGTGCCCTGAAAGACAGAATATTCTATCCCAGAATCATAATTTCATATGGGATTTCCTAGTATACTCAAAACAGACATAATGGTAGAAAGAAACTTTTACGTTTCTATCTCCCCTTAAAGCAAATGTGATTCCTATCTTTACATTCTCTCTTTCTTCCCCTTCCTGGGGTGTGTGTGTGTGTGTGTGTGTGTGTAAGCACACAACTGCAGATATTTGAGTATTATGTATCTGATGTATCTCTTTAAAGAGGATAAAGAGATACACTTCCATTTGATGCAACATGATACATTATTTAATATGTGCATATTTTCTAATAATCTGTTATCCAAACTGTGGGTGAGATAGCAATTTAGCATTCATCTTTAATGAAAAGTCATTGTGAAAGTTTATTGAATTTCAAAGAAAGAAAATACCTAAACCTATTATCTGTCAGCATACTAGATAACTGTGAACATTTCCTTGGGCCCTCAGGTCTCTAGTTATAGATCCTACGAATTCAGTGTTGGCCACACACCTCTACCAACATTTAATAACCACAGTAGGCTGGGTGCAGTGGCTCAAGCCTGTAATCCCAGCATTTTGGGAGGCTGAGGTGGGCAGATGACGAGGTCAGGAGTTTGAGACTAGCCTGGCCAAAATGGTGAAACCCCGTCTCTACTAAAAATACAAAAATTAGCCATGTGTGGTGGTGCATGGTTGTAGTCCCAGTTACTCGGGAGGCTGAGTAAGGAGAATCGCTTGAATTCGAGAGGCAGAGGTTGCAGTGAGCCGAGATCGCACCACTGCACTCCAACTTGGGCAACAGAGCAAGACTCTGTCTTGGAGAAAAATTATATGTGTACATATATATATATATCTCCACAATAAAAAGGAGGAACGTGACATGGGTCAAGCTTGAAAATGGACACTTGCAATGAGGGCACCTTGATTATTAATGGTCAAGTGATGTGTGGCTGATATGAGTCACCTATGCTTGGGAAGTGCGCAGTCCTCTGAGGTCTGCAAGTGATCAGTGTTAGAGCCTGTGGGAGGACGTTGCATATTCAGCCATGTAAACCTGAAAGCATGGATCATGTATATTTGGACTATTGTATATTCAGTGCCATTTGACACCTCACACCTGAGTTAAAGGGTCTCAATAGATAGCTGTTGAATGAATGGGTGAAAAATGTCTTGGCATGTCTGACAAAATGGTGGAGCAGATGCCATAGAAATCTGAGTGCTCAAGAGATTAAAGAAACTTCTGGGAGATGAGATATGTTCAGAGAAAAAAGAGGACTGTGTCTGTCTGCCTGTACTATTGACATGTGCTAGAGAAAAATTACACAATGATATGGAAGTTGTATTACCATAGATTCTTGGTCCCCAATATCAACAAAACCTCCAGCTCTATTCAAATGCCAAGAGTTCTGGGTTGGGTTCTCCAGCAGCTATTTCAAACCTACTCCACCTTCTTCAAGCCTTCTGCCAATCTATTTTAGGTCATTTATGTGGAAAGCTTTGCTGCCAATCTTACCAATAAAATAGACAGCATTTGAGCAAAGAAATAGCTCATCTGCTGGATACCCCATGTTGAAATATGTAAAACGGGAGTGTTATCTGTCTGTCCAAGTGTACTCTGAATATTCTTCCTATTCCACCACTACAAGAAACTCTCTCATTCCATTCTCTCTCTTTAAAAAAATTTTAAAGAATTTTATTCAAACTATTGTATATTGTAACAATAAATAGTACTATTTAAAGCGCACAATTTCATAAGTTTGGACATGTAGCTACACTTGTATATGTGTATACATATATATACACATATATATGTATCTGCACATATATCTGCCTGTATTAGACAGATCAAATGGCTGTCAAGAATCCCAGAGATTCCTGGAATCAGTGTTACGATTCTGGAATTTCCAGCTAGTCACAGAGCCTAGAATTATTCCCTGTATATTTATTTAAGCTGGAGAAATCAAGTAACAGCAGTGAATCCATCACCATAATCAAGAAAATAAACATATCACGCCCAAACAATTCCTTATTTCCTAATATAAAACCCTACCCTCATACCTGCCTCATCTTCCTCCACAACAGGCAACCACTGATTTGTCATCTGTCACTGCAGATTAGTTGCATTTTCTAGGGTTTTGTATAAAGACAACCACACAGCATGTATTCTGTTTGGTAGGCTGGCTTTACATGTTAATCTATTGATGGGCATTCATGTTGTTTCCAGTTTTTGACTGTTACCAATAAAGCTGCTATAAAAATTCCTGTAGAAGTCTTTGTGTGCATGTGTATTTCTTTTATCTTGAGTTAATACTTAGCAGTAAAGGGGATGAATCACGTTCATTATAGGGTGTGTATTTTTAACTTGTAAAGAAACTGCCAAGCTTTTTCCTAAAGTGGTTGTACTATTTTACATTCCCATAAGCAGTATGATAGAGTTCTAGTTGTTATACATCCTTGCCGACACTTGGTATCGTTGGTCTTATTATTTTTAGCCATTCTCATTCAGATGTGTAATGATATCTCATTTGGAGTTTTAATTTACATTTCTCTAATGACTAATGAGTATTTTTCATGTGCTTTTTTTGACATCATTATATTTTTTTTGGCGAAGTGCCTGTTCATGCTTTTGTCCATTTTTTTATCAGGTTATATATTTACTTATTGTGTTTTGAGAATTCTTTATATGTTATGGATACAAGTCCCTTATCAGTTGTGTAATTTGCAAATACGTTTTCCTAGTCTGGGGTTGTCCTTTCACTCTCTGACTCTTTCAAGGAGCAAAAATTCTAAATTTCAAAGTTGATTTTATCAACCTTTTCTTTCATGAATTGTGCTTTTGGTGTCATTTCTCAAAAATTTTTGCGTAGCCCAAGCTCACAAAGATTTGCTCCTAAATATTTTTTGGTCTAGGTTTTAGATTAGGTCTATAAGTCGTTTCGAGTTAATTTTAGTATATGAATCAAATTTCAATTTCTTACATATGGATATTTAATTTTTCCAGTATCATTTGTTGAAAAGACTATCCTTTCTCTACTGAATTGCCTTTGCACCTTTACTGAAGTTTAATTGACCACGTAATTGTGGGTCTGTTTCTGGACCCTCTATTTTCTTTTATTGATCTATTTGCCTATCTTAATGTCAATACCACACTATCTTGATCACTATTTTCCATGCTGGCCATGTCATAGATCACCTGCCAGACTATGGATTAGTTTCCTTTGGATCAGGTGCCCATCCAGTGTCCAGTCAGCTGCAGCTAAGTGTTGGGGAGAAAAGTTTTGTAGAGTGCAAAGCAGGACTGCTGAGCACTACCTCTCCATGCAAGCTGAGGGCAGGGCAGCTTCCTGTAACATATGCCATGATTATGCAGGTACAAACTGCATAAACAACCTACTCTTCTCTCTGCATCCAGTTTTACCTCTTCAATAAATTGTATATATCTCAAAAGGGCAAATTTTATCATTTAATTTCCTTTTAAGATCCCTCAATGGATTCCCATTGCCCTTAGGATCAAGTCCAAGTTCCTTGTTCTTAGCAATCCAGCTTCTGCTTCTCTTTCCAGTTTCATTTCTTACTATGCTTACTCTTACCACTTCTTGCATATATGCTCTAGTTTTGTGAATTACTTACCATTCCCTAAACATGGCATACTCTCTTGTACTTCTTAGACTTTTTTCATGTTTCTCTCTGCAAAGAATGTATTTACCCCTACTCTTTCCCCTCAACTAGCTTTTAAAAGTCTTTTAGATCTTCACCAGGCTCAGTGGCTCACGCCTGTAATCCCAGCACTTTGGGAGGTCTAGGTGAGTAGATTAGTTGAGCCCAGGAGTTCAAGTCCAGCCTAGGCAACATGGCAAAACCTCAACCCTACAGAAAAATTTAAAAATTAGCTGGGTGTGGTGGTGTGTGCCTATAGTCCCAGTGACTCAGGAGGCTGTCATGAGGATTGATTGAACCTGGGAGGTCGAAGCTGCACTGAGCTGTGATCATGCCACTGCACTCCAGCCTGGGTAACAGAGATAGAAGCTACCTTTAAAAAAAGGGAAAAAAAGTATTTTATGTTTTCTCTTAGATATGACATCAATTTAATTTAACAAATTTTTATTAAGCAACTAATATGAGCTAAGAAATGCACTGCACTGTAAGAAGCAAGATTAATAGGGCCCTTATCTTCATGTAGTATAGAGTCTCGAGGAGGAGGTAGTCATTACACAAGTAATTATAGTAAAATCCACATGTACAATCATGTAGAAATAACATGGTGAAATTATGTTCCCTGACAATGCAAAACCAATTTTAATACATCTGGCTATTAATCCTGCCCTCTCCCCAATTCCCATTTTCAATGTGGTGGGCTAAAGTTCTGATCTTGGAGGAGAAGACAAGGTGAAGTGGGCCCCTGCATTCCCAGTATTCTCCCAACCCAATCTGCCTATATTAGATCAAATGGCTGTCAAAAATCCCAGGGATTCCTGGAATCAGTGCTACGATTCTGGAATTCTCAGCTAGTCATGGAGCCTAGAATTATCACTGGTATATTTATTTAAGCTGGAGAAGTCAAGTACCAGCAGACTGCTCCGAACTCTAGCTGAGACCAGGATGGATTTTGGTCACACAGCCAGACACGGTGCTCTCCAGCAAACTATGCGGGATCACTCCAGTCATTTCATTAATCTCCTAATAATATGACCTTGTAATTTGTGAAACTGAATTTTTAGATTCTATTTGTTCCGTTATAGTGGGGTTTATGTACACATGAGGTAAGTATAACAAAAGAGGAAGCACTGAGTGCTTTGTGAGTATGAGGTAAGAGCGTGAGGGAAAGTAGCTCTGACAGAAGCCCAGGAGAATCCAATCAGCCAATTACATTAATTAGGACTGCTGAAGGATCAAGGCAGGCCCACAACGGTGAATTTAAAATGCAGGCAGGGCTGGGCATTATGGCTCATGCCTGTAATCCCAGCACTTTGGGAGGCCGAGGCGGGTGGATCACTTGAGGTCAGGAGTTCAAGACGAGCCTGGCCAACACGGTGAAACCCTGTCTCTACTGAAAATACAAAAATTACCTGGGCATGGTGGTGCACACCTGTAATCCTAGCTAATCTGGAGGCTGAGGCAGGAGAATTGCTTGAACCCAGGAGGCAGAGGTTGCAGTGAGCCGAAATTGCGCCATTGCACTCTAGCCTGGGCGACAGAGTGAGACTCCATCTCAAAAATATAAAAATAAAAAATAAAAAAATGAATGTACAGGCAGGCATATGCCAAGAAGGAAAGTATATATGTAAATATATGTACACACACTTATGTATATTTATATATAAATATACATACATAATATAAACATGTGTATATATGTAATTTATATATATTATATACACACATGTCATATATGTATATACAAATATTTGCATTTATATATGCATATATTGTGGTTATCTATTTACACACACATACGTGTAGATTATATATGCATAGACAAATATATGCATTTATATAAAAATCATCTATATATACATATATAATATGTATACATAATAAACAATCACAAATTGACCTACATTTGGGTAACCTATAAAATTGAGCAAAGGATTGTTGATATTAGTTATCCAAAACTAAGGAAATTAAGCAAAGGTATATTTAACTGAAACTTGAAGAATGAGTAGGAATTAGTCCAGGTGAAGGAGTGGGAAGATGGTTCTAGGCAGAGAAGGCATACTCCAGAAGCCTTCCCTGGTCCACTAGACTGGGTTAGGACTCCCTCTTAGTGTTCCCAAGGTCCTACTGGATGCTTACTTTTAGCCCACCCTTATCACATGTGTCACAATGGTTTTTTCCTTTATCTCCCCTCATTAGACTGTAAGCTCCTTGAAGATACAGAATGAGTAATTAGGGCCCAGTAGCATATCAATTCTCTCCATGTGAAGTAGACAGAGGGACTAGGGAAAGACTGTCTCTGGGCAGAGGGATTGGGAAAGGTAACTACGCAGAAGAATTAGAAACAGGCTGATACAGACTCATGGGGTCAAGGATTGCTTTAAAGAAGAAGTATCTTTGTCAGAAGAAAATGGCACTCTTTCTTGCAGATGGATTCAGCCCTGCACTAGGGGGCATGAGCTGGTGGGTAAGGAACAGGTTGAGTTTCAGCCTCCATTCACCTACTTGGCATCTTTGTACTGTGCACAAACTCCACAACTATACATAGTGACCCTGTGGATTTTTCTCTGTAGTCTCTACAGTGACTATTATAGAGCCCAACACATATTAAGTAAATATTTAGAAAATAGTCCATAAAACTAAAAGCCTTGACTAGAGACTCCAATAATGGCTTACTTAGTACCGTATGTATTCTAGATTGTTAGCTATGGCCATATTGGTGCCTGGCAATAAAATGGTGCTGCCATGTGGAACGCAGTTGTTGCCATCAGAAGGCTCATCAGTAGCCACAGCAGATGGCTTGCCAAATCAGACAGGGAATGAGGTAGCTAACAGGACCTGTTCCTAAGTACAAATGCCCCCTTAAGAGACTTTGCAGGCATTTTAAGGGTCCTGCAGTAAAAAGGGATGACAAAACCCAGTGAAATCTGGGTTACTTTATTTTTTATTTTTGGAGATGGAGTCTTACTCTGTTGCCCAGGCTGCAGTACAGTGGTACAATCTCAGCTCGCTGCAACCTCTGCCTTCTGGGTTCCAGTGAGTCTCCTGCCTCAGCCTCCTGAGTAGCTGGGATTACAGGCGCCCGCTACCACACCTGGCTAATTTTTGTATTTTTAGTAGAGACAGGGTTTCACCATGTTGGCCAGGCTGGTCTTGAACTCCTGACCTCAGGTGATTCGCCCGCCTCGGCTTCCCAAAGTGCTGGGATTACAGGTGTGAGCCACTGCACACAGCCAAGTCTGGGTTACTTTAGAAGCTAAGAATACATTTGCGGATGAAGTATCCTCCAGTGTCCTCTATCCCTTGGGAACTTAGCTCAATTACGACAGCCTGATCAGAATATGAATTGAGGAAAATAAAGCTTGACATAGTTTTTGAACTTAAACTCTCTAAGTAATGATGTAGTGGGGCAACTACTAACTTGATGAAAGTCAATTTACCAAAACAGAAGTAAGGGAGTTTAAAGAAATGTCATGCAATTATCGTATTCCATTAGATTCTAAGATACCACTGAAAGGTGTGCCATTATTTTATGAACCCCTACGAAAGAAAAAACTGCTAATTACAAATTATGATTGTAAGACACAATTTGAAATGTTACAACATTTTTTAGAAAGTGTCATTGAATTGATGAAATATGAATTATAAATACTTCATCTTCTTGTGGTTTGTATGTTATACATCTTAAAAGAAATATTTTAACTCTTAAAAGAGTTATTGTCCTGGGGTGAAAGCAGACTAAAGAGTCCAAATTCCCTTGAGAGGTACATCATCACGGCGGAGTACAGTTTGCTAGCAAAGTTTCATGATCCCATCTGCTGAGATCATATTTATCTAATTCTATGCTCGTCAAGAAAATAAATTGGTGTTCCTAGCATCCTTCTCTACAAAGAGGGAATGTGCTGACCGGTCTGCTTAGGTATTCCATTATGCTTGGCAGTCAAAACTTTTATTGTGAATTAATATATCAGCATTTGATTTACTCATTAATCTCTTATACGTTTCATCTAACTGAGCTTGATCAACTCCAGTTCAACTGATTCTCAGCCTGCAAAGCTAAGAGCCAAACTCTGGAGGAAAATGATACCACAGCATCATCAACACTAGGTGAGGCACCAGTTGAACAATGAGCTGATCTCTTTCTTTGTCAGTTTTAACATGCAAGTTTCATGTGCATGTGAACTCGCAACTTTTGATCCATTCCACCATAAAATATTTGAGAGCTGAGTGTGTTCTATTTACCTTCACATCCTTCAGGGGGCATGCATAATGATACGCTGAGTAGCATAGCAAATGTGTTCTTGAATATTAGATATAATTTTCATTAAATATGTGTATACTAAATCTCTTTTGTACTATGTTTTACGAGGCTTTGTTTTAATTGAGATTTGGAGAACTTTATTATCTATTTCCTTATCTCTTCCATTCCCTGGTAAATTGAGAGTTGATTGTACCTTTTTGTCTAGCTCTTTCCTTGAAGTATAAAAGCTATTGAATAGCTTCAAGGAACTGTTTTACTCATCTTTTTCTGACAGTGCCTAGTACAGTACCTTGCATAGAGTAAACGATCAATGAATGTTAGTTGAACTGAATGGAATTATTTATCGCATACCTGCTATGTGTAAAGTTCTGTGCTCAGGTCAGCATGGGACAAAAATAAGTATAAAACTTGGTTGCTGTTTACATCATCTCTCTTTCTACTCCACACATCCTCCCTACCCCCACTCCAATGAACAAACATACTGAACTATTTGCAGTTCCACAAGAGTGACTTGCTTTACAGTTTTGGTATTAGGAGGTTGATCCAGAACTAGTGGGATACTGAGCAAAATCCACACTTGATTTGACTTTATTACTAGTAGATTAATGTTTCATTTCTTTCTTTTTGGTTGGAATTATGAAGTATTGGAATGAGGAGAATTATTTGTTTTTATTCAAGACTGAATTGCATTTTGTTTTTGAGCAAGTCATTTGAGACCACAACTTACTTTATGTTTTTTATCAGGTAATTCCATTCACTGGTAATCTGGTAATAACTAATGGATTCATATACTGTGTAAAATATGGTCAGATTTTAACATATTAACAGTAACCACATTATTAAAAAGTCAAAAAATAACAGATGCTGGTGAGGTTGCAGAGAAAAGAGAACACAAATACACTGTTGGTGGGAATATAAATTGGTTCAACTGTTGTGGAAAACAGTGTGACAATTTCTTAAAAAGCTGAAAACAGAACTACCATTCAACCCAGCAATCCTATCACTAGGTATGTGCCCAAAGGAATATAAATCATTCTATCATAAAGACACATGCATATGTATGCTCATTGAAGTACCCCTCACAATAGCCAAGACTTGAATCAACCTAAATGCCCATCAGTGGTAGACTGGATAAAGAAAATGTGGTATGTATACACCACGGAATACTATGCAACCATGAAAAGAATGAGATCACATCCTTTGCAGGAATACGGATGGAGCTGGAGGCCATTATCCTTAGCAAACTAATTCAGGAATAGAAAACCAAATGCTGCATGTTCTCTTATAAGTGGGAACTAAATGATAAGAACACAGGGACGCAAGGGAGGGAACAACACACACTAGGGCCCACCTGAGGGTGGAAGGCGGGAGGAGGGAGAGGATCAGAAAAAAATAACTACTGGGTACTAGGCTAAGTAACTGGGTCACGAGATAATCTGTTCAAAACCCCTGTGACATGAGTTTACCTGTATAACAAACCTGCATATGTACTCCTGAACCTAAAATAAAAGTTTCAAAATAACAGCAACAACAAAAACCAGTAGCAGCATCTTGCTTTTTCTTTCTTTAAAACATTTACCAGGTGTATTCATTGGAGCATCATTTTATTCACAATGTATTATGAATTTTCTCCCAGAGTCAAACTGTTTTCCACATCTTGACTTTCATTCTCAACTGCGATTTCCTTAAATATTTTGGCATTGAGCCACATAACTCGTCTTTGGATTTTTCCAGTACCTGTATTTTTTTTTTTTTCTGTCCATAAGTTTATTGTCTTTATCTGAAAAATCCTCATAGAAAATTGTTTGGTTTAGCTCTCAGCAGCTCACTCCTGAACTCTGAGGAAGTTTGCCTTCATTGAGCTACCCAATCTTTCTTCTGAGCAAGGGACATTTTGGGACGGTTCCACCTCTTCTTTTTAACTTCTTTCTTGGGCTTCTTTTCATAGACTAGACTCTCTCATATAGCAGCATGAGCTTTCTCATACAACTCCTCCATCATGTCTGGAGTTACGCTGTTCTTTATGTATTGAGAGAACTGTTTCTTGAAGCATCTTCATCTTATTCCGTTAAGTAGCACATGTAATCTGAAACATTCTGGCCCATGATGTGCTTCTGGTGTACTTCTGCATTACATTTCTTGCTTTCAGAATCATAACCAGGGAATTATTTAGTACTGTGAGGGACAGACAAGCCTTCATGCACAGCTCCCTTCAGGGCACCAAAACCTTTATTGCCAGTGATAGTTCTGGCAAGACCTGCATCCTAATTGCAGGTAAAGGCACCTGGCTGACCATCAATGCTTACCACATTGTAGTTACCGCCAGTCGCCTCCACTTGGCCTTCATAGATCTTGTCCATGCCAAACCTATTGAGAAGCCTGCGGGCCAGCAGCAGGCCAGTACAATACGCTGCAGCATTAATTTGTCAGGTCAACCTTCACACTGTATTTTGGCAGTTCGTGTGCATATGCCGTGCAGACTATCATATCTCCCTCTATACGGACATAAGCAATCTGACAAATGATATCTCTGTTTGTTACACGAACTATCATCCTGTATTTGGGTGTGTTGTATTTATTTTTATCCTGTATCACCAAGCGTTTCTGAGCATAGTAATCAGTTTTACCCTCTTGTCATCTTCTAAATTTCACTTGGTATCTCTTAAAGTAGGCCTTATTCTTAATAACTTTTACAAACCACATCCTGCAGAACAGAGACCCGCGTCTGCGGCTCAACAGAGACCTTACGTGTATTTTTTTTTCTTTTTGCATTACTTTATTCAAGTTTTCTGTCATTATGTTTCTCCTATTCATAGACAGTTTTTGAGATCTATTTTGTTTGTACAGCGTTTCATCAACTATTACTACTTCTGCTATTATAATTACTGTGATTACTTTTACTGCTATTATGACTTCCACAGTATTACACTTCAGTTGCTGAGTTCTAGTGTAAAAAGCAGCTTCATTAGTGAGACACGTTTCTGATCATGGCTGAGTTCTGAGTGGTTCTATTTGCTTGTGTGTTTTGTCTGCGCGTTAGTCAGTGGTGCACATTTATGACAATTATTTTCTTAGTAACTGCTTTTACAGTGATATAATGTGAGAATTTCCATAGTGCATAATATTTTTGTTCTAAGTCCAATAGTAAACTGAGAATGTCCAATTTTAATGGATTCTGCAAATGAAATGATCCAAAGTGCACCCCTTCCCCATTGACTGCAAATGTATACGTATTTATATTTTATTGTTTACACATTCATATAAATAAAAAAGGAAGATTTGCATTTTCTTTTTTTTTTTTTTTTGAGACGGAGTCTCTCTCTGTCTCCCAGGCTGGAGTGCTGCGGTGAGATCTCGGCTCACTGCAAGCTCCACCTCGCCGGTTCATGCCCTTCTCCTGCCTCAGCCTTCTGAGTAGCTGGGATAAAGAACCCAAAGAACTGTGTGACTTTGAGAAAATCACCTTACTTCTCTTTGTCTCATTGGGTTATAATGAAATCAAACAAGTTAGAACAATGTCTGGTAAACAGTAAGCACTCAAGTGTTAGCTATTAAGTAATAAAGCAATTAATGTGTTTAGTCAAATATTTGTTGTTTGGAATCTATGTTTGCTGTTGCCGAAGGCATCATTCTATAGGAAAGAGAATGTTTCTCATTCTTCTCAAATAAATGCAGTTATGGTATATTCTTCTGAATGTCAATAACATCTTGAGGGTTTGGAGGGCCACAGTAATGACAACTGTACAACTAAAGAAAACTTTTTTATTTTTAATTTTTTAGATGAGTAAACAGAGGTTCAGAGAAGCCAAATAATTAAGGCGGGACCAGTAGATTTCTCAAGAACTCTTGGTTAATCTTAAACACGTTAGCAGTTTCTTGTTGGCTCAGTCGAAAACCAAAATAATAGCCCACTCAGTGTTTCTCTGCCCCCAGGATCCTGTGGTGAAGGCTTGTTAAAAATGAAAATTTCCAGAACCCTCTCAGGACTGATTCTCTGAAGGGTTAACCAGCATCTTAGGTGCTTCTTATATAACTTTAATTCGTAGAACCATGACACTTTCAGTAAGGCAGGGAGAGAGTATCCTCAGAGAGTCAAACTGGAGCAAACCTCGGCCACCTTTTAGGGCCGGCTGTCCGGGTAACTGAGATGTCACACTTGATGCTCTGCCTGGCCATCAAGCAACTCCCAACCATCTGCCCCCTTAAGATCCTAAAACCTTCCCTCTGCCATTACTCCACAGTTGTGATTGGCAAATATTGCATTCTTCGGCTGTTTTCCTCAACGGGAAGAAATAACAGAGATTTTTGCAAGCTCGTGATCATGGAACTCAAACCTGGGCCTGTTCCACCTTAAAGGGCCTAGGCATGCCTAGTGCTTGGGTCTTGCAGAGTTTGGGCACCACCATATTTGGAGCGTGCCTACTTTGGGGCGGGAACCTCCTTGGGAGTGATTAGGTCAGCGCTGGGGGAGGTGACCTTGTTTGGTTTCTGGCACCCGAGAACAGTGGTGCACTGTTTCCGCTGCCCCCGTTTGTCTAATTGGCCCAGACGCTCCACCAGTGCGAAGCTTTCCGGGAGCTCCTCGCTGGCCACCCCCGCGGCCCGCAGCCCGGCAGAGGCGGGAAAGCAGCGCGCCTGCGCCGTGGGAACCGGGGCTGGAGGCGAAAAGCGGGGAGCGGAGGGGGGCCGCTGGAGCCGAGTAGCGTACAGAACGGCGTGTGACGCGGGGACGCCGCGCGCTCCCAACGTCGCCCCGGTTTGACGCACACGGCACCAAACTGTGAGTTTCAGGGGTTATTTGGTCAGATTCGCCGGGACCCGAGTGGGTTTCAGGCCTCTGGGCTGTGGCAGCGGCGGGACTGAGGGTGGCGGAAGAACTTGGGGGACCCGGCCTCCGGCTCTCGAGCCCGGGGAGCTACGCCCTAGGCTGGGTCCCAACCATCCGAAAGGACGCATTTTGCCGCACAGGCTAAGATGGCGGCGGCGGCCGAGGAGGCGGAGTTGGTGCTACACAAGGAGCCCGGGTCCCGGGTTCGGGGAGGCGGCGGCCGCAGCGGTCGCTGGGGGCCACGGAGCCTGAGGTGAGCGGCGGCCGCCGCCGCGGGGCGGGACTCGGCGGAGGGATGGGGGGGCCTTTCCGCTGCGGCGTCGGAGGATCCGGTAGCGGACACAAAGGGGCTGAGCTGGGCACTAGACTTGGGGGTTTTGTTTAGTCACATGAAGCCGAGCAGCCAGTGAGCAGTAGGGGGAAGGGGCCGAGATCAGGCGGCTTGGGGAGCCTGGCGGTCGCCATTGCAATGCACTGAGTAACGGGGCGGGCCGAGAGCGGTCACCAACCCCTCTCGTTGAGGCTGCTCGGTTGTGGCCAGAAACGCCGGCTCCGGCATTTACTGTACACACCCCTCCCCTTACTTGGGACAGGACTGCATAGCCCTTCCCTCCCCCCGTCCTGCAAGATCTTATGCGACTAGGTGCCTGGGAAGTAACAGCAAGAGGTAAATCTCTCGAAGTGTTTGGGTTGCCAGGGCTTGGTGGGTGTCCAGCTAAAGCTTTTTGCCTCTCCAGGTCTGATTCTCTGGCCTTTGTGTCCCTGGGAAGTGACTCTGCCAGAGGAAAGCAGGTGTGCTCCACTTCTCCCGTGAACCTGAAGATGAGTTGTCCCAGACTCTTCTCAGTGATTGGAAGCTTAGGTGGTGGAGCTAAAGGTTACTTGTTACGAGACTTCTACAGACAACTCTTGTTGGGATCCATCTATGGTTTAGCAACATTAGTGGAAAAGTTTTCTTGAACTGTATAAGTAATACTGACTTTGAATATAAAAACGTTTATATTTAGACTTCAGATTTTGTGTGATCATCAAACTCAACGAGGGGATAAACATAATTGGGGGCGAATGATGGTCCTGTCTTGTTAATACTTTCAACAGAAGTATCAAAACACCACTGTCTATCCTGTCCAGTCCTGACTAATTCCACGCTTGTTGCATCTGGATGGTAGATTTGTTTTAATTGTGTATTCCCTCCCTGCAGTAGTTTGCTTTAGTTGTAAACAGTTTTTGGTCCCATAAGAAGGAAAACGTTTCAAAAAATAGACAACTAAAGTTTCTCAAAGAAAGGAAACCTGGCTCTTTGCCTTCAGTGGCATGTGTAAGTATCTAGGGAACTTGGTGGCAGTAATACTGCATTTTAGTAGGTTTGCTAAGAAAAAACTCGGTTTTATAATAAGGCTATAATCTAGCTTAAGACTTTTGAATTGGTGAAACATAAAGCTTGATTAGTATTAATGCAGTGGTATGTATTGCTTTTAAAAGCCTTACGATTTCTAACAAAGTTGTACTGCAATTATATCATACTTTGTGTTGGTATTAACTAATGAAGTACAAGATTTTGAAACACCTAATGTTTTGTGTTGGCTATTAACAGAATTCCTTGATTGGAGGGATATTTAAACACATCAGTGTTCAGGTCTCTGTGTTCAAATTGAAATTTGAATTTTTCAGAATTACTTAACTTTCATTTCCTTGTTCTTTTCAGATATATATTTTCTCTTTTTTTAGCTTTTCTTCTAATACAGAACAGTCTTGTATTAATGAGTAGGAGATGCATTAACATTAGCAAATGTTTTCCTGGATCATGTAGTTTTACTGTGGAAGGAATATCAAAGAACAACTGCTCTTACCCTCCTCTTTTACAATATATTGAGGTCCAGAGATGATTAAGTTAGTGGCATAATGGAAAATTGCCTTTCAGCCTCTACCCATTGCTGTTTGTATTTGTCATATTGCTGGGATGAGAAGGTGAATATCTACAACTAATAATGGTTAAAAAAGGGGATGTTATTGAGAATACTTGTTAATTAAGTATTATTAGGTTCATGAGAACTTCTGTGACAATAAGTTTAAAACTTTCGTATTGGCCGGGCACGGTGGCTCACGCCTGTAATCCCAGCACTTTGGGAGGCCGAGGTGGGCAGATCACGAGGTGAAGAGATGGAGACCAACCATCTTGGCTAACATGGTGAAGCCCTGTCTCTACTAAAAATGCAAAAATTAGCTGGGCGTAGTGGCGCGCGCCTGTAGTCCCAGCTACTCGGGAGGCAGAGGCAGGAGAATCACTTGAACCCAGGAGGCAGAGGTTGCAGTGAGCTGAGATCGTGCCGCTGCACTCCAGCCTGGCGACACAGTGAGACTACGTCTCAAAACAAAAAACAAAAAACTTTCATATTATATGGTAACTTAGTTTTTAAAGTGACTTTCAGTGAAACAAAATCAGGTACAAAATACAGAAATATCGGATAGTTTCAGAGCAATGTTGCTTTTGAATTTTAAGGTTTTCCAAATGTAGTCATGACCCAGAAATTGAAAAATTAAAAAACAATCAGGTACTTGATAAATTTCTTTGAAAGTTTGAAATAACTGCTGTTATTGCCAGTTATTACATAAGAAAAGAAATGAGATCAATGCTGAAAATAATGGTGTCTTTCATTTTGTAATAGTGTTTTGGTTGGATAAACAAATGTGCCACTCAGAATGTTCCTTTTTTTTAAAACAACTTTTTAAGACTACTGCTTCTACTGAGTGGTATCTCTAAGGTCTGTCAGGAAATTGAACAAGTAGTGACTGTCATTTATGGTGCGACCCTACAGTGATCTTTAACTTCTTTGAATGTCAAATTTAGCAAAAAGTTAACTTGTTTTAAGGTTTTAAAAGTTTTTATGGGTCATTTCAGGTGCTTTTAAATTACTGATTTTTGTAAGTTGATAAGCTGTTTTACAATTTTCAATATTATGTGAGTGGATTTACTTACACTTTCATTTTGTGAAAATTAGAGTCACTTTCAGGTTATTTGTAGTTATAAAGTCGTCTGTCACCTGCCAACCTTAAACATTTTCCAGTTTTAATTTGTCCTTCAAGTTATGATAGTGTTTTGGGTGAATTGAGACTGTTAATGGGTAGCAGGAGGAGAAAAGAAAGTTTCAAGGAGAATAGAAGTGGTGGGATATCTGCAATCTAGAGAAAGGTCAGGTCCATTTTTTTCTGTCATCCTAAATACTGTTCTTTAGGGTTACTTATTTTGACCATTTTCTTAGGATGTGATGATTCTAGAAGGAAAAGTGAATCTTATTCTTGTGGGAAGGCTTTTCAGTCAGGTCCTAAGACGATTGTAGCTTGTAGCAAATAGAGAAATTGGCATGTTGAGTTATCTAACCCTAATTTTATAGAGCACTTGTTTTAGCCATTTTTTAAAAGTGTTTTCTAAATGTTTTAAATTAGTAACCTTGTAAAATAAAACAAGAGAATGAAGAGTGGATACTATGGATACATATTCAGATGAGCTTTTATTTACACTTGTTATTTTTCTGGTGAAGAGAATGTGTCATAAATGGAGAATCTGTAAGTATTGAGTAAAGTTGTCAGGTATAGCATTGACTGAAGCAGTTCTAGACGTGGTGTTTTTGATTCCGGTTTATTACAGGGAAATAAATTGCTATCAATAGTGCAAGCCATTTACACCATTGAGTTTTGGGAGATTTGAGAATCATGGAACTGATGCTAGCACTAGCTCACCCTGCTGGTTGGCTAAAAGATATCTCCTCTTCTCCTTAAGAAACAAACATGAAGATCACAGGAGACCCTGAGGGTAGTAGAACTCTAAATTAAATTCTTTCTTCAAGGAGAGGAAGTTCCCATGAAAAAGGTGTTTTCTCTTCTCCAAGGTCGTAGTTGCTGCATTCTATTTTTTTTTGCCGATCTGCCAAGTTGAACCATAGAGTTACTATCCTTTCTTTTTCTTTCTTTTTGGTGGGGGGACAGAGTCACAGTTTGTTGCCCAGGCAGGGGTGCAGTGGTACAATGTTGGCTCTCTGCCACCTCCACCTCCCATGTTCAGGTGATTCTCCTGCCTCAGTCTCTCAAGTAGCTGGGATTACGGGCGCCTGCCACTGTGCCTGGCTAATTTTTGTGTTTTCAGTAGAGATGGGGTTTCACCATGTTGGCCAGGCTGGTCTCGAACTCCTGACCTCAGGTGATCCACCCGCCTTGGCCTCCCAAAGTGCTGGGATTACAGATGTGAACCACCGTGCCTGGCAGGAGTTACTGTTGTTTTTGAACTTCCTGGGAACTCTTATGTGATTATGGAGAGTTAGTAGATTTTTTTCTTTTAATTTCAACATAAGAAATCCTTTGACAGTTGAGAAATGTTAGGAAAACAACCCTGTGAGACTAACTTTCCAGGAGGAAAAAAGCAGAGGATTTCAAGAGGAAGAGGACGAGGAGCCTGCCAGGGCAGAAGCAGCAGCAGTGCACACTTCTCTTGGTTGGGCGAAAGTGAGACTGGATTAAGGTTAGCGTTTCTGAGAGATTTTCTTTCCACTCTCCTTCTACTAATCTTGGCCCTACCCCTTCTGTCTGCTAGCTGTAGTCTTTCCATTTCGTTTGGAATCCTTGAAACAGATCTTGTAAGTAAAAATAAAGATAAGTGATTTGTTACATGAAACTTAATTCTGCTAGCCTAGATTTTGGTAGAATTGAAGTTGGGTTAGAGTGATGAATGCAGATTTTATGTGTTAAGCCTTTTGATATGTATATCTTCTTTTAAGTTGGAAATACAGCTTTTAAAATACTTTATACAGGCCGGGTGTGGTGGCTCACACCTGTAATCCCAGCACTTTGGGAGACCGAGGTGGGTGGATCACTTGAGGTCAGGAGTTTGAGACCAGCCTGGCCAACATGATGAAACCCCGTCTCTACCAAAAATACAAAAATTAGTTGGGCGTGGTGACACGTGCTTGTAGTCCCAGCTACTTGGTAGGCAGAGGCAGGAGAATCGCTTGAACTTGGGAGGCATAGGCTTCAGTGAGCAGATACTGTGCCACTGCACTCTAGCCTGGGTGACAGAGTGAGACCCTGTCTCAAAAAAGAAAGACTTTGTACAAACTCTAGAAACATAAATATGTCTTGAGCCAAATAGACAATTGAAAATAAAAATACCTAATAAAGTGTTAAGATTAAAATTCTTTACACTTTACAAAGCATGTTTACCTGTAGTCAATCAATTTTCCATCTAATTTTTTGAAAAGATTAATATTTTACTTACAGGTATCTCTTTCCTTAGTTTCTTGAGAAAGATGTTAAGTGCAGTCATGTGCAGCGTAATGGTGTTTTTTGGTCAGTAGTGGACTTCATTTACGATGGGGTCCCGTAAGATTATAATACTGTATTTTTACTGTATTTTATGTTCTGTGTTTAGATACACAAATACTTAACAGTTATGTTACAATTGTGTATGGTATTCAGTACAGTAACATGCTTTACAAGAGCATGTTGTGACCTAGGAACAATAGGCTATACCAAGTAGCCTAGGTGTGTAAGCAGCCTCTACCATGTAGGTTTGAGTACACTTTGTGATATTTGCACAGTGACCAAATTGCCTAAGAACGCATCTTTCAGAATGTACATCCATGCTTAAGTGATGTATGATTGTAAAACTAGCACTTTCAGAGCACCACTTAGTGGGGAGGAGAGGGGTGATTCCCAATTTATTGTTGGTTTGTGAAGGTGGGTAAAAGCCTTCACAGAGTTGGAATTGCCTTTTGTTTGCTACTGACTCACTAAATACTTTACACACAGACACACACCTGTGTGCATATATATACACACACACAGAATCACAATTGCAATTGTAATTATGCATATATAAAGAGGCAGGATGTGATAAGTTTTAAAAGTGTAAGCCTTGAAGTAAAATTGGCAGGGTTCAGATTTAGCTGTGTGAGCACTAAGCAAGTGGAATTAGTAATTACCATCTTCAAAGAGGTTTAGGGTTGATATTACCTAATTCGTGTAAAGTCCTTAGCTTTCTGGCACACAATACTGAGTAAAGTAAGTGTTAGTTGTTAGAGTAATATAGTTATTGTTACCATTGTTTGATTATTCTTTCTACATGAACTTGAAATTTTCACCTGTGAGTGATTTGGAGTTGTATACTTTTGCTAATGTACCATTTTAAGCCATGCCTATAAAGACAAGGTTGTTATAGAGGAAGTGAGAAGTAGGCATCAAAGTGTGCCTTCTCTGATTGTAGCAGTAGAATCTTATAACCAGGTTAAATATTTCAGGAATGCATTCCCAGCACTGTCAGCAGATGAGTAGATGCACTTGGGAATGAGTACATTTTAATGAAGTTATTTCCCAACCAGTGCATTGGTTTGTCTTTGTTACACATCCTGAATTTCTTCACTCTTCTTTCAATTTTTGACTGTGAGGCCATGTGGTGACCATTAGTAGAGAGAAGAAGGTCAGTGACTATGCATATTTGTAATGTACATATAAACCCAAGATGAGAGTGAGGAGTGACTGGTAGGTAGCTAGATTGAGGAGGGTGGAATCTAATCTTTTCATTGGATAGTCTGAGTTGGGAATTTCCCAAACAGCATTTCCTTTTGCTGTTTTCCTCTCCACACTTTGTTTTGTATATGTCTGTGCTGGTATGGTGTTAAAGTTATCAGTTCCCCCTCTTTAATTTTCTTTCTACCACTAACCTCCTAGCACAAACACAGATTTTAAGCTTATAAGCAAATTTGTCAAAGACAGCTTATAAAAATAATTTTAGGTTCACATGAGGAGGGGTGCTAGTATGAAATTGTAAGTTTTTCATTTATGCTTGGAAAATACTTACAGCAATTTGGAAAGTGAGGGGTGAAGTCACCCATAATCTTATTACCATTATATAATTATTAGTATTAAAGACAGATGACATTAAGTAAGCATCTACTATATTCTTTTAATAATCCTGTGATGTATATATTCCCACTTTACATGTGAGGAAACACATCCACTTAATAGTGTAGCAGCCAAGTTTGAACCTAGGTACATCTTGAGAAAGGTCTGGAGAGAAGACCTTTCTGTTCTACCTTCCTGTTCTTCTTTTATATATATCCTTTTACCTAGTTGTTATACAATTTGTAAGTTTCATCTCCTAGTTTTAAAACTTAGCATTATAAAAACATTTTTCTCCCTACCCTTATTTCAAGTGGTGTCGTATTGCTCACATTGTCTATTCATAACACCATATAAAGGCTCTTTGTCTTGGCTGCTGGACATTGATACAATGATATTGACCAAAATGGATGCTGCCCTTTACTGAGTGACTAAGATGAAAAAAATCAGACTTAATCAGAACTAATACTTTATGGGATTTGGATTGCTACAGGTTTAATCATGCCATCTATCCTTGCTGGTGGGACATTTGAACTTAGAATTGGATATAAGTAAAATACAGATGAGAAATTGAATAATTTATAGCTATCTGAAAACAACTTTTTAAAATATATTTTAACACTTTGAAATGCCTTGCGCTTCCTTGTGAAAAATCTTAAAGGGATATTAAATTTAAATGGGCACTTAAAACTTATGTAGTTACTATTAGTAATTCCTAATATAATTTTATTTACTTCATAAAAGAAAAAAGCGAATTCTGGCACTCATTGGGAAGATGGCATTATATGTTGATATAATTTGTGGGACATAGTGACTATAGTTAATATTGCATACTTCAAAGTTGCTGGGAGAGTACATTTTAAGTGTTCATACCACAAAATATAACTAAGTGAGGTAATCCATATGTTAATTAGCTAAATTTAACCATTGCATAATTTATATGTTTTTCAAAATGTGTTGTATACCATAAATATATACAATTTGTATTAGTTTAAGAAGAAGAAAAAGATAATTTGTGGGCATTTATAAATAGATTGTATAGGTCAACCCTGCACAATAGAAATATAAGTTGAGTCACAAATGCAATTTTAGATTTTCTATAGCTACATCAAAAAATAAAAATAAATAGGTGAAATTTTATTAATGGATTTTTATTTAACACAGCATATCTCAAGTACTATTATTTCAACATATAAACATGATTGAACTACTTTACATTTTTTCTTTTTTTTAACCATATTAAGTCTTCAAAATCTGTTGGTATTACATACTTAAAGCACATCTCAATTCAGACTAGCCAGACTTCAGGTATTCAGTAGCCACATACAGTTACTGTGTTAGACAGTGCAATTACAGATAGTAAGTCCTATAGGGGTACAGAGAAAGAATAATATAGAAATAGAACTGAACAGTAAAGAATGGCTGAAAACAGAAAATGCTTGAGAAGAATATTCCCATAAAGAAGTGATGGGAATTAAAATTAAGCAAATACAGTTTGATACCAGGTAATAGAGTGGCTTGAATCCAGTTTAGGGAATATAGTTTGGGGTGTGTGTGTGTGTGTGACTGCGAATATGTATTGGAGGGTGCCTAATTCATGTCTCATACATGAGCACTTGATACATACTGAATTAGCTGGGTGCATTGGCTCACGCCTATAATCCCAGCACTGTGGGAGGCTGAGGCAGGCAGATCACCTGAGGTCAGGAATTCGAGACCAGCCTGGCCAACATGATGAAATCCCACCTCTACTAAAAATACAAAAATTAGCTGGGCATGGTGGCGTGCACCTGTAATCCCAGCTACTTGGGAGGCTGAGGCAGGAGAATCGCTTAAACCTGAGAGGTGGAGGTTGCAGTAAGCCAAGATCATGCCACTGCATCCCGCGTGGGTGACAGAGTGAGACTCTGTCGCCAAAAAAAAAAAAAAAAAAAAAGATAAATATTGAATTAATATTTAGAGAGAATTAATGTGACACCACAGAAAATGCTGGAAAAAACATCCTAACAAAGCCTTGTGGATCTTCAAAAGGGAAAGAGTTTCGTTTAGGGAATATTGATGTTCTGTAATTAACAATACGATGGATTTATAAAGAAGGATGAGAATTGAGAAAAGGTTTTTAGATTTAGCTATTATTGGTTACTTGTTTTTAAGTGTTTTATTTAGGTATAACTTACAGTGCACTTACAGTGAGGTGCACAAATCTTAAGTACAACTCAATAAATTTATACATATAAGTATACCCAGGTAACTCCCAGGTACTGGGAGGTACTGGGTTACACCTGGGGAGAAGAGGATGTAAAAAAAGCATAGACATGAGAGTTGTGGAATGCAAGCATTTTCCCTGGTTAGAGCCTATCTATTTTAAATGAATTACCCAGATTGAGATGTAGAAGAATGTTTTTCTTCACTGATTAAAGGCGCCTTGTGCTCCCTCCTATTAATTTCTCCCTATAGAAGTAACCACTATTCTAGCCTCTAATCTCTATCACCATAAATTAGTTTTTGCTTGTTTCTTTTTATTTTCCTTCCTTTTTTTTTCTTTTGAGACAGGGTCTCACTCTGTCATCCTAGCTGGAGTGCATTGGCGCAATCTCAGCTCACTGCAACCTTCACCTCCCAGGCTCAAACGATCCTCCCACTTCAGCTTCCTGAGTACCTGGAACTACAGGTGCGCGCCATCATGCCTGGCTTATTTTTTTTTTTTTTTTTGTAGTAGAGACGGGGTTTTACCATGTTGCCCGGGCTGGAGTTTTTGTTTCTGAACTTCTTATGGCATATTTGTTCTCCTTCCCAAGGTTAGTGAGAATTGATGCTTGAATCCATCTCTCTTTTCTTCTGTCCTTGTTTGGCGTTGTTATGAATTGGGAGGTAAATCAGGTGAAATTTGGTACTATGGCCCTTTTTTCCCCCCAGTGACAAAATCAAAGAGGTGCTTCTTAGTGTTCATAATAGTACTCCTTTAGACATTAGTTTTATGACTTGATATTTTGTTTAGAATGCAGAGATTTGAGTTGCCTCCACCGATAATATAGTTGCCTGGCTTGCTGTCATTACAGTGTTCTCTAGGCATATAGCCAGGAGGTAGGTGGAGGAGGTTGTGGATTGCCTCCTTATATAACGGTTTTTGGAGCCTCTTTGATAGTAGCTTCCAGGCATTTTATCAGTTAGCTATTAGGCATTTTAGGTTGCTTATTAAGGTATATGGGTATTTCTGATTTTAGTTTTAGAAGTAGGAATAAATAGGTGTACTTTTTTTTTTATAGGTAGATATCTAACCTGTCCAACAGAAAAGTAGAATATAACTAGAATGTTACCTTATGGACAGTTGCTTACAAGTGTGAATGGTTAAAGCCCATGTAGGAGACTTTATAAATGGAAAACTGAAATAGAATTGTTCATCATGGTTTTTACTTTTAGTGCTTGAATCAGTTTTTTTCCCCAAATGGAATTAATAGTTGTAGCATTATTTTTTGTAAATACTGAATAGTAGAAACCTTAATGTAGTATAGAAATATTAAATTGGTGCTTTGCAGATAAAGAATTTTTTTCTGAAATGTGTATTATAATAAAGTTGTTAAAAGTACATAATAATAAAAAATGTGTCTTCACATTCTAGTATATCTAGTTTTGAAGAATGAATATGTAAATTGTGCAGAAATGGATATGAAAAGACTTTCTCATTAGCATTTGGATTGCGAATGCTCTTGAGTTTATAAATGAAAATATTTACTCTATATAAAGAAGTTTTGTCTTTTGGAATTTGTAATAAATTTGTTTAATATACTCTTGCTCCAAGGATTTTAGTATTTGTCTTGAAGAAATAATAAAATCTCGCCTGTCAACTTTTCTTATTGTAGCTTTTGTGAAGTATAAAAGGCTAAAGCAAATTGGTTAAATTAGACATTAAAAAAACTATATGATTATTATCTCCAAAATATTGAGACTTTATACATAACAGCTTTTGGGGGCTAGATTTAGAAAATCACTAACATAAAACAATTAGAATTTTCTTAATTATCATCCTCAGAACTAATGTGTGTAGGAAAAAATACACTCAAGTTTGTGTTCTATGTTTACATGTTGTTTTGACAAAAATGAATGTTACATTTGAATTTAGTTTTGGGAGATTTCAGTTTTTTTGTATTCAGAAAAGTCTTGTCTGTCTGGTTGTATTTCCCCCAGTTTTCACATGTTTTATTTAACTGGGTTAGTTGTCATACAAAATTCAGCTAATGCTTCACTAGGAGTAGGGATGCACATATACAGAGCACAGGATATGGCGTCTACTCCAAAGAGCTCATGATCTAAGATATAACTTGAAGAGTACTTAACTGTGAAACATTTAAATTACTGAGCTGACAAAATAAAATCTGTAATAAGATTAATTAATAAAGCTTCTTGACAAAAATAATTTTTTAACCTAGATTTTGAAGAAGTGGTACGTATAGGTTGGTGAAAAGGGAAGGAAATAACAGCTAGGGGGAAGAGCATGTTAAAAAAGCGCAGATATTTTGGGATGCTGAGGCAGGTGGAGCCCCTGAGGTCAGGAGTTTGAGACCAGCTTGGCCAACATAGTGAAACCCAGTCTTTACTAAAAATACAAAAAAAAAAAAAAAAAAAAAAAAAGAAATTAGCCAGGTGTGGTGGTGGGTGCCTGCAATCCCAGCTACTCGGGAGGCTGAGACAGGAGAATCACTTGAACCTGGGAGGTAGAGGTTGCAGTGAGCTGAGATTGTGCCACCACACTCAGCCTGGGTGACAGAGTGAGACTGCGGCTCAGGGAAAAAAAAAAAAAAAGCACAGACATGAGAGTTGTGGAATGCATGCATTTTCCTTGGTTAGAGTCTATTTTAAACGAATATAGTAAAAAATAAGATTGTGGCATGAGCTGGAGGGATCTAAAGAAGTTTGGATTAGAAATTGGAAATAAGGAGTTCTGAAGATCATTGAACAGAATTACATGAAGAAATATGATTAGCAGCCAGATACAGCATGACTGGAGAGGAGATTGAAGTGAGGAAGGCCAGTTAGTGTTTATTATCTTGGTGAGTGGGAAGGGTATATTAAGAGTAAGGATATGTAGTTTTAAATAAGTCAAATCAAATATTGTGGCTCCTCAGTTTGTAGTACAGAGCTAAAATAAGAATGAGAATTTTATTATCTTCTGATATTCAAAATAAATGGAGATAGAGTTTGCATATAACTTACTAGCACTAAATTGAGGTAGGCCTTTCTCTTAAAAAAAAAAAAAACTGGCTTGGACTTTTTTTTCTGTTAAGTTTATTTTGAAAACCAAGAAAGTTATGCTATAATGGTGTTTTCCTAAGTAAAGAATATTTAAGGTAACTGGTAAGAACTTGTATGCTCAATTTTGAGTTAAAATTCTATATTTTATTCATGGCTTAAGAGACATTATAATTTGCATTGGAGCTGGTGGGAAAACAGGAAATAATAAAAATTAACAATGAGTACTACGTATTTATATTTGTTTTTAAGTAGACACTTGTTTTAAAATATAGGAACATTTGGGAATACTCTGCTTTTATAGGAAAATAATGTTCTTAAGATGTAGGGTTTTTAATAATTCCTAAATTGAATGTACATTATGTTTTATAATGGGTAAAGGTCATTTTTAAAATAGAATTAGAAAAACAGGAAAAATTATAAAAGTAATACAATTTTTTAAATCCTCGTGGTTTTTTTTTTTAAGAGTTAGGAAATAGAACAGAAGCTTGGGAACTAATAGTTTTAGAGTTTTAAGATACCATGTTTTAGCTTAACATTTACATTTTAAACATTGTCACAGTTAAATTAAGCTTTTAGGATTTAGTATGCAGTAGTTCTCTGCTGGCACTAAGTCTTTCCCCTTCGCTCCTTTCCAACAGGTGTTGCCCAAGCTCTCATAAGCCATTCTTTTCTTTCTATTATTATGACTATTTTGTAGAGACGGGTCGCACTTTGTTGCCCAGGCTGGTCTTGAACTCTTGGGCTCAAGCAGTGCTCTTGGCCTCCCAAGGTGCTGTGATTACAATTGTGAGCTACTGAGACCAGCCTTTTTATTCTGATGGTCAGTACTGATGAAGTCCTTTCCAACTTTGGGCACACAGCCCTCCGTTATTTCTGCCGTCAGTTTTTTTCTTTCTACTGTGCTTTTCAACCTTGGTTATTTATGAATCACCTTCATCTGCGCAATTATTACTTACCATTTAACTGCAGCAAGTAAAGACATTAATAGTGAGGTTTTTGGGAACGTGGTAAAATCAGGAGGTATGTTTCACTTTGTCCAAGTTATCTGATGAGGCAGATCAGCTAAAGCAAAATACAGTGGGTTGCTCCCTACTATCACTGGGACCTAGAGATTTCATCTACATCTCTGAAAAATGAGGTTTCTGTATGATAGTATGGGTGAAAAGGAATGTCAGCAGAACTATCAGCTGTTTTCTGATTATCCTGATGAACTAGTGGTATAGGAAGCTTTTCTGAAAATGCTGCTCTGAGTTGCTTGCTTAAGTAGTCGCTTTTTAATACCTGTGTATGGCTCCATAGTTCTTGAGAATAGCCCTATCTCCATTTGTTTGTAGATGAGAGAAAGCTGAACCTTCTGCTGTCAGTGGAGAAGGCCTAGAATTAGTCTAGAACTGGTGCTGTAGGGCCCTGGAATGCTTCAGGAATTGGTGTCTGCAGGGACCTCTGAAGGAATTGTCTAAAATTCTGTGTAACAAGTGAGCAACACTGATGGTTCCAGGAAAGGGACTCCTGCCTCATCCAAGTTTTCTTCTTTGACGTTCAACCTGAGGATCTCTGTACTTGAGAACAGTAAGCACAGTTCAGGTTAAGGGCATCATACTGGAAAACAGAGAGAATTACATGAAAATCTACATGTTGATCTGAGAGTTATTCCCAATCTCTTTTTCCCTCCCAGTTCGGAGAATACTGGCTGACAAGTTCTTGCCCCATCTAGCTGTGAGATTAAAAGATTCATCCTGTGACAGCAAACTGATGAGATCAGGAAAAATGTCTAACTGATAACAGATGTGGCCCAGATGGATAATTCTACAGTATGTCTCCTCATTAAGACAGAATCTCTAGGCAACTTTTAAATGCCTCAACCTTAAATATGAGATTAAGGATCACCAAATATTTGAGGATAACCTTAATATGAAAGAGAAGAGGGAAATGGAAATACTTTAAGAAGAAGACAAGTTTTTATAAAAAGTTACTGATTTCTTCAGAAGTAGATACTGCATCTTTGAAACAAGAAAGGATGCTATGAAAAAGCAGTGCCCAGAAAAGAAGAGCTTCTAGAAATTTAGAATATGAAACACTTCATAGAATAATTGGAAATTCAGAATATTAAATTCTTATTAGAAGGTTGGAAGATAAAGTTGAGAAAACGCTCACAGAGGAGGACAAAAAGAGTTGTAAAGTGGGAGAAAATAAGAAAACTAGAGGATCACACTTGCATGCACGTTCAACATATGAAAAGTAAGAATTGGCTGGATGCGGTGGCTCATGCCTGTAATCTCAGCCCTTTGGGTGGTCGAGGTGGGCAGATCACCTGAGGTCAGGAGTTCAAGACCAGCCTGGCCAACATGGTGAAACCCTGTCTCTACTAAAATACAAAAGTTAGCCGGGCGTGTTGGTATGCACCTGTAATCTGAGCAAATCGCTTGAACCTGGGAGGCAGAGGTTGCAGTGAGCTGAGGTGGCGCTCCTGCACTCCAGCCTGTGCAACAGTGGGAGACACTGTCTTTAAAAAAAAAAAAAAAAAAAAAAAAAAAAAAGGGAGAAAATGGAAGAAATTATGTGAATTTCCACAGTGAAAGGGCTCATGAATGCTCAACATGGTGACTGAAAAAAAGAACATCAAGATATATCATGGTGAAATTTCAGACACCAGAAATAAAGGGAAGATCAAGAAAGCTTTCGGGAATGGAGCACAAAGGAGGGATTAGAAATAGGTAGCATTAGAGAGTAATCAGTAATGGAATAATACCTTCAAAATCCTGAAGGGAAATTATTTCCAAACTCTTCATTCTATACCAATCTATCAAGTGTGGTAGGAGGCTAAAAATATGAAACGTATGAGGTTGTTAGAATCTTTACTTCAAAAGTGCCATATCAGGAAGTTACTAAAAGGCACAGGCTCCATCAAAGTGATGGGATAACTAAAAAGAGGGGGATCTGGGAAATAGGATGCAGTACAGGAGAAGAGTAAAGAGAATTTCTAGGATGATTATGAAGGGAGATTCAAGGATAGTGCTGTACAGGAGGTCTGAAGAGTAACCAGTTCGGCTTGGGACAGGAGGATGAAGGGATCTAGATGGTGTGTCTTTAGAGGGGAAAAAAAAAAAAAAAAAGACTTTTCTGATTTAATTTATAAGGGATATTTGTTGGTAGTTTTCTTATGATAACTTTATCTGATTTTGGTATGAGGGCAATATTGGCCTCATAGGAATGAGTTAGGAAGTGTTCCCTTCTATTTTTTGAAAGAGTTTGAGAAGGAATAGTGTTAATTCTTAAAATGTTCCCCAGATTCCAGGGAAGCAGTCTGGTCATGGATTGTTTGTTTGTTTTTATGAGACAGAGTCTTGCTCTGTTGCCCAGGCTGGAGTGCAATGCACAATCTTGGCTCACTGCAACCTCGAACTCCGGGGCTCAAATGATCTCTCCTCCTGCCTTAGCCTCTCAGGTAGCTAGGACTACAGGTGCTCTCCACCGTGGTTGGCTAGGTCCTGGACTTTTCTTTGTGGGAAGTTCTTTCTACTTGATTTAGGTCTATTCAGATTTCCTGTGTCATCTTCAGTCAGTTTCAACAGTTTGGGTTTTTCTAGGAATTTGTCCATTTCATCTGCACTATGTAATTTGTTGGCATACAGTTGCATAGTGTTCTTCTATAATCCTTTTTATTAATATAAGGTTGGTAGTAATGACTCCTTTTCCATTCCTCACTAGTGATTTGAATCTTTTCTTAGTTTAGCTGAAGGTTTGTCAATTTTGTTCTTTTCAAAGAACTAACTTTTGGGTTCATTGATTTTTTTTTTTTTCCCCTCTACTTTTTTTCTGTTCTCTATTTCTGCTGTGTTCTTTATTTTTTTTTTCTTTTGCCTGCTTTGGGTTTAGTTTGTCTTTTCCTAATTTCTTAAGATAGAAAGTTAGGTTGTGGATTTAAGACCTTCTTTTTTAATGTAGGCATATATAGCTGTAAATTTCCCTATAATAAGCATTGCATTTACTTCATCCCATAAGTTTTAGTATGTTGTGTTTTTGTTTTTATTTATCTCAACATATTTTCTGATTTCCAGTGCAATTTCTTCTTTGGCTTACTGGTTACTTAGATGTTTGTTGCTTAATTTCCACATATTAATTTACCAAATTTCCTTCTGGTATTGATTTCTAGTTTCATTCCATTGTGGTCAGAGAACATACTCTCTGTGATTTTTATTCCTTTAAAATTTATTGACACTTATCTGATGGCCTAACACATAGTACATACTAAAGAACATTCCTTATTCTGCTGTCGTTAGGTGGAGCGTTTTGTAGAGTTTATAGTGTTCAAGTCTTCTATTTCCTTGATCTTCTGTCTATACTATCCATTATTGAATGTGAAGTACTAAGGTTTCTTTTTTTTTTTTTTTTTTTTTTGAGACGGAGTCTCGCTCTGCCGCCCAGGCTGGAGTGCAGTGGCCGGATCTCAGCTCACTGCAAGCTCCGCCTCCCGGGTTCACGCCATTCTCCTGCCTCAGCCTCCCGAGTAGCTGGGACTACAGGCGCCCGCCACCGCGCCCGGCTAGTTTTTTGTATTTTTTAGTAGAGACGGGGTTTCACCGTGTTAGCCAGGATGGTCTCAATCTCCTGACCTCGTGATCCGCCCGTCTCGGCCTCCCAAAGTGCTGGGATTACAGGCTTGAGCCACCGCGCCCGGCCGAAGTACTAAGGTTTCTAACTATTATTTTTGAATTCTGCCTTTCAATTTTGTCAGTTTCTACTTCATATATTTTGGGGTTCTCTTATTAGCTGTGCACATGATTATAAGTGGCATGTAATTTTGATGGATTGACCTTTTTGTTATTACAAAACATTCTCTGTTTCTAGTAACAATTTTTTGTCTTAATGTCTATTGTTTCTGCTGCGAGAATAGCTGCATCAGCTCTCTTTTGGTTGCTTTCTGCATGCTATAACATTTTTGATCTTTTGCTTTCAGTGTATTTGTATCTGTTTAATCTCAAGTGTGTCTCTTATAGCCAGTATATAATTGGATTATGTTTTTTACCCATTCTGCCAGTATGTGCTTTTTGATTGGAGTGCCTGATTAATTTGCATTTAACATAATTACCAATAAAGTGGAATTTACATCTGCTGTTTTGCTCTTTGTTTTCTATATATATCATTGTTTTTTGGGGTGGTTATTCCTCTAGTCCTCTAGTACTGCCTTTTGTGTTAAATAGATATTTTCAAGTGTATTACTTGAATCACTTGTTTTGTACTGTATATTTTTAATTCATTTTTGTAGTGGTTGCTCTGGGAATTATAATTAACAACTTAATTTTATTCTAGTTGAAATTAATACTGTTAATCTTAATAATATACAAAAAGTTTGCTCCTATATAGCTCTGTTCCCTCTCCTTCCTTCGTGCTATTATTGCCATACATACATCCTTTTATACCTTTTAAATCGGGAGAAGAAAAAGTCACAGAGAGAAAACAATTATACTGTCTTTTATATTTACCTATGTAGTTACCTTCACCATACTCCTTATTTCTTCAGATGGATTCAGCCTGCTATCTAGTGCTCTTTCATTTCAACCTGAGGGATACTCTTCAGTATTTGTTTAAATCTGTAAATGTCTTAATTTCTCCTTCTGTTATGAAAAATCGTTGTAGAATTCATGGTTGAGAGTCTTTTTCTTTCAGTACTTTGACACCATTGCCATCTGGCCTCCATGGTTTCTCATTAAAAATTAGTTGTTAATGTTACTAAAGATGTTTGTCTGTGACAAGTTGTTTCTTTCTTGCTTCTTTTAGGATTCTCTCTTCCTTTTTCAGCAGTTTTAGGATGATGTGTCTAAGGTGTAGATCTCTTTGGGTTTATCCTCTGTGTAATTCCTTGTGCTTTTTTGGATGTTTAGGTTAATGTTTTTCATCAAACTGGGGGAATTTTTAGTCACATTTCTTCAAATGCTCTTTCTGCCTCATTCTTATCTCCCCTCTCTTCTGAAACTCCTATTATGTATACGATGGTATGTTTAATGTTGTCTCACAGGTATTGTAGGCCCTATGCATTTTTAAAATTGTTTTCTTTCTGCTCCTCACACTGGATAATCTCAGTTGATCTGTTTTCAGGTTTGCTGACTTTTCTAGTGAATTGTTCATTTTAGTTATTGTGCTTTTCAATTCCACAATTTTTTTTGTTATAATTTTTTATCTTTTATTGATATTCTCATAGTTTCAGTTCTTTAGACATGGGTTTCTTTTAGTTCTTTGAATATGCTTAAAGTAGCTGATTTTAAAACATTGTCTGGTTTAGTCAGTGCTATGTCTGGGTTTCCTCAGGGACAGTTTTGTGGACTGCTTCTCTCTCCATGTGTATGAACCACACTTCCTTCTTCTTTTTTTTTATATCTTGTAATTTTTTGTTGAATACTGCACATTTAAAATAATGTCACAACTCTGATAATCAGATTCTCCTCTCCTCTCTGCGCCAGTGTTGTTATTTTAGTGATTTTTTTCGAAACTAATTCTATAAATTAATCTGTATTCTTTGTCACACGTAGGCACTGAAATCTCTGCTCAGTTGGCTTAGTGGTCAGCTAATGATTGGACAGAGATTTCCTTAAATGCCTGGGAGCTATACATCTTTTTGTTGAAGTTATGTGTGTGTTGGGACACTCCTTCAACACTTAACCAGGCAGTTTACAACTCTGCCTTACTCTTTAGTTCCTGCTTGTGCAGAGCCTCAAGTTTAGCTAGAGGTGAGCACTTAGGTCTTTACTGGGCATGTGTACAGCCCTTTCTGTACATGTGGCTTTCTGTAGTCTCAGGAATATGATGGAGCTTTATAAAGCCCCCAGCTTTTCTTTTTAAAGATTTTAGTCTACTGTTTGCCTCAGTTGTTCTTCTCTCCCTCAGCCAGCTGCGATATGAAACAGTTACCTCTTTTTGACAAATGTCCTTTGGTTGTCCTAGGGTATTAGGGGAAGCTTTTTATACTAGGTAAGTGCTGAGTCAGGTCAAATTAAACTAGCTTTGGGAGTAGAGCTTTCCAGGAGACCACCAGACATGTTAAATAATGAGTGCAGTGGCGTGGTCATAGCTCACTGCAGCCTCAAAGTCGTGGACTCAACTGATCCTCTGGCTTCGGCCTTGTGAGTAGCAGGGACTACAGATGCATGCCAACATGCCTGACTAATTTTTAAACATTATTTAGAGGTGGAGTACTACCATGTTGCCCAGACTGGTTTCAAGCACTTGGGCTCAAGCAGTTCTCCCCACCTCAGCCTCTCAAGTAGTTGGGATTATAGGCATAAGCCACTGGGCCTGATCCCCCAGGCTGCTAATTTTCAAAGCCACTACCCAGCTATGGGGGAGGATGGGAATAGGGGAAGATGAAATGCCTTAAAGTGTACTGGTCTTCCCAAATAAGATTCAGCCATTTATCACTCTTCCTAGATTGCTCCAAGCCTTTGGCTAATTTCCAGAGTTCACAGAATGTTGATTTTCACAGTTTTTGCCAGTGATCTTGCTGGTTTTATGGAGGGGATGATTTTCGAAGGTCTTTGTTCTGAAATTTTTGCTTATATTCTACTGTTGAATTTTGGGAGTTTTAAAATATTTTAGATATGAGTCTTTTGTTAAGTATATAGTTGGCAAATATTTTCTGTTATTCTAGAGAATATGTAGGGTTATCTCATAGTGATTTTTATTTTACGTTTCCCTGATTCCCAGTGTGACTGAGTACCTTTTACTATGTTTATTGCCAAGTTTTATAAATGTTTTGTGTGTCTTTGGAAAGAATGTGTATGCTGCAATTTTTTGGGTGCAGTATTCTTGTCTGTGTCTTAGTTTGGGCTACTGTAACACGTACTATAGACTGGGTGGCTTACAAACAACAGAAATTTGTTTCTCACAGTTCTGGAGATTGGAAGTCTGAGATCAGAGTGCCAACATGGTCAGGTTCTGATGAGGGCTCTGAGCCTCTGATGTCATATTTTTGATTTAGTGTTGTTACTACTTTCCTTCCCCTCCCCCTTTTAAAACTCTAGTTGTTGGTTTTCTCTGCCGGCCACAAACCCAATTTTTGTTTTCTGAAAATAACTTTTTTTCACCTCATTTTTGAAGGATAGTATCATTGGATATAGAAGATGTTGTTTCAGTGTCTCCATTTTTTCTGATAGATCAACCATTAATAGTATTGTTGTTTTTGATATGTTAACCAGTCATTTTTCTTTGGCTGCTGTCAGTGTTTTCTCTTAGGCTTTCAGCAGCTTGACTATGATATGTATGCATATGTGGCTCTGTATATTCTGCTTGGGTTTGTTGAGATTCTTGGATTTGTTAAGTCAGTATTTTCTACTGAATTTGAAATGTTTTTGCCGTTGTTTCTTCAACAAAAATTTTTTATGCTCGTTTCATTTTCTTTTTGGGACTTGATTTACATATGTTGGACTGCCTGATAGTGTCCTACTGGTCTCTTAGGATCTGTTTATTTTTCTTTAGTCATTTTACTTTCTGTTCTTTGGATTAGACGGTTTTGTTTCCCTGTCTTCAGACTCACCAATTCTTTCTTCTGCTATCTCTAATCTTCTGTTGAGTCATCTGATGAATTTTTTATTCTGGTTATTGTATTTTTCAGTTTTTTCTTTTTTTAAGTTTCTGTCAATTGTTTGAACATATTTTCTTTTAATTTTTGTAACATACTTAGAATAACTGCTTTGAATTAATTCAGGTAGATGCAGAATCAGTATCTGTTGATTTACTTTTCTTTTTTCCTGAGTCTGGGTCACATTTTCCTCTTTCTTTGCCTATCATGTTATTTTTTGCCTGCACGTTATGGATATGTTTTAGATTCAGTTAATGTTCTTAGAATTGCTGGTCTTTTTTTTTAAGGTAGGTAGTTAACTTACCTCGGCCCATACTGCAAACTTGGTCTCCCCTGATGTATGCAGCTGTGGCCATCTCTGCTCTCTTCTAGCTTTCCATTGCTGCTTTTTTGGCCTGGCTTCTTGGGGGTCTCCCAGTGAGTAAGTTGGTTGTTACCCAAAAATTTGTGGAGATTATAGTCTGATTTTGCGCTGTGGTTTTCTTGCTTCTTGGAATTTTACTAATTTCCAGCTGTTCTGCGGAGCTTCTAACCTTCACTAACACTTCAACCTTGTAGAGCTGCAGCTTCCTGCCACCTACACTGCATAGTTGGGGAATGCACTCTGTTGAAAGGCAACAAACTCAGTAATAACAGTGCTATTTTCAAGTGTAGCATCATTCTTTCTAGTTTCTGCCTACTTTTTCCTCAGTCCCTTCAGGTCTTCTCTGTGCCTACTGGTTTATCAGTCATCCAATGATTTGGGCAAAGTTTATACCTAGAATTTTTGTTTCACCCCTCTGGTTCTCTGACTGCCGTGTTTTTCCCATTTAAATTTCCGCTGTTTTCTCAGGCCTAAACACCGAGCCCTAGGGTGATACTATCTTTCTCCAGAGATAATTTTTGTGTTCTTGTGGGGTCTCTAGCATTCTGTGATTACTTTAATTAAATTGTAGTGATTGAAGGATGGATGGGTGCATAAGGTATCTATAGGATGATGTCTCTATTTTTGGCTTGGATTTCTTCCATAGTAGTTTCATTCCTAAACATGTTCTCTCCATGAAGTGTGGCAAAGATAGCCACTGGCTGCTCTAACTTACATCATTCTCGTAGCTGTTTCTGCTGAGGATTCAAGCGACACTTTCCCAATAGTTTTTGCAAATGTACTAAGAAGCATTCTGTATCTCCCATTTCTGGATATAGTCCCATCCATGAACAAATTACTGTGCTAGGAGAACAGGGTAATCTGATCAGCCTGAGAGTCACTTGTTTATCCTTCCATTCAGGTGCCTAGGATTGGGGCCACTGTAATAGTTGAGTAAGAATGTGTCCCTATAGGGAAATTAAGGTTACTATTAAGTAAAAATAGAGGTAATGTTAGAGATAGAAGATTGCTCTATAACAGTTTTTATAGATTTTGGAGTGTCCTGAAAAATTTCACTGTATTGCTGGATCCAGTAAAGTTGTGTAGGAACAATATTTCACAAAAAATTATAATTGAGTGGTGACATTACTTACAATAATGATTTTGGTCAGTTTATATATCTCTGAGTTTGAAAAATTTTGTGACAGAATGTCTTGTAGAGTTACTGCTAATAAAAGAATGAAATAGATTTGGTCCTTTATTCCCCCCTTGTCTTCAAAAGTTAAGAGACCTAAATCAAATGTTAATATAAAGTAACTCCTAGGGCTAAGAAAAATTTCTTACAGTATTGTTAAGATAGAGTTGCCCTGTCAGTTAACTATTATTGTGTAACAAATTACTTTGAAACTTGGTGTGGTTTAAATCAATAAACATATATTGTTAGAAAAAGTCTGTGCGTCAGCTAGGCGGTGTTTCTGGTCTTGACTGGGCTCATTTATGAATCTGCATTTACCAGCAGGTCAGGAAGGTGGCTCTGCTGCTCTTGGCTGGATTCTCTCATATATTTGAGCATTGACTGGCCATAAGGTTGATCTAGGATGGCCCATATTGAGTTGGCTGTAGTTTGGTCTAGGGTATGCTGTGACATCTGGGTTACCCCCCCATCCTGAAGCAGATGAGAGTTAGCTTGTTATCATGGTGGTGGCAAGGTTTCGAAACAGAGAGCAGAAGTATACAATATCTCTTGAGGCCTAAGCTCAAAACTGGCAAACTGTGACATCTGCTGGATTCCACTGGTGTTTCTTATAAGGTCAATCCCAGATTTAAGAGGTCAAGGAGAGGACACTACTTCTTTTTTCTTTTTATTTTTTAAGAGACAGGGTCTTGCTCTGTTGCCCAGGCTGGAATGCAGTGGCACAGTCGTAGCTCACTGTAACCTCGAACTCCTGGGCTCACGCAATCCTCCTGCCTTGGCCTCTTGAGTAGCTAGGACCATAGACGTGCACTACCACACCTGGCTAATTTTTGTATTTTTTGTAGAGGCAGGGTCTCCTTGTGTTGCTCAGGCTGGTCTTGAACTTCTGGCTTCAAGTGATCCTCCTGCCTTGGCCTCCCAAAGTGCTGGGATTATAGGCATGAGCCACTGCAACTGGCAGACCACCTCTTAAAGAGAGAAACTACAAAACTTCCTTGCCAAATACATGGATAACGAGGTGAAACAGAATTGGGCTATTTTCACAATTGGGCTTTTTGTTTCAGTTGGTAAAATTAGATTAATTTTCAGTGTTTAGTTCTGAACTCACTGTATTTCAGTAAGAATTGTTTGCATATAGAAATTGGGGCAGGTACAAATTTTGTATATCAATCTGTCCAGTAGTCCAGATTACTCTTTGCTGTATTTGTTTCATAAGTCAGGTCTGATGAGATTTTGGAAGCATTGTTTATACACTGAATTACCAATTGTAAGTAGATGTTGGTAAATTAGCAGTTGTTCAAAGGTGATTCATTTATATCTTTTTTTGGGGTCATAAATGACTTATTTTGGTGTTCATTTATTATTCTAACTTTGAGATTTACTTTTTTTCTATTCCTTGTATGCTGTGAATTTTTAACAGATTTGTTGAAGTACAATTGACATATTAAAAAATCAGATTTAAAGTAAACAATTTGAACAGATTTGACGTCTGTATACACCTATGAAATCATTCAAGATAAGGAACATACCCTTTAGTTTTCAAAAAGTATGCTTATGCCTGTTGGTACTCCTCCTGTTTGCCCAGACAGTGACTTATCTGCTTTAGGTAATTTATAAGGTAATTTGCATATTCTGGAATTTTACATAAATCAACACATGCAGTATGTACTCTTTTTGTTTGGAGTTTTTTTTTGTTTGTTTGTTTTTTACTCAACGTATTTTTTTTGAGGTTCATTCATGTTGCATGTATCATTAGTTCAGTCCTACATATTCTGTTGCAGGTATATAATGTAAGGATTCACATGTTGATGGACATTTTTCACCCAGTGTTTGAATATTACAAATAAGGATGGTATAGACATTTGTATACAAATCGTTTGATATGGTTTGACTCTGTGTCCCTACCAAATCTCATGTTGAATTGTAATTCCCAGTGTTGGAGAAGGGACCTGGAGATAGGTGATTGGATCATGGGGACAGATTTCCCCCTTGCTGTTCTTGTGGTAGTGAGTGAGTCCTCACGAGATGTGGTTGTTTAAAAGTGTTTAACACTTCCCCCCTTCACTCTTATTCTCTTGCTCCACCATGGTAAGATAGATGTGCTTGCTTCCCCTTCATCTTCTGCCATGATGGCAAGTTTCTTGAGGCCTCTCCCAGCTATGCTTCCTATACAGCCTGTGGAACTGAGAGTCAGTTAAACCTCTTTTCTTCATAAATTACCCAGTCTCAGGTAGTTCTTTATAGCAGTGTGAGAATGGACTAATACATCGTTGTGTGGACATATACTTTCATTTATTTGGACAAATACTTAGGAGTTTCCACTCCGTGACTGGATCCTGTAGTAGATATATGTTTGATGTTTTAAGAAATGGTGAAACTTTTACAAAGTGATTGTACCTTTTTATCTTCTCATATGAATATATGAAAGTTTTAGTTCCTCTACTTGTTCACCAACACTTGGTTTGGTTGGTCTTACTAATTTTAGCCATTCTTACAACTGTGTAGTGATACCTCTTTGTGCCTTTAATTTGCATTTCACCAGTAACAAATGATACTGAGCATCTTTTGATATGCTTGTCATTCATATATTGTTGCCGAAGTGCTGCTTCAAATCTTCTGCCTATTTTGTAATTGGATTGTTCTATTATTGAAGGTGTTAAAAGCAGGTTTATTGAGATATAATTGACATGTAATAAAGTACACATATATAAAGTATACAGTGAGAAAAGTTTTGACACATATATATACTTAGGAGGCCACAAACAAGATGATGAATATATTCATCACCCCCAAAAGTTCTCCTGGTACCACTTTGTAATTCTTCCTTTTCTGCCACGTTCCTTTTTGGGGGTCTGTCTCTTTAACAGCATATAGCTTAGGATTACTTTCTTTTCCCACTGAGGCAAGACTCCTTTTTATCTGGTGTTACGTGAATTAGGAGATTTTCCACTCTTAAGAGAACAGGTACTATTGTGCTGTGTGAGACTAGGGCAATTCCCTTTCATCCTTTTGGGTGACTCTTCCTTGCTTGGATAGTTTCCACACAGAGTTGCTCTAATCATTATGTAGCTAGATACTTGGGAGTGTTCTTTGTTTGTGGAGTTATCTTCTCTTCAGTACTCTGCCCTGTGATCTTTAGCTGTTGACTTTTTTAGGCTTTTAGCTCAGTCTCTTCAACTCAAGGATTACCACCAGATTCTGCATAGATACTCTTTCCTTGGGCAGGGATCTGTACTTTCTCCAGGCAGTTGTTTGCTCACCTTATTTCCCTTTCAGGGTTCACCCTTAGGGGTTGCCTAATGTCTAATATCTGAAAACTATTGTTTCGTATGTTTTCAGGGAGGAGGGCAAACCCAATTCCTGTTACTCCACCTTGGCTCTTACGTGTACTTTCTACTCTTCATATTTATATTTTATTTTGGTAAAAAACACATAACAGTAAATTTACCATCTTAACTGTTTTTAAGTGTACAGTCTAGTAGTGTTAAGTGTATTCACATTGTGTAACAGGTCTCTAGAAATTTTTCACTTTGGAAAAGAGAAACTCTGTATCTGTTAAACACTAATTTCACTATAAAAGTTATAGACTTTTATAACCACTCCACTTTCTGTGATTTTGACTATGTTAGGTACCTCATGGATGGAATCATAAAGTATTTGTCTTTTTGTGATTGGCATATTTCAGTTATAATGCCCTTGAGGAGATTGAGGTTCATCCATGCTATAGCATGTGATACAATTTCCTTGTTTTAAGGCTACATGATATTCCATTGTATGTATACACATTCCGTTGATCTGTTTATACATTGGTGGACAGTGGGTTTCTTCTTTCTCTTGGATCTTGTGAATAATGCTGTTGTGAACGTGGGCATGTAAATATCTTTTTGAGATTCTGCTTTGAATTCTTTGTGTATATGCCCAGAAGTGGGATTGCTGGATCATATGGTAATTTAACTTCATATGTTTTGAGGAACTGTCATGTTTTTCATAATGGCTGCACCATTTTATATTTCCCCCAACAGTGGACCAAGGGTTCCAATTTCTCCACATTCTCACCAACACTTGTTATTTCCTGGGTTTTTAAAAATAACAGCCTCTAGTGGGTGTAAGGTGATAACTTGTAGTTTTGATTTGCATTTTCTGATGACTGGTGATGTTGAGTATCTTTTCTTTCTTACTATATTTTTTTTGAAACAGAGTCTTGCTATATTGCCCAGGCTGGAGTGCAGTGGCACAATTATGGCTCACTCCAGCTTTGACTTTCCAGGCTCAAGTGATTCTCCCACTGCAACCTCTCAAGTGGCTGGTACTACAAATGTGTGCTACCACACCTGTTTATTTTTTACTTATTTTTAATTTTTAGTAGAGACAAGGTCTTGCTATGTTGCCCAGGCTGGTCTCAAACTCCTGAGCTCAAGCGATCCTCCCACCTCAGCCTCTCAGAGTGCTGGGATTACAGTCATGAGTCACCACACTGGGCTGAGCATCTTTTCATATGCTTGTTTTATATGCCGTCTTTGGAGGATTGTCCATTCAAAAACTTGGCCCATTTTAAAATTCAGTCAATTTTTTGTTGTCAAGTTCGTTATGTTACATATTTTGGATATTAACCTCTTATCAGATACATGATTTGCAAATATTTTCTCCCACTCTGTAGGTTGTCTTTTCACTCCGTTGATTACTTCTTTTGATGTACAGAAGTTTTTAACTTTTAATGTAATTCCATTTTTTGTTCCCTGTGCTTTTGGTGTCATGTTCAAGAATTCATGGCTAAATCCAATGTCACGAAGCTTTCTCCTATATTTTCTTTTAGTAGTTTTATAGTTTTTGTATGTGGTGTAAAGGGTCCAACTTCATTCTTTTTCAGGTGGATATTGGATTTTCCCAGTACCATTTGTTGAAAAGACTGTCGTTGCCTCACTGTATAGTCTTGGCCCCCTTGTCAAACACTGTTTGACTAGAAATGCATGGGTTTATTTCTGGGCCATCTATTTTGTTTCATTGGTTTATATGTCTTTTTATGCTGGCACCACTGCTGTCTTGATTACTATTTGTATTTAGTATGTTTTGAAATCAGGACTTGTGAGGCCTCCAACTTTGTTGTTCTTTTTCAAGTTTTTAGTATGTATTTAGTATGTTTTGAAATTAGGACTTGTAAGGACTCCAACTTTGTTGTTCTTTTTCAAGTTTGTTTTGGCTCTATGGGGTCCTTTGAGATTCCATATTAACTTAAGGATAGGTTTTCCCGTTTCTGCAAAAAATGCCATTGGGACTTTGACAGGGATTGCATTGAATCTGTAGATTGCTGTGGGTAGTATGACATTTTAACAATAAATCTTCCAATCTATGGATACAGTGTGTTTCCATTTATTTGTATATTTTATGGTTTCTTTCAGCAGTGTGTTATAGCTTGCAGTGTACAAGTCTGTTGGATCCTTGGTTAATTCCTAAATATTGTATTCTTTTTGATACTATTGTACATGGAATTGTGTTAATTTCTTTTTCAAATTGCTTATTGAAATACAACTGATGTTTGTGTGTTTGTGTGCTTTTATTTTTTGTATCCTGCAACGTTGCCAAAATAATTACTTCTAACATTTTTTTTTTTTCTTGAAAATTTAAGAGTTTTATGCATGTAAGGTCACATCTGAGAACCAGGGTAATTTTATTTCTTCCTTTCCAGGTTGAATGCAGTTTATTCCTTTTTCTTGTCTAATTGCTCTGGCTAGGACTTCCACTGCTGTGTTAAATAGAAATGGTGACAGTAGGCATCCTTGCTTTGTTCTCAATGTTAAAGGAAATGCTTTCAGTCTTTCACTGTCGAGTGTGATGTTAGCTGTGGGCTTTTTGTGTATGGCTTTTATTATGTTAAAGTTTCCTTCTATTTCTATTTTGTTTTCATGTGTTGAACTGTCCTTGCATTCCAGGTGTAAAGCCCACTTGGTCATGATGTGTAATCCTTTTAATGTGCTGCTGAATTTGTTTTGCTCTTATTTTGTTGTAGATTTTTGCATCAGTATTAATCACGGATATATGTCTATACTTTTGTTCTTGCTTGTTGTGTCTTTCTCTGGTTTTGGTGTCAGGGTAGTGTTGACCTTATGGAATGAATTTGAAGTATTCCCTTCTTTTGAATTCTTTATGAGTCTGAGGAAGCTTGGTGTTAATTCTTGTTTAAATGTCTGGTAGAATTCTCTAGCGGAGCCATCTGGTCCTGGGCTTCTCTTAGTTGGGAAGTTTTTGATAACTGCATCCAATCTCTGTTTACTAGTTATAGGCCATTCAGAGTTTTTATTTTTCATGTCCTCATTTTGCTAGGTGTACATTTTTAGGAATATACCAGTTTATTCTAGGTTATTCAATTGTTGATGTATATTGTTCATAATATTCTGTTATAATCCTTCTGGCATCAGTTGTAATGTCCCCTCTTTCATTTCTGATTTTCATTTTTCAAGTCTTTTTCTTAGTCTAGCTAAGGAGTTTATTGATTTTGTTGATCTTTTTTTTAAAAACAAAAAAAACAAAAAATAAAAACCAAAAACGAACTCTAGGTTTCACTGAGTTTTTTTCTTTCCTTGTCTTCTTCTGTATTTAGTTGATCTTAGCCCTAATATGTATTATTTTTCTCCCTTCTGCTATTGTTTAGTTTAGTTTGTTCCTCTTTTTTCTAATTTCTTGAGATACAAAGTTAGGTTGTTGATTTGTGATTTTTTTTTTTTTTTTTAAACATGTAAGCTTTTGCTGCCATAAACCTCCCTGTTAGTACTGCTTTAGCTACATCTCGTAAATTAGTGGTTTGTTGTTTTTGTCTCCGGATATTTAAAAAATTTCTTTGTAATTTCTTTGCCCCATTGGTTGGTTAAGAGTGAGTTTTTAAATTCCACATGTGTGGATTTTCTTGTTTTTCTTCTGTTATTGGCTTTTAGTTTCATTTCACTGTGATTAGAGAAGATAGTTGGTATGATTTCAGTCTTCTTAAATTTATTCAGACTTGTTTTGTGACCTACGTTTTATATAATTTTAATATGTATCTGAACTTTCAGAGTTAATTGTAAAGACTTTTCTGAATTGTCAGTGTTTGGTTTTCTAAAATATGTTCACGCCTCTTCAGCATATTTACAATATTTTTGAAAATTAATAGACATTCTTTTTTAGAAGTTTTTAGGTTTACAAAATATTTGAGCAGGATAGTATAGTGTTCCCATGTTCTAACCACCCCTCCAACTGTCATTTTTCCCTGTTATTAACATCTTACGTTAGTACAGTACACTTGTTACAGTTAATGAACCAATATTGACACATTATTATTAACTAAAGACCATAGTTTATTCAGATTTTCTTAGTTTTTACCCAGTGTTCTTTTTCTGTTCCAAGATATATTACATTTAGTTGTCGTTTCTTCCTAAGCTTCTGAAGACTTTGTTTTTGATGACCTTATGAGGTTTTTTTTTTTTCTTAGCAGTTTTGAAGAATATTGGTCAGATATACTGTATGATCTTCTATTGGAATTTGTCTGATATTTTTCTCATGATCAGACTGCGGTTATGGGTTTTTGGGAGGATGTGTTATACTTGACATTTTAGTATTCAGGTGTTCTCTTAGAATACTGCTTGAAGCAAAACCATCTGTGCCAACTGCTTTTAAGTTTTATCCTCTTTTTTTGTACTCCCCCCCCCCCCACTTATATAAGTAATATTCCAATTGTATTTCTTAGGTATAGATTTTAAAATACGTTCTATCATACTTCTTTGTAAAATCTTTTTTTAAAAAAATATGTGTCTTCGCTATTATCAAAAAGATAACACATGTTGGCAAGGATGTGGAGAAAGGGAGCCCTTGTGTACCTTGCTAGGAATGCACAATAAACAGCCATTATGGAAAACAATATGGCAGTTTCTAGAAAACTAAAAATAGAATTACCATATGATATAGCAGTCCCGCTTCTGGTTATATATCTAAAGGAATTGAACTCAGTATGCTGAAGCGGTATCTGCATGTCCATGTTCACTACAGCATTATTCACAATAGCTAAAATATGGAAGCATCCTTGGTGTCCATCATTGCATGAAAGGATAAATGTGGTATATATGCACAATGAAATACTTTTCAGTCTTAAGATAGAAAAAATTCTGTTATTTGCAAGAACATGGATGAACCTGGAGGACATTATGCTAAGTGAAATAAACCAGGCACAGAAAGACAAACACCACATAATCTAAATTGCGTGTAGAATCTAAAAAAGTTGAACTCTTAGAAGTAGAGAGTGAAATGGTGTTTACCTGAGGCTGGATTGGGAGTGCATGGGGCAAGAGGAGATGTTTATCAAATGGTACAAAGTTTTAGTCAGGAGGAATAAGCTTTAGTGATCTGTTGCACAGAATTATGAAATATAGTAATAATGCATGTATATTTTAAAATTGATGAAAGAGTAGATTTTAAGTGTTTTACCACAAAAAAATAAGTATGTGAAGTGATGGATTTGTTAATTAGCGTGAATTAATCATTCTACTATGTAAGCATATGTCAAAACATCACATTTTACTCCATAAATAGATAATATATACAACTATTATTTGTCAATTAAAAATTAATAAAATAAAAACAAAGTGTCTCAAATATGCTGGTTTAGGTTTGTGGGGAACAAATGCAGTTAAAAGGTTTTTTTTTTTCAGATTTTGGAGAGTACGAGCAAAGCAAGGTAAAATTAAACAACTTAAGTGGAAGTTTGTTTGTGTGTGATGTTTGTATATGCCTTTATTTTTTACTGTGGTAAAATATGCATAACAACATTTACCATTTTCAAGTGTACAGTTCAGTGGCATTTAAGTATGTTTATATTGTTTGTGCAACCATATATAGTTTTTAAAATATGCATTGGTCTGCTAGGACTGTCATAAAATACTACAGACTGGGTGGCTTACACAACAGAAATTTATTTTCTCACAGTTTTAGAGACTGAAAATTCAAGATTAGGGTGTTGGCAGGTTTTGTTTCTCCTGAGGCATCTCTGTCTTGCAGATGGCCTGCCCTCTGTGTGTACATACCTGTGTCTCTTAGAATGATACCAGTTGGGCCAGGTGCAGTGACACACGCTTGTAATCCCAGAACTTTGGGAGGCCAAAGCGGGTGAATCACTTGAGGTCAGGAGTTCGAGACCAGCCTGGCCAATATGGTGAAACCCTGTCTCTACTAAAAAAAAAAAAAAAAAAAAAAAATTACAAAAATTAGCTGGGCATAGTGGCGTGTGCCTGTAGTCCCAGCTACTTGGGAGGCTGAGGCGTGAGAATCGCTTGAACCCAGGAGGCAGAGTTTGCAGTGAGCCTTCATCTTAAAAAAAAAAAAAAAGAATGACACCAGTCATATTGGGTAAAATCCTCATAAGTTACCTTATTTAACTTTATTCCTGAAAGGCCCTTGCTCTAATGTCATATTTGGGATGAGGGTTCAATATAAGAAATTTGGGGGGAGACACAGTTCAGTTCATAATATCTTTTATATAGAGGTGCTTCCAGTTTATCGCTATCTTCAATGTATTAATTTCCTGTGGTTGCTCTAACAAATTAGCACAAACTGGTTGGTTTAAAACAATAGAAATTAATTCTCTCACAGTTCTGGAGGCCAGAAGTTCTAAATCAGTATTATTGGGCCAAAATCAAGGTGATGGCAGAGCTTTGTTCCTTCTAGAGGGAGGCTGTAGAAGAGAATCCATTACTTGCTTCTCCCTGATACTAGTGGGTGCTGGCATTCCTGACTGTGGCCCATGTCCCTCCAGTCTTCAAAGGCAGCATTTTCAGTTCTCTCTGCCATGTCATCGTCTTCTTTTTTGGAGACAGAGTCTTGCTGTGTTGCCCAGGCTGAATTGCAGTGACATGATCTGGGCTCATTGCAACCTCTGCCTCCTTCATTCAAGCAAGATTCTCCTGCCTCAACCTTCTGAGTAGCTGGGACTACAGGTGTATGCCACCATGCCCAACTGATTTTTGTATTTTTAGTAGAGATGGGGTTTCACCATGTTGGCCAGGCTGGTCTCGAACTCCTGACCTCAGGTCATCTGCCCACCTTGGCCTCCCAAAGTGCTGGGATTACAGGTGTGAGCCACTGTGCCTGGCCTCTCTGCTGTGTCTTCTCATTGCCTTCAGAGTGTGTCTCGTTCTTATAAGGATACATGTGATTGCATTATGGCCCACCCAGATAATTCAGAATAATCTCCCCTCTCGAGATCCTTAATGTAATCATATCTGAAAAGACTTTTTTTTTTTTTTTTTTTTTTTTGCCATGTGAGGTAACATTCTCAGGTTTCAGGGATCAGGGTGTGGATATCTTTTGTGGGGCGATTGTTCAGCTTATCCCACTCAGTCGTTTATAGTAGACTTTTAATGTTCTTACTTTGATTTTATAGTTTAGTTTTTAACAGGCCCCCATGTTCAGTTCTGGGTTGGTGGGAGATGATGGCATTGGGTGGCAGAGAAAGTATCTCATCTTTTCTGTATACTATGCAGAAAATTCTAGGTCTGTGGTTTTGGGAAGGACAAATCAGAGATGATAGTGAGTATGGAAATAAAACAATTAAAGTAATCTAGCTTGATAACAGAGGTAGGTATGGTGGTGCTGTTTTTTAAATAATAGAGAATTTAGAAGAGTCACAAGCTAGTTTCAGGTATGGGGAGGAGGGGATGTATAGAGTTTGGGACACACTGAGTTTTTAGAACTTCTGAAATATGGTAAAATTAGTAATGATAGGTGTGTTTTTGGCAAATGCATGTTCAGTGGATTGTTGGAATAGAAGTCACTTTATACTAAATTAAGGATTAAGTTGAAGATGGAAAGTATTGACACATTCTATTCTCTAGAATAAGGGTGCTTGGCATTTAGTAAGTACTTAATCAGTGTTGGCTATTATGAGAATTACTATAGTGTTCCAATACTATAACATTTTTGTCTTCAGCTGTTTGGTGTACGTCTTGATATGTACATAATATTAAATAAATACTGATCTAGAAAGATGTGTGTTTTGTTAATTATTTTCATTATTGCCATTGCCATACTATTAAAATTAATGAAAACAATTTATTGTAGATTAAAAAAAAAAAAGAATTAGAAAGTTTCGATTTCTCGTTTGAATAGATTATTATTTCTCAAAAAAAACAGTGGGATTGGGGGGGCACTTAGCAATAGTTTCCTAAAGATTAAAATGATCGTATTCTAGTTGAATGCTTTTTTTTATGTTATATCAAGAAATATAATTTGATTTATGGTTTTTCATTTAAAATCGTGGTGTATTGTAGCTGTAGTTATTCATGCTTGACACAAAAAATTAAACCTTGGTCTTTGTATGTATTCTTTCAGGTTTGATTTAATTTTGGATGAGATTGTTCTTGCAGCAAGATGTTAATAAGACAAAATCTAGGTAAGTAGAAGACTGCTTTGTTAAATGTACATATCGAGATAGGAATAATACCAAAAAAAAGGTCTTAAAAATGTGGTGTTGAGTTCAGAACCAAAGAGTTTTTAAATAAAATTTTGAAATGCAAATAACTGTCTTTTTGACACACTTGGTCCACTTGATTTGATGGGAGTAAAATTACAGCTATCAAATTGTGGAACTAAATTTTTAGTTTCCTTCTTTTGTGTTGAGGTTAACTAAAGCATTCAGGTTTCCAGTGAATATTCTAACATGTTAGAAAATCAAGTTAGTGTTTGGTTCAGCCACTCTTCAAATTGAACTCTCACCACTTCGGTAAGACATTTATTGTGTCACTTCATTGTTTTCTCCTTTGTTGACAAAGTATATGAATAGTCATTGCTTTTGTGAATTTTGCTTCATTATTACTGTTAAGGAAACACTTTCCCAAATGGGACATTTGCCAAATTGTGATTTCTTTCTGTTAATATAGTATTCAAAATTGTAAATTATTGTTTTAATGTTTTCCTAATGGGTGTCTCTACTGAATGACCTCTCTAATACAGCATTCTGATTAGCTTTCTAAGGCTGTTCACTTTCAAAAAGTTGAATTGGCATCATGTACTTTTGGTCTGGTATGTGAAAGAATGCTTTTAAATAATATAAGCTGTTGACATGTTTTAAAAAGATACATTTACTGTTTATTGGTAAGTGAATATGGCTTCAAAACGGAAACAGGGGAAAACGAACACTGAAAAAATTGGAGTTAACTTGGTTTTCCCTCTAACCAGATGTTTCAGCTGTCAAAAATTTGCTGATCTCAGTGTTTGTTAAAGAAAAAAAAAAAGAAGTCTAGGATGAAAAGTGCTGTAGTTCAGTAATATGCACTGAAGGAAATCTCAGTCAGTGATTTGGGCATGTTTTGAAGCAAAATTTTCCTTTTATTGCTATTATATAATAATAATAGTAGTGGTAGTTTGAAGAGTACTTATTGTGCTCTAAATTCTATTAAGTGCTTGTCATACCTTATTGATCATTATAGTACCTCCTATTGTGTAGAAAAATTTTATTTTTTGCTTTATAGTGGACTATTTTTCTTTAGGAAGAATAATTTACTTTTGTAGCATTTATTAGAAATAACACTTGCCTATATATCCTCTTACAGTGGAGAAGAAGCCAGACTTTTGTACTTGAAGGTCTTATTAGGGATTTGTTTTCTAGTTGAATATACAGTGTCTGTTAGAACTTTTGTTCTGATTTTCTGTGTTTGATATTGCTTGTGGGATGACACTGGTTTAACTTATTCTGACCTTATTTTCCACCATGCTTATATATGTATTTTTTTCTTTTTTATTATGGTATAGTTTACATATATATAGTAACATAAAATTTGAGGTATAGAGCTGAATGACTTTTCGCATACACATTCATACATGTAACCGCCATCTAGATCAAGATATAGAACATTTCATTACTTTAGAAAGTTCCTTGTGCTTTCCCCGCTTCCAATCCAATAGCTTTTTTCCCCTGAAGTAATGATCTTTCTGAATTCTGTCAGCATAATTTAGTTTTGCCTGTTCTTGGATTTTATATATAGTATGTACTCTTGTATCTGGCTTTTTCATTCAACATAATGTTCTTGAGCTTCATCTATGTTGTGACTATATCAGCAGTTCATTATTTTTTATTGCTGTTTTATTTTTAGTAATATTCCATTGTATGAACACACTACAAAATATTTATGTTTTCTCTGTGATTTGGTTTATTGGATTCTCCATATTTCTGTTCCTACTTGCTAACTTTTCTATACTCTTTTCCTTCTTCTACCTATCTCTTTAATTGTCCCCCATCACTTTCGAAATAAAATGTAGTAAACCCTATAACACGGCATGCAGTTATCTCACTGTAGCTATGCCAGAATGCTGAGGATTATATGAATAAACTAAGTATGATGTTTCATATTCCTAGTTCTAGTCCTAGGTGCTTGTTGTCACTTTCCCTCAACCCCGTGCCTCCCCAATTGCCAGAGTCCTCTCTGCTAGTTGTCAGCTGATCTTCTGAAATAGCCTATCTGAAGCATCTGTCTGATCCTTTAAGCCAGGCCTGGGCATAGTTTGTCTTCTTTATTAGACTATGAGTTTGAAGGTAGATACCATCCATGTCTCATTTATCTTAGTAGCACAGTGCTGGGAATACTGTGTGCATTCGGTAAATGTTTTGTTAAACATAGATCAATGAAAAGTGTTCTTTTCTCCCAGGCAAATAGAGATTCAGAATGCTAGCCGGAATGGGATGGGGGCATTGGCACTTCAGTTGCTGTTGGGCCATAGGAAGGAGCCACTGAGGACAATCCAGAGACAGCATTATAGACATTTTAGAAAGAGAAATAAATTATTTCCCAAGTCTTCTTTCAATGGCTAGTAAAATATTCTTAGTTCAGTCCTAAAGTAAGACTGTCATTGTTGATTTTGATTAGTATTTCCAAGTGGAGGTATTAATCCATGTTGCAGAAATTTGAAGTGTTTGCTATGAAGAGTGTTTTTTTTGTGGGTTTGTACTAGTTATTTCTTTAAAGATTTTGAAAGGTTAGACTAATACAAGTAGAAGATTGGGAACACTAGTCACACATGTAAGAAGTGAAGAAAACTTTTCCTCTTTTCTCTGAAGGTAAAAAACTGTTAGGATGGAGGAAGAAATTGTAGAATCATAGCCTGGAACTGTGGTAACATTTTCGATTCCCACAACTGAGGAAGCCTGCTATTTGTTGAAAGGTATTTAAATTTTTTTTATTGTAGATATGTAATATAACATATATGAACAATATGCTTTTTTTGTTTTGTTTTTGAGACGGAGTTTCGCTGTTGTTGCCCAGGTGGGAATGGAGTGGTGCAATCTCAGCTCACTGCAACCTCTGCCTCCTGGGTTCAAGCAATTCTTCTGCCTCAGCTTCCCAAGTAGCTGGGATTACAGGCATGTGATACCACACCCAGCTAAATTTGTGTTTTTAAGTAGAGATGGGGTTTCACCATGTTCGTCAGGCTAGTCTCAAACTCCTGACCTCCGGTGATCCACCCTCCTTGGCCTCCCAATGTTCTGGGATTACAGGTGTGAGCCACTGCACCCAGCCTAAACAATATACTTTCTTAAGAAATAACACACTTCTTAAATTTTAAAGCATTTTGACTAGTGGGTTTTTTTTTTTGTTTTTTTCTTTGTTTTTTTTCCTGTGTTTGAAATTTGGCTAGTTGGTTGACTATAGTAATCATCTGTAGATTTTTATGCCTGAAGCTTGATTGCCCTCTAGCAAGTCCAAAGCAAGAAAAGGTTCTTCCCCACTGGGATCAATTTGTTGCTTTTCCTTTCTGTAGCTTCTGCCATAATGCTTGAACACATAGTTGGACATTGACCTTTTCTCATGCTGTTCCTTCTGTCTTCCCACAAGGATTTTCTTAGACATAGATTCTTACCGTATATAGACCTTGGTTCTTTTTTTTTTTTTTTTCTTTTTAATCCTGGATGTGAACTGTGTTTAGTCCTATTGTTGGTTAGGGTTGAGCAGCCAGAGAAATTTAACCTTGAGATTGCCTAACTTACATGTCTCCACAAATATTTTAGACTAATTTTTCTTCTCAGAGGCTGCTAGCTGTACCTCAGTTGCAGAGTCTTCCTCTTCATTTTGTGCTTCAGTATTTAACATAGGCAGCTGCTGCTAAGACTGCAGAATCCCCGAATCCAAGAATTTGAAATTCTTTATGGATATTTGTCTTAAATTAATTTATCTAGTTTCTAACTTCTCTGTACTTCATTTTCTTTAGTAGCACTGTAGATGTGCTGCCCCTTGTTGTAGCATGAAAAAGAAAACTTTTAAATTAATACAGTTCTTTGTTCTTCATTCTAGATGAGATTATACAACATACATTGACCCTTTCCAGCTGTATTGCCAAGTAACAGTTAGTATTTAGTATTTCACTTTTTTTTTTTTTTTTTTTTTTAAGACAAAGTTTTGCTCTTGTTGCCCAGGCTGGAGTACAATGGTGCAATTTCGGCTCCCTGCAGCCTTGTCTCCTGAGTTCATGCGATTCTCCTGCCTCAGCCTCCTGAGTAGCTGGGACTACAGGTGCATGCCACCACACCTGGCTAATTTCAGTATTTTTAGTAGAGATGGGGTTTCACTGTGTTGACCACGCTGGTCTCTAACTCCTGACCTCAGGCGATCCACTGGCCTCAGCCTCCCAAAGTGCTGGGATGATAGGCGTTAGCCACTGCACCCAGCCACATTTAGTATTTTCAAAATGTAAATTTTTTATAAAAGTCACATGTGACTTTATGAGCAAATAGTACAGCAGTGTTTAAAGTAAAAAGTAAAACTCTTACCTCCCACCCAGCACTGTACTCCCCATAAGTTACCAAAAATAGCTGGTATGTATTCTGCATCTTTCTCTTTCTGCTTATCAATATATTTTGGACATTTTTCTATATATGTACCACATTTATTATAACTGTTACCTTATTAATATTTAGGTAAATCTCAGGATATTTTGCCTGTATATAAGTATTGCTGCAATAAATATTTTTGATTATATCAATGGGAGTGTGTGAGAGTGTCAGGATAATTTGTAGCAGTAGATTGCTGGGTCAAGGATATGTGCCCTTTAACTTCTGATATAATAAAACTGCAATGAGGTTGTACCACTTAATATTCTTATTGCTAGTTTATGAGAATATCTTTTCCCACATTCTGCTAAATATTTGTTTTATCCTGCTAGTTTAATTGGCAGAAAGTAGTATTTATTTTACTGTGCATTTTTTAAATTGTGAGAGTGCTCAAAGGTTTGAAATATCACCTTCATTACAACTTAAGTTCTATTGGAGAATATATGTGAAGATTTTTATTTTTTGCTGTTAAGTCCATCAGTTCCATCAATTAACATACCTTTGTGTTTTAGGTGTTACAGTCAAAGTTAATATTGAATAATCAGATTATTTGCCTTTTTTTTCCCTTCATACTATTTTTTTTAAGATAAATATTTCCTTATGGCAAATTTCTTTATAGTTTGCTACAAACTAACATCAGCATAGCCTGTAAATAAAAAGAAAATAAAAGCCATTACTAAATATTAGGTTCATTAAGTCTAGATTAATAGCAGTCTGCTTAAAATCTATTGTCTTTTACAACTCAAGCATTAGAATACTTTGCTTCTTTGTGGTTATTTTTTACTATTCTTATTATGTATGATAAGCTACAGTTATTAGTCTTAATTCCAGCTTTAATATGAGTGAACTCCTTTTTTTTGAATTATTTAATTCTAGAAAACTTAAATACTTAAATTTACAACTGTAAAAAAAAGAGCTGAGAAAATCCTTAGTGTTACTATGATAGATTTCTCTGAGTCATTTTTACAAATTGGCATCTTTTGGTATTTTTAAAATAGTATTTTCTAGTGTGATGCCTTTATTCCTAGATATGTTTATAGTACTATGCCATATTATATAAGGGATTTGAGCATCTGTGGATTTTGGTATCTGGGGGGTTGTCCTGGAACCAATCCCCTTCAGATGTGAAGGGTCAACTGTATATCTGTCTCTCTTGATCTACATCTCTTAAAACTCACCCTTGGTTTCACTGTGCTGTTAAATTTGTTTAAAGGGAGGCTACATTGTTCTTTTTTGAAGTTGAGCTGTCAGTAGTTTTTCCAAAGAAAGTTTCAGCCATGCTTGGGTTTAGTATAAAAGTTTCTTTCCAAATCTGAAATGTTTTTAAACCTAGCAAAGACTAAGTGGCCAATATCATTCCAATGTGTGAACAGGAAACCATAAAACTGCTCCTTCAGACCAAAGAATTTTGCCATGGCTATACTTTAGCCTTCTATGATTGGTCTAAACTGTAAATAAAAGTGCTAAATAAAACAAGGCAATCAGTAAGCCTTTACTGAAATCTAATATTCTAGGCACTGTGCTATATGTTAGGGATGCATAATTAGTCATTAGAATTCCCAGTATCATTCGACTAATTATAGTACAAATGATGAACACAATACTGCCAAGTCTGAGTAGTACAGTGTAGTAGTAGGCCTGAGGAGGACGTTTTTAAGGAAGAAGTCAGGAAAGGCTTCATAGAGCAAGATATCATTTAGAGTTGAGAAAAAGAATAGAATTTTCACCTTGGGAAAATATGGGCAGATGGGGCATGAACTAAAGCTCTTATTTTAGTTTCTAGACATTATTTCGTAAAAACAGTTTCATTTAACTGAATGTCCATATTGCCAGAGTTACTGAGTTTCTTAAATGTACTGAAGTGTACAGTTTACCACAGCTTAGGAATTTATTATTTGAACTGTTTCCTTGTGCTATTTTTTTCAAACTGTGGAAACAAGTTTAATTTTTTGAATCTACCAAGAAATAAATGATACTGTGAAAACTTTCATCCTCATTATTTTGATTATTATAATATTACACTTAAGTGTAAGAGATTCAGAAATAATAAATGACTGGCTTGAGGTTAGGTAGGTAATTGCAGAGGCAGAATTGGAACCTAAGTCTTCTGATGTCTGATTTACTATTCTTTTGAGATGACCATTAAAGTAGATATTTGAGACCAGGCGGGGTGGCTCACACCTGTAATCCCAGCACTTTGGGAGGCTGAGGCAGGTGAATCGCCTGAGGTCAGGAGTTCAAGACCAGCCTGGCCAACATGGTGAAATCTCGTCTCTACTAAAAATATAAAAATTAACTGGGTGTGATGGCAGGCGCCTGTAATCCCAGCTGCTTGGGAGGCTGAGGCAGGAGAATCAGTCACTTGAACCTGGGAGACAGAGGTTGCAGTGAGCCGAGATCGTGCCATTGCACTCCAGCCTGGGAGACAGAATGAGACTCTGTCTCAAAAAAAAAAAAAAAAGTAGATATTTGAAACTTTTACGGTCTTCTAACTAGGCTGAAGCCTGTGGGCTCAGTAAATTTTTGTTTAATATTTTACTGATATATCTGATGTTTTATGAATTGGTGATTGTAATTAAGTTGGTTTTAGATCACACTTTACTAGTCTGAGGAGAAAAGATGACTAAATAAGTAATTATAATCAAGTATCATTAGTATTGTGATAGTCTCTGTTCCTGGAAGGCAAGGGCCGTGTCTGTTTTATTTATTAAGATATATATTCACTACTTTAATATAGCTAATACTTTACTCATAGTAGACATTTAATAAATATATATTTAATGACTGGATGGAAATATGGCAAGGCCTCCCAGAAGTGACACTTAAACTGAAACTTGGAGGAACTGTTTGGTGATTAATGTAGATAAAAAATATGGGGAAGGCCTGTTAGCAGAAGAAATAGCATGTACAAAGGATGAGAGGTAACAGAAAGGGAAGATTGCTGGAACTGAAAGAAATGTAAGTTTTGAATGTAGAGCTCACCGTGGGGTGTGGATGTGGGGAGTGGCTAGTGTCGAGATAAGATGAGAGAGTAAGGCTGGGCCATTTTATTGAGGCTTTTATAAACCATTGAAGGAGTTTAAATGCGAGGAAATGATTTTATTCTATCTGTTTTAGCAAACGAACCTAATTAAAATGGGGAGAACAGATCACAGGGAAAGCTAGATTGGAATCAGGATGACTAGTTAGTATGGAGAGCATGCTAGCCTGACTTGAGAGTGGTAGAAGTGGGGATAGAAAGATGTGGTTGGATTTGAGGGAGACTTAGACGACAAAAGAGACCAGCTTTGGTGGTTAATTGTAATGGAGGTGGGAGTGGGAGAATAAGGAAGGAGTTAAGGATGACTCATGTTTCTAGCTGGGCAGTAGTGCTGTATTATTCACAGATAGGTACTGTGAAGAAGAACATTTGGAGAGAACAAGAGCTACATTTTAGATGTATTAAGCTTTAAGTAGCTCAGGACTTGTGATTAGAAATGTCAGGTGGCAGTTAGATATGAGACCTGTAACTTGAGATGTGAGAATCGTCAGCATGAAATCTTAATGTCTCTCAAATTCTTTTTTTTTTTTTGAGACAAGTCTTGCTGTATCCTCTAGGCTGGAGTGCAGTGGTGTGATCTTGGCTCACTGCAACCTTCGCCTCCCGGGTTCAAACGATGCTCATGCCTCAGCCTGGGATTACCGGCGCCTGCCACTATGCCCAGCTAATTTTTGTATTTTTAGTAGAGATGGAGTTTCACCATGTTGGCCAGGCTGGTCTCGAACTCCTGACCTCAGGTGATCTACCCGCCTCAGCCTCCCAAAGTGCTAGGATTACAGGCGTGAGCTCGCCTGACTCATTTTTTAATTCTAATATCTTTCTGCAAGATATTACAAAGCGTGTTTATACATTAAATATTCTATTGACCTAAAGATTGCTCCATGTAGACTTATGAGCTGCTGTTTTTATTAGAGATTCTGGCCTCTGCTTATTGTTAATTGAACAAGATTTAATACCATTAATGAATAATTATGCTACTGATGGCAAAAGTCTTACCAAAAATATTGAATGGCTAAGGGTGTATTGAATGTATTAAATCTTAGATTTATATTAGTGTGTCTAAGTAGCTGAATATAAATACTAATATTTGATAATGCAAATATTTTCCACCCTGAATAGCAAAGTTTAGGTTAAAGTGATCCTGTGGTCTTTAGATTAATCATGATTCAACAAACTATTAGAATAAAAGTTACACACAACAGTATGATCTTGCCTACCTTGTTAACCATTATATACTCACTGTCTAGAGCAGTTCTTGGCACAGAGGTCCTCAATATTTGTTGAGTAATCAATCAATATTGACATACAATGCTTTAATAGCTAATACAATTTTATTTTTGGTCAGGTTACAGCAATGGCAGACTGACTTTTTTAGTTCTTAAAAAGAGTCTTATCCCCAACTTAAGGAATTATATTTTTATTTGAGCAATATTTTCCCCCTTAAATTACCCTTTATTCATATTTATGCCACCTTCTTTCTATATACTTCGCTTCCAGCAAACGGACACATTTCTGTTTCTAATCAGAACATTTTTACTGACATTTATGAAACAAGTCTTCTAGTAAAAACAGTTTGGACATTTCACTTGTGTATCTGACATCACCATGTCTAATGGTGATTCGTCACCTTTGCTTTCAAAACCTATTCTTGCTAATGGATGACCATTCTCTCGTCATGGAGCTCAAAATCTCTCCAAATATTTGTAGTGCTTACCTTCTGTTATAAAGATTTGGTCAGTTATTAAGTCTTTTTGCTGTTACTTCGGCGATATAACATGTATTTATCTTTTTCTTTCTATTCCCATTGCTATTGTTGTTTGCCCATCTTTTACACTCATCTTGGATGATGTGTCTGTGTTCATTTCATTTGGATAAGACCATTTGATTCAACTCTTTAGGAAGTTACCTTAATTATATTACTTGTTCAAAAACATTAACTACTCCTTAAGAATAAATTTTAATTCTTAGGTATTATATCTAGGAGGTTCCAAATTTATGTTCTAATCAACAGTTTTATCTCCTGCTATTCTTTAGTAAGCATTTTGCTGCAGCCTGATTATCATTGTTATATGAAAAAACCCTCACTTTCATCTTTACTCATACCTTCTTTGCCAGTCTCATCCTCAGTTTATCTCTACCCTTGAAACCTAACTCATCCAAGAAAGCTTAGCTCAAATCCTGCCTCTGCCTTGAGGGGTTGACATAGTCCCTGGTATATGGGATGTAGTTCTGGTATATTTCCTCACCCATCCCTAGATTCATGGTGGAGATCTCTCTAACCAAGACAGATTAACAAGAGAAGTGCATACAAATTTATTTAATAAAAATTTTGCATGACATGAGAGACTTCAGATATGAAGACTTGGCAAAACAACAGAAAGCTGTATTACTATGGACAGTTATGCAGGAGAATGATTAGAGGACAAAAGGGTATGATCTAATGGTAATAAACTAGGGTGGAGTTAGCAAAGCCTGTTTGTTCAGATTCTTCTTGGCATCTCTATGTGACACATCTATAGGGACACCTATCCCATAAGAGTTTTAGGAGAGAAGGGAGAGAAAAAGTCAAAGAATGACTTTCCTAGATTTTATGGCCTACTTCAGGGGAGAAAAGAAGGAGAAAGAGAGACCTTCCTGCTTCTGCTGTTTTCTCAAATGCCAAGGTGCCATATTTTGGGGGTAGCATTTCCTACATCTCATTACTGGGAAGTCACTTTCTCTTGATATTTATGATTGTAAACTGAGCTACCTATTAATTGAATGACTTTAAAGTATGATAAGATAATGAAGTGCTAAATATTGACATCTCCTGCAACACCCTGTATAGTTGACAGGCTCCTCTATTTTTTAAACTGGTAAAAACAAAAACCGTGGTTACCTTATATATATATATATATTTAACAGACATTTATATGTTTACTCTTTCTATGCTTATTAGATATTTTTTGTCTGATGGATTAAAAATCAAAACCATGATAAATGCAGACTTATTTAACATTTACATAGTGCTTACTACCTGCCAGACGCTGTTATAAGTACTTTTTAAATATTAACTCAATCCACATTTTACAGATAACAAAACTAAAATATGAGTTTAGCAATGGAAGAGCTAGGATTTGAATGGAGTAGTCTAGCTTGAGAGTCTTTGCTATTAAAGCCTTATGTTATACTCCTCAACAGAGTGGTAAAATAATTTAGTAAATATTAAAATAATTCAGTGAAATAACGTAAGAAATACTACGCAGGAAAATACATAATTACATGTATACTCTTATTTATACTCTCACCCATTTTTTTCCTGCCCCTCATGTTATTCTGGAGCAAATCCAGAGATATTTGTTATTTATTGATGTCTACCTCATCCCCATTGGTAATTTTTTTCCAGTTTTTTATTATGGTAAACTATAAGTAACATGAAATTTGCCATTTTAACCATTTTTAAGTGTACAGTTCAGTGTTACTGTATACATTTATAATGTGCACTCATCACCACCATCCATCTTCATAATTTCTTGTCTTGTAAAACTGAAACTCTATACCCATTAAACAACAATTCCTCCATTTCTTCTGCTCCTGAGGTCCTGGAAATCACCATTTTTCTGTCTCTTTGAATTTGACTACTCTAAGTGTCTCATAAGCAGAATCATATAGTGTTTGTCTTTTTGTGACTGGCTTATTTCACAAGTGTGTTATTTTCAGAGTTCATCCATGTTACAGTATTTTGCAGAATTTCCTCCCATTTTAAGTCTGCATAATATTGCATTGTATGTATGTAACACATGTTGTTTATGGTGGACACCTGTGTTGCTTCCACCATTTAGCTATTGTGAATAATGTTGCAGTGAACATGGGTGTACAAATATCTCTTCAAGACCTTGCTTTCAGTTTTCAGGGATATATAGCTAGAAGTGAAATTGCTGGATCATATGGTAATTCTATTTTTAGTTTTTTGAGGAGCCACCATAGTTTTCTGTAGTGGCTGCACCATTTGACATTCCCACCAACAGTGCACAAATGTTCCTATTTCTCTACATCCTTGCCAACACTTGATATTTTGTTTTTGTTTTTTGATAGTGGCTATTATGTGTTATGATGGTTTTGGTTTGTATTTGCCTAATAATTAGTGATGTTGAGCATCTTTTCATATGCTTATTGGCCATATGTTTGTCCTTGGAGAAATGTCTATTCAAGTCTTTTGCCCATTTTTTAATCATGTTGTTTTTCTGTTGAGTTGTAGTTCTGTATATGTTCTAGATACTACTCCCTTGTTAGATATATGATTTGCAGAGATATTTTCTCCCATTCCATTGGTTCTGTTTACTCCGTATATCTTTTGTGGCACACAAATTTTTACATTTTCACAGAGTTCAATTAGTCTTTTTTGTTTGTTTGTTTGTTTAGACAGAGTCTCATTGTGTCGCCCACGCTGGAGTGCAGTGGTATAATGACTTGGTTCACTGCAACCTCTGCCTCTGGATTCAGGTGATTGTCATGCCTCAGCCTCCTGAGTAGCTGGGACTACAGCACTTATTTGCATGTTTCATTGTTTTCCAGCCTTTAGCTGTATGCTTAAAATGCAAATGGAATAATATAAGAATATAAGAATAATGAGAAGTAATACTTGGAAATGTTCTGAGAAATGATGAAAAAAGGGCCTGGTTTCTATCTGATTGAAAAGAGATGAGACTTGGGAGAGCAGTCAGACTCCCTCTGTCCTTCCCACCTCTTCTCATCCCCTCCCCTAAGTGCTCTGGCTAGGAATTCTAGTACAATGTATGTAGAAGTGGGCTTTTCTTGCCCTGGCGTGGTGGCTCACACCTGTAATCCCAGCACTTTGGGAATCCGAGGTGGATGGATCATGAGATCAGGAGTTTGAGACCAGCCTAGTCAACGTGGTGAAACCCCATCTCTACCAAAAATACAAAAATTAGCTGGATGCGGTTGTATGCACCTGTAATCCCAGCTACTCAGGAGGCTGAGGCAGGAGAATCGCTTGAACCCTGTGGCGGAGGTTGCAGTGAGCCGAGATCAGGCCATTGCACTTCAACCTGGGTGACATAGTGAGACTCTTACCCCCCATCAAAAAGAAAGAAAGAAAGAAAGAAATGGGCTTTTTGTGTATTGCTTTTATTATATTGAAGTAGTTTCCTTCTATTCGTAGTTTGTTGGATCTGGTTATTAACGAAAGGATATTGAATTTTGTCTTTTTTTTTTTTTTGCATCAATTGCGATGGTCATGGGTTTTGTCCATTGTTTTGTTAATGTGCTGTGTTACATTGATTTTTTTTTTTTATGTTGAACTATCCTTGGATTCCAGAAATAAATCTCACTTGGTTATGGTGTATAATCCTTTCAATATGCTGTTGAATTTTGTTTGCTAGTATTTTGTTTGAGGTTCTCAATCTCTTTTCTTTCTGGATAAATGAAGGCATACAGATAATTTTCATAATAAAGCCATACTACAGTGTATATTTATAGTTCAATGGAATGTAAGTAATTTTTTTTTTTTTTTTTTTTTGAGATGGAGTCTTGCTTAGTTGCTAGGCTGGAGTGCAGTGGCGTGGTCTCTGCTCACTGTAAACTCTGCCTCCCGGGTTCAAGTGAGTCTCCTGCCTCAGCCTCCTGAGTAGCTGGGACTACAGACACGTGTCACCACGCCCAGCTAATTTTTGTATTTTTAGTAGAGATAGGATTTCACCATGTTGGCCAGGATGGACTAGATCTCTTGACCTTGTAATCTGCCTGCCTCAGCCATGTATTTTTTTAATAGATAATCACTTATATACCCGGTATTTGGTTGTATATGCTTCACACTAATTACAACACATGATAATCATATGATATCTGAACGCTAGACCATTGTTTTCAATTATGGCTGCACATCACAATGCCAAAGGAGATATTCACACACACACTATTGCCAGAGTCATTTAGATTGGAATTTTTCCGAAGGGGACTGAACATCAGTAGTTTTAAAAAAGTCTTCAAGTACAGAAATATTTAAAAATTCCCTACATTGTTTTGGCTACACATCCAAGTTGTATGGGGTGCTTTAAAAAGTCTATAGGCCTTGGTGAAGTGGAATCAAATTCCAGGGGAGGAGTTGCACAATCTGTCATTTTTAAAAGTTTCCCAAGTTTATCTGAAGCACAGCTAGGTTCTTAATACTGGTCTAGAATTTTCTCAGTCACAAGAAAGGTTAATTAGCAATTTATTTTGATTAAGGTAATTTGCAAGGGCCCTAAATACAGATTTTCTATTGTATGGGCCGAAAGGAGAGCCATATGTTTTATATTGTCAATTATATAGGAGCTAAGTTGTTTACTTAAGGAAATTGACGTAGGTGCTTATCTTCATATTAATCTAATTGCTGTATGGGGTTGCAATAATATGAATAGGCAGGACCACCAATTATTTTCTTAGGCAAACTTGTTCTTATGTCTAAACTGGTATTCTGCTCACAACTCAGCATTTAGCATAAAGCATGTTCGAGGTGACCTTAGTTTTGTGTTTTCAGGAGACAGAAATATTCATGTGTATCACAGTAGAACTTAAATGCAGTGTGATTTAAAACATCTCATTTGTTCTGCCAAATTGAACATATTAGTCTGCTAGGGCTGCCATAGGAAACTACAGTAGACCTACCTAATCCGTGGGGGATACATTCCAGTACCTCCAGTGGATGCTGAAACCTCAGTACAGAATTCTATATGCGCTGTTTTTTTCCTACATATACATATCTGTGATAAAGTTTACTTTATAAATTAGACACAATGAGAGATTTAAAACAATGATAATAGAACAGTTAAGTAAGGTTTACTTAGCACAAGTACTACAATACCTAGACAGTTGATTCGATAACTAAGGTGGCTAATAGATAGGGAGCATCTACAGCATGGATCCACAGGACAGAGGGATGGTTCATACAACCTGGGTGGGATAGAGCAGGACGTTGTGAGATTACATCACACTACACAGAACTGTGTGCAGTTTAAAAGGGTTGAATTGTTTATTTTTGGAATTTTTGATTTAATATTTTCAGACCATAGTTGACTGGGTAATTGAAACCTCAGAAAGTGAAACTGCAGATAAGGGGTGACTATTGTACCATAGACTGGGTAGCCTAAACAATAGAAATTTATTTTCTCACATTTCTGGAGGCTAGAAGTCCAGGATCAAGATGTTAACAGGCTTGGCTTCTTAACTGAGGCCTCTCTCCTTGGCTTGCAGATGACTGTCTTCTTGGTGTGTCCTTACATGGCCTTTTCTCAGTGCATGCCCATCTTTGGTGTCTTCTTATAAGGACCCCAGTTAGATTGGATTAGGGCCTATCCTAACGGCTTCATTTTAACTTAGTACTAGGGCTTCAACATATGAATTTTGGGGGGAACACAATTCAATCTGTAACATTGCATTTAAAGTGTTCTCCTTTATAGGTAATGAATTAATGAGTGGAATTATTTTGAATTATTGGGTGCTGCTTACTGAAGAAAATTTGCCAAAAATGATGACTTTGTTTTTGTAATGAATATTTAACCATACTTTCAGAATGTAATAACAAGATGTGGTGCATTGAGTCAGATGTGTGACTTTGGTTTGCTGTGGCAAGTAAATAGGATAAATGCATCTAGATGTGCATATATGCTTTCAAGATATACTGATAAATGTATCTATTTATCAGTATATCTATTTGTCTCTATATAGTGAAAGGTATTCTTAAAGTATTTAGGAAACGAATCATAAATCTGAAAGGGAGTTACAGTATACCTTATTTTATGTCATTATGCAGTTATTTTAAAAATTTATTCAACCCACTTTAAATATTATTGTGATATTTAAGGAAACTCTAAAAATTTGTACTGTCTGTTAAAATTACACAGTTTAATCTGGAGATAGTCATTGTTTAGGCACTAGAAAGCTAATGATACAACAATAAATGTGACAGATTTAAATTATTTTCTCAATTCAGAGAAATAGTAGAGGTATTAGAACCATTGTAAAAAGTCTGTTTATCACACATCACATTAAAATGAGAGGCTCCCCCCCAAAACCGAACTGTATTAGAATGCTTATATACAGTTTGAAAGGAAATTAGCTAGTTAATAAATTTTTAATTTGGGGGCAAAAAGTTGCCTATGCAATACTGTATTTTGATATTACCCTATTGTAAATTATATCTCATATGCAACCTTTTAAGTTTTCAGTGCATATCAGTACATTTACATACACAGGGAATTTTTAAAATTTTCCTGCAATTTCCTGCAAAATAACTGATGATGAGGCGTGTGAATTAGTTATATCACTAATTGAGATAAGGTGTACAATGACAATTGCTATTACTTTTCATGCACTTTTAAATTGATTGCATGGTCGAATATTAAAATAAGCTTGGATTTTTTTTTTTTTTGAGACGGAGTCTCACTCTGTCACCCAGGCTGGAGTGCAGTGACGAGATCTCGGCTCACGGCAATCTCCACCTCCCAGATTCAAGCAGTTCTCCTGCCTCAGCTTCCTGAGTAGTTGGGATTACAGGCATGTGCCATCACGCCTGGCTAATTTTTTTTTTGTATTTTTTTTTTTAGTAGAGACGGGGATTCACCATATTGGCCAAGCTGGTCACGAACTCCTGATCTTGTGCTCCACCTGCCTCGACCTCCCAAAGTGCTGGAATTACAGGCGTGAGCCATCGCTCGCGGCCATAAGCTTGGTTCTTTTTGTGCACTCACTGGTGGCTAGGGGCAGCCTACCCAGAAATATGCAATGTGTCTGATGAAACCAGTTGAAGTTAATAAAAGGAAACTTTGTTGTGTTTAATTCCTATAATTGACTGATTTCAGGGCCTTTTTCATTTGTAGTCAGCCTGTGTTGGCTGTGTTTCTTCATTAGGTTGACTACTACCTTTTAGTTGTTCAAAACAGCATAAGCAATAGAAGACATGGTTCCCATTCTCTCGCAATCACAGGGAAGGTTTTTGCTTTTGTGTTTTGGAACTTAGGTCCATTAGGAGAGAGATATCAATACTCATCAACTGAATATTTGAAAGAGTTCTGAAAAGAACAGTTCTGTAAGAGCATATGTCAAAGGAGCTTGACACAGAGTGGGTTGAGGAGAGCTTCACAGAGTAAGTGACCTTAAGAGCTGTGATCTGAAGGGAGATTATCAGTTAAGGTTAACTAGATTTGTGTGATGGAGGGCTGAGGATTCCAGACCAAGGGAACTACATGTATAGAGGCCCTATGGTGAAGAGGAACATGTTTGGGGAATTTGAGAGAAGGCCAGTACTTTGGATCACTGAGAACTGATGGGAGGAGAGTCTGAGACTACAGTGGAGAGATAGGCAGGGCCCAGCAAAGCCATTTCAACTGTGTACAAGATTTGGGATTATATCCTGAGAGAAGGGAAAATGTGTTTTACAGAGAAGTGGAAAGATGACTCTGCCTTTGGTGTAGAAAATGATTAGAAAAGGGAACACTAGATTCTACTTAGAAGTCAGACATGCATTAACTTTAAGAAACTTTCTGCTTATGATAATGAACAAAAAAGTAGTCACAAATTGTGTTCCACACTCTAGGCACTATTTTGGATGTCAAGGGTAGGTCAGTGAGCAAAATGTCTCTGTTCTCAAGAAGCTTACTTTATAGTGCAGAGAAAAAACAAATGATCAAATAATAATGTATCAGGTGTTAGTACTATAAAGAAAAGTATCAGCAGAGAGGGGCATAGAGAGTTACTAGGAGTGCTCTTCCAGTAACTTTATTTTGGATGTTATATGAAGAACCAGGAAGGAGATGGACACAAATGTGAAAGAACTGATCCGTATGTATATTTGGAGGAAGAACTTCAGGCGGAGAATATTAAGTGCAAAATAACCGGAGCATAGTCGAGACATAAAGGCCAATATGAGTACATTGAGAAAGAGAGTTGGGGCTGGGCGCGGTGGCTCATGCCTGTAAGCCAGACACTTTGGGAGGTCGAGGTGGGTGAATCACCTGAGGTCAGGGGTTTGAGACCAGCCTGGCCAGCATGATGAAACCCCATCTCTGCTAAAAATACAAAAAATTAGCTGGGCGTGGTGGCTGGTGCCTGTAATCCCAGATACTTGGGAGGCTGAAGCAGGAGAATCGCTTGAACTCAGGAGGTGAAGGTTTCAGTGAGCCGAGATCATGCCATTGGATTCCAGCCTAGGCAACAAGAGTGAAACTCCATCTCAAAAAAAAAAAGAGAGAGAAAGAGAGTTGGTGGGAGATGGGGTCTAGGACAAAGTGCATTGGATATGAACTATAAGACTCATTACTTATATCAAAATTTAGTCCTTTTTTGCTGATAACATTTTATGTAATTAAAATAGTATTCTGTTATTTTACACCTTTTAGGAACTATTTTTTGTCCTCCTTTTAAATAAGAAAAATAAACAAAAATTTCAGAAAAGAAGATTAGTGTTGAGGGGTGAATTATATCCCCCTCCAAATTCTTATGTTGAAATCCTATCTCCCTCTACCTCAGAGTAACCTTACTTGGAGATAGGGTCTTTATAGAGGTAATCAGGTTGAATGAGGTCATTAGGGTGGGCTTATCCAAGTATCACTGATGTCCTTATAAAAAGGAGAAATTTGGATACTGAGACACTAATAGAAGGAAGACGATGTGAAGAGACCTAGGAAAAAGTGGCTCTCTGCAGGCCAAGGAGAAATCGGAAACAAATCTTTCCTCACAGCTGTGAGAGGGAACCAACCCTACTGATACTTTTGTCTTGGACTTCCAGTTCCCAGATATTTGAGCCAATAAATTTTTGTTGTTTAAGCCACCAGTTGCAGGACTTTGTTAAAAGGCGATTCTAGGTTTTTCTTTTATCCTAGCAAATTAATACAGATATTAACTAAAGACTAAAATTTACTCTCCTCACTCCTTCCCCATACTTAACAAGGGTAACAGATTGTTATGAAACCTTCCAGGTCTTTTATTGTGTTTGTGTGTATGTGTGTGTGTTTCATTAATTTGTAAAGCAACTTATATCTTCTAAGAGAATGTGGAGAATTTAAAAACAACAAGCAACAAAAAGTAAATGCTACAGCATTATATTATAGTTCCTTGCCTTCCAAGAAAATTTTTAACTCTAAACCTGACTCTGTCACAAGATAATATACACTACTCTTTTCCAAAAAAAAGACCTCTTTTATTTTTAAAGTTTCATGCTAAGATACTTCACAATCTTTTTTAAATTTGTTAAAAGGTTGATTTTTCCATTCCAGTATAATATTCCAGTATAGCTTTTTTTGTTGCTTCAGTGTGGTATTTTGGAAAAAGAATTTGTTACCACTTGGTGGCACTATGTGGCTTAAAAATGAATCACATTGTATGCAGTTAACTATACTGTTCTACGTAAATGATTAAATTCAGAGGGAAACTGTTTGATACAGAGCAACTTAATATAGTAAATGTATGATTCTTTTGTAAATAAAATAACTGGTATTGTAGAGTTTTATTAAAATGTCATGGAATATAAAAATATAAACCAAGGCTTAGTTTGGTGGGTAGGGAAGTATATAAATTTTTGATAGAAACCTCCTTTAGGTCAGGTGTCATTTATCATTCTGTCTTAATCCTCTTCTTTGTCTAGATGTGAGAAAATAGATTTTTAATATTAGAAACAAACATCTTCAACTTTAATAGTAATTAATGTTTTCCAAGGTATATATTTTATTTTCTCTTATATAAACTTAAGAAAATGAAATTTTTTCAAATGATTAAGATAAGTAAAACTTAAAGGAAAACAGAAAAATTAAATATATTGAATGATGTCTTCCTGCAGCATATTGAAAAATCAAACAGTCCTTTTAAAGATCCTGTATGTTTCATTTAATTAGACAAAGGATTTTGAAATATAAGAGGAAAGTTACTTTGTTCCAGACATAATTTTTGCTCCCTAGCAATTGACATCTAATACCATAATTGTTAAGGTATTTGTGTAATATATTGTTTTCTAGGTCACATGTACAGCATATAAAAGATGATGCTCTGTGTCTTTTTAAAAATTTAAATACAATACATACAGGAAAATGCATGAAGTGTAGGGTACAGCTCAGTGAGTCATCACAAAGTAAACACTCCATGACCACCACAGATCGAGAAATAGAATACTGCCAGCAACCCAGAAACCCCATTTCTTTTCTTAGTCGCTATCCCTGTTTTTTCTTTCCCAGATTAACCACTTGCCTGACTTCAAAGAAAATAACTTTTTTTTACTTGTTTTTGAACTTTTACAGAAATAGAATTATACAGAAGTATTTTTTTGTCTATTTTGTTCAACGTTATATTTGAGAATTGGGAATTTTGTCAGATATAGCTATGGTTCACTTGTATAATTTTATCACAATTTGTCATATTACTGTAGGACATTTGGGCTGAATAATGCTGCTGTGAACATTCTTGCATGTTTCTGGGTGCATATGTGCAACATTTATATTAGGTGTATACCAAGACTAGAATCTGGGTCATTGGTTTGACCAATGTGTATATATTCAAATTTAGAAGATGACACAAGAATTGTTTTCAAAATGGTTGTATCAATCACATCAAGTAAATGAGGATTCCTGTTGCTCTGTATCCTCACTAACACTTAGTATTAATATCCTCTAATTTTAGTCTTCTGAAAGATGCATTTCCCTGATCCAAATGGAGTTGAGTACCCTTTCATAAATGTACTGGTTGTTTCGGTATCCTTTTTTGCAAAGTCTCTTCTCTCCTCACCACCTTAACAAAATTACTGTTGAGCTTTCTGTTTCTATCTTACTGGTTTATAGGAATTATATAGTTTATGCATACAGCCCTGTTTTTCCTATTGGAGTTTCTGTACTTTTCCTTTCGCTTTTAGGAGTTTTTATATGCTCTAAATACAGACTCTTTGTTAGTTACATTTAAAATATATATATATATATATTCCACTTTGGCTTGACTTACACCTTCTTAATATTATCTGTTGATGAAAGGAAGGTCTTAATTTTAGTATAGTCCATTTTATCATTGTTTGCTCTTATAGTTAATGTCCCATTTAAGAAATCTTTCCTTGCTCCAAGGACATGAAGATACTCTCTTATGCTCTGAAACTATGCTTCTCAACTAGAGGCAGTTCCCTCCTCTCTAACCACATATCTCCCACCATCTGGGTGAGACATTTGGCAGTGTGAATACATGTTTAGTTTTTATAACTGAGTGAGTGGAGTACTCTGGTCATCTAGTGAGTTGGGCTAGTGGTGCTGCTAAATATCCTACAATGTACAGAATGTTAAGCATCCTACAATGCACAAAACAAACATCTAGCCAGGGTATCACTAGTGGTGAGGTTAAGAAACGTTATCCTAGGATCTTTATTATTTTGCTTTCTACCATCCACCTAGAACTTATTATTATTATTTTGTATATTGTTTATTATGTATTTAGATCTGCCTTCTATCTAGAACTGATTTTTATATAATGTGTGAGGCATAGAATCACCTTTTCTTATGTGTGAATGTACATTTTATATGACATCATTTATTAAAAAGATCACTTCCCTACTGCTCTGTGGTATCACCTTTGGCATAAATAAAGTGACCATATGCATGTGGGTCTGTTTATGGACTCTGTTTTTTTTCCCCTGTTGGTCTACTTTTGTCTATCCAAAGCACCAACACTATGGTCTTTTAATTACATGGCATTATAATAAGTCTTTATCTCCACTAAGGCGGGTCCTCCTACCTTGTTGTTCTTGTTTCATTGCTTTCCATAAATTTTTAGTCATAGCAGTTTTATAAAATTGAATCTATACATTGAGAGAGTAAACATCTTTATGATATTAGGTCTTATAGTTCACGAGTGGCAAATTATCCATTTATTTAGCTCAGTGAGACTGTAATTCTTTGTTCTCAGGATCTCTTTGAACTTTTTAAAATAACTTTTATTTCTATGATTATATCGGGTTATTTGTTGCTTATATCAGGGTTGTTTCTCAGCCTTGGCACAATTGACATTTTGGGCCAGATAATTTTCTGTTCAGTGGACTGTCTGTGGATGGATACTATCTGTGCATCATAAGATTTTTACCTAGTCTCTAGTCACTAGATGCCAGTAGTACTCACCCAGTGTGGCAGTCAAAAAGTCTAGACATTTCCAAGTGTATTGATCATAGTTGAGAACAATTTTTACTGCTTTTGAAATTAAATTTAAATGTTTATAAGTTTATTTTAATATAATAATATTCCATTACATGTTAACATGAGTAACACCATTTTGAGAAAAATACACATTCCAGAACAAAATTTAGTGAGAAGAGTACCATTGTTTTACATGTTTTAAAAATATCTTTAATGTCCCAATAGAAGACAGTTGGGTTCTTATACTTGCTTCAGTTCAGATATTGTACATTATATAGCCTCTGGAAAACTCCATTGTACACTTGTGAAAGAATGGCAGTGAAAAGGCAAATAAGGTTTTAATATTATTATGAAAATAGTTTTGTTTATTGAAGATCTTCTAATAAGGTCTTAGGGACGCCTCCTGGGCCCCCAACTCACACTTTTCAGATCTCCTGTCCTAGAGATCACAGTATGCACCCTTGACCTAACTTAATCAAACTGTTAATAAATTAAGTAAATTAGATTAGATTGATAATTTGTTAATTTGTTTTATCTTTCCAGACAATGCAAGAAACTGAAAACATTTTAATCCTATTCATTTCCTTCCATACTGTACCCCTTACTCAACTTATTTGCTACTATACTCTTGTGATTTTAAACTCCGTATATATTTTAGCCAGCATGAAACCTCATCATCATTTGCTGTGTAGCTTTACCTGCATATTTACCACTTGTATCACTTTTTATTCTTTCCTCCATCTTCAGTTCTTCATCTGTGATTTTCTATTTCTGAAGATCACTTTCTATTGTACCCTTTAGTGTAGGTCTGTAGTGAGAAATTCTCTTTGTTTTTGTTGTCTGGTCATGTTCTGTATTCCACCCTCACTTTTGGGTGATTATTTTTTAGGATTCTGAGTTGGCAGTTACTTTCTTTTAACGAGGATGTTACTCTTGTTTTCTCTGCCTTCTGTTGTTTCTGTTGAGAAATTGTTAGTCTTGTCAATGTCCTCCATCCAAAAAGACTAGCAGGAACACCCGTAGTTGAACACATTTTTTACTTGTTGCAATGAAGGAGACCACACACTAAAGGGAGCTTTGGGGTGTCTTACTAAGAGGATATTAGAGGGAACCTATTAGAAGATTTGGGCTTTGGTTGAGTAGTTTGAAGAGAAGGTCTAAGGAAGTGGAAGTTTGTCCTAGATTGGGTGTTGTCAGGACATGGGATATTTTAAGATTGGCTATCTTTTTTAAACGGAGGTAAAATTCACATTACATACGATTAACCATTTTTAGTGTACAATTCTTTGGTGTTTAGTGAACAGTAGTCCCTCCTTATCCATAGAGTGTACATTTCAAGACTGCCAGAGGATGCCTGAAACTGCAGGTAGTACCAAACCTTATTGCCGTCAGTCAGACACGTTTCTGTTCATGTCTTTCACCCATAAATTTAATGACTTTTCTGTTTTACCTAAGTTCTTAAAATGCACCATGTTCGTAACTTTTGCAGTTTGAGGTGTGACAGGAAAACTTGCACAAATTTCTTTTCCCTTCTTTGCAGTTTAGCGAATAGAAGATTTGTTCTTACTGTAGATCTTAGCAACCTTAGCATTTTTTTTTTCTCTTCTTATTGAGAACTTTCACCTTTTTATGTAAAGGAAACGGTTTACAGCTTCTCTTGGACATATCTGAATTGCCAGAATCACTACTTTTGTACTTTGGGACCATTATTAAGTGAAATAAAGGTTCTTGAACAAAAGTACTGCAATATCATGACAGTCAATCTGATAATCAAGATGATTACTAAGTGACTGATGGGTGGAGAACATATACACTCGACAAAGGGATGATTTGTATCCCTCAGAGTGGGATGGTGCAAGATGTCATCAAGCTCCATAGACCAGCAATTTAAAACCTGTAACTTGCTTCTTTCTGAATTTTCCATTTAATATTTTTGGACTGTGGTTGACCACAGGTAACTGAAACTGTGAAAAGTAAAACTGTAGATAAGGAGGGACTACTGTATTTACACTGTTGTGCAACCACTAGTTTCTAAAGTGTTTTATCACCCCATAAAAACACTGTGTATTCATTACATAATCACTTTCTATTTGCCCCCTTCCATCACCTGGTAAAGTAACCTTAACTTTCTGTCTCTATATATTTGCCTGTTCTGGATATTTCATATGAAAGAAACCATAGAAAGTGTGACTTTTTGTGTCTGGCTTCTTTTACTTGGCATAATGTTTTCAAGGTTCGTACAAGTTGTAGCATGTGCTTCATTTCTTTATATGGCTAAATAATATTCCATTGTATGGATATACTGCAATTTACATATTATTCCTTAATGAATATTTGAGTTATTTTTACTATTTGGCTTTTATGAATACAGTGCTATCAACATATACGTACAAGTTTTTCTGTGGACATGAGTTTACATTTCTCCTGGATGTATATCTAGGCATTGAATAGCTGGATCATATGGTAATCTATCTCAACTCTTTTAGGAACTGCCAAACTTACTATCCATAGCGGATTCACTGTTCCCACCAGCAGTGTATGAGGGTCTCTGTTTCTCTACATCAATGTCAGTAATTGTTAGTTTTCATTTTTTTGTTTGTTTATTAAAGCTATTCTAATGGGTATGAAGTAGTAGTATTGTAGTATTGATTTGCATTTCTTTAATGACCACGATGTTGAACATCTTTTTATGGGCTTGGTCATTTATATATCTTTTTTTGAGACATGTCTATTCGGGTCCTTTGCTCATTTAAAAAATTAGGTTGTCTTTTTGTTGTTGAGGTTTTTATATGTTCCGGATATTAAACATTTACCAAATATATTTCTATAATATCTGCTGATATACACAGGATTTTTACTTTGATAAAGTTCAATTTCTGGTTTTATTTTATTGTTTTTTTTTTTTTTTTTTTGGCTGTTTGTGCTTTTGATGTTAAAGAATCCATTGCCAAATCAAGAGTCATGAAGATCCAACTCATGCCTTCTGAGAGCTTTACAGATTTAGCTTTTATATTCAGATTGTTGGCCCATTTTGATTTAATTTATGTAACTGGTGTGAGACAGGCTTCCAACTTCATTCTTTTGTACGTGGTTATCCGGTTGTCCCAGTATCATTTGTTGAAAAGAGTGTTCTTTTCCCCATTGAATGGTCTTGGCACTTTGTTGGAAATGAATTGGCCATAGATGAGTGGGCTTATTTCTGGACTCTTAAAATCTATTCCATTGGTCTATATGTCTACCCTTCTTCTACTGCCACATTGATTACTATAGTTTTGTAATCAGTGTTCTGAAATCAGGGAGTGTGAGTACTCCTTCTTTTTATTTCTCAGTATTGTTTTTGTTGTTCAGGGACCCTTTCAGTTCCATATGAGTTTGAGGATAAGCTTTAACAATCCTGCAAAAAGGCCTTTAGAATTTTGATAGGGATTGAGTTGAATCTGGGATCTCTTTGGGGGAATTTTGTCATCTTAACAATATTGAGTCTTGAAATCCATGAACATAGATGTATTTCCATTTAATTAGGCCTTTAAGTTTTTCTAGCAACGTTTTGTAGTTTTTAGTGTACAAGTATTTTACTTTCTTGGTTACAGTTATTCTTTTTTTTTTTTTTTTTTAAGAAGGAGTTTTGCTTTTGTTGCCCAGGTTGGGGTACAATGTTGCGATCTCAGCTCACTGCAACCTCAGCCTCCTAAGTAGCTGGGATTACAGGTGCCTACCACCACGCCCGGCTAGTTTTTATTTTTAGTAGAGACAGGGTTTCTTAATGTTGGCTAAGCTGGTCATGAAGTTACACTTATTCTTTCGGTTATTTTTTTGTTTTTGATGCTATTGCAAATTGATTTTATTTTCTTTTTTTTTTTTTTTTTTTTTTGAGACGGAGTCTCGCTCTGTCACCCAGGCTGGAGTACAGTGGCTGGATCTCAGCTCACTGCAAGCTCCGCCTCCCGGGTTTACGCCATTCTCCTGCCTCAGCCTCCCGAGTAGCTGGGACTACAGGCGCCCGCCACCACGCCCGGCTAATTTTTTGTATTTTTAGTAGAGATGGGGTTTCACCGTGTTAGCCCAGATGGTCTTGAACTCCTGACCTCGTGATCCGCCCGTCTCGGCCTCCCAAAGTGCTGGGATTACAGGCTTGAGCCACCGCGCCCGGCCGATTTATTTTCTTAATTTTCTTTTTGGATCATTCGTTGCTGGTATATAGAAGCACAACTGATTTTTGCATGTTGCTGTTGTGCTTGCAAGTTTGCTTTATTTGTTTATTAGCTCTAGTAGTTTTTTTGTGGATGCTAAGGGATTTTCTATGAATAGAATTATGTCAGCCACAAATATAGTTTGACTTCTTCTTTTCTAATTTGGACGCCTTTTATTTCTTTTTCTTACATAATTGCTCTGACTTTTAGTACAATGTTGAATGGCAGTGGTAAAAGTGGTAGCCTTGTCTCTTTACTGATGTTAGGAGAAAAACTTGTCTCTCACCATTGGCTATGATGTTTGTTATGGGTTTTTCATAGATGCTCTTTGTCATGTCCTTTTATTACTCATTTGCTGAGTATTTTTTTTATCCTGAAACAGTGTTGAATTTTGTCAGATGCTTTTTCTGCATCTATTGAGATAATCATGTAGTATTTTTTCTTTGTTCTATTAGTGTGATATGTTGTATTGATTGCATTTCTTAATGTTGAACTGCCCTGGCATTCCTGGGCTAAATCCCACTTGGTTATGTTTTATGATACTTTTAATATACTATTGGTTTAGTTTGCTAGTATGTTGTTGAGGATTTTGGTGTCTGTTTTCATAATGAATATTTGTAGTTTTCTTTCAGTATCTTTGGCTTCGGTATTAGGGTAATGCTGGCTGCTTAGAATGTGTTAGGAAGTGTTGTCTCATCTTCCATTTCTGAAAGAGTTTGAGAATAATTAGTGTTAATTTTGTTTCATAGAATTTACCAGTGAAACTGCATAGTCCTGGATTTTTGCATTTGGTGAGGTTTTTGATTATTAGTTAATTCTCTTTACTTGTTCTAGGTCTATTCAGATTTTCTATTTCTTCTTGACTTCATTTTGGTAATTTCTGTGTTTCTAGGAATTTTTCTATTTCATCTAGATTATCTAATTTTTTGGCATCCAATTATTCATAGTATTCTCTTATAATTCTTTTAATTTTTAAGGTTGGTACCAGTGTTCCCACTTTTATTCCTGATTTGTCACTTGTGTTCTTCTCTCTTTTGTTGTTGTTGTTGTTGTCAATTCCTTTGTCAACCTTGTTGATCTTTTTAAGGAACCAACTTTATTTTTTTAATTAGAGGGAGGCTTAGGTAGGGGTTTCTTGTTTTTGTTTTCGAGACAGAGTCTGTGTTGCCCAGGCTGGACTTGAACTCCTGGGCTCAAGTGATCCTCCTGCCTCAACCTCCTGAGTATTTGTGACTAAAAGAACCAATATTCTCTCATCTCTGTTCTAAAGATTGATTATTTCCTTCCTTCTGCTGGCTTTGGGTTTAGTGTGCTCTTCTTTTCCCTAAGGTAATAATTCCCTAAGGCATAAAGTAAGATGGCTAATTTGACATCTTTTTTAATACAGATATTTACAGCTGTAAAGTTTCCTCTGCATGCTGCTTTTGCTGCATCCTATAAGTATTGGTATGTTGTATTTTCATTTTCATTTGTCTCAAGATTGGCCATCATACTAAATCTCATCTATAGGGAATGCAGACTGAAGCTGGACAAACTTACACTGGCATACCCTGTTTTATTGTGTTTTGATTTATTGTGCTTTTCATATATTGTGTTTTATATAAACTGAAATTTTGCAGCAACCCTGCATCAAGCAAGTGTACAGGTATCATTTTCTCAACAACATATGCTCATTCATATCTCTGTATCACATTTAGGTAATCCTCACAGTGTTTCAGACTTTTTATTTTGTTAGGGTGATCTGTGATCAGTGATCTTCAATGTTTCTATTGTAATTGTTTTAGGGCTCCACAAACCGTGCCCCATCAAGATAGTAAACTTAATTGATTAATATTGTGTGTGTTATGATTGCTTCACCAACTGGTCCTTCCTTGCCTGTCTCTTTCCCTCTCCTTGGGCCTCCTTATTCCATGAGACACAACAGTATTGAAATTAGGCAAATTTATAACCCTACAATGGCCTCTCTTAGTGTTTGAGTGAAAGGATGAGTCACGTGTCTCTCATTTTAAATCAAAACCTAGAATTAAGCTTAGTGAGGAAAGCATTATACAAGATGAGATAGGCCAAAAGGTAGGCCTCTTGCAGCAAACATTTAGCCAAGTTTGTGAATGTAAAAGAAAAGTTCTTGGAAGAAATTAAAAGTGCTACTCCAGTGAGCACACAAATAGTAAGAAATTAAAACAGCCTTATTACTGATATGGAGAAAGTTGGAATGGTCTGGATAGAAGAACAAACCAGCCACAACATTCCCTTAAGCAAAAGCTTAATCCAGATCAAAACCCTAACTCTCTTCAATTCTCTGAAGGCCAAGAGAGGTGAGGAAGTTTCGGAAGAAAAGTTTGAAGCTAACAGAGGTGGATTCACAAGGTTTAAGGGAAAAAGCCATGTTATAACATAAAAGCGCAAGGTGATGCAGCAAGTGCTGATGTAGAAGCTGCAGCAAACTACCCAGAAGATCTAGCTCTGACAATTCATGAAAATGGCTACACTAACCAACAGATTTTTCAGTGTAGATGAAACAGCCTCCTACTAGAAGAAGATGCCATCTAGCACTTTCATAGCTAGAGAAAAGTAAATGCCTGGCTTCAAAACTGAAGCCTGAGAGACAGGCAGACCCTCTTGTTAGTGGCTAATGCAGCTGGTAACTTTTAAGTTAAAGCCCAATGCTCATTGAACAATTTCATAAATCTTAGGGCCCATCAGTACTATGCTAAATCTCTACCTGTGCTCTATAAATGAATCAACAAAGCCTGGATGACAGTGCATCTGTTACAGCATGGTTTATGAACTATTTTAAGCCTACTGTTGAGACCTACAAGAAAATACTACTTTCGAAATATACTTATTGACAGTACACCTGGTCTTCCAGAATCTCTGATGGAGATGTACAAGACGAATGTTGTTTTCATGCCTGCCAACACAGTATCCATTGTGTAGCCCATGGAACAAGGAATAATTTTGATCTTGAAGTCTTACTATTTAAATGCATTTCATAAGGCTACAACTGCCGTAGCTAGAGTCATTCCTCTGATGGATCTGAGCAAAGTAAATTGAAAACTTTTTGGAAAGGATTAGCTATTCTAGATGTAACTTAAAACATTTGTGATTCATGGGAGGAGGTCAGAATATCAACATTAATAGGAGTTTGGAAGAAGTTGATTTCAACGCTCATGTATGACTTTGAGGGATGCAAGACTACAGTGGAGCAAGTAACTGTAGATGGGGTAGAAATAGGAAGAAAACTAGAATTAGAAGTAGAACCTGAACACCGGGTGCCATGGCTCACGCCTGTAATCCTAGCACTTTGGAAGGCCAAGGCAGGTGGATCACTTGAGGTCAGGAGTTCAAGACCAGCCTGGCCAACATGGTGAAACCCCATCTCTACTAAAAATAAAAAAAATTAGCCAGGCATGGTTGCGCAAGTCTGTAATCCCAGCTACTTGGGAGGCTGAACCAGGAGAATCACTTGAACCTGGGAGGTGGATGTTGCCGTGAGCTGAGATGGCAACACTGCACTCCAGCCTGGGCTCTGTCTTAAAAAAAAAAAAAAAATGTGGAACCTGAAGGTGTAACTGAATTGCCGCAATCTCACGAAAAAGCCTGACCAGATGAGAAGTTGCTTCTCTAGTGAAGAAAGTGGTTTCTTGAGAGGGAGTCTACTCCTAGTAAAAATAGTGTGAACATTGTTGAAATGACAACATAAGATTTAGAATATTACGTCAATAAAGCAGTAGCAGGGTTTGAGAAGATTGACTCCAATATCAAAAGAAGTTTTGCTGTGGGTAAGATGCTGTCAAACAGCATTGCATGTTACAGAGAAATCTTTCATGAAAGAAAGGGTCAATCAATGTGTCAAACTTCATTGCTGTCTTATTTTAAGAAGTTGCCACAGCCACCCCAACCTTCAGCATTCACCACTCTTGATTGTCAATATTAAGGCAAAAATCTCAGCAAAAAGACTAGAACTCACCAAATGCTTAGATGACTGTTAGTATTTTTTAAAGCTATAAAGTATTTTATTTTTATTTTGTTTTGTTTTCGTTGTTGTTTTTTAAGACGAAGTCTCACTCTGTCACCAGGCTGGAGTGCAGTGGTGCGATCTCAGCTCACTGCAACTTCTGCCTCCCAGGTTCAAGCAGTTCTTCTGCCTCAGCCTCCCAAGTAGCTGAGATTACATGCACCCGCCACCACACCTGGCTAATTTTTTGTATTTTTAGTAGAGATAGGGTTTCACCATGTTGGCCAGGCTGGTCTTGAACTCTTGACCTCAGGCGATTCACCCGCCTCAGCCTCCCAAAGTGTTGGGATTGGCGTGAGCCACTGCACCCGGCCACAATAAAATACTTTAAGGTATATACATTGTTTTTTAGACATAATGGCTTTTGTGTACTTAATTGACAACAGTATAGTATAAACATAACTTTTTTTTTTTTTTTAAGTTCCAGGGTACATGTACAGGGTGTATAGGTTTGTTACATAGGTAAATGTGTGCCATAGTGGTTTGCTGCACCTGTTAACCCGTCACTTGCATATTAAGCCCAGCATGCATTAGCTATTTTTCCTGATGCTCTCCCTTCACCCCCTACCCCATAGGCCCAGTGTGTTCCCCTCCCCGTGTCTATTAAATGTAACTTTTATATGTACTTGGAAACCAAAAAAAAAAAAAAATCGTGGCTCATTTTATTCCAATATTCACCTTATTGCAGTGGTCTGGAACTGAACCCATAGTATCTCCGAGGTATTCCTGTAATTGATAAAGAAAGTGACACATCACTCATTTTAGTGGGTCGGGGGGGATGTTTGGTTGTGTTGCACAATGGTCTTGTCTGACATGGATGTTTTATGAGATACTATTTTTTTCTTAAGACAATGTTGTGACAGAACATCAGATAGTCTGATAGCACGAGGTTAGTTCTTGGACATTGGGAGCTGCTACCCCCCGCCATCCCTTAGTCTATAGGTATTCTTTTATAGGTATTCTTTTTTTCTGTGGCTGCTTTTAGTATTTTTTCCTCATTGTCTTTTATTTTCATTAGTTTTCCTGTGATGTATCTAAGTGTAGTTTTTATTTATTCATCTCAGAGTTCCAGGTGCTCCCAGAAGCTTTGGCTTGATGTGTTTTGTCAGTTTTACAAAATTCTCAGCAATTATCTCAGAAGCATTGCTTCTGTCCTATATTCTGTCTTTTCTTCTGTGATTCCAACTAGATGTTGGAAAGTATGTGTGATCTTTTACCATATCAGTTTCAGCTCTTACTCTTTTCTCTATTTTCCATGCTTTTGTCTCCCCTTGCTTCATTCAATATACTTTGTTTTGGCCTTTTTCTAGTTCACTAATTATCTAATTGTATCAGCTTTCTGGTTTGTTACATAGTGGCCAGACCATATGGTCTACAGTGATTTCTGTTTCTGTTGGAAGTTTCTCAGTGGTTGTTGAAATACATTCTCAGATTTTATAAATGTTCTGTGTTTTGAAAAAAAGAATGTCTGGTTGTTGTATAGAGCTCTCCCTATATATTTGATCGGTGGTCTACATACTTTTTTTTCACACACCTCTATAATTTTGGAAAACTATGGTATTTTTAAGTTGGCATCTGACATTTTTCTCACAAGCGAGAATAATTGTGTGTTTATACAGTATATTGTATGCATAATTTACATCTCATTTCTTCAGAATCTTTGTACTGTAGATTTAATTCATTAAGGTTACAGAAAATGTCTGCCTTGTAACATTTAACAAAACCAGTCTTAACAGCTAAACCAAGGTGACCCTTTGTCAGTAAAAATGGCTTCATTTTTAAAATTCAAATAAATGTATTTTTATCACTGTTGATGACCTTTTCATTTCTGAATTTTAATTCTAAGACTGGGAATCAGGGAGAGGGATGAGAGAGAAGTATGGAGAGACAGCCACTGGAATCCTCCCTTGAGTTGTTTTTTGATTAAGACTGTGTAGCCTTCAAATTTTCCTATTATGTGCTTTGCTGCAATGGCCTCTGCCTAAGGAGCTCTGTATTCTCAAACCTTTTATTTGACTCCCGAAAGGTTTTTACACACTGGAGCATTTGCGCAATGCTAACAGTTTGGGCAGCTCTTTTCTTGACCCTTGAGGTATTCAGTTAGCAAGATAGATAGAAATCTTTGCCTTTGAAACTTAGTTTTAGAGGAGGGATGCTCCAACTACAACCACAGTAAATAAATACATTGCATAGTGTGGTAGAAGGTGTTAAGTGTTATGGGAGATGGGAGAAGGTATAAACTAGTATAAGTGGATTTGAGAATGCCAGCAGTGTGGAGAAGGTAAGGGTTTTGGGGTGTCAGTTTAACTAAAGTGGTCCTGGTTGGCATCATTCAAAAGATAATGATTGAGCAAAGACTTGAACCAAGATGAGATAGTTTGCCATGAGACTATCTGGGAGAAGGAGCATTCCATCTGAGGAATAGTCAATGCTAAGGCCTTACGCTAGTAGAGAACGTATTCAAGAATAGTAAAAACAAAACAACAACAAAAAAGCTAATGTGTCTACAGCAGAGTGAGTGAGTTGGGGAGAGGAGTAGGAAATGAAGTCAAAGGGTTACTAGGTAGTCTCTCTCTGTAGGTCCTTACAGGTCATTGTAAGGACTTTTCCTTTTTTATCTGAGAAAAACAGGGAGTCATTTTAGAGTTTTGAGGGACATTATCTGTATGGATCACTCTGATTGCTGTGTTGAGAATAGATGGTAAGTGACTAAGGATCTGTCCTTGTACTAATACCAGATTAGTCAGCTGATGAAGTCATACAGGGGAGAGGTAATAGTGGATCTGGGTATAGGAGTGATGAGAAGTGATTGGATTCTGGATATATTTTGAAGATAATAGCAGTAGGAGTTCCTGATAGTTTAGATATGAGGTGTGAGTAAACAAGAACGGTGAAGGTTGCTCCAAGGTTATTGGCCTGAACAACTGATATAGTTGAGGAAGGCTGTTAGATATGTGTTTGGAAACTTTTCTTTTGTACAGTGAGAGAAGGGTGATCTTTAAAAGGGAGATGGGTAAGCAGAACTAGAGTATTGTGAATATAACATCCAGATGAATTTTAGGGAAAGAGTACATATGGAAGTTGAGGAACTAGAAATTAATACTTTACCTGCATACTCTTTGAGAAGTCACTTCTGCTGCCTCAGCCATCTGAGTAGCTGGGACTACAGGCGCACGTCACCACACCCGGCTAATTTTTTGTATTTTAGTAGAGACGGGGTTTCACCATGTTGCCCAGGCTGATCATGAACTCCGATCTCAGGCAATCTGCTCACCTTGGCCTCCCAAAGTGCTGGGACTACAGGTGTGAGCCACTGCGCCCGGCCCCAACACTATTTTTTTGAATCAATAAATGAACAACAAAAAGGATTCAGGAACGGTGTTTGGTAATATAAGCAAACATTCTCCTTAGCTGCACACTGGGAATCCTGTTGCTAAAAACACGCAAATTTAGCTGCTAACCAAAAATCGGTACCATACATTCAACCTGAATATCCATGTGGGATTGGTTCCATGACCCTGCAAGAATACCAAACTCCAGTGATGCTCCAGACCTTTATATAAAATGATTTTGTATTTGCATATAATCTGTACGCATCCTCCCGTATACGTTAAACTATCAATATATTTCTTGCAATACCTAATACAGTGTAAATGCCAAATAGTTGTTATACTTTATTTGTTTCTTATTTGTATTTTTTATTCTTGTAATTTTATTTTTTATTTCTTTTGATCTGAGTTTGGTTGAATCCGAGGATGCAGAACCCATACAGAGAGCCAACTATATTTTTGTTAAGACAATAATGTGAGAGAGAAGCACACTAATACATTTTGTTTCAAGAAAAGCAAATTTCTTGTATTTGAATTATTATCATCCTAAATTAAGATACTTGTAGAATAGTGATTATCTTGAAATATTTTTCTTAGATCATAATAGGATTTTTTCTGTTTTCAGAAAAATAAATTGAGCAAGGATAAGAACATTAACAAGAGTTCACATTTAATACGAAACATTTCTTTGAAGTAACACTTTCAGTTTTGTCCTTTTTTTAGTTCTCAAAGATGTCATACTTTTCCATGTGAGTGTATGGAATAAGTATATTCAAATATATAAATTCAATATGTTTGAATTTGCATAGTAGAGTTTGAATGTATATAATACAGGTGAGAGGTTAAGTACTCATTATAGATTGTTACAGATTTACAGAATTTTTTTTACGATTTAAATCCTTCTTTCAATAAATTAAATTGTAAATCAGTGAAATAATCAATCTTGAATGTCATATTATTCAAGTTCTATTTCTCATTAGACTTTAATTTTATATTTTCTAAATGTGAGATTAAGCAAATTAATTTATGGAACTTTTATAATGACAGATTATTAAAATCTACAGAAGTTTAAGAAATCTACATGTTAAATAAAATCTGTGAACGTTTGAATTTGAAAAACTTAAATTGCTGAGGCATTAGAAGGAAACTAGTATACATTCGTTATGTTCCAAGCTTCAGGCTAGACATGCTGGTAAGGTTTCTGTTGGTCATCTTTTCCCAAAAATGAAATACGGTTGACCCTTGGAACAACATGAGCTTGAACTCTGCGGGTCCACTTAAATGTGGATTTTTTTTTTATGAATATAGTTGACTTTCTGTATCAGTGGGTCCTGCATCTGCACCCAAACCAAATGCAGAGCAAAAATACAGTCTTCATGGCATGTAAAACCCACATTTAAGGAGGGCTTGCTTATCTTATCCATAGATGGTGTCAAGTGCAGGGACTTAAGTATGCATAGATTTTGGTATCCACCAGGGTTTTAGAACCAATCCGTCATGGATACTGAGGGATGACAGTAGTTTCATCTGCATTAACAATCTATTAAGGCATCAGTCGTCTCTTCAGCTGTTGTAAGGAATCCCTTTAAAACCACCATGTTTGCATTTGCAGTCATGCCACTAACTTTGATGTGCATACTATAATGTGCCTTGATCCTGTGTAATATACATGGTTGGGGCAAAAGTTTCATTAACAGCACTTTGAACATTCTCAGCTTTTAAGTTCTTCAACAAATTACTAGTGTTTCCTGAATAAACATTAAGCAAATAGATATCTGACTTGGTGCTGATTCTATACTCTAAAACCGTTCTTTTGTTATTTATGTCTTGATAATTGTTGTGAAATGTATAGGTATAAATTTTTTGAATGGTGAAATTGTCTTTGCCCTTTAAAATTATTTCTATTCTGAAGCAATTTATTCCATATGCATATATATTTATCTCACTGCTTTGAGTATAATTGTCTCATTTTCATTTATATAATTACATACAGTCGCTGACACAATGACAGTGATTCAATTTTGCGATGGTGCAGAAGCAATGTGCATTCAGTAGAGACTGTATTTTTAATCTTATCTTTTATTTTTTATTATAAAATTTTTATAGACTGTGTCAGATTATTTTGCCCAATTGTAGGCTAACGTAAGTACATTTAAGTAGGCTAAGCTACAATGTTCAATAGTTTAGATGTATTAAATGCATTTTCAACATGACGTTTTCAATTTATCATGGGTTTATTGGGAGGTAACCCCATTATAAGTAAAAGAGCGTCTGTGTATGCTTTGTATTCCTAGGACTTTCAACACTCTCACTTTTCTTGCATTTATTAGACATGATGGTTTAGTATTTATATAATATTTCAAAACTGAATACAAACAGCGTACCCATCATAGGGTAAAGAATACCAAAAGGCTCAAAGTAAAATGACAATTTATGGCATGATACTTTCTGTGGAGGGCAAAGTTGACACATTGCGTCTGGAATATGGGATTGACACACTTTAGCTACATTGGTTTCTTTGAAAGTTTCACAGTTAACGATTTGAACAGATAGGTTTTATAGTGAACTGACCCATGTTACACAAATGTGGTCAAAATGTTTGACCAGTTACATATATATCACTCATTTCAAATGCTTAAATGCTTGAATTTGTCTTGTTGGAGCCATGTGCATATGTCATTTATGATGTAAGCTGAGACCATCACTTATTCTAATTATATGAAAGCATAAACAACACAACAGTCATTCTGTGCTAACTGTGACTTAGCACTCTCCTTTGGTTGCAACTGTAATTTATTGCCTTGCTTCTTCCAGTTACAAAATTCTTCATTAGGAAATTAATGTTTGATTAGTGAACATCCATTTGATTTTCTACTACTGTTGATTCTCATTGTTACATAATTTTGCCATGTCTTTAAAGTTATGTCTTTGTAGGACCTCCCTGCTCCCCTTGCCTTCATCCACACAGTTACCTGCTTCCATTTACCATATGGGAGCTTCTTTAGATGTGTTAGATTATATTTAGTATTTACTATACTTTGCAGTAAGAATGATCTTGAGTTATTGGGTGTTTATGGTCTGGTACCTACCATCTGTCGTCTGTTAAAAATTGAGGATGGTACATGGCATCAGGAACAAGCTATTCAACAGGTTCAGTATAATTTGTTTACTTTATTTTTTAAATTGCAATCTATATATCAAACTCAGTGCCTTTTTTAATTTGTGTTTTGGTATTGCCAAGAGGAAAAAAAAAATCTCTGGCTGTAACATTGAGTTTTCATGACACAGTTAGCTCTGTGGCAGTGTCTTGGTCATTTAATGCCATATTTTCACTGTTCAAGAATCAATTTATTGACAGATCATAAGTTAACTAAAGGATTATTTCAGGTAATTGTGAATTTAGAGAATACTTTTAAGGCTCAGTAGTGCAATTCTTCAGTTTTTAGCTCATTATTTCAAATAATGTTAAATGTTAATTATGTAATAACTAAATACTAAACATTTGTAGTACATATTAGAAGGGACCTTAGAAATCATCTTATTCAGTCCCCAACTCCATATTCCTGTCTGTAATGTTCTTGACAAGTAAGCAAGAACCATTCTTGCCTAATGGTAACCTTCTGAACCATTTTATTATTTGGCTTGGTTTTAGAGTCAGTCTCATGCTGGATACCCTTATAAGTGTTCTATATTTTTTTAGTGTTTCTTCTCAATGTGACATTTAGAATAAGTTATTACCTGGATGGTACACTCTATCTTCTCTTGAATTGTGCACTAGGTGAGATTTAGGTATATATGTTTGTACATTGTGTATGGTATATATAGGTTTAAATGCTGCAATAATTTTAAATGTAATATTTCAGTTAATTAAGATTCGTTTTGTAGTTTGACACTTGTGAATGGTATTCTCTTCTTGACCCAGTCTCATACATTACTAACTGAAGTTGTCATGTGTTTGCAAGGATAATTTAAATGAACATAGAATTTGTGAAAACCTGACAGATCCTAACTATAACTCAGTTAGTGGGCAGCATTATAATTTATTTATAGCAGTGTAATATAGCAGTTAATGAACTAATATACAATGAGGGCAAATTGTACTATATTTTTGCACGAAATTATACGACACAGCAAAGGTTGGCATTATGTAGTTAAGTACCCACAAAATGTTAACCTACTTGCAATAAATACAATTAATAATGTACATAAAAGAATGGAATTAAGCTAATTTTCTATCACAAAAGAATTATTCGTGAACAGAAAGTGGACAGCATAGATTTGATGACAGAAAGGTTGTATCTAATCTGAATTACTGAGTGACCTAGGAAGCTTGCTCAGAGGGATTACAGAATAATTATGTTAATATGCAATTATCACCTCATTTCTTCTGTAGTAACCTCAAGATGTAGTGTAGTGAGGGTGTTATAGCAAGTGCTGATAGTTTGCAAAAATACTGATGTTTGAGATTTCTGAGACAATAAGTCTAGCTTGAGGCATATAAGTGATGATCTGTCATCTTGAAGACAGATCTGACCTTTGTACAATTTTTTAATGCTCACAGTATATAACTAGAGGCAGTTATAGCTGTAAAACTCATTATGATTTTCCAGCAATTGAAATATATTTTATGTAGATTTAAAGTTCTGTTTGCAGCTTTTTAAAAAGGTGTGTGAATTTTTTTAAAGAACATTTTAAAATTCAGTTAAATGAAAAATTTTATGATTATATGATTATCTGGGGAAGCTTTAGTAATGGTGTCTAAACATTGTTTTAAAATCTTAATTGATATAGCTAATTCATTGAATTCATTGAATTGAAATTTAAGGAGTCCAACAGTTTATCTATCTTAATTTATTAGCTTCTGTTTTTTAAACTTAGTGAATAATGCCCACCTTCAAATATGTTCCTACTTTGTTATAGTAACCTAAACTGGTATAGTAACCTAAACTGGTCTCTGTTATATATACATTTGACTATACAAAGGTAGTTGAAAAACTATTTGAGATGGTGTAAAATTAACTCAGATCAAATAGTTTCTTGCCTAGATGCCTCATAACCCAACATGAATGTAGTAAAATAATTTTTGATGGTGTTAAAATTCTGTATCCATTATTCAGTGCAACAGATTTTGATGATCCATTGTTCTGCGTGGTATCTCAGGACAACAGCTATGAGTATTGAGTACTGTTATTAATAAGGAGTGTATTTGGAGCATTGTATAATTAGAATATATTCTGAACATTTTAATTGTTTCTAAAATAAGTACCCACAAAATGTTAATCTACTTATAGTAAATACAGTTAATAATGTACATAAAAGAACAAAATTAAGCTAATTTTCTCTGAGTAAAGAATTACTCATGAACAAAAAGTGGACCGTATAGATTTGACGACAGGAAGGTTGTATCTAATCAGAATTACCGAGTGACCTAGAAAACTTCCTTACTTAGTCAACTTTTGTAACATATTTTCAAACTGATGCAGAAGGTAATGTCTTTTATTTTTGAGTAGAGATAATTATTAATTTGGGGGTAAGTAAGCCATGTCATGTGGATGTGAAGGAAAACTTTAATTGTTAAAGTCTTCATTTTATATTTTAATATATTTAATCGGATTTTTTTTGCTAGATGTGTTTTGTAGATAAAATCATTTATGCACATATATTTTTTCTATGTTTTTGAACAAAACAGGTTGATATCTTCAGAATGTGAACTTATGAAAAGCTCTTATAAAGCCATTCTGGTAATGAGGATGCAGTCTCCAAGCTGACATGATGTTCTCATAGTTTGTCACCCTGCTGTTCAGGGGGTACCAATGAAGTTGCTTTAAATGGGAAGCGTCTGTTCCATCTCTAAACCTCTAACACCAGAACAGATGGGTGGGACATAGAACATGGAAGGTTTTACCTCTGAGGTGGTAACAGTGAAGCCACTCATTAACACTGAATTTACCACTTCGTTAGCAACATTGCTTCCTGTTGAGAAAAACTAATATAGGCTTTCAAATTGACTGAGCATATATTTGTCCACCTCTGTGATTATAATAAGTGGGAACATAAAGGAAAGTAACTGTCTTTCAAGCCAGTTTTTTGTCGTTCATTTCAGATTTATGAGATTGTTGCTATTGAAGCATTTTATATTTTCTACCTAATTTAATGAGAAATATCAGGAATTAATAATAAGTGTAGCATTAAGGCTTGCTTTTCTTTCCCTTGACATTTGCACACCCTTTCCTAACACATGTTTATGTGCTGCCCATTTTTAACTTCTGTGTGTGTGATGTAGAGACTCCTGCTGGGTGATGCATTAGCACCATTTTGGAGTGATATCATTGAATGTGATCTTATTGGAAGTCTATTTTTATTACCACCATACCAGAAGTTTGCCAATCTCAGAACAGAATTCTAAAACCTATGAGGGGTGGAAAAAATAATTGTTGGTATAAATAACAATGTCAAAGATACTGGTAATAGATATTTTTTGTATTAAATAACATTTTATGGAAAGAATAAGATCAGATTATAAATGCTTGTTCTAAGTTATAAAATACAAAAAAGGTAAGAACAATTTTATTATTCTTGAATTAGATTTAATGTTTTACAAAGCATGAAATTGGTACCCTTAAAGGATAGTAAAAATATTGAACTTTATTGAACATGTTTTGATTTGTAAATGTTAGATTGTGAGGTCCTGTTGCCCTAAAATAATATTACTTGTTATGCAAATTAAAAATACTACAAAAGAAAAATATACAGGCTTCGTTCTTTATCTAAGAGCAGGAAACTAACTTGTCTTGTTTACTGTTATTTCTGGAATACGGGATCAATGCATGGCACAACTAAGTGCTTAGTAAATATTTGGATAATAACTGCAAAAAAGGAGAAGAAATATGGAAGCTTATGCCAATACTTCAATTAGTTAATACCTGGGGTTGCCAAATAGCAGGTTCTTTAAATTGTACATGAGAATTATTGGATATTTTGAGGACCTTATTATAATTACTGCATTAATAAATCAGAACCTGATGGAACTTGTATTTGAATGGGGTATCCAAATTTCATAGGAACAAAACTGTTTTTCTTCTTACACTTTAGGAACTTGTACTTTGATTTTGAAATTGTGTTTTTATTAATCCAATACTTACTCAGTCTTTTATTCAACAAATATTGCCTGAGCAATGCCAAGTGATGTACTAGGTTCTAGAGATACGATAGTGACTAGATTACATTCCCAGTCCTCTAAGAGCAGGAAAAGAACAGGTTGCAAGGGAACTTTTCATAGTAAGGGTATTCATTACATAAAGTCATCATATGAATGGACCCCAAACATTCAGAAATACTATTTGCTTTAAAAATATTGTACTTTTTTCTCATAATGATTAAATAACTTATGAAAAATGCCTAGAAAAGTTTTATCTACATTTTATGTGAAATAAATTTAAAACATATATTTATGCTATTTTATTGTAAAATGTGTTAGGCCGTTGCACTAGACCACCAGATCAAAAATGGGATAACTGCTTTTAAAGAATGCCTGGAATTTGGGGCCCCACATATGAAAGTTTGACATGAAACTTCATTAATTTTAACTTTAGTGAAGTTGAAATTCACTTTACTAAAATTTAGTTAACTTTAGTAAAGTTAAAATTATAGTTAAGGTTAATTTGAATAAGGAATGAACAAAACTATGAATAAAGCATTTTAACAATAAAACATTGATGTTGATAGCAAATATGTTCATTCAAATAAAGTTTTTTACTGAATGGCGTTTTGTTACCTTCCTTCAGGAATGAACTTATAAGTGACAAATCTTTCATTTCTCTGCAGTATTTGATAATTTATATTATTCTCTCGAATAGAGTGACTGCCTCTGATAAACCTACTTAAGTGAAAGAATTTTCTTTGTATTAGCAATCTCTACATGTGGTTTAAAATTTTTTCAGTCTGTAGCATATTTACATTGTTTTTGTGTCTGTGTGTATATGTGTATCTTTGTGTATGCTGCTTTTCCCTAGTATGTTTGTGTATGTTGCTTTTCTCTAGACATTTTGTATATATGACGTATTGGATTGTTGTTGTTGCCTAGCATGAAGAACAATATTAACCTTTGAGGTGCTTTTTAAATATTTCAATATGTTTGTGTTCTTTCATTCTTGGAAAATTATTAGAATGTCAATATAAAGAGTAGAAAATTAAACTAATAAAAATATGTACTTTCAACTCTCCATACATTCTAATAGTATTTTTTCTTTCATGCAAATCTAAATTTTTTTTTTCCATTTTCTAGACTAAATGTGTTAAATGGGCTTGCCAACAATATGGATGATTTGAAGATAAACACCGATATTACTGGTGCTAAAGAAGAACTCCTAGATGACAACAATTTTATCTCAGACAAGGAGAGCGGAGTTCATAAACCAAAAGATTGTCAGACATCATTTCAGAAAAATAATACATTGACTCTGCCTGAAGAACTGTCAAAGGACAAATCTGAAAACGCCTTAAGCGGAGGCCAGTCTAGTCTATTTATACATGCTGGTGCTCCTACTGTTTCTAGTGAAAACTTTATCTTACCTAAAGGAGCTGCTGTTAATGGACCAGTTTCACACTCCTCCTTAACTAAGACTTCCAATATGAATAAAGGCAGTGTTTCATTAACCACTGGGCAGCCTGTGGATCAGCCAACAACAGAATCTTGTTCAACTTTGAAGGTAGCAGCTGATCTTCAGCTGTCTACACCACAGAAAGCAAGTCAACACCAAGTTTTATTTTTGTTATCAGATGTAGCACATGCTAAGAATCCCACCCATTCCAATAAAAAACTACCTACCTCTGCTTCAGTTGGTTGTGACATTCAGAATTCAGTAGGGAGTAATATAAAGTCAGATGGCACTTTAATAAATCAAGTAGAGGTGGGTGAGGATGGTGAAGATTTATTGGTAAAAGATGATTGTGTCAATACAGTAACAGGAATTTCCTCAGGTACAGATGGATTTAGATCAGAAAATGATACAAACTGGGATCCCCAAAAAGAGTTCATTCAGTTTCTTATGACTAATGAGGAAACAGTAGACAAAGCTCCACCTCATTCTAAAGTAGGTCTAGAAAAAAAAAGAAAGCGAAAAATGGATGTAAGCAAGATAACTCGTTATACTGAGGATTGCTTTAGTGATTCTAATTGTGTACCCAATAAATCAAAAATGCAAGAAGTAAACTTTCTAGAACAAAATGAAGAGCTACAAGCAGTAGACCCACAGAAATATGCTTTATCAAAAGTGAAGCCTGAATCGACTGATGAAGACTTAGAATCTGTGGATGCCTTCCAACATCTAATTTATAACCCAGATAAGTGTGGAGAAGAGAGTTCACCTGTTCATACTAGCACTTTTCTTTCAAATACCTTAAAAAAGAAATGTGAAGAGAGTGATTCTGAGTCACCTGCTACTTTCAGTACCGAAGAGCCATCATTCTACCCCTGTACAAAGTGCAATGTGAATTTTAGGGAGAAGAAGCACCTCCACAGGCATATGATGTATCATTTAGATGGGAATAGTCACTTTCGCCATCTTAATGTCCCAAGGCCATATGCTTGTAGAGAATGTGGACGGACATTTCGAGATCGCAATTCACTTCTAAAACATATGATTATTCACCAGGAGAGAAGACAGAAGTTGATGGAGGAAATTCGTGAATTGAAAGAACTTCAGGATGAAGGAAGAAGCGCACGATTACAGTGTCCTCAGTGTGTGTTTGGTACCAATTGCCCTAAAACATTTGTGCAACATGCTAAAACCCATGAAAAAGATAAAAGGTACTACTGCTGTGAAGAGTGTAACTTCATGGCAGTGACAGAAAATGAATTAGAATGCCATCGAGGCATTGCACATGGGGCAGTGGTAAAATGCCCGTTGGTCACTTCTGATATAGCCCAGAGAAAAACACAAAAAAAGACTTTCATGAAAGACTCCGTAGTAGGATCGTCCAAAAAATCAGCTACCTACGTATGTAAGATGTGTCCTTTTACTACTTCAGCCAAAAGTGTTTTAAAAAAGCACATGGAGTACTTGCATTCATCATCATGTGTTGATTCATTTGGTAGTCCTCTTGGACTTGATAAAAGAAAAAATGACATCCTTGAAGAACCTGTAGATAGTGATAGCACTAAACCATTAACTAAACAACAGTCAGCCACGTTTCCAAAGAACTCTGCTTTAAAACAAGATGTGAAGCGAACATTTGGATCAACCTCACAATCAAGTAGTTTTTCAAAAATCCATAAGCGGCCACACAGAGTACAGAAAGCTCGGAAAAGCATTGCCCAATCAGGCGTAAACACTTGCAATCAAAACAGCTCTCCTCATAAGAATGTTACAATTAAAAGCAGCATTGACCAAAAACCTAAGTATTTTCATCAAACAGCAAAAGAAAAGTCTAATGCCAAGGCAAATAGCAACTATTTGTATAGACACAAATATGAAAACTATAGGATGATAAAAAAATCAGGTGAATCATATCCTGTGCATTTCAAAAAAGAAGAAGCTAGTTCATTAAATTCTTTACACCTGTTTTCATCATCAAGTAATTCTCACAACAGTTTTATTTCAGACCCTCATAAGCCTGACACCAAAAGACCTGAAAGCTTCAAAGATCACAGACGTGTAGCTGTAAAGAGAGTAGTTAAGGAATCTAAGAAGGAAAGTTCTGTTGGAGGGGAAGACTTGGATAGCTATCCAGATTTTTTGCATAAAATGACTGTTGTCGTTTTGCAAAAACTTAATTCTGCTGAAAAGAAAGATAGTTATGAAACAGAAGATGAAAGTTCCTGGGATAATGTTGAGTTAGGAGACTACACTACACAGGCCACAGAAGATGAAACCTATAGTGATATTAATCAAGAACATGTAAATTTATTCCCTTTATTTAAGAGCAAAGTGGAAGGTCAGGAGCCTGGAGAAAATGCTACTCTTAGTTATGACCAGAATGATGGCTTTTATTTTGAATACTATGAAGATGCTGGAAGTAACAACTTTTTGCATGAGATACATGATCCTCAGCATTTAGAAACTGCAGATGCTTCATTGTCAAAGCATAGTTCTGTTTTTCATTGGACTGATTTGTCTCTTGAGAAGAAATCGTGTCCTTACTGCCCAGCAACATTTGAAACAGGTGTTGGGTTATCAAATCATGTCCGGGGGCATCTTCACAGAGCAGGATTAAGCTATGAAGCCCGTCACGTTGTATCACCAGAACAAATAGCCACAAGTGACAAAATGCAGCATTTCAAAAGAACTGGCACAGGAACACCTGTTAAACGAGTTAGAAAAGGTAAGTTCTCCATGGGAATAATTTGGGCTAATAGGTCTGTGTTCTAATTCTGAGGATTTAAAAGTTCTGTTTGAATTTGGTCTCCATTAGAATCATATAATTTTATGTTTCAGAATTAACTCATTTTAGGGTGGTCAGTTTATATAAGAAAGTCTGATATTACTCTTAAAAATTTTTTTTTAGCTATAGAGAAGTCTGAAACCACTTCTGAACACACTTGTCAGCTCTGTGGTGGTTGGTTTGATACTAAAATTGGATTATCAAATCATGTTAGAGGCCACTTGAAAAGACTTGGAAAGACCAAATGGGATGCTCACAAATCTCCAATCTGTGTTCTGAATGAGATGATGCAAAATGAAGAAAAATATGAAAAAATCTTAAAGGCTTTGAACAGTCGTCGTATTATTCCCAGACCATTTGTAGCTCAAAAACTTGCATCAAATGATGACTTTATATCTCAAAATGTTATACCTCTTGAAGCATACCGTAATGGCCTAAAGACTGAAGCTCTGTCAGTGTCTGCATCAGAAGAAGAAGGGCTGAATTTCTTAAATGAATATGATGAAACAAAACCTGAACTGCCCAGTGGAAAAAAGAATCAATCTCTTACACTCATAGAACTTCTTAAAAATAAAAGGATGGGAGAAGAAAGGAATTCTGCTATTTCTCCGCAAAAGATCCATAATCAGACAGCAAGAAAGAGATTCGTTCAGAAATGTGTTCTTCCATTAAATGAGGATAGTCCGTTGATGTATCAGCCACAAAAAATGGACTTGACTATGCACTCAGGTAAGAGGACATTTATGACTATCCTATACACAATTTAAATGCAGTTCAATTATGCCTTCTTTAATGGAATCTATGCGGAAAATACTTTCTCACAGTCTTCTTGTTTAAGCTGCTTTTTTTTTTACAGAGCACAGATTGGTTATTCTACTGTCATTTCTGTATAACTCATCAATTGATGCTCATTAGCACTGAGTTCTCTGTGCCTCTTTTCTTGGTCTGAATGTAAGGTGAGAACAAAAGCAGAAGAAAACCACACACACACAAAAAAACAAACAAAAAGCTGATCTGTGAAAATAAAACTTGCTGTGGCTGGAGGATGGTTGTGGATAATGTTCAAAAGCATAGCATTATTGAAAAGGCATACCTCTGTCATATTTTTGCGAGTTCTCCAAGGTGATCATGTTTTCAAGATTTAGCTGTTGGGTTTTCCACTGCGTAGGTAAAACAAAAAAGACTCTTAAAGCTAAATGGTTTGGTGTCTTTGTGATTAACCCAAAGAAACATCTCCGTCTCCAATTCCTCATTGTATTGCGGGATAGTTTGGTTTTGGAGAACAGGTGTGAACATAAAACATATTTGTTTGGGGTTTTAGGTTTTAAGATGGTGCTGTAATGGAACAGAACAGATGATTTAGCTTAGTGCTTGTGCACCAATAGTTTTTCCTTTTGAAAGGAATATTTTGTATGTATTGGCAAATAATGTGGCAGATAAAGTAGCCAAACTTTATTCAGTATTGCCAAGTCTGGTTTATACTTTTAGACTAGAAAAATTTTAAGTGTCTTTTCTAGATTTCTTTTTGAAGGTTAATAATGTTGAAGGTTTATGTAAATGGTCTCATGATTAGAGCTGTAAGTTGAATGTGTCGGAGGTAATAGTTAATGGATTAATAACAAGTAACGTTACTGTAAAGTAATGTTGTTTATTTGCTTTGGGGCAAACATTGTGATATCCCAAATAGTTGTAATGCAATTTTGATTTAAGGAAAGATGACTTTGTGTTGTAAGTGGTCTGGAAAACAATTTATCTTGTATGAGCTTCTGTTTAATATGGCTTTTTCTTTCTAATAAAGAGTCTCTGAAAGTCAATAGCTTTCAATATTTTTTCAGAAGGATAAGATGTGTTAGCTGTGTTGAACAAGGGGTAGTATACTTCAGAGATGGAAAATGTATTTGTGGCTATCACAGTAATGCTGAAGAAACCGATTGAAATGTGTTGGGGGAGTGAGGATTGTCTGAGAAGTTAGGAGTTTCTTATTGTTTGAACATGTTTTTTCTGTGATGACTAAGATGTTAGCTTGTTGATCATTTATTTAGCACAAAGATTTTAGCAAAAAACTTTAAATCATTGACTTTCATTATTGATTGCGCATTCAGAGTAATGAACATAAAATACCCTGAATAAAATGTTGTGTCTAACAGCTGTTCAGTGGTGTGTTTTACCACCTTTTCTCCCAGCCTTCATCAGAAAGCCTAATTTAGTACTGAGACTTTTACGGTTTTGTGGGTAAAACACTTTAATTACCACTTTGTCAACTAGACTTTTAAATTCTTTTTATTGGTAATGTTGTAAGCTTTGAAACTTCTCAACAGAACCGTGGTGTTCAAATCACAGGATTGTATATTAGTAGGTTTAAGAAATAATCTGCGTAACACAGAAATCTGCAAGAAAGTGATAATAGGTGTTATATCCAGAGGAGCTCAAAGGTTCAAGTCACTCCTCTTCTACCTTTCCAAAGAGCATGAGTTGGCTCTAAACACTAACTACAAACTAATAATAGTTAACTTAATTTCCCCTCCTTATTTTAAGTTAACCTATTTCATTGAACGTTTTGAAAACCATCTTTATTGTGGTGCTTTTCTACACTCTTTAAGCTAAGAAAATTTCACTTTTTGAAGTGAGAACTGGATTATAGTTTTCTTTTGAATGATAGGTATGCCTGTGAAGCTTAGAACATGTGTGCATTGCAATACGACGTTTACAAGTGCTGTTAGCCTGTCCAACCACTTACGCGCTTATGCACGAAAGAAGAGTGCTGGACTTTTGACTGGTACAGGTATGTTTGAACAGATATCACAGCAAGTCTGTTTGATACAATACACTTTTTTTTTTTCCCACCAGACTGGTGTTAATTCAGATCATATTTATAGCTTTCTTTAGTAAGCTGCAGTTGAGTCTGAATACACATTAAATTTCAGCAGCTTGTAAACTGTTAGATATAATTCTAAGCTAGTTAATCTTTTTCTTTTGGCTCTTATTGACTTAATTTGGGGAAAAAACATTAACCCAAGAGGTGTGGAACTTTTGAGTCTACCTTAATCCCATTTCTTTTTTAGAATACTATTTTTGATTTTTAAATTTATTTTAGATTCCAGTAAAACACCTCTCTTTATAGTTCTAGTCAGGCACAGTGGTGTGCCCCTATAGTCCCAGCTACTCATGAGGCTGGCAGGAGGATCACTTGAGCTCAAGAGTTAGAGGCTATAATGTGCAATGATTGTGCCTGTGAATAGTCACTGCACTCCAGCCTGGGCAACATAGCATAAAAATATTGTAGTTCTAGCTTGGGGAAATCCTTTTAGCAAAGGAAATTATAGGGATATTTCAAAATGTAGACTTGGTTAGTAAACTAAGCAAACTAATGAATTTTCATTAGTCTATAGATTAGATCTTTGAAGGGGTGAGCCTTAATAATGGCTTGTGTTGACAAGTGAATAGATTTTTCTTTTAATACTTCTTAAATATATTAAGGATTAATAAACTTAGCTATGCACATAAGTGTTAACATGCACATTTCTGTGTTATTTTTGGTTGGTTAGCCTAACCTTGCAGATACCTCTTAATACTGCTCATCTGTGAAAATTTGATTAGCTTACTTCTATGTAATATGCTTCTTATAACCTACAAGATGCTTTGCACTTTTCATTTGTAGTCTTTTAAGCTACCCTGCTTCAGCAAATCTCATTTCCTTCACATCTTAAAATATACCCTCTTTTTGACATAGATCTACATAAATTCTTTTGCCTAAAATTCTTTCCAATCTTTTTATTTCTCTTGCTCTTTTTTAGATCACTGCCTCCTGCTTTCTTCTAGTTGTTTGCCCAGCTTTTTTGTTCTTCCTTGTGTCCTATAACTTACATCCAATATGTTCTTGCTTTCAAAAAGCCACTTATATTTATACTAGTGTCTTCTGCTTCTTTGCATTCTTCCTTAACTTGATATACAAATGACCAGGGATGAATGTTGACGGTTTATATTAAAAAGAGAGGAGCGGGGTGAGTTTTAGTCTACTGGATTAGGCCTCCTACTCTGAGATTATAATTTTTATATACCTTTATCACCTTTATCAGGCTTGGCAAGTGATTGCAGACATTAGAGGTGGGGGACAATGAAAATAAGAGACTGTACAAGTGGGAAATCATTAGTTACCATACTTGCTAACCTTTATTGAACATTTACTATGTGTCAGGCACTATGCCATGCAATTTACATGTATAACATTTAATCTTCACAACAACCATACAAGTTGTAGGTACTGGAATTCTCTTCCATTTTATAGGAAACTAGGACTTAGAGAACTTAATTTGCTCAAACTTATACAGTTAATAAGTAGCAAGGTTGTAATTCAGATCAGGGCTATCTTACCTAATCTTTGTTTTTAATCACTGTTTTCTACCTTATACAGGCGGCCTATTTTTGAATTTCTTATTTTTAAAATAAGAAATTGAAATAAAAATAAGCAATTGAAAATTCTAAAACGAAGGTGGGTGGGTTTGTTTGTTTGTTTGTTTATTTATTTATTTAGAGATGGAGTCTCGCTCTGTCACCCAGGCTGGAGTGCAGTGGCGCGATCTTGGCTCACTGCAACCTCCACCTCCCTGGTTCAAGCAATGCCCCTGCCTCAGCCTCCCTAGTAGCTGGGATTACAGGTTCATGCCATCATGCCCAGCTAATTTTTTTGTATTTTTAGTAGAGATGGGGTTTCACCATGTTGGACAGGCTGGTCTCGAACTCCTGACCTCAGGCAGTCTGCCGGCCTCAGCCTCCCAAAGTGCTGGGATTACAGGCGTGAGACACCGCACCCGGCCTGAAGGTGGATTTAAAATGGGGAGTACTCTGGTGAAGATTGAATACATAAGAGTCTAATTAAAAAGAGCAGAGATCCAAGAAGTGCTTAGGCCTAGATTAGACTTTGGAGGACTTAGTGTTCCATTCTGATTATTCAAGCAGATTATGCAGATATCCAATAAGGCAAGATATCTCCAGTCCAGATTTTATTAGTCCACTAAAAAAATGCTTTTACTTCATCTGAAAATTCTGCAAAACACAGGATTAATTACCTATAAATAACTGGTAGTAAATTTCCATTTACCAAGAATGCATTTATGAAGATTATCTAAAAAAAATCTTCATTGTCAGAGAGAAAAGTAATGTAGGATGACTGAGAATATATTTAGGTCCTCAAGAATAAAAGAGGGTGTTATTTTAAAAATATGATTAAGTACTAGCCAAAATATTAGAAGTACTAGGAAATAGAAAGCGTGTGTTTGGCAGTCCTAGGCAAAGAAAAGGAAAATGAGAAACTGAAGAAAGCCTAGGGTCATATTTTCCACACCCAGTAGCCACTTTTGACAAACTTTAAAAACTAATGCTTCTTTTTCTTGGAAATTCTGAAACATTTTTCCCTCATTAAAAAAAATCTTGATCAGTAGAGCTATACAGATGTCTTTGCTGCTTATTCATGCCAACTGAAAAGTTTTTATCAAGCTTTATTAACTTTTTTATTTTCCAAATAGAGAATTCTGTATTATATTTGCAAACTCCACATACCTATTATTCCCCATATCAGTATCACTGTTATAAAGCAGTAGTCCTAATAATCTATGGCCCTAGAAGGTTCCACTCGGTTATTATAAGTGATTCGTTAATTCATATGAGTAAAAGGCATCATTTTTCAAGAATACATGATCTTTTAATGAATAAAATGCAAATTCATTTTTATAAAATCTTACCTTAGTATATCACAAAATTGGAACAATGTAAAGGAAAAATAGGTGGGAATAAAGCCTTCCTAACCATGTCCAGTATGTATATTTCTAGTTTAAGCAGTCTTAATTCATGTGGATTTTAAGTTGTGTGGCACTCTTGAATACAAAGCTTAGATACCCCCAGACTAAATGGTAAAGGCCTGCTTTTGGTTACCTGTGATAGAATAAACTTTCAAGCCTTCTTAGAAGCCACCAGCTCCTGGTCTCTTCTGTGGGAACCGGTGACCTTTTGAGGGAAGCAAAATATATCTTCTAACTTATAATCCCTTCAAGTATCCTGAATACGCTGAAAAGGATACCCCTATTCTTCCCAAAATACCTGTTTACTGGTGACCTAAATACTTCTGATGTTATGGTTCTCAGTCTTTATTGGGGTCACCAACATCTTTGAGAATTTCATGAAAGCTATGGGCCCCATCCCAGAAACATGCACTTATTCATTCTCAGATAAAAAATTTTCTGTGTATAGCCTTTGCATATCTCCTGAAGGCTATCATCAATTTGTCTGGTGGAAAATTGAGAAAGGAGAGATGCCAGAATAAAAGGAAAGTAGAAACAGAACTAGGAATCAGAAGCCCTAAGAAGTTCTTTTTTGTTTTTTTTATAAGAGCAGAAGATGCTTAAAATATAAGAATTGCATAATAACAAAACTAATTCTGGGGTCATAAATATAAATTAAAATACATCTTCCCTGATATTTATAAAAGGAACCGATGGAGGAAATAGGAAAGGTTTAGAATTGGAGATTTGGAAGAGGTAGGCAGACTTAGGACAGTTAAATTGTCATAAAAGAATAATTTCACAGATCAAAGTTTTGCCGAGAACTGTCTCAGTTTATCTTCTGTTGGGTAGGTTCAAATAATAATTTTTATGTGTCTTTACTTGTAGATAATTTATGAAGCTGTTTTACTTCCTTTCCCCTGATCAATCTTTATCAAAACAGACTAGAATCAAAGGGTTTATTTTGTATCCTATATCGTAAATTTAAGGCAGACTTCTTACTCAAGAGTTTATTCCAGTTATTTATAGAATGCAGTAATGGTAGGTTTTTTTTGAGATTTTGTTCTCTTTAATGTTTTACATGCTCACACAGATTATTTCTGGTTAATTTTCTAAACAGTTTAATAAGAACACTATATAGTTTTCATTAAATATTGAAATTTTATAATGTAGCTTATATTAATTACTTCTGGACTTTTTATTTTACTGATTAGCTTTTTGTGCCTAATGTTTTAATTAAATGATGTATTTTTATGCTGGCAATATTAACATAGTTCTATTAAGTTATTAATGGAGGGACTGTACATACTGGTTTGCCTTGTCACACCTAAGTACTAGTGCCTCTTTTACTCTCATAAGTGTCCTGGATTGAATGATAAATTAATCATCCTGGCTATTAAAATTGATAAAGCATTTAAAATTAAGGTAAAGCATATTCTATCAACCTAATCTGCAATCAGGAAATAAAATATATTTTGAGGTCAAAATAAGAGTGAATTTCAGCAGGTAGGGAAAGGGAAATACAGTCAGAGTAGAGAGAATGTTGTTAAAGGAAGTAGATCTGTCAGTGAATGCCACAATGCTTCTCTGTGGTAGATAGCATGTTGTTATCCTTTGAAAAGAAGAAACAATGATGGTAGCATTCAGCATTTTAATGGGACTTTATTTTATATCTTGGCCACATATACAAACTTATATTAATACAAACACACAATTCCTTGTTCACTCACCTAAATGTACTTCAATATTTTCTTTTTTAGTATATTCTTTGTTGTGAAAAATTAATGCTGGTCATGAGCCAGTAAATTGATTTGCTGCCCACTAAGAAGTCACTATCATACATTGAAGTCACTGTCCTAACTGCCTCTTTCTCTTAGGGGTCGGTACTGACTAGAACCAATGGTAGTAGTATCTTAGAAGTCATAACTCTTCTGTGGCAGCAGGTGAATTTTCTATACGCATTTTATCCAAATTTTTCTCTCTAGATCACTTTTGAAATCAAATGCTAACCTCTGGGACTTAAAGTAATTGGAGATTTCTAGTTACTCATTTAAAATTAATGCAAGAAAAATATTTTTATATTTGGGAGGGGCTTCATTTCATTATCTTCAGAACACTTGTGTGTGTGTGTGTGTGTGTGAGAGAGAGACGGAGTTTCACCCTCGTTGCCCAGGCTGGAGTGCAATGGTGTGATCTTGGCTCACTGCAACCTCTGCCTCCCAGATTCAAGTGATTCTCCTGCCTCAGCCTCATGAGTAGCTGGGATTACAGGCACACGCCACCATGCCTGGCTAATTTTGTATTTTTAGTAGAGACGGGGTTTCTCCATGTTGGTCAGGCAGATCTCGAACTCCTGACCTCAGGTGATCCTCCCGCCTGGGCCTCCCAAAGTGCTGGGATTACAGGCATGAGCCACTGTGCCGAGCCCAGAACACTTTCTTGATACATTTTGGAAGTAAAGCCCAGTTGTTGCTATTCTGCAACAAATGACTTATCCATCATAATTATTTGACTTTTCTGATGAGGTCAGTGCCACTAGTGCAATATATTAACAGTTTTTAAAAGTCAGTGTTTTATTTTTTATACCATCTACTTTTAAGTGTAATTGTAGTAGGTTTCTTTTGTCTGTTTTCAGCTTTAATGATATAATTGGCCACACAGGACTGTAACAAGTGCTAATGAACATGTAGTACAGTGTCAGGTGCTGAATGGGTTTGTAAGCCACTAGAAAAGTCATTTTTATGTTGTGGAAAGTGCTGTGGGAGCACTTTCTGATGTGACAGGAAAAGTAGTATTGTGAAAGCTTCCCAATATGCATTAAATTACTTGGTCATTCATGAGTGTCACTGTAGTGTCTTTTAAAAATAATACGGTACTGTATGTTTGAAAAATTGCATGCTTTCATAATGGTTCATTCAGCCTGAAAGAGTGTAAGTAGAAAATTTTGATCTTAGTAAGATTAAACTCCAAACGAGCGAACCTGCTTCTACTTAAAGCAAACACCTTGATAATTCTTCCAGACTGGACTGAGGGGGGATATGTGAAAAGTACGAGACGTGTCTCTACTGTCAGAGAACTTAGGAAAGGATTGTTGACAACATACATAAAACTATCAAAATTTGGAAACTGTGCAAGATGGTATACAACTAAATGGCATATTGGCTTTAAGTGTTGTAGGTGTTCAGGTTGATTATTTTAGTCTAAGCCTCCTTTTGAGGGGAGCTGGGAATTAAGTGAGATTCCTTTTTTTTTTTCCTGATGCCCTTACTGTTTGTCTCATTGAATTAGAGCTTGTAGAAAAGAGAAAAAGAAAATAAATAAAAATAGTTCATGCTGGTATGTTTCTTGTCACTTTTCAAATGCAAGAGAACTACAAAACTAGCAGTCACACAAAATTTTATTCATTCAACAAAAGTTTGAGTTCTTGTACCAAGACTGTGCTCATCGCTGAGCCAGTAAAGTTACTGCACTCCAACTTCATAAACATAATCATAACCCAGTGGGAAAAGATCAAGTATGGTGTTACAGAAAGGTTTACATGGTTTCAGCCACACCCTTAACTTGAAGGATGCAGTAGAGTTTTAGGAAGACAAGATGAAGTGTAGAACATTTCAGGCAGAGAAGAACATAGTGTGGACACAAAGGTATGAAATTTGGACTTCAGGTGTCAGGAGTGAAACTTGGAGTTCAACTATGAGAAGATTTGGTTACAGATGTTTGGGAAAATTGTAGTGCCAGAAAGGTGGGGTTGGTGCTTTGAATGCTTGGTAAAAAATAAAAAAAATTAGGAAGTCGTTAAAGAATGTTTTAAAAATAAGGGGGCTGGGTGTGGTGGCTCACACTTGTAATCCCAACACTTTGGGAGGCTGAGGCAGGCAGATCAGCTGAGGTCAGGAGTGTGAGACCATCTTGACCAACATGGTGAAACCCCATCTCTACTTAAAAAAAAATACAAAAAATTAGCTGGGCGTGGTAGTACACACCTGTAATCCCAGCTATTCAGGAGGCTAAGGCAGGAGGATTGCGTGAACCCGGTAGCCGGAGGTTGCAGTGAGCCAAGATTGTGCCATTGCACTCCAGCCCGGGCAACAAGAGCAAAACTCCTCAAAAAAAAAAAAAAAAAAAAAAAAAAATTAGCTCAGTGTGGTGGTGTGTGCCTGAGTAGCCTCAGCTACTCAGGAGACTGAGGCAGGAGAATTGCTTGAACCTGGGGGGTGGAGGTTGCAGTGAGCCAAGATTGCACCACTGCACTCCAGCCTGGGCGACAGAGTGAGACTCTGTCTCATAAATAAACATAAAAGAAAAATAGGCCAGGCGCAGTGGCTCACACCTGTAATCCCAACACTTTGGGAGACCGAGGTGGGCGGATCACCTGAGGTCAGGAGTTTGAGACCAGCTTGGCCAACATGGTGAAACTCCATCTCTACTAAAAAATACAAAAAAGTAGCCAGGCATGGTGGGTAGACGCCTGTAATCCCAGCTACTCAGGAGGCTGAGGCAGGAGAATCACTTAAACGCGAAAGGCAGAGGTTGCAGTGAGCTGAGATCATGCCATTGCACTCCAGCCTGGGCGAGACAGCAAGACTCCATCTCCAAAGAAGGAAGGAAGGCAGGCAGGAGGGAGGGAGGGGAGGGAGGAGGGAGGGCGGGGAGAGAAAGAGAGAGTGAGAGAGAAGAAAAATAAGAGAATGGCATGGTCAGACTTTTATTTTAAAAAGCTATTCATGAGACAATGAAAAGATGGGTCTTTATATTTCTTAGCTATAACTTACTTCTATAGTACTGTTCTTCATTAAGAGCATATATGTGTATACATTTATCTGCACAGTAACATATCATTTATAAATGATTAGCAAGGTAGTGAATTATCTGAGTTGAGTAGATTCTCTAGGTGACTGAAGACTAGTCCTTCAACTGTTAATAACTTGATTTTTCCTAACCAATTTGGTGGTTATTGCTCTAAAATGTTGTTCTTATTTTTGCCTTGAGTAGCTTGGATATAATTTAATCCAGTATTTTGGGTAACCCTCTACTAATTGTTTTATTATTCCAGCAAGAATTAGGCTATTTCCCCAGCATACTAAAAAATGATGGGCTGATTTTTTCACTAATTCAACATGTATTTTTTTTCACCTCCAACTGTGCTAAGTATGCAGAGGTATATTGGATCTTACAATACAGTAGAAGTACATATATGCATAACTGCAATACAAGACAAATTGGTAAGTGCCATTGAAGAGGTATGCGTGAAATACTGTGGAATTTCAGAGAAAGAGGAAGACACTTTCAGCTAGACTAGGATCTCCCAAGGCTTTTGGAATTAGCATTTGAATGGACCCTAATGTATAGCCAACTGAAATGGAAATGGAGGTCAGGCATGGGGAAGAGAAATGCCTGAAGGAAGGAGCAAGGCGGGACAATGTGGGAAGTTTATTGGAAATACTAGGAAGTAGGAGGTAAGGGGGAATTGAGTTGGATTGGTAAAGTGAGTCACAAAGATGACATAAAATGCTAGTCTAAGATGTTGGAATTAACTTTGTAGTGGGGAACTATTTGAATACAGAATTTGTGTAATGCATTTAAAATTGCTTTTTAAATAAAGGATTTGGCGGAGAGGAGGAAAAATTGCAGGGTAGATGATTTTAAGAGTCCTGTACCAGGTCAGTGACATTAAGTATGTAAAGGAGGGATAATAGATGTATGGGTAATATTACGGAAATAAAATAAGCAGGATATGGTAGATTAGAGATAAGAGATGGCTCAGTATTTTAAATCTGAGTGGGAGGAGGATGGTTATACCAGTACGGTTAATCAGTCTGCTGCCATGCTGTCTGGTAGAAGGGCAGGCTTCATTACTTCTCTTGTCATTTACTAGCAACACTTCATCATCCAGCTATCCACTATAACAAAGTGTCATTTTAAAAGCTAGAGATCTCCAATTTTGGAAAAGAGAGCTTTATTTCTTAGAAAGCTTGAAGCCTGCAGGCTTGGAAGTGAGACAGAGACCAAAAGCAAGCTCTTCAAAGGAGGAAGAGTGAGACAGGAAGTTATGCTGAACGGGTTGGCTGAGTATACATATTCAACAGGTTATATAGGAGGAGTTATGAATATTCATGAGGGGGTGCACATATGCTTAGTGTGCAGGCTCCATGTTACATACATCTCATGTTCACTTTGAGGTGAAGACTTAACATTTAATCATAGGAAAATTAGGGTTTACATGTCAAAAGGTGAAACAGAGTTCATAGGCACCCTATGTGCAGCCTCCATGGGCCAGCTAGAACCAGTTGGTGATCTCTTATCAGGAATGCTGGTCAGTTCAAAACCACAAAAACAGAGGGGAGTCCAGCTTCTGAGTTAGGCGATTGGTTGATATCCGTGGTGGAGCAAGTCTTTTGAAAGGGTTGGTTTCTTTTTAACTCTTAGGAAAGAAAGTTTAATGGTGGTTAGTGAGGGAGGGAACCTAATGAGACATGCTTCACCTCCTGTCCCATCATGGCTGGGAACTCAATTTTTAAGGTTTCTCTGGGGTCACCTTGGCAAGGAGGAGGGTATCCATTCAGTCTGCTGTAGAACTTAGAATTTTATTTTTATTTCTCAAAAGTAAATAACCACACTTGTTGAATCAGTAAGTTTGTTTTTAGGAGAATATAACCGAAGAGTTACACCATTGTAGCATAAAATACTTAAATTTTACAATGCTTGTTTTTTGCTGCTCATTGATTCCAAAAGGAGGGTGATCTATTCTGACTGACATCTTGTTTTTCATGCAAGTCTTATCTAATTTCCTAGCATTACTGTTGGTTTTATTATTTACCAAGTTTCTGGGTTTTACTTTTTTTTTTTTTTTAATATTTGGGCATTTTAAATGTATCTAATTCTATCCTCAGTTATAATGTTTGTGTTTGCTGTGATTTTTTTTCTGTAAGCCTTAAATAATGAGATTCAGAAAATATCATTAGGTATAGAGTTTATTCAAGCCCAAAACTTGAGGATGGCCACCTGGGATGGCCACCTGGGAGCATAGGTTCAAGTTGCCCTGGATATACACTGTGATTAGCAGCAGTTACAAGTGAGTTTTTAAGAAAAAAAGCGGTTTCTGTGTTTATTTACCAAGAATTTACATTAAGATAACGTAAGCTATGAATTGGCTATACATTGTTCTTTGTATCACAGATTTCAGGAACATAAAAATAATGGGTGAGGCATCAGGTCAGGAACATAATAAATGCCTAATTTAAACAATTGCCCTCCCCCCAGTCGGGGGGTGGGCATGAGAGTCACGTGACTCAAGTCCCCTACTCCAGTCTTTCTGGGCCTGGTAAATCTCGCATGCTGTACATAGCTGACTGCTCTGAGCTGTTTTCCTTCTCTCAATTCTAACTTGAATTTCTTGAATGCTATTTGTAATCTGGATTAAGATAGAAGTAACCCTTATAATAACAAGGCATGTGGTTGGCCAGAGCTAAATTTTAGTGTAATGTTTTAATTGACTTTATGGAAATAATAAAATAACACCCAGACTTTCTCTGTTGGAGGTTAGGGCAAAAGGATGCCTTATTGGTAGGTAGTTCCTCACTTATTGCAGAAGTAGAAAAAAGTAGAAAAGTAGAATTTACTTTTTTTTTTTTTTTGGTATGCCTAGGGTTTGAAGAATGAAGTTAATTTTTGTTATCCAAGGTTTATGTTTTTAATTGTAGCTTAGCTGGGAGTTGGCTAACACAGAAAATACCTGATCAATACCATGTTTGGTTGTAGTTTGAATTTTGGCTGGAATGTGTAAAGCTCTTAAGAACTATAAAAAGCCAAATCAGATCCATTGCAACCATGGATTTGTGACATTGAGATTTACTAATATATTGTTATGAGTACCATCTAATTTAAGTTAAATATGATTATATCAAGGATAATTTAAAGGAAATTTTAAAATTAGGTGGTTTTCTTAGCTAATTTTAAGATCAAGAACAATTTAATTATTGTTACTACATCTGAAATGATATATCAGAAATAAGGAGATTTTAGAGGGCAGGGACTGTGATTATTTTGTTTGTAATTCTCAACAAAAGTGACTTAAAGCAGATTGTCATTATGTACTTTAATGTTTATTCTTATTTCAGATGTGTCTTAGAAAAGTGGTTGATATTGATAGCTAATGCCTATTTTGCTTAATAAAACAGCATACAAGTCCAACTTACTTGAAAAGAAAATTTTAAATGTTATTTTCTTACCTGTTACCACAAAGAAGTAATACGTTTGCTATCCTATCAACTCTTAACTGACCAGTAAGCCACTTGTAGTTGTGATATTGTTAGCTTTTTTAGCTTTGGGCAAGCTGGTAAAACTAGCCTGCTTCTAATTTCTGTTTATAAAAATGTGTGAAGTATCATATTTATGTCTAGCTTTTCCCTTTACATAGAGAATACTTGCTCAAAATATTCTTTAGTAATCATCCCCTCTACTTTGAAATAGTGGGGGCTTCTACAAGTTGTACTTTTTCTTTAACTGAATCCATTCAAGTTTAAATATAAAAGGCTACTTCCATTTCCTTTAACTCTTCCTCTGAACTATAAGGCTGTTGACTATCCTTAATATTAATTTCCTACTTTGTAGGACAAACTCAAGCAACCAGTCCTTGTGGACTAGTAATTTGTTAAACCACAAACCTAATTCTTAAAGCAAAGGAAATCTGCTTTCCACGTATTTTGCATTTCATCCTCTTCCAGGTAAATTATTAAAACATGCAGGATCTAGTTAACTTTGCCACTGATTGCTGTGTGATTGAGTTACTTATCTTTTTTTCAGTCATTGGGAGTGGAAACTCTAAAAATTAATGAAAGTTATTTAGGGTACTAAAAAATTATTTAATTTTAGAGTGAAAATATCAAGGGAAAATGATGATGAAAATAAATACTTTTGAGGTTACTAAATGTGTATCTTTATACTTCATTCCTGATTATAAGGGAAACATTGCTTTTTTTAACTTTAAACTTATATACTCATCTTCGGAATAATGAAGTGGTATAGCTAGAAGCAAAGAACTGATGTTGGTAGGAGTAGGGGAGTCTTTTTCAATTTTCATACTGTGTAGAGATTAGGGATTTAACAATTTTTCTCTTAATAGCTTTTTTTTTTTTTTTGTATGGGCCAAGAGATTGAGGGGTGGAACTGAATGCAGCCTTTCTCATTTATGATAGTAGATACTCAGGTCCCAGGACTGCTATTTGCAGAGTCCAATGCAAAATGAGTACGTGGTAGACCTCGTTCAAAAATTAATAATTTCAAGGCTGCAACAGTAGAGCATTAAACCGAGTGTGGGGCTCTCCCTATGTGGCTGCACAAGTTGGACACCCATGAAGCTGGTCTCCTAGGCACTTTGTACAGAAAGAAAGATGAAAGCTGAATAAAGGAAACTTTGACTTCTCAACAATTGGCTTTCTCTACCCCATTCCTGTTTTACACAAGCTAGCATGTTTTTGTTTGTTTGTTTGTTTGTTTTAAAAAGGCCCTGATTCTTTTTCAGTTGAGGCCAAAGGAAAGAAAATGGTATTTGCAGTCTTTTTATATGCTTGGGGCTTATGAACCTTGAAGGATTAGTGACAGTTATAATTGAATTTATTACTAACACAGAAACAGAAAACCAGTACTGAATGTTCTCACTTATAAGTGGGAGCTAAACAACAAGAACACATGGACACAAAGAAGGGAGCAACAGACTGAGGCCTACCTTGAGGGTGGAGGGTAGGAGGAGGGAAATAATTTTAAAAACTACCTATCAGGTACTATGCTTATTGCCTGGGTGATGAAATAGTCTGTACACCAACTCCTGTGACAATTTACCTATATAACAAACCTGCACATGTACCCCTGAAGTTAAAGGTTAAAAAAAAGAATTGAGTTTATTTTTCTATCTTACACTTGTGTACCCTTTGGCATGTGTGCATCCTCTTCCCACCTCACCACTGCCACCACAACCTCCAGCACCAACTTTTTAATAGTGGTGGAATGATGGTTTACCTGTTTGTGTCATGTTTATTCCTACTGCAGTTCTGAGTGAGGTCATAGCTAATATTGTCTACCAAACTTATACAGTCCAACCACTTAGAGAAAAAATTTTCTTCCCTCTTGTGCCTCTGTCTTTGGGTATAGATAACCCAGTTGTTTCACTTTGTCCTAGAGATACCAGCAACCAATTAGAAAAGAAACGGATTAAACATGCTTTTAAGTAATTGGGCAGGTGAGAATGATTACAAATAAAAATACTTTGGTAGTGAATGTTAATTTAGTTATGGTGTGCTTTATCAAAGAAGTTCCAGATGTTTTTATGAACTCTCATTCTCTTGGGTCATTTATATTGTGAAGGAAAAAGAAAGTGAAACTCGTTGAAGCAATTATTGTATAAAATGGGCAGAAAGGTGGAAAGAGCAAAAGATTTTAATAATGTCAAAGTCAAAACTAAATTCTTAATCTTCTTTGGGTAAAACTAAATAATGGCTCAGAAAACAGACGAATTTTTATGTGTTGTGTCATCTATTTGCTTTGCACCAATCTGGTTTAGTGCTTTGGCGTATTGTTGTCGTCATGATCATTGGTCATCGTATTCGTAGCATAGCAGTGTGGTGTTCTTTTTGAGGACTCATGAGTTTATCGTATTTCTCTTTCATATTTGTATTTGACCAAGACAGATATCTTACTGGAAGATATATATATATATATATATATATATTTTTTTTTTTTTGCATTTTACCTCACAGCTCAATTTATTCTCTGTATAAGTAAAATATTCTCAGTAGCAATTTAGATCTTTTATAAATCAGGTAACTTGAAAGATTTTTGACAGTCTTTTGGTTGAAATTGATCACTTAAACAGTTTGCCCACTGATTAGTAATCTCAGGAAGGTTTGGATGACTGGATTTGTTTCTTTCTAAAGAAGCTTATACTTGAGAAGAAAATTAACACTTTCTAAAAATAAATTTTTAATATATTTAAATTATAGAAACAATGTCAGATTTAAAATACTTTGTAAAGAGAAAAGTGTGTGTGAGTTTTTTGTTTTTAAGTTCCTTGGAGTGTTTTGGTCACTAACAAGTGCAAATAAAATCCTATTACAAAAAAAAGGCTTTGTGTAACAAAGTTATCTATTTGGCAGATTATTCATATAAACAACTCTGTTAAAGCTTTGGCTGTTTATCACAGATATTGATGAGCTGCATTATACTAAAACTGAATGTGTTAGTGATCTGTATTTAATGTTGTAGTGGCTCCTGGTACAGTCCAGAACAAAACTACTTTTCCCTCTAGATATAATAAAATCTCTTAAGTGAAAATATTGGTATAACAGACATGTTTGTACCTCATCCTTTCATTTATTGAAATTTTCTGTGTAAATCGTCTTTTTATGTAGAGGATCCTATATAGATGTCCCCTTTTTGTGCAGTTTTAATATGTTAAATATTCAATTTTAAACAGATTTTCCCAAAGGTATGGTCACTATCACAGGAGTGAGTTTGGATATTGGCATTAGAAAAAACTATTGTAAAATATGTTCATGTCTCACCTACTCAAAAATATAACATTTCAGGAGATAATCTAGAATTGATGAAGATATTAAAACACTGAGGCATTTAGATTTCAATTTCCAGAGATCCCAGATTTTTAATATTTTAACTTTATGGATAAGTTTCTTGGCATTCTCAGTGCATGAGATTCTGTAACCTTAACTTTGGAGCCCTGGGTTCTAGAGATGATCGATCAGTCATATGCTGACTGAGTTGTCCTGCTTTCCAAGGTCATAATACCTTCAAATATTCATTGCTACAAAAATGATGGCATTCTTATTTCAAGTTTAGATCTGATCATTCATAACACAGCCTAAACTTAGGAATTTCCACAGTCCATAAAGCATCAAAAGCCATAAAATAATTCTTTTTTTCCCTAAAGGAAAACCAAAAATATTTCTGTATTTCAGAATAAACATACCCAGTTCCATTTTTAAAATATTACAACATGTAAATTTAAATGCTTTATAACTGATAAAGTGTTCTTTTGCATATTTCCCTACCATCCTCTGCCCTTCTTCCTCAATTTGCTTAACACCCCTAACATTAACATTCTGTGAACAAATTTTTAAGGGTTGTTATAATGTATTCTATTTGTATCCTACAGTAATTTATTTGCATTTTAAAAGGAATTTGAATACAGTGTGGCAATTTTGACAACCAGCAAGCTCATCAAAGTAAGATTATACCTGTAGTCTTATGAGACACCAAATGCCTGCTCTATTCTGCCTAACACAGACAAGGATCCATCTTTACAAATGGAAAGAATAGCTGACATCTAGTAGCAGTTACTCTTTGAGTTACCTCAACTCTATTTCCAGTATATGAATTACTCATAACCCACTTAAATTCAGATTGCTTACCACAGCGATTAGGAAAAAGGTTTTTCCTACTGGTTACAAAGCATATCGTATTTCACTCTTGTAGTTGTTGTGAATAACCTAGTTTCTCTACATAAGCTGGACTGGTCAGTGATTTATATCTAGGATAATGAAGTACGTGCGACTGCAGCAACATATTTAAACAAATGATGCACAGTGTTGTACAGGAATATTACCTGTATCAAATAGGAGTAAAACATTTTCATTCTTAGGCTGTCTAAATATCAATGGTTAAATTACTGGGTTTTGCTTTATTTTTACTACAGAAGTATTTGTTGAGTTCCTACTACATGCCAGGCTCTTGACTGAGATAACTAATAAGATCCTTATAAGATTTTTCTTTTCCAGAGTTTGGTTGTTTAGTTTTGAATTACCCATTCTTTAATACCTAACTTGACTTCTAGTAGTTCTTTACTTATTAGACTCTTCTTCTAAGGATAAACAGAAAAAGACTGTGTGTCCTAGATTTTACTTTTGAATAGGCAGGTGACAGGAAGCTGATACCAGTGACTTCAATTTAGGTTTCTTGTGGTTTTGAATTTTCTATATGACATTTCTGTTAGCATTGCCATTTGACTAAGGAACTATGTTTACTGGTTTTGTGATAGTAGCATCTATTCTTTTGGAATCTGGACTTTGAACAATTCATTTCACAGAGTCATTGAATAGCCAGTTCCTTCTCTCTTACTTAGAATTTTTCAAGGGAATTTTTCACATGACAGGATAATGGAAGAAAAGCCATTTGGATAACTCTTCTGTTACATTTGTATCCCTCCCCCCTTGGATCCCTACAGATAAATTCTTACCTTCTCTTCCTGCTAATTGACCAGCAGCACCCTGGATTGCTATCATCCCTTTGTCTAAAGAAATGGTGTAGCTGTATTCAAAGACCTATAAAATGTTATGTGCTATCTATTTCTGCCTATAAAAAAATACCTTTTTTTTCTTTTTAAAATTAGGTTGTTTTAGAATAAATAAAGGAAAAGTCAAGTAATGGAAAAATTTCAAGAACAGTTCACATACAATTTTGGTCTATTTTAATATAATTTTTTTTTACCTTTTCAAATCACATTTTAAAATAAGCTATTGGAGAAAATGTAAAATGAAAAATATGTAAAGAATAGTTAGCATAAAACATGAGATCCAGTTGTAAATTTACATGAAATAATATGGATTTATATTTATTTTCTAGTAAAATAAAACATATGATTGCATAATTGATTATTGTATATGGAATACAAGTTAAGTTCAAAAATGAAAGTTGAACTTTTTTTGTCCTTTCAAATGTAGGGCCACCATACAATTTTAAGAGCTATTTTTTATTATAGAATTAATGGTGAGTCACTATGAAAATTGATTTTTCATTGAGCTTTAAATTACATTGTCCATATTCCCTTACTAAGTTTTCCAAATATATAAGACCTACTTAATGGAGCAGTAATCAAATGCAAACTTAATTTAATGATCTCAAAAGGTTATATTTTTCTGGAAATAAGTAAGATTTAACCAGATGTTAAAATTATATATGATTATAAGAGTAAACATTGCCATTATTGTAATAATTGACCAATTTAGTAGTTTTGAGTTATTTAGTTACATTTTCTCAGTTCTAGTTTGGCGTGGTAAAACATTATTTGAAAAGGCAGTACAGGAAGAATACAGATAGTATTCTTCAGTACAGAAAATACTGCTGTACAGTACAGATAATATTACTGCTATTACAGAATCAGCAAGTTGAATGCATGCTTCAGGGAAAAGGGAAATGAACGCAGACTTTTTCTAACTGATTTAGATCGTCTGTCTGACCTCTCTAGAAAAATATGCGTGTATGTATATTTTGAAATATATAAGGAATGTTAAGTCTTTCTCTTCCTCTTTTTAGCCTTAGATTGTAAGCAAAAGAAATCAAGGTCAAGATCTGGAAGCAAGAAGAAAATGCTAACATTACCTCATGGTGCTGACGAGGTTTACATTCTCCGATGCAGGTATATACCTCTTTTGCCAGATCTGATCAGTTTCTTCATACTTTGCTTTGAAACATATTAGCTATTTCATTTGGGGTTTTTAATTTGTGGCAGAGTGTGCATTCTCAACAATCAAGTTATAAATGAACTTTTGGAGATAGGCTTAAAATCTTAATTCAGCTAACAATATCCTGTACTTCAACAACTAATGAATCAAGTTTTTTACATTAGCTAATAGTAATGTAAATCTACTATACTGTGACTTATTTAATAGCTTGGCCAGGTGTGGTGGCTCACACCTGTAATTCCAGCACTTTGGGTGGCCAAGATGGGTGGATCACTTGAGGCCAGGAGTTTAAGACCAGCCTGGCCAACATGATGAAAACTCATGTCTACTAAAAATACCAAAATTAGCCAGGCGTTGTAGCGGGTGCCTGTAATCCCAGCTACTCAGGAGGCTGAGGCAGGAGAATCGCTTGATCCCAGGAGGCGGAGGTTGCAGTGGGCCCAGATTGTGCCACGGCACTCCAGCCTGAGCAGCAGAGCAAGACTCTGTCTCAGAAAAAATAAAAAAGAATAAAAAAGTAGCTTTCCTTGTGTTTATCTGGTTTGTATGGTTTAACTTTGTTTGGTTTGATGTTTTGCTATCTTGAGTTCTCACTTATTGGGAACACATTTTTCTCTCCCCTCATAGTCACGCCTTCTGTACTCACACAACACACATGAAGAAACACAGACACAATGCAATTTAAGGAATGCTAAATTGGGGAAGGGTCTTTTCTAAAACATGACATATTTTGGAGTAATGGTTGTTGTTTCAAGTGAATTAAGATGTGTAGATGTTAATTTTAACCTAATAATAATGCTCCCACCTATACAAAGATTACTGGAGTTTATTATAGCTGTTAATAAACATATGAATTGGGAGTTTTGATGTTTTATTAAATCATTTGACTTTATTTAGAAACTTTATCAAGTGTTGTCTTTAAAATACAGTAAAGTTTATTCCTTATGTTTTAGGATTTTATGTGAATTGGTTTTAAAGAAGGAGAATTGGTCATGTTAAGAGAACTGTTATCTTTCTGTAGGTTTTGTGGCCTAGTCTTTCGAGGACCCTTGTCTGTTCAGGAAGACTGGATTAAGCACTTACAACGACATATTGTAAACGCTAATCTTCCACGGACTGGAGCTGGCATGGTGGAAGTCACGTCACTACTTAAAAAGCCTGCCTCCATTACAGAAACTTCATTTTCTCTACTAATGGCCGAAGCAGCTTCATAGAACCAGGAAACCTTTTGAATAGCCAATTTGAATTGGATGTAAATTTGAAATTCTTTTTTTTTTTAAAGCCACATTAAATTATCTGTTTATAAATACTAAAGCAGGAAAATGGGGGAAAGTGAATTACAATGACATCAGAGCAAATCGAATACTTAAAACAGTAAGTAGTCTATATATTTTATATAGGGTGGAAGATGTGTTTTTAAGGTTTATGAAGTTTTATTGGTTAACTGTGTTTACTCAATAAAAAAGCAGTACATGTAAGCAGCCATTAATAAACTGTTGCACATGGATACTTATAGACAGACTTATTGGACAATTATGTTTTTTGCAGTGTTACCAGAATCAAGGCTCTGTTTATTCCCCACAAGACTTGCATAGAAAAATAAGATATTATATTTTGTTTGTATGTATTTAGTGTTTTGTATAATACCAAGAACCGCTGACTAAATTTACTTAAATTAGGGCATTAAATATCATGTACTTCATAGTTTGAGACTGTTCACTCAAATAGGGCAGAGTACTATTCTATCTAGATGTGTAAGTGTTTTTTTTTAAATCACATGGAACGGTTTTTTTTATACTAAAAAGTGGAGGGAGATTTGTTTAAACAAGTATTTCTAAAAGAAATATGTACATAGTTCTGGAAATTATTTGTGGTAAGGAAATATTCTTTACTCCAGTTGCATTTCTCAGACAATAAAGTGGTGCATCCATGCTACCTCCTACTTTGTCAACAAAGATGCTATTTACCCTTTACATTTTTGTATCATAATAGATTTTAAAAATCTAATGTTCTTTATTGCAAGACATTCTTTTGTTAACAGGTTTGTTTCTTTTTAATGTTTTACCTAAAATTTGACATGCTTACAGAACAGGTTTGCCTCTTACTTTATTTAACATTGTAGAAATGTAATTAATAAACAATGCTCACTACACAGTTTAGAATAGACGTTCTCATTTATATTATCTTCCAAATTTGATCAGTTAGCAAAACTTAATACACCAATTAAAATATTTCTACATATGATGAGAATGTTTACAATTTAAATTTTAGAACTTGTTTTGGATGTGATTATATGTACGAAAATCGTGTAACACTATGCTCATGCTAAGAACCGACATAACAGAATTACTGAAATAAATGTGCTGTGAGGAATGGAAAATATGGTGCAGGTGTCTTGGTCATGATAAATTGTGATTCTTTTTAAAATTTTTTTCCAAAAACAAATTAGTTCTTTTAATCTGAAATCAGATTCCTTTATAAACAACAAGTTTTTGTATGCAAGCACCATTTTATTTCATGTAGTATGGCTGATACTATAGTTGAACCAAGGATATGCATTGATTCTTTGCTTCGTATGTAAATAAAGTTAAAAACCGTTAAAATAAGGAGTATTTTGGTAGAGTATATACATACCTCACTGCCAGTGAAATTGCTTTCCTATGGTATATCTCCTTACCAGAAAAATCTCTAAATAAAAAAAGGTTTAAAGAAAATTAAAATGTGAAACATTTCTTATTTTTATCATTGGTGGAAATAGTTCACTTCAGGTTGTGTTTCATTGGATTTAAACTGTTTATACTTACCAGGTTACTTGGTTCACAGAGTATAGTTTTTCTGGAATCACCTCATTGGTCGATAAAATGTATGTGAGAAAGATCATTTTTCCCCCTTTCATGATTAATCAAACCTCTAAATTTAGAACCATCTTATATGCAAAATTAGAAGGTTGGACTAGATGGATCATTCCCAAACAAGGATCTCCTGATCCTTAGGTTAATAGATAAGGGAAAAGTACTTGTAAGTTATTTTCAATTTTACAAAAGACCCGATAAAAACTATGTATTTGTCTATAGTGACAAAACTAAAACATCACATTTCTTTACTTTCGACTGAAAATATATCAGGTCTGTATATATTGGTTATCTCTTACTGAACAAGTTTCATTGATAGTTATATAAGGTCTTTGAACATATATTTTTAAATTGGAAGACATACTACATAGCAGGTGGAATCCAGAAGTAAAAAAAAAAAAAATCATAGCAGGATTCTTGTGGGAAGGCTAGTAATCACTAGAGCCCCTTTCCACTCTAATTGTTTTTTTTGTTTTTTGTTTTTTTTTTTTTTAAGACAGGGTTTTACTCTGTCACCCAGGCTGGAGTCCAATGGTATGACCATGTCTCACTGCAGACTCAACCTCTCAGGACTCAACTGATCCTCCCACTTCAGCCTCCCTAGTAGCTGGAATTAAAAGCACACGTCATCACTCTCGGCTAGTTTTTGTATTTTTTGTAGAGACAGAGTTTTGCCATGTTGCCCAGGCTGTGCTTAAACTCCTGGGCTCAAGAGATCCTTCCGCCTCGGCCTCCCAAAGTGTTGAGATAACAGTCATGAGCCACCAACTTGACCCCCTAATTCTTACACTTCTGTGATTTTGTCTTATTAGGCCAAATATCAACATGTGTGAATACAAGGAGAAGAATTCGTTTGACCACGAGTTTCGGAATCAAAACTACATTTAATTTTAAAATATATTGAGCTATATGTAAACAATTATTTCTCCTTCTAGATATATAAAGAATTCAGTCATCAGAATAAAATATTTCATGTCAGAAACAGTAGACTAGAGTGACTCCTGAAAAGTAAATTAAGCGAAGAACATTTTTCATAGTAAAGATATTAGGGTTACAAAATTTAAAGAATTCTTTAGGAAGCATTCAAAATTCATCTTTTATTTGGCAACTAGAAAGTTAGTATATTTTCATTTGGTTCCCACTAGAAGAAAAGTATGAAATATTGTCTCAAGTTACATGATCGATTTTTATGTCAGCATATGACCTGATTTATCCTTCAGTATTGACTAATTTTCTTTTAATTCTTTTTCCATTGCCTGAGATATGTGAGCTTCTAATGCTAAATTAGGGCTTTAAAAAATTCCAGTCTGGGCCGGGCGCGGTGACTCACGCCTGTAATCCCAGCACTTTGGGAGGCTGAGGTGGGCGGACCACAAGGTCAGGAGATGGAGACCATCCTGGCTAACACAGTGAAACCCTGTCTCTCTACTAAAAATACAAAAAAATTAGTCGGGCGTGGCGGCGTACGCCTGTAGTCCCAGCTGCTGTGGAGGCTGAGGCAGGAGTATGGCGTGAACCGGAAGGCGGAGCTTGCAGTGAGCCGAGATCGCGCTCACTGGGTGGACAGAGCAAGACTCCGTCTCAACAACAACAACAAAAAATTACAGGCTGAAGTGTTAATTTACTTAGTGGCTTCAAGACAAAAAAGTTAACTTCTATGTGTTGTTTTCCACTATACTTATTTCTAGTATATTAGAACTGTGGCATAACTCATATCTGTATTTTAAATTTTACTTATTTAATTATAGGTTGGGGAGATAATGGCTTCTCAGTAATTTACTAGACAAACTTTTTTAAAGGACATATTCGTAGCTTTTCAAGGACTGTGCAATTAGAACACAGAGTCCAAAGGATCACTCTGGGTTTTTCATCACTAAGAAAATGTAATAGACCAGGCACAGTAGCTCAGGCCTGTAGTCCCAGCACTTTTGGAGGCCGAGGTAGAAGGATCACTTGAGCCCAGGAGTTCAAAATCAGCCTGTCCAACATAGCAAGACCCCATCTCTATGAAAGAATTTTTTTTTTTTTAAAGGCATGGTGGTGTGCACCAGTAGTCCCAGCTACTCCAGAGGCTGAGGTGGGAGGATTGCTTGAGCCCAGGAGTTCAAGATGAACACAGTGAGCTATGACCATGCCACTGCCGTCCATACTGGGGCAACAGAGTGAGACCTGGTCTCCTTAAAAAAAAAAAAAAAAAAAAAAATGTAATCTATGCCCATTTAAAAAATAATAGAAAAACAAAAGTGGGGAAATCACCTGTGATAGTATCACTCAGATACCTACTTTTAAATAGCTTGATATATTTATGTCTCTTATCTATCTCACTGTTTCAATATAATTATGATCAGAATGTATTATAACATATCTTGTTTTACCATTAATTTTAAATTGGGGTGCTGCGTTGTATACACTAACGTTTGAATACCACATAATTTATGTTAACCCTTGAATGTGACGGAAGCCAGTCCTCATCTGTGATATTTCAAATGACAGACTAGAATCACCTTTCATCCCCACTGCAGAAGATAACTATCATATTTATTTCAACAATTGGAACTTGTTTTCTTATTTTGAGGGCCAGCCACATTTAATTATAGCTCTTTCATCAGTAGCCCATACCTTTACTACAACTTTGGTTTTTCTTATCACAAATTGTTGAATAAATACCTTTAATAGTTTAGGCAAACAACAACTGTAATAATAAAATTTACAGAATTGATTCCTCATACTGCATGGTTCTTAAATTAGGCCAGAAGTCAAGGTAAACAAAGAGTACATATAATCTAATAAATTATTGATCTATTGTTAAAATTTTAGATAAGAAAAAGAAAAAAATACTTATAATTCCCCACATTAAAAATTCATCATATGTCCCTCTAGTCTTGTTTTTCTGTTTGTAGACTTTTTCCTTTAAAATAAATAAATAAATAAGAATTTGCTATGCAGAAATTGACCCTTTATTCTCTTAGCAGTAGATTCATGAGCATTTTCATGCCACTAAATATTCATCTTAAATATATTTAAATTTTTACAGTTTTCCATTATCCTATACATTATTTACTCCTCCATTATTGCTCATGTTATATTGTCTCCAGGGTTGGGCATCATAAAGAATGCCTTTGTCAGCCCGGCATGGTGGCTCACACCTGTAATCCCAGCACTTTGGGAGGTGAGGTGGGTGGATCACCTGAGGTCAGGAGTTCAAGACCAGCCTGACCAACATGGTGAAACCCTGTCTTTACTAAAAATACAAAAATTAACTGGGTGTGGTGGCGGGCACCTGTAATCCCAGCTTCTCAGGAGGCTGAGGCAGGAGAATCGCTTGAACCTGGAAGACGAAGGTTGCAGTGAGCTGAGATCGTGCCATTGCACTCTAGTCTGGGCAATGGAGCAAGACTCAGTCTCAATAAATAAATAAATAAATAAATAAATAAATAAATAGTGCTTTTGATGATCATTCTTGCTGTAAATTCTATACATCCAAAATTATTTCCGTAGAATAAATTTCTAGTAGTAGAGTTAATCAAGAGTTGAATATTCCTCAGAGAGTTGAGGCTTTATGTATACATTTCCAAATTGTTATTCAGAAAGGTTATATAACTGTATTCTACTAACTTCAGTGTATGAGACTGGTTTCAGTTCCTCTCATCCTTGCCAGTATATTCTTCTAAACAAAACAAAACTTTGCTTATTTAGTATGTGAAAAGTGGTATTGTGTTCATTTTTAAGTGGTAAATGAAAAAAAATGTCAACTTTTGTTCTTAAAGACATTACCTTTCTGATTTAAAATGAATATAATAATATAATACATACAATTATATTTTGCTGGATAATATGTCTAAAATAAGCTCTGATTTCACAATTGGCCACCAGGATAATGGAGAGCTTTAAGTGTCCTTAACCTCTAGTGTTTTTCAAGAGATCTTTGACTATTGAATTTTGTGGTGTGTCTATATATACTTTTCTGGGAGCTCCATAGCACTTAATTGCTCTGTGACCCCCACCTCCCCCCAAAAAAGTAAACAGTAACTTCTTTGAAAGTAGCATATGTCACCATATCAACTGTCAAGTGGTTTGTGTTTTTGAATATAATCCTAGACAAATTTTAATTAAAATTAACCCTCAAAATCTTCCATCATATAAATTGGTGTTGTGTGAGAATTTTTTAAAAAAATCTTCTGGCATAGGTATTTTTGTTTGCTTTTATATAATGTGAAAAATAGATAGCATTACATGTGAATTGTTTTGTGTATTCTGAACAAGTTGGTAGAGAAATATTATTTAGAAGTTTGCTCTAAAAAGATGATTTCTTAAGGACATAAATCCAAAGATTTAGTTCTTTCTTAAGTTTCTAAGGTCAAACTCATGGGTTGTTTTTTTGTTTGTTTTTTTCTATTGATGAGTTTAGCAAATTTCAGCAAATACTTTCAAGGAGCTTTTAGATAATGTGTAGTCACATTTACAACCTTAGTAGAATTTTTAAAACATTTAAAAAAGCATTTCTAAATTCAGTATATTCAGTTACTATTTCAAGAACCTCCGTTCCCTGATTTGAAATCTTTTCAAGTACATTAATATCTTTTATAAATAGAAAAAATTAGTCTTAATGTGTAGAACGTTGAATTATCTTGGCTATTTCAATGCCTCAGATAACTTAAGATTTGTACTTTAAAAATGATTAGTACAAGTCCATGTTGATTACTCATTTACACATTTTTAGATTGGATTTAGAAGGCTGAACTGTTAGGCTAATAGACCAGATAATTCTTAAATATTATAAATACTCAGAATGTTTGAAGTATGAACAAATTGCCACTTACCAAATTGGCTTTATTGTGAGATAAAGTACGTAAATATGTTACTGTGATATGTAAAGAAATAACCTTAATTACGCTAAAGACGAGATGTAGAACATTGCAAGCATCCCCAATTAAATTATCTTTCTCTGTTTACCATTATTCTGACTTTTCTAATAATCATTTGTTTATCATTCTTAATAGTTTGACCTCTTAGAAAGCATGCAGTCTGCTTTGTCCTGTTCTTGTATTTCATAGAAATGGAATTACACTGTGTGTCCTCTTTTGTGACCTGTTGCTTTTGCTTAATACTGTCATTGAAGTTCATCTCTGTTTTTGTTAGTAACTATAGTTTATTCATTTTCATTGTTGTATATTATTATATAGATATGCCACATTTAATTATCCATTTTGGTTCTTGATAGACATTTGGGTTGTTTCCAGCTTATGACTTTTAAAAGCAATGGAGCTATGAACACTTTTATTATGTCTCATGATGAACATCTGTAGGTTTCTCTTAAGTTGCATGCCAAGGAGTGGGATTTTTTACTCATAGACTATATAGTTTCTGCTTCTTAGATAAAGCCAAACTTTTCTAAAAAATGATTGTACATGTGTTTACTCCCAGAAGTGTGTCAGGGTTCTTGTTCCTCTGTATCCTAATACTGTCAGACTTAAATTTTTACTCAATAGTGCATATAAATATTTCATTGTGAACTTAATTTACATTTCCCTGATTACTATAAGGCTGATTATCCTTTCTTATGTTTATTGGCCACATGTGTTTCTCTTTTGGAAAATGCCTTTACTGATCACCCATTTTTTTTCTATTGGAGTGTCTGTCTTTTTCCATATTGACTCTTAGGAATTCCATTAATCCTTAGGTTGTATGTGTTGCAGATATCCTCTACTTTGTGGCTGTACTTTTCACTTGCTTTATGGTGACTTCCAATGAATCCTTTTAAATTTTTTAGTCATTTTATGGCACATATTCTTGGCATTTGTTTGTCTGATGATGCCTTTATTTGGTTAATTTTTTTTTTTCCCACTGTTTAGGGTTTATTTGATATTTTAGTTAGTATGGCTATTCACTTAGTTCTAGAATGATATTTTTACTGGGTATGGAATTCTATATTGATAGTTATTTTTTCCTCACATATTGAGGCTGTTCCATCATTTTCTGCCTTGTTCTTGCAAGTTGTTGTTGCTCATCTTAAAACAATCTGTTCTGTATTTTCTGGGTGATTTTTAGATACTTATATTTATCTCGAGTTTTTAAAGTTTTCCTGTAATATGTCTGTGGGAATTTTTTGTTGTTGTCCAGTTTGAGATCTCTGCTGGGATTCTGGAAATTTCTGGGCTGTTTATCTCTCAACTGTTTTTTTCTGCCCCATTTTCTCTCTCTCGTTCTTTTGGGACTCTAAAATATGTGTTAAATCCTTCTCACTGTGCTTTCTAGGTTTTGTGTCTTCTCTGTTTTCTTTCTCTTTGTCTCTCTGTGCTGCATTCTAGTTTCTTCCCCTGATTTTCTCAGTGACTGTTACTTTAGTTATACTATTATTCAGATCTAGAATTTCCATTGGCTTTTTTTCAGATACACTTTTTATTGTTTTTAGTACCCTAGCTTGGCTTTTATTTCTTAGAATATGGCCCAGATAGTTATTTTTATATTCTGTATTTGATAGTTCTGGGACTCTGAAATAATTGTGGGTCAGATTCTGTTAGTAGTTCCTTTTTTCTGCTTGTTCATGGCATCTTGTTTTCTTATATGCCCATATATGTTTGACTATATGGTGGGCATTGTATTTGAAATCTATTATAGAACTATTTTCAGGCCTAGGACAGTATCTTCTCCCATAGGATTTTCATTTACTTCTGCCAGGTGTCTAGGGGTGCTACTAGTTCAGAACACCTTAATTCAAGTTCAGGTCTTGCATTTACCTGGCCTACTCAGATGACCCAAAGTCAGGCTATAAGAGCTATCTCATCAGTTGTAAAAGCCTGGTTTTACAACTGGTTCACCTTTTGCCCGGTGGGTATAGTTTTGTTGTTCTAGCCCCATGAGGCCATTGAAAGTGCAATTTAGTTTTATAGCTATTTATTGAGATCGGACATTTCCCCCTGGGCAAAACTAAAAGATATCCCTACTGCATGGCCTCACTGGGTTTCTTGTCTTCCTTTTTTTTTTTTTTTTTTTTTTTTTTTTTGAGATGGAGTCTCGCTCTGTCACCCAGGCTGGGGTGCGGTGGCCGGATCTCTGCTCACTGCAAGCTCCGCCTCCCGGGTTTACGCCATTCTCCTGGCTCAGCCTCCCGAGTAGCTGGGACTACAGGCGCTCGCCACCTCGCCCGGCTAGTTTTTTGTACTTTTTAGTAGAGACGGGGTTTCACCGTGTTAGCCAGGATGGTCTCGATCTCCTGACCTCGTGATCCGCCCGTCTCGGCCTCCCAAAGTGCTGGGATTACAGGCTTGAGCTACCGCGCCCGGCCTTCTTGTCTTCTTTAAGATTTTTTTTTTTTTTTTTTTTTTTTTCCTGTGAACTCTGTGGAGAAGTGTCTTTCGGATTTTTGGCTCAGTAATCCTTCACTGTTGTGTAAGTTCTTTGATGCCTGTATGAAGTTTTTGTTTTTATTAATCCAACATTTTAATAAATCATTATAAATTTTCTGAGATTGGGGATTTTGAATGTTCACTTCTAGTGTAGACGAGTACTGGTATATAGCATGCATTCCAGTATTTACCGAATGAATGAGGTTTTTTTTGTTGGTTTTTTGTTTTTTGTTTTTTTGAGACTGACTCTTGCTCTATCGCTTAGGCTGGAGGGCAGTGGCACGATCTGGGCTCACTGCAACTTCCGCCTCCTGGGTTCAAGCGATTCTTCTGACTCAGCCTCCCAAGTAGCTGGGATTACAGGCGCCCACCACCATACCCAGCTAATTTTTGTATTTTTAGTAGAGACAGGGTTTCACCATATCGGCCAGGTTGGTCTCAAACTCCTGATCTCAAGTGATCCATCCGCCTCGACCTCCCAAAGTGCTCAGAATACAGACATGAGCCACTGCGCCCAGCCTGTGAATTAGCTGTTTTAAAGCACTGCGTTTTTCTCTTCCACATATATTTTAGAATTTGTTTGTCAAATTTGGGAACATCCTGAGATTTGGCTTAGAACTACACTGTAATTTGTGGAAAATGGGAAAATATGTCTTCCCTCTTAGGAACATGATATGTTTTTCCATTTATCTTTGTCTTTTATGTCCTATGGGAAAGTCCTATAGTTTTCTTTATAGAGAACTGCACATTTCTTTTAAAATTTATTTTTATGTATCTTAGTTTTTGTTTTTGTTGCTAGTGAAAGAGGGATTTTATACCAGAATTTTCTAATTCGTTATTGATACAAAGGAATTCATTCAGTCTCATGCTGAACTCATATTCTAATATTTTTTTCAGTTCTCTTGAAATTTCTAAGTAGCCAATATTCTCAAAAATATGACATTTATCTGTTGCTTTCCAATTTTATTCTTGTTCTTTTTCTTGTGTTCTTATACTACGAAGGATCCCCAGTACAATATTAGCAGGTATTTCTCTCTTGCTTCAGATTATAACAAGGATACTGCTGTCATTATTGAATGTAATTTTGCTTAAAGTTTCTTGTAGACAGTTTGTTGAGTTGAAAAGAGTTTATTTCTTGTTGGATAAGAGTTTTTGCATGTTTTTGTTTTAAATAACAAAGGAAATATCGATTTTAGTAAGGATTAACTGTTGTTGTGATTGCCATGTGATATTTTTCTTCTTTAATCGGTTGATACTAATAAAATACATTAATAGGCTTTTAAACATTAAGTCATCCTTAAATGCCTTTTTGTAGTCATGATGTGTTGGTTAATACTGTACAACTGATTTGTTTCTGCAGGTTGAGTATCCCTAATCTGAAAATCCAAAATGCTCCAAAATCCTTGAGTCACTCCCTTGAGTATTGACATGATGCCACAAATGGAAAATTCCACACCTGACCTCATGTGACAAGTCACAGTTAAAACAGTCAAAACTTTGTTTCATGCACAAAATTTAAAATACTGTATAAAATTACCTTCAGACTGTGTATAAGGTGTATATGAAACGAATGTTGTGTTTATACTTGGATCACATCCCCAATATATTATGTAAACAATATAAGGATTATGTATATAACCTAATAATTTCTTTGGGTTTTGAAATATTTGCATATCTAATATAGAATATTTGCATATATCGCATATATGCAAAATATTTCAAAACCTAAAGAAATCCAAAATCTGAAACACTTCTGTTCTTAAGCATTTCAGATAAGGGATACTCAATCCATATTTCATTGAGGAATTTTTTTCATATATGTTTATTAGTAATATTGGCCTGTACCTTTCTTCTGCTTTACTTGTCTGGAATCTAAGTTGGGCTAGCCTAAGAAAATGAGTTAGGAAATTTAAATTTGTCTATACTTTGACAGGGTTTTCATATCATGGACAATATTGTCTTCTTAAAGATTTGATGGTACTCATCCATAAACTCATCTGAGTCTGTCACCTTTTGAGAGATCAATATTTTGGATAAGTTTACTATGTCTTCTATAATTATAGGTTGTTAGTGTGCTTTTCTTCTTTTTGAGTCAATTTTGGTTATACTTTCCTAGAAGAGTATCCATCTGTTCTAGATTTTCCAAAATTTTGGAATAACTTCTAGATAATATCCTCTTAAAAGTTATTTAATCTCTGTATCTGTCATTTCCTCGTTTACTGATGTTTTCTTCTCTTTTTCCTTAATTAAACTTACTGAAGGTTTTTTCTGGGGTGTTTAAGTCTTTACAAGAACTTACTCTTGGTATTTTATTTATTAACTCTTCTACCTTCCAAAACCTAAATTTTATTTCCCACTTTTCTGGTTTTCTAGTAATTACATGTAAGGCTACATGTTTTTCTATCTGTATCAATTTGATATCCCACAGGTGTAGATATACTAGAGCTATTGTTGTTTACGTTTTACATTATATTTCAACTTTGATTTACTTTTTAACCAATTTCTACCTTTTGGGAATTTGTTGAAATTTTTTCTGTGGTCTAAGATCTATGATTACTTGCCGGTAGTGTTTCATGTGTTTGAAAATAATGTATAATCTCTTTTTTTGATATAGAATTTTATATATACATGATATGTAGTTTATTTACATATATTTTAAAATATAATTTATATATATAGTCTGGATTTAAATGATGCTGTTTTAATTATATTTTCTTTCTTTTCTTTTTTTCTTTTTTTTTTTATTTGAGATGGAGTCTCGCTCTGTTGCCCAGGCTGGAGTGCAGTGTCACAGTCTCGGCTCACTGCAACCTTCACCTCCTGGGTTCAAGCAATTCTCCTGCCTCAGCCTCCCAAGTACCTGGGATTACAGGTGCCCGCCACCGTGCGTGGCTAATTTTTGTATTTTTTAGTAGAGATGGAGTTTTGCAAAGCTAGTTGGCAAAGCTGGTCTTGAACTCCTGACCTCAGGTGATCCACCCACCTCAGCCTCCCCTAGGATTACAGGCGCAAGCCACCGTGTCCGGCCTACTCATCTATTTTCTACATAATTTGTCAGATTCTGTGAAAGATAGTTTAGGGTCTCAGTGTGATTGTTATTGTATCGTTTCTCCTAAACCTCAGTTTATTTTTACCCATTGTTTTTAAGTATATAGAGGTTGTTGCTGTTATATCTACTTGGTAGATTGTTCAGTTTTTCAAATACAAAAAAAAAAGGAGTATCTTTTTTTCTTCTTTCCTAATGTCAGTTTATTTTGGACGTAGAGCTGGATTTGCTTATTATTTCACCCAAGTTAAGATGAGTAGGTAAATATAACCATTCATATTTTTGTGCATATGTTTACACTTACTCTTATCATACTATGTTTTCTATGTATTGTGCTTTCTTAATGATTCCTTTTTCAACTTCTATTGGATTGATTGAGGAGTTTTTGGTTAATTTTTATGCATATATTTGTATAGAATAATACAGGACAGAGAGAAATACCTCTTTCCTTAGATAATACATGTAGTTTTCTAGATTTTTTAAAATTGTTTTTAATCCATTTGGAATTTGCTTTTACAGTATTGTATGGGAGTCCATTTCTTATACCAAAAAATGGATATCAACACCACTTATTAAACAGTTTTTCTTTGTCTAACAGAATTGAACAACTTTGTCACATACCAAATTCTTGTGTAACCTAGGATCTGCATCTGGAATCTCTATTCTGTTCAACTGTTCTTTTTGTCTTTTTCTTAATACCATATTTATTTGATTGCAGAGTTAATACTATATTCTAATAATGGCAGAACAAGTTCCCTGTCCTTCTTTAGAATATACTTACCTCCTTCACTGCTGTCACAGTGAGATCTTCAGAATGATTTTACTACCCTTCTAAATTTTGAGTCCTTATTGTCATAATCCTAAGTAATATATCCCTTCCCAATTAAATTTAAATTTACATGAGTAACCAGTGTTTCCTTTTCTCTAATTCCATCTTGAGGCCTCTTTTCTAGTTACTTTTCTTTTGCCCTGAAAGATGAATAATTAATTGACCAGGTAAAAGATCACTGGAGGCAGTCCATTCTCTCAGAGTGGATAGATGCTTTTTATCTCAGGGTGGATAGACTAGCTATTTCATTGCCGGTCTAACCTCTTTTCTTATAAGTAACTTCTTCTTTCTGCCTGGATGTTTATAAGATCTTCTGTTTAGAGTCAGGAACTTTACCAAGCATGTCTAAATGTACAGCTTGGGACTTACTGAGTAGATTTCAGTCTTTCTCTAACTCAGGTAAATTTTTCTACTATTACCTGCCAAATAATTTTATTTTTTTCTTTTATTCCTTTGTCTCCTTCTAGAGCTCCCATTGTATGTTAGATTTCTTTGGTCTATTATTTAAATCTTTTCCCCTCACGGTTTCCATTTACGTATGTTTGCTTTGTACTTTGAGATATTTTTTGTGCTTAGTGACCATCCTCCTTTTAAAACTATCATTTAAATTTTTTTGTTTGTTTTTTTTTTTTAAGAGACAAGGTTTCGCTCTGTCACCCAGGCTGGAGTGCAGTGGCAGGATCATAGCTCACTGCAGCCTTGAACTCCTGGGCCCAAGTGATCCTCCCACCTCTGCCTCCCAAGTAGCTGGAATCAAGCCACCATGCATAGCTCTCATTTAAAAATCTATTTAAAAAATAATGTTACTAAACTTTTGGAAGTTGTGTGTGTATGTGTATGTGCTGCACGTGAATCACCTTAAATGCTCTTATTTTTATTCATGTTTTCATCTTCTCTAGCATTTCTATTTTACTAAAGGTGTATTCTGATTACTCTGTTCATTTTCCTCTCATTGCTGGGACTCTTTAAATGGGTTGTTTTTCTTTTTCAGCTCATTGAGTTCTGGTATGTTTGTTGTGGTGTCCTACATGTTAGTAATCTTCCAAGCAGTAGATAGTGAAATGGCAGTTCCTGTTGAAGTACCTGAAGGATGTGTCTGGTCCACTATCACCCTGAGCTCTCTGGGAGATAATCTCTGGGTCTCAAGATAGGGGGGACTCAGTCCACTTATTCTTTCAAAAACACATAGGACACTTACTTGTGGGCCAGAATTGACCTTCTTCCCTGGAGCCTATGTATTCCTGATACTCAGTCTCTCCTGAGGTACATCTTCTGGTCCTCCACACTGAGCTTCCAACACTTGGAGAAGAAAGTTGCATATTGGTTCTCTTTTCTCCAATAGGAGCCCCAAGCCTCATACACATCTACACCAGCTACTACAAGTCCCAGTCACCATCTGGCTTAGGAGAAGAGTAGAGGAAAGGGAACCTGTGTTGAAATCACCCATGCATTTTATCTTTTTTCTCCAACAGCACAAGAACTTTAGTATGCTTTACTTCCCTCACATTCAGCAACCTTTTTTTCCTTTTAATCACTTGAAATTTGGCTTCCATATTATTTTTTTATTTATTAACTTTAAGTCTTGACCCTTTATTACTTAATATTCTGTGTGAAGAAATGGGAAAAATGCATATAGCATTTCTGCTGCATACTGAAGTGTAGTGGTTGCCTCAAGGAAAATTGATATGCAGTTTGAGTTCCAAGCTGAACTAGTTATTATTTTTATGGAACATTTTTGCAGATTGTGGTAAAATTGATATAACAGAATTAACCATTTTAAAGTAAAAAATCTAAAGACATTTAGTGCATTCACACTGTTGTCCAACAGTCACCTCTACCTAGTTCCAAAATGTTTTCATTACCCCAAAAAGAAACCCTGTACATAGGAAGCACTTGCTCCCCATTTTCCCCTACCCCCAACCACTGGCAACCACCAGTCTACATTTTGTGTCAATGGGTTTACCTTTTATACTTCCATACTAGTTTTTAATCAATATTTTGTAATTTAATTCTTAAATTCACCCTCCATGATTTTTTATACATAATTTACTCTTAGAATAGTTAGAATACAACCTCAAGGAGCTTTTTTCGCAAAGGGCTTTTAACCTTATGGGTGGTATGCTCTCTGAATCTTTGTACATCTGAAAATGTACTTCTAGTTTGGGGGTAGAATAGATTTTCCCCTAAGCCTCTGAAGATTGTTCCATTGTCTTATATCTAGTATTGTGGATAGTCTGGTGCCAATCTGGTCTAATTTCTTTGTCAGTCTCCCACCCTCCCCCATGAAAATTGTAAGATTATCTTTTTATCCTTAATGTTCTGAAAGTTCACCAAGATATGTCTTTATTTTTCCTTCATCCTGATCAATCAGTATTTTGTAGGCATTCTCAATTTTGAGGACTAATGTCTTTTCAGTTCTGGGATACTTATTTTTATCATTTCTTGTTTCCCTTAATTATTTCTGTTCTATCCTTGTGGCACTTCTTTCGGGTGTATATTAGGACTTATACATCTGTCCTCTAAGTCTTAGTTTTATTGCGCTGTCCTGTGGGAGAACTCCTTAGCTCAGTCATCAACACAGGTTGACTCTGAAGCTCTGTGCATTCTGCTAATCAGCTATCTGATGAGTTGTTTTGGGGTTTGATGTTTTGGTTTGTTTGTTTATTGGCACTCAACGCTTTCTATATCTAAGATCTTTAATTGTTTTTCTTAAGGACCCATTTTGTTTTATGGATATGATTTCCTCTTGGCCCTCAGGAATTAATTATATATGTTTTTAAGTCTCTTTACACTATTGAATATTTTCTTGGGGTTAACTCTTTTTTTTTAGTTTGATGCCCTTATTTTATGGTGTAGGTTTTCCTCACATATTTGGTGATTCGTGCTTGTTTGCTCATGTTTTAGGGTCCTTGCTAGCCTTTCTGCAAACGTTACATTAATTCGGCCTGTTTCTGGTGATTGTAGGGAAAGAGTACAACATATAAATATTGAGTTTTCTAGAAATGGAGGCTGTTTCTTTTTTTGGTTTTGTAGAGCAATGTCATGGCCTTGCCATGTCTGAACTGAGAGAACCCCAGCCTCCAGAGCCCTTACCACCTGTTGTAGCAATCTTCCTACGCATGGTTTGGATTAATTTCCTCATTTAATTAGATTTCCTTTGCCTTCTGTTTCTTCAGTTATTACATTTTTTTATTAACCAAAATATGCTATTTTCCCCCAACCCTATTATAGGTTTAAATTTTTTCTTTATGTCCAACTTTAGGGATTAGATAATCCTGCAGTATAGTCCCTTTTTTTAATTGATTGAAGAATTGTTCATGTAAATAATAGTGATACATTATTTTCCTAAAGCACTGTAAAGTGAAGTCATAAGACATGGTAGTTGTGCTTCAAAAGTGTTCTTTTTTAGCTGTCTCAAATCCTGTATTTTTTTTCTGCGCTTAACTTTTGTAAGTCCTTTCAGAGTATCACAACAATGCTGTCTTTCTACTCTCTACAACCACTGGATATGTATTTTTTATGAGGTACATAGAAAAAGATAAGGAGGAAAAGTATTTTTGTAATATGTTAACCTAAAACATAAAGTGATTTAAATGAACACATTTTTTACCCTGTGATTTAAGTTGTGTATTCTGCATTCTGCTTTTTGTATTTGTTTTTAGAAGGTGACATTTACTGCTATTCATTTCTCTTTGCTTAAGGTGGTAACCAAGCTGCTAATTTGAAATACTTGTTATGGTACCATTTCAGAACTAAAACATTGCTTACCAAAGGTGAATGATACCATATGAACATAGTTTTTGCAGACCCTCCTAATATTTTGCATAATATGTTTAAGTCTATACATCACAGATCATAGCTTCATTGGCCCTCTTCTTACCTAGGAGGCCAATACAATGAAGACTTAGGGCCATTTACTAGGAAGATGGAACTTATGTTCGCTCATGTATAACGTTAAAGGTCTATTATCTCTGTTAGACATCTGTTAGTGTCATATTTTCTCTTCTGATAGGGCAGGCAAATGCCCTTGCCCTTGCCCTTCTCCCTCCCTCCCTCCCTTCCTTTTTTCTTTCTTTTTTTTTTTTTTTTGGACAAGGTCTCACTCTGTCACCCAGGTTGGAGTGCTGCATGCAGCATGGTCATAGCTAACTGCAGCCTCAAACTCCTGAGCTCAAGTGATCCTCCCATCTCGGCCTCCTGAGTAGCTGGGCCTACAGCCATGTGCCACCACTCCTGGCTAATTTTTAAAATTTTTTTAGAGACAGGGTCTCACCATGTTGCCCAGGCTGATCTCGAACTCCTGGCCTCAAGCAATCCTCCTTCCTCAGCCCTCCAAAGTGCTGGGATTATAGGCATGAGCCATTGCCCCAGCCCCTTTCTCTCTAAGACTAAAGCTAATGTGGCTATTTGAATTGGTGATTGGGAACTTTAGTATACAGTCTGATGTGTGGTGTTGGGCCCACACAGTTTAAAAGGAAATCGCTTTCCTACATAGTTACTGCTAAAACCAAAGGATTCTAAATGGTAATGCTGACACAACAGTAAATTTAATTTAATTCATGTGAGAGGGAAGAAAGTTCTGACAGTATTTACCCTTCATTGTTATTTCTAAACTCTTCTTCCTCTTCTTTAAAAATCCTCAGGTTTGAAGCTTGTGCTTTCAGACTATACCACTGACAATTCCCCAGTATACCAAAGCCTTGAACATTTTTAGCTCCCGGTTACTCTCTACAACACTACCCCATTCTAAATCTTGAGATTTTTATCATCCAAGAGAAAGTGACATTAAAGCAAATTACCAAAGAAGGTGATGTAATCAGCAGTATAATTATCTTGGGGAAAAGTATTGGGCTCTAGGAAGTAAGTGCAAAGGAGCATGGTTGGTGTTCTGAAGGAACCGGAAGAAGGCCGCTGTGGCTGGAGAGAAACAAGTGGAAAAGTGGGAGATAGAGTCAGAGAAGTAATTTAGAGTTGGTCATGTAGGGCCTCTGTGTCATTGTAAGAAATGTAAGATCATAGGATGTCTCTAACAGACTTAGCCTTCACCCTTTCTTGGCCTCATACTCTCATGATCATGCTCTAAACCTTGTCTGTCTTCATGAAACTGCAACCTGTTTTTCTCAGTTTCAATATTCCTACTGTCTGAACTACCACTTCTTATCCTTCTGATTTTACTCTCTCTTATACCCTGACTCCAGTAATTCTTCCACATCACCAGGGCGTAGCAGTCCATTGATGTTACTACCTTTTCACTGACTCTCAGCTGCCATCCACTCCCTCCATGTTTTCCCTTCCTTACCCAAATTATATTCATCGGTCTGTCATCAAGATTACTCTCTTATAATCACTCTTCCCTTGTCCCTCTCACTTTCTGTGCTCTCTTGGCAAAATCCCAACCCCAGTTAAACCATTCTCCACACTTATTTTCCTCCATCTTAAAACAAAAAACCTTTTTTTTGACCCCTGCCTTCTGCAACTATCAGTCATTTCTGTTTTTCCTTTTAAAGCAAAACTTCTTGCCATAACCAGATATCATTATGATATAGTGATAACATAATTATAGGTAATATTTATTGAGTACTTGGCTGTGTGTCAGATATCATTCCAAATATTTTACATATATTAATCTTTATTCTCACAGCAGTCCAATGAAGTAGAAAATAGCATTTTTACAATGAGAAAAATGAAGCATAAAGACCAGCTTTCTCAGTAACTGATCAATAGTAAGCGAAATTAAAAATCCAGGTGGTCTGGCATCAGAGTCTATGCCCTTTACTATTAGGATCTCAAGCAAAATGTGTTTTAAATGTCCGTTCTCCTGCAGGCAGCTAGCAGTACACTCAGGTTCCCAAGAATGAGTATACCCTACTCCAGTCCTCGTTCCTCGTGAGGAGTAGGGCTAATAGTCCTGACTGTTGGGCATTGTGTTTGTTATAAGGTGGAGTTTTTCATGTTATCAGAAGGTTAAAAGTGATTGCTTCTAGTCTGAGCGTTCTTTCTCTCTTGTAACCTTAGTGCTTTCTGGTTTCTTCATGCTTTGCATTTCTCTCTTACCTCTCATGTAAGTTCAGCTCAACACTGCCTCTCTCTGATAAAAGCATAAACTCTACCTCATCCTATCCCTACCACATCGTAGACCAAACGAGAACCAGAGTGGGGTCCCAAGAAAAGAAGTGATAGAGAAGACTCTTCACCCTGATCTCTGGTCCAGAAAGAAAGAATCCTGGAGCTAAATCAGATTGGTAACCAACAAGACTTCTTTGTCTGAATTGCTGCTTCTGCGATTGCTACTTTGGAATCTGTGGTGGCAATAGGTGGTAGATTTTTTTTTTTTTTTTTTAAATCAGGCACCTGTGCTTTCTATCAAAGGGCTACCCCCTACCAGTGACATAATTTTAAAACCCTTCAATTGGAGTTGTTTTCTATAGACCCTAATCTCATATATCCCTAGGGAACTTCTTTCTTAAATAATTGCCTGTAATCCATTATTTATTTGTCCTCCTTTCTTGTATTTATCTTATATTCTTTGTTACATTTATCCTTTGGGAAAGGAAGAAATTCAGTTAAACATTTAGCGTGGATGTTTTGTAACTATTGATTTAGAAAATTTTAAACAGTAAATCCTCAAAATCAATTTTTAAGTTTTAAGAGCAAGAAAAACGAGAATAACGTTGGCTGACCTCTCCCATATTGTCATTGGCAGACACAGCAGACATGGCCCCTCCTAAACAGTCAATGGCAAGGGATTACTGTGATTGTCTTAACCCTTTTCTGGGTCAAATTGTAGAGTTTATCACCATACCTAGAGAGGAGTTGTTAGTATTTGTTATTTATTGGTTTTTGTTTGATTTTTTTATTGTTCATTCTTAAAAGTTAACCTCTTGTCAGAGATAGTTTAAAATTCCTATTGTAAAGAGCAGGCAAGTTTTTTTTTCAGCCATATAGTTATACCCCTTTCCCCATTATATTTCTACCTTTCTGAACCCCCACTTCTCTTAATTACATTCCAGTACCAAAAAAGTTGAAATGTTATTAGTTTACACTGAAAGGTCCAGTCTCTACAAAAGGAACTACAAAACTACCATGATGGAATGAAAATCCAACCATTTCTCAAGTGATTACTTTCCATTATGGAAGTTTTATTTCTTAAAAAAAAATAAAGCTGATTGATTTTGTCAAACTGGCCTCAACTTAATGAACAAACCCCACTGGTCCTTTAGGAGTGATATCTGAAGCATTTATCTGTTTGGTTCTAAAGAAAATATATAACTTTGTTGGGGAGATTTTACTTAAGAATTGTAAATCCTATATGCTATTAAGTGAGTAGATCCCTTTTACTAGACATCTATCCTAGGGCTTTGGCCTAACTAATTTTAGTAAATAAAGCATTTTCATATTGATAGCTTAAAGAAAATCGATATTATCAAGGATTATGAAGACCAAGATTGTAATTTAAGAATCTGTGACCCAAGGTCTTACTGTGATAAATACAGTTGTACCTCTGTTGGATATTGCCACCTCCTACTATAGGAAAGGGCTTTTTATGTCTATAAAAGGTAAATGTTAATCTTACAACAGGTCCTTCAGGTTGATGCCAGTAGTGTGGGTGAGAACAAAAGATAAATTGAACAAGAACATGATGAGAGATTTGATAAGCTGGACAGGTCAAAGAGAATCTAATTTCTAAAAGAACATCAGAGATTCTAGAACTAGCACTAGGGGTTGTTAGAAAGGAGACTTCTGTGAAAGCAATTTCAGACTCAATACAGTGGATATGCTGGAAGTGCCCGCCAGGAAAAGAAAAACAAATTTTGCTTCTTAGGGACGAGGGCTGAGGGAGAAGGAGGTGTTCCAGAAAACATTCATTAAAACTCATGAAGGCAGGAAGAGGGGTTCAGTTTTGAGAATGGCTCTATGTGTCATTGCCACAGATTTTCACACAGCTACTGTCTCTGATATTACAACACTTGAGAAACACCCAAATCATAAAATGATAGCTGACTTTTTCCTTTACTGAGTAAATATAATTCCCCCCAACTATAGAAAGAATAAAATTATGCAAATAGAAGACCTTTTTGCATGGTTTAAAAAAGAAACAAATGATATGTCCTGCTGTGGTCAGATGATGATGATGATGATGATGATGAAGGCAATGTTTAAGTGTAATGGTTGTTACCAGAGTGAAGCTAGGGAGTAGTAGTGGAAAGAATACTAACCCAGGTATCAAAACTTGATGTCTGCACCTCGGTTTTGCCCTGCTTTAGCCAATACAAGACCCTAAATTCACAATTGATTTAGTTCCTTATCACTAGAAAGACTACCTGATCTTGTTTTTCCACCTCTAAAATTATATAAGTACAACAGAAAAGTGTCCACACTTACGCTAATAAAATTGGTTTGAACAGTATGAAGATGATGAAAAATAGCATGTAAAAATAAGGGGACGTTTTAATTAAGTTTATGCTTTACTTTAATAGGTTTATGCAGCAATGAATTTTTTCTGGAAACTATACCTCTGGAAGAGATGCAGAGTTCATTTTGGTAAACATAAAAAGCAGAACTGGTAGCACATCATATCGCCACATGGAGGCTAGCAAATTAGACATAAGCCAGACAAAATCACAAGGAGAGCCATAAATAAAAGAGAGTCTTAATGTGATTTAAATACCGTGACTGAGTTGCATTCAGTATCTGCCCGGTCACCAAGTCCAGTGTGACGTCATCCTCTATAGAGATGTATTCTAGCAAAAGACTTCTGCATTCACCATCTGGCCCCAGACTAAGAACACATCTCACTGAATGACACATAACCCAGTGGGATGCACCAAATTTGCTTAACCATGAACACATCATCTTCTCATAACAAAAGCTGAAAATGATCCTAATTTTATATTCTGTAAACTGTGTTGTGGAAATTATTAAAACAACTGTCTTCTGGGTAGTCCTGTAAACATTCACTGATCTTTTTTCCTTTATTGAAGCCACAATAAAAAAAAAAAAAAAATACTGTAAATTTCAGTTTAAATTGAGAAGCCAGATATCTTTCAAAATGTATCCTTTATGTGGTAAAATAGAGAATAACATTGATTTTAGTTAAGTAAAACTAAAGTACTGTTTCTGACTAGGTAATCTGACCTTCCAAACACAGGAGTTTGAGCAGAGAGTTCTAAAAATTACAGCGTCTGTTCTTTGTCAGAACCTTCTGGGAAGAGTGTGTCAAATGAGCACTACCAAGGAGAAATTTCTAAGATTTTAACCTTTTAGTTTATACTTTAAACTGAGATTTCAGGCATGTTTCAAAATAAAGACATTCACATCCTGTCTCTAAGAGTCTACTGGGCGTCTTATATTCTGTATTATTTTGGAAATAATTTACACTTCAGGAGCAATAGTTTGCCTAACTATATAATATTTGCCTAAATGGAAAATATTCTTTCTTTAGTACTTCTTTGGCATTCCTCAGACTGCTAAATATTTTGTTGGCTATTGGGCAAGAAGGAGATGATGGTATCTCTTATTTCAAAAGCACCCTGAATATACAGATCCCTGTAAATACTAAGAAAAAATGTTTGTGGTCTCTGGTACTCTTTCTGACAAAAATAGGTGCTAAAGAAGGAGCACAATATGGAACTTGGAATAAAATTTAAAATAATCATTTTCTTCACCACATTCTATAAAACTATGACCCTTTATTGAAATAAAATGAGAAAACCTTGCTAAGAACTGAGCTGCAATTAATACAAAGGATATATAAGCAACATTATTTAGACAGCAGACTTTGTTTTCTTTTAATTTATTTTTTGTAGACATGGGGGGGTCTTGCTATGTTGCCCAGACTGGTCTCAAAACTCCTGGCCTCAAGCAATCCTCCTGCCTCAGCCTCCCAACGTGTTGGGATTACAGGTATGAGCCACCGCACCCAGCCTAGACAGACTCAAAAAGGAAGGAAAATAGTCTGATAAATGAAAAGCAAAAAGTTCAAAATGAGAACAAGAAATGTTAATAAATTTATTGCCAATTTATTTCTTATAGACTGTTCATTAAAAACCAGAGTGGAAATGGTGCATATGACTGGTAAGGTAAGAAGCAATACAAGATTCTGGAGAAAGCCCACTTAAGCTGGACTTCTTCAGGGCTACAGGCATTGATAACATGTCTCATACTGTGTTTCAAGAATTGACCTGAATTATTGTGGAACAAAATGATATTGAAGGGTTATGAGGTGAATAAAGACTGTGAAACATATTAATGCTTATTCAGATATCTAGTCACTTGGACTTCTTACCCTGGAAAACCACTGAAACTGGTGTAGGAAAAAAGAAAACGTATTTAAAAGAGCAGTAGGCCAAGTGATGGCAGTTTTAACATTTTTAAAGAACAAAGCCTATTCAGCCAGTCTCATACTGTGCCCTAAGCTTCTCTCTTGAATGTAAGCTCCACCCAGATACAAATATGAAGGGCCATTATGTGGAAGATGGTGATCAGCTGTTTTCTATCTCCCGTGAGTTCCAAACAATAAATGGATATAAGCCTCAGTGTGAGGGATTTGGGCAAGGAATGAGGAACAATCTTGTAAACTGAAGTGGGTTACTGAGTGAATCTTATTCTATGGAAGTTTTTAAAAAACTCATTACTATCCCCCACAACATTTATTGTCTGTCTGTGACATGGGTAGCCCTGTAGTAAGAAATGTGATGAGTTACACAAGAAAGAGAATCCCAAACCTGGAGAATGATCAGTACAAACATCAAATAACAAGATAGAAGCACAAAAATACATAATGACAAAAATAAGAGAGCAATATGTGTATATCAACGTAATGACAGTATTTAGCTAATTAAACTGGAAATTTTCTCAGTGCTCTTGAAATAGGAAGGGAGTCTTCATTTTTAGTTTTGTCAGTTGACACAATTTTGAAATGCGTCTGATTCTCATTGGCATCTCTGATCTGTATACAGTTTCTGGAAGAGCCTTCTCCTGGAGAGAATTTTCAAACAAACATTTGGCATCAATAGAATGTTTTTTAATCAAACTGTCTGTTTTCTATAGAACAGTCTTTGATTTCCAGAAGAGTCAAGCTGTCTTGAGAGACTGAGAACCTTAGGGCATTAGACCAGCACCAAATATATTATACTGAAGGCTGGGATTCCGGGGAACTAGGATGCCTGACTAAGATTGAAGTACTTCTGCTGATACAGATCCAGGAAGATATTAGTGGTATTTTAGATTTAAATTTTAAAACTTCAAACAACCTGTTAACAACTGTACCCTCTTGTACTTTAAGAATCATAGACTCAACATCAGTAAGAATAATAGCATTCAAGAAGTTTGCCAACGTGGCAAAACCCCATCTACTTAAAAATAAAAAAATTAACCAGGCACGGTGGCATGCACCTGTAGTCCCAGCTACTCAGGAGGCTGAGGCAGGAGAACCACTCGAACCTGGAGGCGGAGGTTGCAGTGAGCTGAGATTGTGCCACTGCAGCCTGGGTGACAGAGTGAGACTGTCTCAGAAAAAAAAAAAAAAACGTAGTCCGATGCAGTGGTGTGCCAGTCAGTGCTTAACAACTGGTTTTCCAGTCAAGGGTTGGGAGTAGTCACATGCACAGGTACCTAATTTGCAGCATTTGCCAATTTCTATTATGTAAATGTTCTCACTATGGCTGACTGCAAGCTACCAAAATGATATCATCAAAAGTAGAGTTGGGAAGAAATGTGCACACTCACCTCTCATTGCTCCAGCAAACCAGTGGTCCTATGTCAGGTATCCATAGAACACCAAAGTTCAGAATCATCACTTTGACTGTCATTCAGTGACAGCTACCATTGTCATTACCAAATAGAACTTCTCCCTCCACGTTGTCACAAACTCTATAAAAGTGAACTGGCCAGGCATGTTGGCTCATGCCTGTAATCCCAGCACTTTGGAAGGCCGAGGTGGGCGGATCACCTGAGGTCGGGAGTTCGAGACCAGCCTGACCAACATGGAGAAACCCCATCTCTGCTAAAAATACAAAATTAGCCAGGCTTGGTGGTGCATGCCTGTAATCCCAGCTACACAGGAGGTTGAGGTAGGAGAATCGCTTGAACCTGGCAGGCAGAGGTTGCCGTGCAATCATGCCATTGCACTCCAGCCTGGGCAACAAGAGCACAACTCCATATCAAAAAAAAAAAAAAAGTGAACCAAACAGAGGACTTCTCAGAGCTCTGTTTTTTTAAATCATAGAGACTAATATTTAGCAAAAGGATCCCCCGTGATACTGCTCTTTGTAGTGTATCACCCAGGCCTTTAAATGTTCTGGTTGCAATAAACAGAAAAATCAGTTTACCAGTCAGCAGAAGAACTGATTTCTTAGAAGCAGTAAGCCCAACCTTCAAAATAAAACAATTTGGATCTTCTATTTTGGATTTTAGTATTTGGGTGTTTACAAACTCAATACATTGGGAAATACTACGTACCATTCAATAAAAGCCTAACTAGAAACATTTCACAGCCGTTCCAGTATGTTATTTATTTGCCAATTTTTTGAAAGAGTAGAACTTTCAGTCAACATGTCAGTTTATGGCCCACCTTCTATCTTCATTCTTGGACTTGCATGTATCTTTGTGACTCCAGGAAACATCTCTCTCATATCTTCATAAGAAAACAAAAAGGGCATTAACTTCTCCAGTGCCTGAATGAATGCCCAAATGGCTGGTGTTCCTGCCTAGAAATCAAATATTGGGTAAGAACTGGAACCTCTAGTTGCCTTCACATTTACTTATGAATTTCTGCTTTCTGTATTTAAAGGACAAAACCATTTGGGAATTGCAAAAACTTCCCCTAAACCTTAAGAGAGAAAGCAATGGATTATTAGGACATAGTCACTCCCATCATGAGATGGCTAATATTCATACAAAACTAATAATGGTGTTCATAATATTATACTTTCATCCCCATTAACAGTGAACTTGCACATGTTTACTCATTCATTTCCACAGTAGTCCTCAGAGATGTCATTTTACAAATCAGGAAAGTGAGGCTCAGGAGAGCTAAAATCACCTGTTCAATGTCAAGTAACACATGTTGAATTTTGAATATTCATCTAACTACTGAATATCTGTTTCCTTCCCACCACACAATGCTGAATAACACTGGTAACATTGTTCAGTCTCAGCCCCTCTACCAATTAGTACTGTATTTATTCAATAAGTAGGTAATAGGTGATTTTTGTGGTGAGGTCTAATGAAATCTGCCAGGATGAATAAAACATCACTGTCCTAATACAGTTTTGTTGTTAGGCTATTGTTTGGTTGGATGGTATTTCTTTTTTAGCTACTTACTTAATGTAAATAGTCTGCTCAGTTACAGTTGATGAACACATCTCTAAGTCAATGAGTTTTACCAGATTCATGTACATTCTGTACTTGCATTGCTATAAAGAAATACCTGAGACTGGGTAATTTATAAAGAATAGAGGTTTAATTGGTTCTTGGTTCTGTGGGCTGCACAAGCATGGTGCCAGCATCTGCCTGACTTCTGGGAAGGCCTCAGGGAGCTTTTCCCATGGCGGAAGGCAAAGCAGGAGCAGCCACATCACTTGGTGCCTGCTGGGTCACGATCCATCCTCATGACTGAGACACCTCCCACTAGGCCCCACCTCCAACATTGGGGATTACATTTCAACATGAGGTTTGGTCAGGGACAAATATCCAAAGTATATCACTGCACATCCAAGGTCATACTCAAGATTTATTTCTTCACGAAGTTTTTCTCTGACACAGTTAACAACTGTTAACCCAGTTGACCCAGTCTTCTGAATTGCTTTGAGTTAACAGTGCTATTTGGCATTGCTGTGAGCTAACGAATTAGATTCATTGACTGGTTCCCACTTGGATGACATGAGCTGCTGGCAAGATGACAGTGTAGAAGAAGGCAGGAAGAAGAAGGAGGAGGAAAGATCTTAGTTAAATCAACACTAAGATCTCAATCTTTGCAGCTGCCCAAGTAAGAAACGATGAAACATACAGAGGGCCTCCTGATCATTCTCCTTAGTATCATATTTTGATTCTCCTCTGATATAAAAAGAAAAATGGTAGAGAATGAGTCATGAATGATGTTATTCCGAAGCCAAACAGGAAGACTTTCTGCAGATCTCCAGCACAATCCACCCTCTGTGGTACTAAAAAATTGCTAAGATACTTTTGATAGCTAGAGTTGTGTACTCCATATATGAATGAAAGGAGTTACTAAGGGAATCTTACGGCTTTGGTAATGGAGACTGATGATGGATCTTCCTGATTCAAAGTACAATGTGACCAACGAACTTTGAATTTGACACACAATGAAGCAGTGGCTCTCCTTGATGGCAAGGGATAGATTGACAACTTAGGTGTTCCTCTTTTCCTCTGAGACATGTATCCACTGCAGAGTTTTTTTATTTTGTTTTATTTATTTATTTTTTTAGACAGAGTTTCACTTTTGTCATCCAGGCTGTATAGTGCAGTGGCATGATCTTGGCTCGCTGCAACCTCCTCCACTTCCTAGGTTCAAGTGATTGTCCTGCCTCAGCCTCCCAAGTAGCTGGGACTACAGGTGCATGCCGCCACACTTGACTAATTTTTGTATTTTTTTAGTAGAGATGGGGTTTCACCATATTAGCCAGACTAGTCTTGAACTCCTGACCTCAGATGACCTGCCCACCTCGGCCTCCCAAAGTGCTGGGATTGGATTACAGGCGTGAGCCATCGTGCCCGGTACCCTGAAGATCTTTAGTGGACGCTATTAGGAAGTAAGGAGCTCTACGAAGGAGTCAGATCACATCATAAAAGAGACTGCCTCACTAGAGGTTTTCCAAGGCAAAACTTTTCCCTCACATTCTGAATGCATGGTCAGGCCTGGGCCACTGCCAGGGTGTGGAGGTGTAGATATGTGTTTTCTGAACAGTGGGAGAGCCAGACCTGGAACCACAGTTCTGTATTTCTCATATGCCAAGTTTTATAAATGGAAGCCAGACCAAGAGGCATGGTTTGTGTATAGAACCACCAGATGGGACCATATGTGGAACAAAAGAGTATTTATATCCTCTGAAAGGTAGATGCTGGTTCTAAGTCATCTTAGTTTATAAAGGATACCTTCTAAAACATCTCAGCTCAATGATCAAGAAGGAAATGAAAGAAAAGCTGCTTGCTTCTAATGGTGGATACCGCTTTTTTAGGCTTGAAAAGTGGTGTGATTTGATGACATTTTTGAACTATTAAAAACCAGTGTGTTTATAGACTATTTCTAGGAGAGATTGAAATAATTGTTAAGCTACGATGGGGTGAGGCAGGGAAAGGGGCAGAGAGATCTTAATAAAAATTAAATATTATGTTGGGGAGAACTAAAGAAAAAGCATCAAAGGATAAGTAGAAATACAGAGCTAAACTGGGTGTTTATATCAACACCCATTTATCTAAGGAGAGAACATCACTTCCTAGTCACAGTGTAATTAGGTGAAATTATATGAAGTTGCTGATATTCAGCCATCTTTGACCTAAAAAATATTCATGGAAAATGGTTCAATTTAAACTAGAAACCATTGGAAACAAGGTAGATTTATAAAATATGTACAAAGCACACTAAAATTATCCCTTGGCTTACTAAAAATGAATGCTAGAAAAACAATAACCCAAAATAAATTATTTTTTAATGATAGAGTCAACTCATTAACCCTAAATACTTACGGATTTTTGGTCCAAAGTACTGCATATGCCCAGGGACGTTTTCAGGAAACAGCAGGTTTAGAGAGAAAGCAAGTCTAGTTAAGCAAGCATTTTGTATTAACCTCAAAGAAATTTAACACCAAGCAGTGTGTTCTATTTTTCAGAATCTAGAGGAAGATAACTAGAAAAGGGGCACATTCTGGCGAGTATCAGTGTCTTCTTGCACTCGTGGTACGGAACCTCCTCAAGCTGTGGAGTCTCACCCACAGTGTAACCTTGACCTGCGATAGCACCCACAGTCCACCACCACCCTATAGCAGGGGAGATAGTGTGTTTCTGTGAACAAGCAGGTGTTGGACCTGGCTGTGACAGCCTCGCGGTGGCCCATCCAGGCACAGGTGGGATGTGAACTCTGTCTGAGGAGGGCCCATTGGCATATTAGACCTGCCAGTGCTCCTTTATGGTTTCTTGGTCATTTGAGACCAGCTGTCTGTTTACTAACAGATCTTAAAAGGCCATAGAGTACCTTTTGGTTGTAAACATAGGAGGAAAGTAGGCTAGACTTTTGGAAGGAATATTGAGTAAAAATATAACATTTTTTCCTTATGAAATTTAACAGTAATCTGATATATAAAGGGGGAGGCAAAATAATATATTCATAGAATTTTTATGGGGTAAAAAGGGAAAGAGAAATTATCAAATTTTCCCAAAATTATGGGAAAGTACTATGGGGATAGACCAATTCTTTAGTATAGTTTTGGTCAAGAAATAGGCATTTATGAGGGACTTGAGAGTTTACAATGCTTTTTCATACACAACCATCCTCAGAGGGCTTCTATGACATGGGTATCATTTTCTTGATCTTATAGAAAAAGAAACTGAGGCCTCTTCCTAAAAGTTTAGTGACTTCTCCAGGGTCATAATTAGTAAGCTAAAGAGGGATGTTCCAGATGTAAGTTTTACTGAGGTTTATTGCATGGTAGAAGGAAAAGATCCATGCTTTGGCATCATACATACCTAGGTTTGATGCCTGATACTGTTTCTTATTGTGTTACTTCATTTCTTATTCTCAAATTATCTTCTCTTACCTTCAGTTTCATCATGTGCAAAATGGCAATGGTAATCCCTTTTTAAGAAAGTTGTTGTGAAGATTAAAGGTGGTAGAGAGAAAGTATGTAAAACATTGTAGGTACTCAAAAGATGATAAATTTATGAAAATTTAAAACATCTTCTCTTTTAAAGTTAACATTAAGAATATGCAAAGGCAAGCCACAGACTGGGAGAATACATGTCTTCAAATATGTATTTCTTTTAAAAAGACTTGTATCTGGAATAAAAAACAACTCTCACAACCAATAATAAGATAAATTGTTTAATTAAAAATGAGCAAAAATGTGAACAAAAGAAGATATATAAAAGAAGATATATAAGTGACCAATTGTCATATGAAAAGATATTCAATATCATTAATCAGGGCAATGCAAATTAAAACCACCAAGTAAAGTTCTTGATGTGAAGACCTGTGAACTAGAAAGAAACCTCTCCCCTCCCCCAGCATACAGTGGCAGGGCACGAAAACTGCTTTAGATTCATTCAAAAAGGTGGAAAACGAAGTACACAGAAGTTACTGCTCCATAGACTTTCGGAAATCTGGCAGGGCACATGTTGCCAGTTTCTTGATTAGCGCCTAGTCCTACTGCCTGGGAATGATTCCCTACAGCTCTCGGCTCTTTCCTCTGGGCTTTTTGTCATCTTTTCTTGAATTTGAGAGTCATCCTTCCTTGCATATAAGAAATGGTCTATGAGGCTACCAAGTAGATTTCTCAGCCTGCTTCCTGAACTTAGTAGTTTTGATAGCCAAAAGTTTCCTATCATTTTGTAGTGTCTCAGTCTCTTTCAGTTCAAGCTGGCAGTGTTTACTGATACACTTTTCTTAAAAACTGTGTTGGTTTCCTATGAGTCTTATCGAGATTCAATCCATTAGACAAAAGCTGCACTCACAAGTCTTGTCAAGATAAGTTATTATTCTTGGGCTTCCTACAAGGTTCTGTGGGACAATGACCATAAGATCCTTAGGAGCCCTATTGTTTAATAGAGAGGATCTGTAAGGCATACTCTTGAGAGGCACCATCTTAAATCTGTCTGAAGTCTTACCAAAAGTCTTACAGTCATATATTGGACTGCAATTATATACCATGTTTTCCTAACAGCACTCCTAGATTTGAACTCTGTCCCAAAGCCATTTCTTAATTTTAGCAACATTTGCCATCTGGAAAAGCTGGCAATGAGAGACAGTTTTCTTTTCCAAACCGGCAAGTGCTTGTTAGTTTATATTTAACAGTCGTTCTTCAGCACTTTCTCCTTTTGCTTTTACTGCAAGCAGCCAAAAGGACCCAAATAATAAACTGAACATTTTGCTGGGAAATCTTCTTAGCTAGAACATCCAGTTCATTGTGTAAATTTCCTAGTTTTCATGTTATTGAAACAAACAGTGAAGCTAAACTTTCATTACCAAGTAACAAGGGTCCCCTTCTCTCCAGTTTCCAGTAACATTTTTCAAGTTCCTGTAATCCCTGTAATCCCAACAGCCTCCTTGAGGGCCATTAAGTTTCTACTAACAGTATCTTTTAAGACCATTTTGACTTGAATTAACAATCCCTTTGAGATCCCTCAAGCTTCCACCCAAAGCCAGTACCTATAATTGAGATTCTGGGTTACAGCAGCACACTCTTTCAGGTACCTGACAGTGATGGTTAATACTGAGTGTCAACTTGATTGGATTGAAGGATGCAAAGTATTGATCCTGGGTGTGTCTGTGAGAGTGTTGCCAAAGGAGATTAACATTTGAGTCGATGGGCTGGGGAAGGCAGACCCACCCTTAGTCTGGTGGGCACAATCTAATCAGCTGCCAGTAAATATCAAGCAGGCAGAAAAACGTGAAAAGGTGAGACTGGCCCAGCCTCCCAGCCTACATCTTTCTCCTATGCTGGATGCTTCCTGCCCTCAAACATTGGACTCCCAAGTTCTTCAGTTTTGAAACTGAGACTGGCTCTCCTTGCTCCTCTGCTTGCAGATGGCCTATTGTGGGACCTTGTGATCGTGTAAGTTAATACTTAATAAACTCCTATATTAGTTCTCTCCCTCTAGGGAACCCTGACTAATACACTGACTCTACTCCAAAGACCTGTTTACCTCTTGCTGTATTTTAAAGCACTCCAAAACTTAATAGTGTAAAACAATAACATTGAATTTATCCATAAAACTGCAACTTGAGCAGGGCTCAGTAGGGGTATACTTATCCCTACTCCACTTAGCTAGGGCTACTTAATGGAAAGGGACTAGAATCCATTGAAGGCTCATTCACTCATATCTCTGGTAGTTAATATTGGCCATTAGCTTAGACTGTAGCTGGGCTGTTGTCTCATACATAATCATGTAGCCTATCCATATATTCTGGACATTCTTCCAGAATGATGGCTGTCACCATTTGTCACTCATTCCAAGGATAAGTGTTGCAAGAGAGCCAGGTGGAAATTGCATCACCTTTTTCGACCTAACCTTGGAAGACATTCAGCATTACTTCTGCTGCTATTCATTAAAAGTTTTTCACTAAGGAGTGTTGTCAGATGAGAAACCCTGAAATTTTACCCTTCCAAAAGAGCAGTGTAAAAACTGACAAAAACTGTCTGAATCAACTTTTTCAGTCAGAACTCGAGAAATAACCTAAAGGCTTGAAGCAACCTGTGGAATGCCTATTCAAGAAAAACAGCCGAATAATAATGAGCTTGGTGGCATTTTAATATACCTTGCTCCCATTCCCACTCCCCAACTCAGCAGTTGCCTTAAAAATGACAGTCCACAATGCAGGCACCTGAGGGAGCAGAATGGGTTTCATTCACAAAGAATTATTTGACCTGTCTGGTGGCTTCCTGGAAGATCAGCCAAAAAGCCTTCTCTTTATTTAACTTGACTCAGAACTTATCCAATGCTAAATCTGCCACACAAGTGGCATTTATTGAAACATTTACTGGCAAATGTTTCAGTTGCTCTGGCAGGAATAATGGATAACGGTTGGGGCAAACAGTAAACTAATGAAAAACTTTGAGAGAAAAGGGTGGGGAAAGATGTTCATATGGTCTTTGAAAAACTCAACATATTTCTTGGACTCTGGATGGCCACACACATGGCATAGGACTCTGTGCATGCTCAGGAAAGACCCAAGAAGGCCCTAGGCTGTCACCTCTAGCTGATCTTGAGGCTCTGCATAAGCAGAAAGTGAAGGCTAAGGCAGAGTTGTAATTACCTGCCTGAGTGCTGAAGATGTGCCCCAACATACACACAAAGCTCCTCAGCAAAGACAGATTTTTTTTGACTCAAGGCATTTAAGGAAATTTCAGTGCAGTTATTAGCTGACTACTAAATTAACCAAACAGAGACTGCAGTGACAACATCACACTACAGAGAATATAGTTTTATGGGGATTGGTTCTGAAAAGTTGCCAAACAATAACTACTACCATAATCAGCAACAATGAACCCTGAGGAAAGTGAGATAATCTGATTCCCTGACTTGCCGTATTACATTATTTAAAATGCCCAGTTTCAACAAAAATTTACAAGACATAAAAAGAAACAAGAAAGAATGGCCCACACTCAGGATAAAAGTAATCAGTAGAAAATGTCCAGAAGAGGCTCAGATGTTGGACTTTCTGGACAAAAACTTCAAATCAGCTATTTTGAATATATTCAGAGGAGACCACATTTAAAGAACTAAAGTATGAGAATGATGTCTCACAAATAGAGACTATCAATAAAGAAATAGAAATTATAAAAAGTAAACAAGTAGAAATTGATGGAGTTGAAAAGTACAATAACTGAAATGAAAATTTTACTAGAAGGGCTCAGTAACAGATATGAGTTAGCAGAAAGAGATTTAAAAAGAATAGATTGCCAGGCACGGTGGCTCATGTCTGTAATCCCAGCACTTTGGGAGGCCAAGGTGGGTGGATCACAAGGTCAGGATCGAGACCATCCTGGCTAACACGGTGAAACCCGTCTCTACTAAAACTACAAAAAAATTAGCCGGGCATAGTGGTGGACACCTGTAGTCCCAGCTACTCGGGAGGCTGAGGCAGGAGAATGGCATGAACCCGGGAGGCGGAGCCTGCCGTGAGCCGAGATCGTGCCACTGCACTCCAGCCTGGGTGACAGAGCGAGACTCCCTCTCAAAAAAAGAATAGATCAACTTACATTATCCAAACTGAGAAAGAGAAAGAAAAAAACTTAAGAAAAGCAAATAGTCTCAGAGACCTAGGGTACACCATAAAGCATACCAATATAAGCATAATGGAAGTTCTAGAAGAAGAGAGAAGTGAAAGAAAAGGGCAGAAAGAATATTAGAGAATTTAATACTCAGTCATTGCCCAAAATTGATGAAAAACTTAATCTACACTTCCAAAAAATTCAACAAACTCCATGTAGGATAAACTCAAAGAGAGTTATACCTAGACATATAATCAAAGCCAAAGAGAAAAATCTTAAAAGCAGCAAAAGCAACTCATCACATACAAGAGATCTGCTGTAAGATTAACAGCTGATTTATCCTCAGAAACCATGGAGGCCAGAAGTGATGTGATTACCCAGTCAAAGTAACGAAACAAAAAAACCTGAAAAACCTGTCATCAACCAAAAATTCTATATCTAGCAAAACTAGCCATCAAAAATGAAGGAGAAATTAAGATACTCCCAGATAAACAAAATAGAGAGTATATTGCTATCAGACTTTCCCTATAAGAAATGCTAAAGGGAGGTTTTTAGCAGAATAGATAAAAAAAAAAAAAGACATGATCCAGCTATATGCCAAGTAGAGGAGACTCAATTTAGAATCAAATATACAAATAGGTTGAGAGTAAAAGGATGGAAAAATATATCCTATATAAACAGTAACTAAAAGCTGGAGTGAAGATACTTACATAAGACACAATAAATGTTAAAACAAATGTTGTTATTAGAGGCAAAGAAGGATGAAATATCAAGGCATCAAGAATATATGACAATTATAAGCACATATAATATATATAACAGAACCCCAAAATACATGAAGCACAAACTGACAGAAAGGAGAAATAGTTCAAAAATGTCAAAAATTGGAAACTTCTGTACCCCACTTTCAGTAATGCATAAACAATTAGGCAGAAGATCAGCAAGGAAATAGAAGCCTTGAACAACATTATAAGCTAGCTAGACCTAACACATCTAAAGAAAACTCTACTCAGCAATAATAGAATACACATTCTTCTCAACTGCACATGGAACATTCTTCAGGAAAGACCATATGTTAGACCATAAACAAGCTTCAATAAAATTTTAAAAATTAAAATCATACGTAGTGTTTTTTCCAACAAAAAAGGAATGAAATTAGAAATCAATAATAGAAGCTGGGTGCAGTGGCTCACACTTGTAATCCCAGCACTTTGGGAGGCTGGGGTGGGTAGATCACCTGAGATCAGGAGTTCGAGACAAGCCTGGCCAACATGGGGAAACCCTATCTCTACTAAAAATGCAAAACTTAGCGAGGTGTGGTGGCGGGCGCTTGTAGTCCCAGCTACTCGGGAGGCTGAGGAAGGAGAATCGCTTGAACCCTGGAGGCGGTGGAGGTTGCAGTGATCTGAGATCGTGCCACTGCACTCCAGCCTGGGCAACAAGGGCAAAACTCTGTCTTAAACAACAACAACAACAAAAAAGCAACAAATCCACAATAGGAAGAAAATTGAGAAATTCACAAATATATGGAAATTGCACTTATAAGTAATTAAGGGGTCAAAGAAAATCAACATAACTAAAAGCTGGTTCTTTGGGAAAAAAAAATCAACAAAATTGACAAATCTCTAGATAGTCCAAAGAAAAGAAGAGAGTAGACTCAAATTACTAAAATCAGAAATGAAAGAGGGAACATTTCTACTGGCCTCACAGATAAAAAGGAGCATAAGGGAATACTATAGACAATTGTGTGCCACCATATTAGGTAACTAGATGAAATGTATTAATTTCTAGAAACACACAAAATACCAAATCTGATTCAGGAAGAAATAGAAAACATGAATAGACCTACAATGAAAGATTGCATTAGTAATCAAGAAACACTTCCAACAAAGAAAAGTCGAGGATCAGATGGCTTCCCTATTGAATTCTCCTGAACATTTAAAGGATACTTGACACCAATTCTTCTCAAATTCTACCAAAAAACAGAAGAGGAGGGAATGCTTCATAACTCATTCTGTGAGGCCAATATTACATTGATACGAAGGCCAGACATCGTAAGAAAACTACAGGCTAGGCATGGTGGCTCAAGCCTGTAATCCCAGCACTTTGGGAGGTCGAGATGGGCGGATCACCTGGTCAAGAGATCGAGACCATCCTGGCTAACACGGTCTACTAACCCCGTCTCTACTAAAAAATACAAAAAAAAAAACTAGCTGGGCGAGGTGGCGGGTGCCTGTAGTCCCAGCTACTCGGGACGCTGAGGCAGGAGAATGGCCTAAACCCGGGAGGCGGAGCTTGCAGTGAGCTGAGATCCGGCCACTGCACTCCAGCCTGGGCAACAGAGCGAGACTCCGTCTCAAAAAAAAAAAAAAAGAAAAAGAAAACTACAGACCAATATCCCTTGTAAATAGAGATGCAAAAATCCTCAACAAAATACTTACAAACCAAATTGGGCAGTGTAGAAAGAGGATCGCACACTATGACCAAAGTGGAATTTATCCCAGGAATGGAAAGTTGATTCAAAATACAAAAATCAATATATCACACCGTATTAATAGAATGAAGGAGAAAGACACATAAACATCTCAATAGATGCAGAAATTACCATTTGACAAAATCCACCATTCTTTCATAATAAAACATTCAACAAACTAGAAATATAAGGGATCTTCCTCAACTTGATAAAGGGCATCTATGAAAAACCCTCAGTCAACATCATATTTAATGGTGAAAGACTGAACACTTTCCCCCTAAGATCAGGAAGAAGTCAAGGATGTCTGGTCTCACTGCTTCCGTTCAATATTGTACTGGAAGGGCAGTTAGTGAAGAAAATAAAAGAAAAAGACATCCTGATTGGGAAGAAAAAGGTAAAACAATCTCTATTTGCAAATGACATAATCTTATATCGGTAGAAAGCCCTAAAAAACCTACAAAAAACTATTAGAGCTAATTAGTATCAGCAAAGTTGCAGGATATGAGATTAATATACAAAAATCAATTGTATTTCTATAAATTAGCAATGAAAAATCAGAAAATGAAATGAAAACAATTTCATTTACAATAGCACCTACAAACATAGAATTCTTAATAATAAATTTAATCAAAGAAGTGTAAGATTTATCTACTGAAAACCACAGCACATCATTGAAAGAAATTAAGAAGACCTAAATAAATGGAAAGACATCATGTGTTCTTGGATTGGAAAATATTGTTTAAATGAAAGACCTCCCCAAATTGATCTACAAATTCAATGCAATTCTCTATGAAAATTCCAGAGGCTTTCTTTTGAAGAAATGGAAAAGCTGGTTCTAAAACTTATATGGAAATGCAAGGAACCCTGAATAGCCTAACAGTTTTTTAAAAAGAACATAATTGGAGACACACAGTTCCTAATTTCAAAACTTAGTGCAGCAATCAACATAGAGTGGTAATGGCATAAGGACAGACATATAAATCCATGGAATAGAATTGAGAGTTCAGAAAGAAACCCATACATAGATTTTCAGTAAGGGTGCCAAGACCATTCAATGGACAAAGAACAGTCTTTTCAACAAATGGTGTAGGAACAACTAGCTTATCCTAATACAAAATGCAAAAGAATGAATTTGGACCACTATCTCACGCTGTATACAAAAATTAACTCAAAATAAATCAACAATCTAAATTTTGTCAGAGCTAAAACTTTAAAAACTCTTAAAGGGAAATAAATGTTAATTTTTTGGGTTTTAGACTTAGGCAAGTTTCTTACATATGACAACAGAACATAAGCAACAAAAGAATAGGTAATTGGACTTCACCAAAATTAAAAGTTTTGCATCCAAAGACACTATCAAGAATGCAAAAAAAACTACAGAATGGAAGAAAATGTTTGCAAATGATATATCTGATAAGGATCTAACGTCCAGAACATATAAAGAACTCTAACACTTCAATAATAAACAACCCAATTTTAAAACAGGCAAGGAGTTTGAATAGACATTTCTCCAAAAAAGATATACAAATGGCCAATAAGGAGATGAAAAGATGTTCAACATCATGTCAGTAGGGAAACACAAACCAAAACCATGATGAGAAATACTTTACATCCATTAGGATGGATATATAAAAAATACAGACACTACGAGTATTGGCAAGAATGTGGAGAAATTGGAACCTGCATATATTGCTGGTGGGATTGTAAATTGGTGCGGCCACTTTGGAAAATTTGGCAGTTCCTCAAAAAGGAAGAAATGAAAACATATTCACACAAAAATTTGTACATGAATTTTCATACTAGCATTATTCAAAAGAGCCCCAAAGTGGAAACAACCCAATATACATCAAATGATGAATGAGTAAACAAATTGTGGTGTATCTGTGCAATGAAATAATATCCATAAGAAGGAATCAAGTATTGATGCATGCTGTAATGTGGATGAACCTTAAAAGCATTATGCTAAGTGAAAGAAGCTAGACATGAAAGGCCAGATACTGTACGATTCCATGTATGAGATGTCCAGAATAGGCAAATCCATAAAGACAGAAAGCAGATTAGTGGTTGCTAGGGAATGGGGAGTGAGGTGGAGGTGGGAAGAAATTGGAAGTGATTGATAACAAGTATAAGGTTTCTTTTTGGTGTTAAAGAAATGTTCTGGGCCAGGCGTGGTGGCACATGACTGTAATCTCAGCACTTTGGGAGGCCAAGGTGGGCAGGTCATGAGGTCAGGAGTTCGAGACCAGCCTGGCCAATATGGTGAAACCTCATCTCTACTAAAAATACAAAAATTAGCCGGGTATGGTGGTGCGCACCTGTAATCCCAGCTACTCCGGGCAGAAGAATCGCTTGAACCCAGGAGGCAAAGTTTGCACTGAGTCGAGATTGAGCCATTGCACTCCAGCATGGGCAACAGAGTGATACTCCATCTCAAAAAAAAAAAAAAAAAAAAAAGGAAAAGAAAAGAAAAGAAATGTTCTGGCCGAGCATGGTGGCTCGCACCTGTAATCCCAGCACTTTGGAAGGCCAAGGTGGTGGGATCATCTGAGGTCAGGAGTTTGAGACCAACCTGACTAATATGGTGAAACCTCGTCTCTACAAAAAATACAAAATATTAGCCGGGTGTGGTGGCACGCGCCTGTAATCCCAGCTAGTCCAGAGGCTGAGACAGGAGAATTGCTTGAACCCGGGAGGCGGAGGTTGTAGTGAACTGAAATCATGCTATTGCACTCCAACCTGGGCAACAAAAGCCAAACTCTGTCTCAAAAAAAACAAAAGAAATGTTCTGACATTAGAGACTTGTAATAGTTGCACATCATTATGAATATATGGAAAACCACTCACTCGATTGTATGGTTTTAAATTGTACATTTTATGTTAATTATATCTCAATAAAAACAATTACAAGGATGAAAATAAAAAGCTACTAAATGCAGCCCACATGCAGTAGAAGGGGAATTAGACTCCACCTATTGATAGGTGAAGTGTCAAAGAGTTTGTTGGTCCAATGTTTCCACACCACACATGCTATATACCCATTAGGATGGCTAAAATTAAAAAGATTGACAATATTATTGGCAAAGATATGGAGCAACCAAAACTCTCACACATTGCTGGTGAGAATGTAAGATAATACAATCACTCTGGGAGACATTTTGGCAGTTTCTTTTAAAGTTAAACACATGTTTACCATGACCAATGACATACTTATTATGACAATCACATTCCTAGGTATTCACTCAAGAGAAACAAAACATATTCACACAAAGACTTGTACACAAGTATATAGAGCAGCTCTATTCATTATAGTCCAAATCTGGAAATGACCTAAATGTCCATTAACAGTAACGAATAAACAAACTGGTTTATTCAAACAATGGAATATTACTCAGCAAGAAAAATAAATGAACTACTGATACATGAAAAAAATGAGTAAATTTCAAAATCAAGCTGAGAGAAAGAAGCCAGACACACACAAAAAAACATAAGATATAATTCCAGTTTACATGAAACTACAGAAAAGACAAATCTAATGTGTAATGACATAAAGCAAATCAGTGGTTTCCTGAAGTTGGGATGGGGTGCATTTACTGCAAAGGGACACAGGCAATTTTTTGGGTGATGAAATGTTCTATACCTTGATCGTGACAGTAGTACACAAATTTGTCAAAACACACAGAAGTGTACACTTAAGTGGGTACATTTGGTGGTATATATTACATCTCAAGAAAGTTAAGGAAAAAAAAATATATCCAGAATGCAACCCCTTCCTACCATCTCCACTATTTCCATCCTGATCAAAGTCACCATCATTTATCACATGGCTTATTGCATAGGCTTCTTCTTTTTTTTTTTTTTTTGAGACAGAATATCGCTCCGTCACCCAGGCTGGAGTGCACTGGCTCAATCTTGGCTTACTGCAACCTCTACCTCCCGGGTTCAAGCAATTCTTCTGCCATAGCCTCCTGAGTAGCTGGGACTACAGGCGCGTGCCACCACGCCCAGCTAATTTTTGTATTTTTAGTAGAGACAGGGTTTCGCCATATTGGCCAGGCTGGTCTTGAACTTCTGACCTTGTGATCCGCCCACCTTGGCCTCCTAAAATGCTGGGATTACAGGCATGAGCCACCACACCTGGCTTGCCACGGGCTTCTAACAGGTTTTCTATTCTTACTTTCTTCCTATTCTCAACACATAAGTCTTTACGTGATCTGCCTCCACCCTCCACCCTGGCTTCTGTCTGCTTCCTCTCCTATTAATTCCCCTTACTTGTTCTGGTCCAGCCATTCTGGCCACAGTATTCCTCTTCAAACATACCAGATACATTCTGTTAAAAGGTAAACTGAGGCACAATAAAAGTTTTAAAAGCTTATTTGAGCAAACAGGGATTCATGAATCAAGAAGCACCAAACCAAAAGGTGGTTTAAGCCTTCACTAAGGAATGCAAAAGGAAATATTTTATAGGACAAGCACAGAAGTATGCAAAGAGATGGCATGGTGGCTGACACCTGTACTCCTACCACTTAGGGAGGCCGAGGTGGGCAGATTGCTTGAGCCCAGGGGTTCGAGACCAGCCTGGGCAGCATGGCAAAAACCTGTCTCTACAAAAACTACAAAAAATAGCTGGGTATGATGGATAGAGCCTGCAGTCCCAGCTGCTTGGGAGACTGATGTGAAAGGATGGCTTGAGCCCCAGAGGTCGAGGCTGTACTCCCACTGCACTCCAGCCTGGGTGACAGAGCGAGACCCTGTCAAAAAAAAAAAAAAAAAAAAAAAAGGCAGACGGCCTGTAATCCCAATACTTTGGGAGGCTGAGGCAGGCGGATCATGATGTCAGGAGTTTGAGACCAGCCTTGCCGACATTAGGAAACCCCGTCTCTACTAAAAATACAAAAATTAGCCGGGCATGGTGGTGTGTGCCTGTCATCCCAGCTACTCAGGAGGCTGAGGTGGGAGAATAACTTGAACCTGGGAGGCGGAGGTTGTAGTGAGCCGAGATACTTTCATTGCACTCCAGCCTGGGCAATGGAGTGAGACTCCGTCTCAAAAAGAAAAGTAATCAAATAAACTACTTGATTGATTAAAATTATACATTTGTCTCATTTAGTCTATCCTGCTGGAAAGTCCCTAGTTATAATAAGTTAGTTGGCAGCTTCTGATTGGTTACTCTTAAGTTTCATTTTTCTTTAATACAGTTGTCTACAAGAAATTGATCAAATTAGGTTTCCCTCATGTTTGCAAATTTAGCAAGGTTAAGGTCACTCATGAAGCCCAACTGGCTTTGTCTGTTCAGGGATTCTTCAGGCCTGGTCTTCGTGTTAATTCTTATCTCAGAGCCTGTGCCTTGCTGTTCCCTTTGCTCTGAATGTTTTTCCCCAGGATCTCTACATGGCTTTCTTCCTCACCTTCTTCAAGTCTTTACTCAAATGTCACCTTTTCTATGAGGCCTTCCTTCCATGACCACCTTATTTAAAATTGCAAGCCCTTCTCTCTAAGTTTAAAGATAATTTGGCAATTTGGGGAGATTTTTAATAAATTAAATAGTAAATAATATGAAAATAATTGTTTGATTTTTTTTTTTCATGAAATGTTAGATGAGGGTCTGCTCAGCATCTAATTGTTTGGGCTCAAATTCGTAGTAGCTCAATTTGCTAACCCATAAATGCAGATGCCCTGATTAACTTTTATGAGTCTCAGGAAGTTCCACAGCATTTGAAAGTTTCACAGTCACAGCAGTTTGAAAGTGAAGTGGGAAGCTCACTGAAATTTGCCAATGCTGTGTTCACTGTGACTCACTGTTGGGAGACCAAGGATTCTCATGCCATAGGTTAGGTGAAAGTTGGGCTGTTACTTCCAAACAGAAAGGGCATAACTTGACCAAGGACCACTTTTTGAAAACAAAAATATTCCAACATACTCATAACTAAAAAGAGCTGTTTGCAACAGAATCCCTTCCCTTCCAATCCTTCCCCATCTCCCTCCCCTAAAGCTTTAAGTAACAGTTAACAGATGCAAAAAATAAAAATAAAAAACCCTCCAGGGACTATGTGAACCTAAAAAACAACAACAACAAAAAAAACTCCTGAATATTTGAAATATTTGAGAAATCCTTTGCCTTTTGTTGTAACAAATAAAGGATCTGTGAGGGCCAGATTCTCCAAGGAGACTGAGAATGAGATTAGGCCTAAGACCAGCTGAGAAAAAAAAAAAAAAAGGTACTGTTAAGGGCATATTTAATATGAATGATTTCTAAAGTGTTTGTAATTTCTTATTTTTTCCCTCTGAAATGGCTGAAGTAATGACTGGCATTCTCAAAGATACGTTATTCTACCAAGACAGTGTCTCCTTCTCAAGAGAAAGAGAGGCCCAGAACTGCTATGGCAGGAGTTCTCAAACTTGTTTTGGAATGAGGTATGATTGAGTGGAGGTAGTGGGGGCCCTCACATGACAGTGACCTGCAAAGGGGAGAAAAGGGACAGGAGGGGAAGAAGACAGGGAGGGCAGATTGTGGGCTAGGAGGGAACGTGGCTTGCTTGGAGTTACATCTGTGTCAGAAATAAAAATACGTATTAAATTCAAAGTGTTCTCCTTCCTTACCATCTCACCTTTCCTTTTCTCTACTGGACCTTATCACTGCTGGGCCTGGAGGTGAGAACTGATGGGAATTGAAAGAGACTAGATCATACCATGTGGACAAAAAGCCAACAGAGTCCCCAGACAAGCCCTGGAGGCAGGGCAGTGAGGAGAGAGCCACAACCCAGAGCTGTGGGAGTCCCAGCATTGCCAAGAAATGTGGCTTTGTGAATAAACAAAGGAGAGCTTTAGGAAGTTTTCTTGTGTGTTGTGAGGTGTGATTTGCCTTTTATTGCTCTCTCAAAAAGGGTTTCCATAAAGATGTATATTAACCTCAAGTCTTTTGGGGTTGGAATGAAGCTGTCACTGTGGCCTTAAGGTACATTTAGTGGCAAAACTGACACTAGAACTCTGTCTTCCTGAAATTTTTGTTTGCTACTAAAAAATTATCACTTGGGTAATATAAAGAAGTTGGTGCAACCTCTGCTGAAACTGCATCTGAGAGATGCAGGAGGGATCAGTTTGACCTCACGGTGTCACAACCTGAGTGCACGTGTGTTAGAGACAGCAGAGTATAATGAGTGCAGAAGGACTGCAAAATATTGGTCAAATATAGGGAAAATGCTTACAAACTGTTTCCAAATGCATATGTATGTAGGTAAAGGCATAGGAAAGCTCTGAAAAGGTACACGCCAAACTGATCCTAAGAGTCAACCTTATAGAGTACATGACAATGTACCTGGCACTGTTTTAATCTCTTTACAGGAATTAACTCATTTAATTATCATAGTAACTCACCAAGGTAGCTACTATTCCTGTCCCTACAACTCAGTGAGGTAGGTACTAATGAGGAGAGGTTAAGTAAGTGCCTGAGATCTCACAGCTAGTGAATAAACAGCAGAGTTGGAATTTGAACAACCAGCAGTCATACACTTAACCAAACTTAGAGAGCAATGAGGAAAAAGAGGTGGACATGCTAGGGGCACAGGACATGAATGGGATATTTTGCTTTTACTTACATACATTCTTATTCAAATTTTTATAATGAGGATGTATTTATGCATTCACTTGTGTAATATCAAAATATATAAAACTAAACTGAAATATTTAAACAAGCTATGCAAACACCCAAACGAGGCCGGGCACAGTGGCTGACGCCTGTAATCCCAGTACTTTTAGAGGCCGAGGCAGGGGGATCACTTGAGACCAGGAGTTCAAGACCAGCCTGGCCAACATGGTGAAACCCCATCTCTACTAAAAATACAAAACATTAGCCGGGTATGGTGGCGCATCCCTGTAATCCCAGCTACTCGGCAGTCTGAGGCAGCAGAATCACTTGAACCCGGGAGGCGGAGGTTGCACTGAGCCGAGATCACGCCACTGCACTCCAGCCTGGGCGACAGAGCAAAGACTCCATCTCTAAACAAAAGAAAAAAAATCTCATTAAAAAATGGGCAAAGGACTTGAACAGAAATTTCTCCAAAGGAGGCTTACAAATGACCAACAAACACGTGAAAATATACTCAATGTCACTAATCATTAGGGAAATACAAATCAAAACCACAATCAGATGCCACCTCACACCCATTAGGCTGGCTATTACCAAAAACAAAAACAAAAACAAAACAGAAAATATTGTGTTGGTGAGCATATAGGGAAATTTGACCCTTTGTGCACTGTTGGTGGGAATGTAAAATGCTATGGGAAACAATACTGCAGTTCCTCAAAAAACTAAAGATATAACTACCATACAATCTAGCGTTCCATTTCTGTGCGTATACTCAAAATAATTAAAAGCACAATCTCAAAGAGATATTTGTACACTCCCGTTCATGGAAGCATTATTCACAAAAGCCAAAAGGTGAAAACAACCCAGGTGTCCATCAGTGAATGAATGAATGAATAAAATGTGGTATATACATACAATAGAATATTATTCAGCCTTCAAAGGAAGGAAATTCTGACACATGCTACAACACGAATGAACCCTTAAGGACAGTATGTTAAGTGAAATAAATCAAGGGACAAATGCTGTATGATTCCACTTATATGAAGTACCCAGAGTAGTTAGATTCATAGAGACAGAAAGTAGAATGGTAGTTGCCCAGGGATGAGGGTTGGAGGACAAGAGGAATTGGTGTTTAATGGGTGCAGAGTTTTACTGAAGCAAGATGAAAAGAGTTCTGGAAATGGATAGCGATCATGGCTGCAAAATGTGAATGTACTTAATGCCACTAAACTATATACTTAAAAATGGTTATGATGGTATATTTTATGCTATCAATATTTTTGAAACAAGGCCTCACTATGTTGCCTGGGCTCGCCTTGAACTCCTAGGCTCTAACAATACTCTTGCCTCAGTCTCCCGAGTAGCTGGGGCTACAGGCATGTGCCACCACACCCGGTTTTTCCACACTTAAAAAAAATTGATCCAAAAGGAGCACGAAGGTGGTAAGGGAGAGTTTAGGAGGTGACCAGAGGGTTTGTCATGGTCTGTCAGAATGCCACATGATTCATGCCTAGATTCTTTTTTTTTTTTTAATATTTTATTTTATTTTACTTTAAGTTCCGGGATACATGTGCAGAACGTGTAGGTTTGTTACATAGGTATACGTGTGCCATGGTGGTTTACTGAACCTGTCAACCTGTCATCTAGGTTTTAGGCCCCACATGCATTAGGTATTTGTCCAAATGCTCTCCCTCCCCTCACCCCCCAGTCCCCAGCAGGCCCTGGTATGTGTTGTTCCCCTCCCTGTGTCCACGTGTTCTCATTGTTCAGCTCCCACTCATGAATGAGAAATTGTGATGTTTCCTTTTCTGTTCCTGTGTTAGATTGCTGAGGATAATGGCTTCCAGCTTCATCCATTTCCCTGCAAAGGACATGATCTTATTCATTTTTATGGCTGCATAGTATATATGCATATACATGCATATATATACATATATACACATAGTATATATACATATATATACACATAGTATATATGCATATATACACACATAGTATATATGTATATATAGCACATTTTCTTTATCCAGTCTATCAATGATGGGCATTGGGGTTGGTTCATGCCTGGATTCTACAGAGAAAGCCTCACCTCTACCCAGGTTGTGTTCTCAAGAGACTGAGGGCCTGGGGGAAAAGAGCAGAGATGCTTTGATGCTCCAGGAGGCAGAGCATGGCACAGAGAAAAATAATAACCCCCACCTTTCCCCTGGAACACACTGAGATTGAACCACCACGAGCTCTTTTTACTATTCTTGCTCCAGCACTGGAATCAACTTTTCCTCCAAGAAACTAATTCATTGAAGTGATTATCTTTCTCCATTTACTTGGGACCTTTGTTTGAAAATCTAATACGTATATGCTGGGCGCAGTGGCTCACTCCTGTAGTCCCAGCACTTTGGGAGGCTGAGGCGGGTGGATCACCTGAGGTCAGGAGTTCGAGACCAGTCTGGCCAACATGGTGAAAACCCATCTCTACTAAAAATAAAAAAATTAGCCAGGTATGGCAGCATGAGCCTGTAATCCCAGCTACTTGGGAGGCTGAGGCAGAAGAATCACTTCAACCGGGGAGGCAGAAGTTGCAGTGAGCCAAGATTGCACTACTGCACTCCAGCCTGGGCAACAAGAATGAAACTCTGTCTCAAAAAAAAGAAAAAAAATAATGTGTATATATGTTTGCATGTGTGTGTGTATATATATATATGCACACACACATGCATATACTTTCCATTCAGTTCAGCTTTATATGCTTATGGCAATATTGTACTGCCTTTGATAAATGTAGCTTTGTAGTGAGTCACAAAGTCAGGTAATTTAATTCTTCCAGTTTTGTTCTTTGAAATTGTTTCAACTCCATTAGATCCTTTGCATTTTCATGTAACTTTTAGGATCAGCCTGTCAATTTTTATTTTAAAAGTCTGTTGTGATGATGATTGGGATTGCATTGAGACTACAGGTCAATTTGAAGAGAACTGACATCTTAAAAACATTGAGATTTCCAATACATAAATGTGGAATGCCTCTTTATTTATGGGTCTTATTTAATTTCCCTCAGGAAGGTTTAGTAGTTTTTAATGTAGACAGAGGTCTCACATATATTTTGATAAATTTATTACTAAGGGGTCTATGTTATTTCATGGTATTGTAAAGGGAACTGTTTTTTATACTTCATTTTGTAACTGTTGCTAGCATGTAAAATAAAACTGGCTTTTATATTTTGATCTTATAACTTTGTACCTTGTTAAATTAACATTTTATTTAATTAAATTCATCTACAAATAGGGATAAAGATTTTTATATTTCTTTCTTTCAAATCTTTACGCCTTGTTATTTCTTGTTTTATTGCCCTGGCTAGAAACTCCATTACAATGTTGAAAGAAAAGTGGGCTGGGTGCAGTGGCTCATGCCTGTAATCCCAGCACTTTGGGAGGCCGAGGTGGGTGGATCACAAGGTCAGGTGTTCGAGACCAGCCTGGCCAAAGTAGTGAAGCCCTGTCTATACTAAAAATACAAAAAATTAACCGGGCGTGGTGACAGGCGCCTGTAAACCCAGCTACTCGCAAGGCTGAGGCAGGAGAATCGCTTGAACCTGGCAGGCAGAGGTTGCAGTGAGCCAAGATTGCGCCACTGCACTCCCGCTTGGGTGACAGAGCAAAACTTTGTCTCGGAAAAAAAAATAAAAGAAAAGAGGACATCAGGCCTATTCCCAGTCTTAACAAGAAAGCATTCAACATATTACCATTGTGCATAATGTTTAGTTGTTTGTTTTTCACAGAGGCCATAACCCTAGTTTGCTGAAAATTTTTATTATTAATGGGTGTTACATTTTATCAAATGTGGCTGAGCGTGGTGGCTCACACCTGTAACCCCAGCACTTTGGGAGGCTGAGGTGGGTGGATCACCTGAGATCAGGAGTTTGAGATCGGCTTGGCCAACATGGCGAAACCCTGTCTCTGCTAAAAACACAAAAATTTGCCGGTCCCGGTGGCAGGCACCTGTAGTCCTACCTACTTGGAGGCTGAGGCAAGAGAATTGCTTGAGCCTGGGAGGCAGAAGTTGCAGTGAGCTGGGATTGTGCCACTGTACTCCAGCCTGGGCGACAGGCCAAGAGTCCATCTCAAAAAAAAAAAAAAGAAAAAGAAAAAATTATAAAATGCTTTTTCTGTATTTATTGAGATGCTCAAATGATTTTTCTCCTTTATTAATATGTTGAATTTCATTGATTTTTCAAATGACAGAGAATTTCACTGATTTTTCAAATGACAGAAACTAACTTGAATTTCTCATATAAACCACACTTGATTATTATATACATCCTTTTTATATATTGCCAGATTTAATTTGTTAATATTTTTAGTGAGTTTTGCATCTAGGTTCATAGGTGATATATGGTTTATATTTTATGTCTTTGTATTGCCTTTTAAAAGCTTTGTATCAAGGTTATGCTGGTTTCATCAAAGAAGCATGGAAATGGTTTCTCTCTTTTTTTTTTTTTTTTGAGACAGAGTTTCTCCCTCTGTTGCCCAGGCTGGAGTGCAGTGGCATGAACTTGGCTCACTGCAACCTCTGCCTCCTGGGCTCAAGCAATTCTCGTGCCTCAGCCTCCCAAGTAGCTGGGACTACAGGTGCCTGCCAGCAGGACTGGCTAATTTTTGTATCTTTGGTAGAGATGGGGTTTTGCCATGTTGGCCAAGCTGGTCTCAAACTCCTGGACTCCAGTGATCCGCCTGCCTGGACATCCCAAAGTGCTGGGATTATAGGCATGAGCCATCATGCCTGGCCTCTTCTCCCCTTCTCCCATTTTAAGGTTGATGTCATTACTACTCTTAAGATTTTATGGAATTCACCAGTGACACTAACTGGGCCTGGACTTTTGTTGTTGTTATTGTTCTAATGATGTATTTAACTTCTTGGATAAATACAGGGCTATTCAATTTTTCTATTTACTTATATGGCAGTTTTGATGAGGTTTTAGGAGGTTTGTTGTTGTTGTTGTTTTAGAGACAGGGTCTTGCTCTGTTGCCCAGGCCGGAATGCAGTGGCACAATGATGGCTCACTGCAGCCTTGCACTCCTGGGCTCAAGCGATCCTTCCACCTCAGTCACCAGAGTAGCTAGAACTTCAGGCATGTGCCAACATTCCTAGGTAATTTTTGAATTTTTCATACAGATGGGGTCTTGCCATGTTGCCCAGACTGGTCTTGAACTTCTGGCCTCAAACAATGTCCCCTGGCCTCAGTCTCCCAAAGCATTAGAATTACAGGTGTGAGCCAACATGTCCCACTGACAAGTTTAGCTTTTTAAAGAAATTTGTGGCCCATATCAGTGGCTCACGCCTATAATTCTAGCACTTAGAGAGACTGAGGCAAGAAGATCAGTTGACCCCAGGAGTTTGAGACCAGTCAGGGCAACATAGGGAGACCCTGTCTCTACCAAAATAATAATAATAATAACAATAATAATAATAAGAAGAAGAAGAAGAAGAAGGAGAAGAGTAGAGGAGAAGGAGGACGAGGAGAAGGAGGAGGAAAAGGAGGAGAAAAGATGAAAAAATCGTGTTGTTCAAAAAAGATAAAGATATTCTTGTTCAAGGGTCAGCTGTGTAAAGGCTTAAGGGTTGATCATATATGTCCTTATTGTCCTTTTGATGGTTGTAGGATATGTGGTGATTCCCCTCTTTCATTTCTGGTATTTTTAGTTTGTGTTTTCTCTTTTTTATTGGTAAGTTTAGCTAGAGGATTATCAATTTTTCAAAATCTTTTCAAAGAACCAAATTTTGGCTTTGTTATTTTCTTCTATTGTTTTATTTTTCTGTATTATTGACTTCTGCTTTTGTCTTTGTTTTCTTCATTATTTCCTAAATGAAACTACTTACTATAGATTTAATTTGCTGATTTTTTCCTCAGTTTCTTTTTCTTTTTTTTTTTTTTTTGGACAGAGTCTAGCTCTGTCACCAGGCTGGAGTGCAGGGGCGGTATTTCGGCTCACTGCAACTTCTGACCCCCTGGTTCAAGCGATTCTCCTGCATCAGCCTCCTGAGTAGCTGGGATTACAGGCTCATGCTGCCACGCCCGGCTAATTTTTTTTTTTTTTTTTTTTTTTTGTATTTTAGTAGAGATGGCGTGTTGCCCAGGCTGGTTTCGAACTCCTGAGCTCAGGCAATCTGCCCACTCGGCCTCCCAAAATGCTGAGATTACAGGCATGAGCCACCATGCCCAGCCTTTCCCCCAATTTCTTAATGGGGAAACTTAGATAATTGGTTTTCAATCTTTTTAAAATTATTGGCCGGGCCTGGTGGCTCACGCCTGTAATCCCAGCACTTTGGAAGGCCAAGGTGGGTGGATCATCTGAAGTCCGGAGTTTGAGACCAGCCTGGCCAACATGGCGAATCCCTATCTCTACTAAAAATGAAAAAATTAGCCAGGTGCGGTAGTGGGTGCCTGTAATCCCAGCTACTGGGGAGGCTGAGGCAGGAGTCACTTGAACCCAGGAGGAGGAGTTTGCAGTGAGCCAAGATTGCGCCACTGTACTCCAGTCAGGGCAATAAGAGCAAGACTCCATCTCAAAAAAATAAAAAAATAAAAAATAAATAAAATCATCATTTGGTTCAAAATATTTTTAATTTTCCTCATGATTTTTTCTTTAACCCATAGACTAATAGAAGTATGTTATTTAATTTCCAAAGATTTGGGGGAATTTTAAAATGATCTTAGTGTTATTCATTTCTTATTTCATTCTCTTGTGGTCAGAAAACTTACTTTGTGTAATTTCAGTCTATTCAAATTTATTGAGACATATTTTGTGGCCCAACATATAGTCTATCTTAGTGAACAATTTATGTGCCCTTGAAAATAATGTATATTCTATTGTTGGATATAGTGTGATATGGTTCGACTATGTCCCCATGAAAATCTCAACTTGAATTGTATCTCCCAGAATGATCACATGTTATGGGAGGGACCCAGGGGGAGGTAATTGAATCATGACAGTGTGTCTTTCCTATGCTATTCTTGTGATAGTGAGTCCGTCTCACGAGAGCTGATGGGTTTATCAGGGGTTTCACTTTTGCTTCTCCCTCATTTTCTCTTGCCGCTGCCACGTAAGAAGTACCTTTCACTTCCTGCCATGATTCTAAGGCCTCCCCAGCCATGTGAAACTGTAAGTCCATTATTAAACCTCTTTTTCTTTCCAGTCACAGGTATGTCTTTATCAGCAGCGTGAAAACAAACTAATACAGTAAATTGATACCAGTAGAGTGGGGCATTGCTGAACAGATACCTGAAAATGTGGAAGCGACTTTATAGATGGGTAATAGACAGAGGTTGGAACAGTTTGGAGGGCTCAGAAGAAAAAAGAAAAATGTGGGAAAGTTTGGAACTTCCTAGAGACTTGTTGAATGGCTTTGCCCAAAATGCTGATAGTGACATGGACAATAAAATCCAGGCTGAGGTGGTCTCAGATGGAAATGAGGACTTGTTGGGAACTGGAGCAAAGGTGACTCTTGTTATGTTTTAGCAAAGAGACTGGCGGCATTTTCCCCCTGCCCTAGAGATCTGTGGAACTTTGAACTTGAGAGAAATGATTTAGGGTATCTGGTAGAAGAAATTTCAAACAGCAAAGCATTCAAGAGGTGACTTGGGTGCTGTTAAAAGCCTTCTATTTTAAAAGGGAAACAGAGCATGAAAGTTCAGAAAATTTGTAGCCTGACAATGCAGTAGAAAAGAAAAACCCATTTTTTGAGGATAAATTAAAGCCAGCTGCAGAAATTTGCACAAGTAGCATGAAGCCAATGTTAATCCCCAAGACTATGTGGAAAATGTCTCCAGGCCATGTCAGAAACCTTCACAGCAGCTCCTCTCATTACAGGCCTGGAGGCCCAGGAGGAAAAAGTGGTTTCATGGGCTGGGCCTAGGGTCCCTGTGCTGTATGCAGCCTAGAGAGTTGGTGCCCTATGTCCCAGCTGCTCCAGCCATGGCTGAAAGGGGCCAATGTACAGAGCTCGGGCTGTGCCTTCAATGGGTGGAAGCCTTAGGCCTTGGCAGCTTCCATGTGGTATTGAACCTTCAGGTGCACAGAAGTCAAGAATTGAGGTTTGGGGACCTCTGCCTAGATTTCAGAAGATGTATGGAAACTCCTGGATGCCCAGGCAAAAGTTTGCTGCAGGGGCGGGGCCCGTGGAGAACCTCTGCAAGGGCAGTGCAGAAGGGAAATGTGGGGTTGGAGCCCCCACACAGAGTCCCTACTGGGGCACTGCCTAGTGAAGCTGTGAGAAGAAGGCCACCATCCTCCAGACCCCAGAATGGTAGATCGATCAACAGCTTGCACCATCCACTTGGAAAGGCCACAGACACTCAATGTCAGCCCATGAAAGCAGCCAGGAGGGGGCTGTAACCTGCAAAGTCACAGGGACAGACCTGCCCAAGACTAACCCTGGAACCACAAGATTTCTGACCTGCTTTGTGAAGTAACACAAAGCAGTCCTCTTTTACCTGCAGCTGAAAGCATTCCAAAAGATACAAGAGGAAGATGTTAAATGTGGAGGTGAAACTGGGTCCCAGAGTTATTAATATTCTATTAATAAATACTGTAATTTTATGACTAGTTATTGGAAGGGATGTGTTTAATACATTTAAATCTTTAGTGCAAGTTACAAAGCACAGCAAAACACATACTCTGGTTAAAATTTTGACTTTACATATCAAATTAAAAACTAAAGAAACAAAATCGTTTTCTCTTCCAAATGGCATCATGACTGTGGAACTGCTGCTGGGAACAGGCCTGACATTGCATAGGGCAGAAGGTAGGAATCGTGTTATCAGAAAAGAGTATCTTGAAGTTTAAAGTATGGTGGCTAATATCGCATCTTTCAGCATTTCAATCAAATCACAGATTTGGGTTTAAAAATTAAAATTTTTAAAATAATTTAATAATTTGTAAAGATAGAATACAGACAAAAAACCTAAAAGAAGCTCCAAATGACTAGACCTTAATTCAGTGCTGTTAAACCTATCATATCTAATGCTGTGCTTTAATCATGAATATTTCTATTTGTTGACAGTCATATGGCTATGACTGCCTTAATATTAATAAGAGGCATAATAGGTATTTAGATTAGTGCACCCATTCTTTGGCTTCTACATAAAAGTAATTTTTAAGGTATTGGACTGGTGTATGATTTTTGCCAACTTTTAATCTTGCCTTGCCAAGTAAAGCTATTATCTCAAAAGACTAAAATCTTGGAACTTTTTTGTTTTTTTTTTTTGAGACAGAGTTTTGCTCTTGTCACCCAGGCTGGAGTGCAGTGGCACGATTTTGGCTCAGTGCAACCTCCGCCTCCTGGATTCAAGCGATTCTCCCACCTCAGCCTCCTAAGTAGCTGGGATTACAGGCACTCGCCACCACACCCGGCTAATTTTTGTATTTTTAGTAGAGATGGGGTTTCACCATGTTGGCCAGGCTGGTTTTGAACTCCTGACCTTAGGCGATCCACCCGCCTTGGCCTCCCAAAGTACTGGAATTACAGGCATGAGTCACCGCGCCCAGCCAATCTTGGACCTTTAAAAAGATTAAATTTGGCTTTATAAAATCATATTAACTCCCTTTTGTTCATTTATTTATATTTACCACAGACAGGTGAAGCTCCTTCATGGACTGGCATGAGCCTGCACGTGGAAAATCCTGATTTCAAATATTTTCTCCCAAATCTATTACACACTGGAAAATGTTTACCTTCATCTTTCTATACTTAAAAATAGCCTTTTTGCTCCTTTATTCAATGATTATTTATATATTTGTGACATGTAAAACCTCATGAAAACCACTCTAGAGAATTCCAAAACATATAAGACCTCACCCCTGACCTTTGACCTGTTGATGCCTTGGCTGGGCCATAAGACACATCACACAGCATCAGGCAAATTTTGTGTTCTCTGCATCAAGTCTTTTTTATTTATAAAAGTTCAAATACCAATTTTTTTTTGCCTAGCCTAATTTCCTTCAAGTCTCAACCTCAACCTTGTGTGTCTTTACTAATAGGCAGCCAAACAATTGGCAAGGTTGATTTTGATAGTGCTAGAAAACCAGAGGTGTAGTGTTGTAAGGGGTGATGCTAATCAAAGACCAGAGAAGGACCATGACAGGAGAGTGTGAAGATGGCAGCATCCTGTGAACAGGAGCCCAGCCACACACAGATTCATCTCCTCTGGGGCCTGTTCTTTCTGGACCCTTACTGAGACGTCTAGCCCTCTTTGAGCAAATAAAATGGATGGGGAAGCACCCCTGTTATTTCTATGTTCTCTGATTTGTCTAGCCTTCAGAACTCTGTTCTAAAAATGTCTGAATTTGATCAGGACCATAAGATGATTATGTTCTCACTGCAGGTGGATTGTGAACTAAATGTATCAGTTTGGCAGCCAAGATCAATAGCCTTGCCTTTTTTTTTTTTTTTACAAAGTTCCCTTTGGCAGAGGCCATTAAGGGAAATCCTAGCTATCAGAATTCAGCATTAGAGTACAGAATTTTCTAGACCTGTCCACTGAGCAAAATTAGCTCCAACCCATTGCTAATTTGGCTCAAGAAAAAAATGCTCTTATTTCTAAAAAACACACTAAGCAATGTTTAAGTATTTTTAAATGATGAAGTAAGGAAAAAATTGTTTAAAAAACAAAACGAAATAGTGATTTCCTGCAACACACGTTTAAGGCATCTCTACATTATTTTCAAGCCTTTTTTTATACTACAAGTAAATCAACACAGGCAAGCCAAAGCAGCCTCATAGTTGTATCATAATTTCATACATCAAGGCTCTTGGAGAGCCTATCTATTTTGGTTTCCTCCCAGCTTTTTTTTTTTTTTTTTTTCCTTTGAGCTTGTTTTATAATAAACATTTTAAACATTTTCCTCCCAACGTGCTTCTCCACAAAATCTTTCCTAAATGGTACGTTCAGCTAATTGATAATGCTAATTTCCACTTTATTTAGCATGCAAGCCTCCACATTGAAACCCTGATGGACTAATTGGGGTCATTTAAAGCCCGTCTAAGAAATGGGCTTCTTCTTACACATGCTCAGTGAGATTTTGGAACACTGTTGTCAGGAAATACAAGCAATCCCTGAAACTTTTTCCCCCTGGGTTATCAGAGTCCGAGACAATTGATGACATTACATCAGTCGTTCATTTTAGATTCGTGGAGCCCACAAAAATCAATAGTTTTCCATTATCAGGTCCAGCTGGGTCACTAGTCTGTCAATGAGCTGTTACAATTGCTGTACAGGGGTGAGCCTGACCAGTCAATTGCTGCTGACAAGAGGAAAACATGCTGACAGCCACGGGAACAAGTCAGAACACAGATTTGCACTTCAGTTTGCCATCCAAAGAGGCTCAGAGCAAGGCCATTTTCAAGACACAGGGCATGCTCCCTGGGAGGTGGGGGTGGGGGGTGGCGGCGGGTGTGGAGGGAGGTCTACCACCCCCGGGTTTTGTAGCACAAGTGCCTAAGGGCCTGTCCTGGCTCCAGCCAACCATCTCTTATAGAGATAGCTGTAGACACTGCCTTTGTTAGTAAGAGGGCATGTAACAGCCAGAATTGTCCCTAAACACACCACATGGTATGTACCACAGCAAGATTAGGAGGAAGGAACCCAAATTTTACTATCACTGACCCAGATGAAACTATATAAAACTTGAGAAATAAAAAAGCTTAAAGAGGAAGAAAATGGGCCAGCGGCATCAAATCTAAACAAATAAGGCTAAACATGTCGCAAGTAATATTGACTGAGGACAGGAGGTCCTCTGGTGTTGGTACATAGGCTGTCTCCTTGTTGTCTCATTGTTTATAACATCTATACTTCGATCTCAACATGACATATTTAACCAAACTAAGCATCCCTGATTGGTGACTGATCCACAGCTAACTGTCTGATGCAGTGGGCAGCAAGGGGAACGGAGGTCTAGTCTTACCCTGCCTACAACCAAGAAGTAAGAGTATGGAGTGGTGAGCTTGGGCAAGTGTATTAACTGCCCCATATTAACATGGAGACATGCTTGCTTTACATATGTTACAAGGTGATCATGAGATTAAAAATGAGGTCATTTAAAAATGAGGTCAATTGGCAGGGCGTGGTGGCTCACACCTGTAGTCCCAGCACTTTGGGGGACCCAGGGAGGCAGATCATCTGAGGTCAGGAGGTTGAGACCAGCTTGGCCAACATAGTGAAACCCGGTCTCTACAAAAAATATAAAAAATTAGCCACGTGTGGTGGTGGGCACCTGTAATCCCAGCTACTCCAGAGGCTGAGACAGGAGAATCACTTGAACCCGGGAGGCAGAGGTTGAGCTGAGATCGCACCACGGCACTCCAGCCTGGGCAACAAGAGCAAAACTCCATCTAAAAAAAAGAAAAAAAAGAGATCAATTGAGATGAGAGTAAGCTCTGTCCAAGTAAAGGACTCTGTGCGAGTGTGCACAAGTGTGTATTTGTCAGTCTCTTACTCTGTGGAAGCTATCCATACAGCAAGAAGTTGGAAGCAATTGAAAGAAGTCCTGCTCCAGAATAATTCATTTTTGGTCTAGACTAAATGTTGTCCTTCATTAGTTGAATACATGAGTAATCTCTAAAGACCATCATGAGTGAAAGCCAGAACTTAGAGGACAGCTCAGGAATCTTAATGGGTTTTGTGGCTCTCCTTACTCCATAGAGAAGGTGGTTTAGATGGAGCAAGGTGGATACACACTGTCTGAAGCTTGCAAAGCATCATGAATTTGTGCGGTTCTCTGGTCTTCTCACCCTGGTTCAATTTCAGACATCAAACTTAAGAGCTCAAAAGATAAATATTTTGAATTTATTTCAATATTATGATTTGTAATGTTCCACTTTTATTAACATCTTTCAAGTATTAAATTGTAGTCTTTTTCCCTCTCAATGCCTCCAGTCTTGGGTTTGAATCTTTTGGAAGTCAACATTCACTTGTGTTCCATCATCAAAGCTGGTAATCAACTGTATTACTGGAAGCTAACTAACTAGGGCTTTTTATTTTTTTAATGCTACCCCAAAAAATTATTTTCTTTAAATGGGTAAAAAAAAGTAGTTTTAACAAGAGCAAATTTGCTAGTAATTAGATGAACCAGTCTTATGTCTTCCAGCACTTGGAAGCATGAAATTCACCAGAACTCTCACAGCATTAATTAAAAAGAATTTATGTTTTTTTAATAAAATGCTTCATGTTTTAGCCCCTTTATTCTTCCACAAAATGTGATTATGTTGAATCACATTTTGTGAATTCAGGTTAATATGTTGACACACTTAACAATGCAGGGTCATGTTGCACAATACGCTTCACTGGTTTGGTTCAGTACACCCCCTGACAGGGCCTAATCATCCCCTGCCCTAAAGGCAGAGGGAAAGAGAGGATTTTAATTACTGCTCTGTATGCAAGTTTGCCAGCATTAAATTGAGACATAATTAGGCCTCTGAATTTTAATAATTGTCCTAGCTAATTGGGCAGACAAGTACGTTATACAGCATGCCGTGATTAGATAATTAGTATTTCCAAATGACAAAATTGGGCTCTTGATTACAAATTCTACATGAAGGGGGAAAAAGGTAGCAAGCAAATCTTTACAAGTCTATTAAGGGAGAGTTTAGCGATGTTGGTAATTTAAAGTCCATTAGGAAGCAACATCTCACTCTCAGAGCTGGATGTCTGAGACAAGGGCCTCTGGCCTCCTCTGGCTCCTCCTCAGGGTGCTCTGTTTTCCCTGGGATCTGCTACATCCACCTTCCCCCATCAACCCTAAGCTTAGCAGCCATCGTTGACCTTGGGTGAGGTCTGTTTCGCTATATGGCAGGTGGTAACTCTGAAAAAGAAATCACGAAGTGTAGGGGGGATAGAACAGAGAAGAGGTAATCTACCAAAGTGGGGAGGGGCTGTGTAAGTACCCAATGTGGCTTTCTCTTGCAAACAGCTGTTCTTTGAAATCTTCTCCCAGAATTTACCACTCTCATTGTATCATCAGCTCCACTAAAATCTTTTTGGTGGAGAAAAAAATCTTAAATCAAAATCTTAAATTTCTGAAGTATTATATTATTGGGGTGAAGAGTGTGGGCACTGGAGACTGACTTGGATTTGAAGTCATCGCTTACTAGGAGGGTGGTCTTGCATAAATTACTTAATCTTTCCAGGTCTCAGTTTTCTCTTCAGCAAAATAAAGAACCTTCTCTAATAAGATTGTTGAAATAATTAAATAAGATAATACACATACAGATGGTCCCCAACTCAGAATGGTTTGACTTAGGATTTCTCTACAACTTTACACTGGTACAAAAGTTCCTTGATTTACGATGGGGTTATGTTCAAATAAACCCATGATAAATTGAAAATATTGTAAGTCGCCGGGCGCGGTGGCTCAAGCCTGTAATCCCAGCACTTTGGGAGGCCGAGACGGGCGGATCACGAGGTCAGGAGATCGAGACCGTCCTGGCTAACACCGTGAAACCCCGTCTCTACTAAAAATACAAAAAACTAGCCGGGCGAGGTGGCGGGCGCCTGTAGTCCCAGCTACTCCGGAGGCTGAGGCAGGAGAATGGCGTAAACCCGGGAGGCGGAGCTTGCAGTGAGCTGAGATCCGGCCACTGCACTCCAGCCCGGGCTACAGAGCAAGACTCCGTCTCAAAAAAAAAAAAAAAAAAAAAAAAAAAAAAAAAAAAAAAAGAAAATATTGTAAGTCAAAAAGGTACTTTCAACTTAAGATATTTTTAATCTACAATAGGTTTATCAGGACAATCCCATCATAAATTGAGGTGCACCTGTAGTTTAAAGCTCAGTGCCTGGCATAGAGTAAATGTTCAATAAATATTAGCTGTTAAATGCAAATTAAATCATTGCTATTGGAAGGCACAAGGTGAAGGTGCTAGGTCTGGCTCTTTGCTATGCCAGTCCTCAGATGAAGCAAGGTTCCCTATTCCCATTGCTTTCTGACAGAGGAGTGTGGTACTTCATTTATGCTGGGAGGTGGGGTTGAAAGGCCAATGGCAACAGCTGCCTCCACAGCTCAAATGCCCAACTAGATTTCCTTTCTCCCCATTCTTTAAGGTTTGGCATTGCAGATAAGCCCTCCCATGCAAAAGTCATGGGGTCACATCAGTAGTGTAGGCTCTAAAGCTATGTTTTTCAAGCAAAAGGAATATCAATTGGATGCAAACTAGAACCCTTCTAAAAAATGATTGATAGGTGGTTCATGGATGACTATCTGATGAAAGTTTGTAAGGGGAAAAACTCAGAAGTTCCAGATGTATGTTTCTGACCACTGAGAAGGAAAATAACAACGTCTCCATGGCCTGGTCCAGTCAAAACAGATACCAGGCTGAATCAGTCTTTTTTTTTTTTTTTTTTTTTTTTTTTTGAGACAGAGTCTCACTCTGTCGCGGAGGCTGGAGTGCAGTGCAGTGGCATGATCTCAGCTCACTGCAACCTCCACCTCCCTGGCTCAAGAGATTCTCCTGCCCCAGCCTCCCAAATATCTGGGATCACAGGCACGCACCACCACACCCGGCAAATTTTTTGTATTACCATGTTGACCAGGCTGGTCTCCAACTCCTGACCTCAAGTGATCCGCCCGCCTTGGCCTCCCAAAGTGCTGGGATAACAGGCATGAGCCACGGGGCCTGGCCTAAATTGGCGTTTATTACTTTCTTAGAACTTTGGGCTATCTCGTTTATGAATGATGGAAGAGTTCTGCTGGGGATTTCAATTCAGAAAGCAGGGTTCTCTCTGTGGGTAAACTTCATATCACCCAGACATAATTTCTACCGAACATCATCAATTAAATAGCGAGAGAGGAGGTCAACACCTTGAGACCTGAGGAAGAAGGAAAAATACTTATGATTAAGTGTAGGATGCAAACATTCTGTTAGAAGCTTAGAAGCAAAGAGTAAGATATGATTTTGGTGGATACCAGAGAAGACAGAAAGACAGAGGGAGCGGCCCTTACGACTGATTTGTGTTTATACAATAAGGAAGTCTCTCCTCTGGGGTCTCTCCGTAGTTCACAAGGACCCTGCTTCCAGGGGCACGCGTGGCGAAGAGAGTCCGTCCAGAGCTCCAGCCCTCACTGCACTTCCCAGGTGCCAAGACAAAACATCACTGGGTGGGGAGAGAACTGTCATGAGGATTATTCCCCCGCCACACAATGCTGAGCTTCTCTCCCTCTCTTTTTGAAGAAGTGCGTTTATGACTGATCGCTCAACACCTTGTTGGTTCTGATTGCAGAAAACACACCTTATAAATATATGATAACCATCCTGTAATAGAGAGTGTGACAATTTACTTCACAGTGCGTTTCGGGCTGCTAATTGATCGTTTCAGTCCAGGGACGATTTGGAATAAATTATAGCCATCAAAAGGATATCACAGCTCATTTTGGTGGAAGGGTTTCCACGTCGCTTCGCGTTCGTCTCCCGGAGAGAACAGATTGCACCCGGCGGGCGTTGAGGAGCGGAGGGAGGGGTCAGGGGAAAAGGAGGCCAGCGGGGCGGGGAGGGGCCGAGGGGCGGGGCCGGGGGCGGGGCAGCGTCGCCCGCGGCGGCTGCAGGTCCGCGGCTGGACGGTAGAGGCCTCCCTTCCGAGGAGGCGGCGCTGGGGCGGGCGCTGGGCTGCAGGCTGGGGCTCCGCTCCCCGGCGCGAGCCCGCGCGTGGTTCCTAGTGAAGTCCCCGCGCGGCTGGGCCCAGCGTGAGTATTCTCAGCCCACTGTCCTCCCCCTGCAGGCGGCAGCGCCCGTTTATTTGAGGTGAGAGTCTCCCTCGGGCAGAGGGTCCTGCTTGGGGCGGGGGTGCTCGCGTGCGCGGGGTCGCACCTCCTGCCCGAGGCTTCCCCTCAGCGGGGCTGCTCCGCAGGGCAGACGCGGTGACCCAGGGCGCTGCGTTTGCGCTCCTGGAGCTGGGGGTAGCGAGGCGTGGAGGCGCCGTGGCCCCTTTGGGGGCTTTGTGTGCACTTGGGGCTCGTGACTCGGATAGCTCTGGTTCCCACGCTGCAGTCGGGGAGGAGGCTAGTGGAGAGACCCAGTCTGGAGGGAGCTATGCCCGCCGCAAACCTCAGGAGAGGGCTTGGAGAGGGCTGGCCCGGCGAGACGGCGCAGCGAGGCGATGCCGAGGTCGCCCGGGGGTCGCAAGGGCAGCGGGTGACGCGCTGTGGAGCGCGGCGAGAACGACGGCCCCTGACCTCGGAGCGCTCAAGGCCACGCCGAGGTGGCTGGACCCTGCCCCTCCCCGCGGCCGGCCTGGGCCCCAGCCTGCCTCAGAGACGACCTCTCGCTTGGATTTCAGTTTCCAGCAAAAGTGTGTGCCGTTGTGTGGTGGTCGTGGAGGAGGGAGACCCAGGCGCCTGTCTATCGCTGGATGGGATTGGAATTTGAAGAAAAAATGTCCCTACTCCTGGTTGCGGATTCTTGCCTATCTGGCCGCCTCCAGTTCCGCCCACGAGACCTCCAGCTTTCATTCCCTTCCTAAATTAAAACCCGAGGACTGAGGCCCTTCACGCGTAGCGTAGCCCCATCCCTGGTGCCCAAAGCCGGCCCTCGCACGGCGGTTCTTAGCTTTTTAGTCTCTGTCACGCTAATACATGATGTCAGTCCAGGTCAGGGATGGTTCCATACAGGCGATTTTGACAGCAGTCATCATACCAAGCTATTAGGAAGTGTGATGTCAGTGCGTTCTGGAAGGACAGATAATATATAAACCAGTTCTTGACACGGTATCTCACAAGGAAACATCTGAGGCCATCAGTAAAAGAGGCATTTTAATTCACACACTAAAAATATTTGTGTTTAGTTAACATCGTGCAAATGTTGAAAGAAGTATTTATCATTTTGTAGGTATTTATCAATGTACTCAAAAAAGTCCCTATAGGAAGGAGGAGGTTTTGTCTTATTTCCATTCTGTCATAAACTGAGGAACAGAGATGTTATGTAACCAAGTAGTCTAAGTAAGTTAGTGAGAGAGCTCTATTTATGAGACCAAACATTTTATAAAACTGGAATAATTGGAAAAATCAAGTCCAAATTTAAGCAGATGCTTTAGGCTTAACATTATATGATAGCCAGAAGTTGTATTTACATGGACCAAATACTTTGGGAGGCTAATCTGTGGGAGTTAATTGAACTCCGTATGTGGCCCAAGATACAATTTTCTTTTCCTCCATCCATCCATTCAATAAGTATTTGTTCATTATCTATTATAGGCCCTCCATTTCACTTTGCCATTGAACATGATCCCTATGGACATTTAATAAGTAATTGTTGAAATATAACTAAAATATGTATATTTTCTCCTGGCTCCAAGAAACTCAAGGAACATTATTATGAAAGAGTTAAAAACTGTAGACTTTCTTTGATACAAATGCAAAATTGTATTGATTACCTTTAAGTAGAAAGTCAAGGGAAAAAAATAAATTAAGAATCAGAAAGCTTTCTCCAGATTGTGCCATATTCACTGTACCAGCAGTACCATGGTTTTGTTTTTTTTGTTTTCTCCTTTAAAACTCATTAAGCAAAGTTTAAAGGACATACATGATTGAAGGGGATATTCTTTTAATCACTTTAGAATGCAAAATAATCCTGAAAAGGTCTTGATCCTTATTTGGTATAATTTGGTATACTGGACAGGCTGGTTTCATTTGAGTTGAAAGCACGATATTTCTAGTTAAAATCAAGACCACATACAGTACTTTTTTTTCCCCCAATCTTAAGTCAGAATTGTCTACAATTAAGTAAACAAAATGCATCCCAAGTAGTCATACATACACCTGGTTAAAATTAATTGGTTTAATAAAAATATAAAAACATATTCAATATGTTTATCTCAGTTATAGTTTTCATTTTTCTTGGATAATGCTTGAAATCATTCAAAACAATATCTAGATCCTTAAATATTAAAACATTTTGTGTGAAATCTGCAAGATGCATCTAAAGGATGTACCATTTTTTGAAGTACAATATGTTAGGAATAATTTTGTCCCTAACTCTCAGCTAGAGGGCTGAAACTGTATAACCAAGATCTAACTAATGTCTGCGTGTTAACAACTACACCTGAACTTACACAAACATTTTAGTGTGTTATCTATCAAGTCATCTTGGAAGGCTGTCACTTATTGTGTGGGTGCTTCCATTGCTGCCATTGCTCAAAACGTTTCTGGAGCTCTTTATTGGGCACTGCTTTCAAAACCCACAGCACATCTGGTTTAAGAGCCTGGGAGGTGGCAAGCCGACTTCCTTTAGATCCTTCAGTACCCTGAAGAATAAGGTGGGTGGTCAAGTCAGGATAATTTAATTTGGGGTCCAAACAAGCTGAAAGAAAATTAGATGACTTCCCTCAATGACTTTTTAACTATTTCTAAAGTCATCGTACTAACATATGGTAGCACCACTGGAATAAGAGTAGCTGCCAAAGGACAGCCTTAAGAAAAGTGCTACACATTATCTTTGATTGTCAATGAATTACTGACTTAACAATCATATACATGTATAGTCTATTGGTATGCATGATGAAGAGATATTACATCAAAAAGTTATATTGTCAAGAGTTTGGTTGGTTGATTCTAAATTTTTTGAGTGCATAATTTTGGTATGATTTAAAAAGCTAGGTTCTAGAATATGGAATTGGGTGGGAAACAGTCAAGATGTCATGGCTACAATTAGGGTTGTCCTATATAATTCCAGAGGATTGGCATTACATATTCCTTGAAATATTAAAGAATCATACTCATATAAGAAATCAAACCTAACTTGTATTCTATTTGGTGAGCAAGGCTTTGACTATTACAAAAAACTTCACCTTCTCTTAGCCTATGGGTGAGGTCTAACCTGTGAGGTAAAACACTTGTCATTTTTAGTAGTCGATTATAAATACAGACTCAAAAGCATATATGTAGTGGAACCACCATATTGTTTTAAGTTAATAATATTCTACCTGCTATACAAAATACAGAATCATGAAACTCCTAGCCCAGTGAATTAAGCTCTTATTATAATATTCAAGGCCAGAATTTGGGAGATGGTATAGAAAGTCATCCAAGGAAAAGAGAGGGATGGGGGAGAAAGAGGTTAGTCATGGGGCTTTTAAATTATAATTAGTTGTATTCATCTGAGGGAACAACTTGCCATTGCTTTCCAAAAACCAGCAAACAATTTAAAATTGGAGGAAATAATTCAAATTCAACTCCAGCTGAGACTATACGGAAAACCAAGAAAAGCAGAAAGAATGTAATTAGCTGAGTAGGAATTTTCCTAACAGTTCAAGTCTAATACCTTTAGTATTATATAGAGGGCCAAGGGATCATTAGTGATTAGCAAGAATCCAGACCATAATGATCAGGAGAGATCAAGGTCAATGGACAAAGATGAAAGAGCTTTCCTGCTTAAACCCAATGTTGCAAATGCTGATGCTCTCACATAGGGAAGGTCAGCCAGCAGACAAAGAAATAGGGCAGCAGTCCCAAAGCAACAAGTAGAGTCATTCCTCTCTTTCACTCCAGAATTAGATTGCATATGGAGATTAACCAAGATTGAGCTGAGACAAAAAGAATATCATTCTTTCAGCCAGGTATAAAGTCTGGAACTGAGTCCTGTTTCTACTTTGATGAACTTGGGTATTGTCCAGACATTGGGGAAGGGAAAACCTGCTGGGCCCTGGATACCAGCATTATACACCTAATTAAAAAGGTCAGTGAACAAGGTGGACAGACCTAATTCTAGATCTTTTCTGGGGAAAGACACTGGACTGCTTGTCCATTAGGTAGACAGAATGACTCTTAAAATGTATGTTAGGTGCCGGGTGTGGTGGCTCATGCCTGTAATCCCAGCACTTTGGGAGGCCAACACAGGTGGATCACCTAAAGTCGGGAGTTTCAGACCAGCCTGGCCAACATGGTAAAACCCCATCTCTACTAAAAATACAAAAATTAGCTGGACATGGTGACACACATCTGTCATCCCAGCTACTCGCGAGGCTGAGGCAGGAGAATCACTTGAATCCGGGAGGTTGAGGTTGCAGTGAGCTGAGACTGTGCCACTGCACTCCACTCTGGGCGACAGAGTGAGACTCCATCTAAAAAACAAAGAAAAAAATAAAATTAGGGGTATAAGGGAGTATAAGTTATTTGGCAAACTGTCCATAAATAGTAACTGTGGAAAAAGAAGTAACAGTGATTTTAGCCTTCCTTTTGAAATGGGTAGCCTAACCATCATGACTACCCATCTTTTTTTTTTTTTTTTTTTTTTTTTTAAGATAGGGTCTCACTCTGTCACCCAGGCTGGAAGTGCTGCAGTGGCGTGATCTCAGCTCCCTGCAACCTCCACCTCCCAGACTCAAGTCATCCTCCTACCTTGGCCCCCAAGTAATTGGAACCTCAGCCGTGTGCCACCACGCCTGGCTAATTTTTTGTATTTTTGGTAGAGACAGGGTTTTGCCATGTTGCCCAGGCTGTTCTTGAACTCCTGAGCTCGAGCAATACTCCTGTCTCAGCCTCCCAAAGTGCTGGGATCACAGACATGAACCACTGTGCCCAGCCATGACTGCCCATCTTCTATTGATTTAAGAGTTCATCCAAATATTTTAAAATCTGAGTCTAAATATTAAATTTTGTGTATAGTATTTATTGCTTCAGGAGTGGGGAGAGGGCTGTTTTCAGTGTGGTCCAGGTAGTTGTGATAGAAGCCTGGTGGGTATAGTTAGAAGTCCATCTCTTTCATAGAGGTTCCTGTCATTAGATTCCAAAATTCACGTGTCAATCCAGAGTACAGAAAAGGTAGAGAATTGCCATGATAATTGAGAAGTGGTAGAAAGAGTCCTGGACCGGGAGTGGGAACTAGGTTTATCAGTCCCAATTATGTTTCTTGAGGCAAATTTTAGTTTTTGTCATAGGCAAAATGTATATAATAGTAATATCTACTAGTCTACTTTGCAGGGTAGTTTGTACCTCATCTGAGGTAAAGTAAATGAAACACTTGCTGTGCACGTGCAGGATTTTCTGTGCTACAATGCAGGTTTTATAGGTAAAGATAATGCTTGTAGCCCTGGAGTTGTCCAAATATATGAACCAAAATATAAAGATAGAAACCCACCCGTGGGAACTTGGGAGAAGAGAATAGTTTTAGCATGGATACTAGAGACAAATAGATAATATAGTGATTACTCCTCCTTTTTCAGATTCATAGGAAGTACCCTGTTGCCATTGCAAGAGATTTTGGTTTTAGTTTCCTGAAGACCTGTTGTGTATAAAGTAACCTTAAGATAGCCCCCTTTATACTATCCAGCTCAGTTCTGCAGCAGTGGCACTGAAAGGACAATCTTTCCTTGTGGAGAAAATTGACCAGACTCCTAGGCCTTGATTATTGTACTCCCAATGGTCCTTCTTTTCATAGAGATTTCATTAATCCCCATTGCCATGTTCATGCCTTAAAGGAGAAGAAGGAGCTGACTTGAGTTCTGCAGACTGGCTTAATCGGTCAGTTATGAACATTTTTTAAAAAACAATTATTCTTCTTCCCATAGTAGCAATTCATTTCTCTTGCAGACATAGCAGGACCCCACCTCCCTGGACCCTGCAGACCATTAAAACAAAAATTAACAGTTTAATTTTCTCTTTCTTTCCTCTGTGTATTTAAAAGGTACAGAGGATTAAGGGGGAAAGGCAGTTTGCCTCCCTACCTTACAGAAACCCTTGTATAGATATAGACAGCATCATTGGCTCCCAACAACATGAAGCATGGCTCCTAGAGAGGAGGGGAAAGTGGATGTGGGTGTCCTCAGGTAGGTATATACTCATCCTTTCTTCTGTTGAGTTGCCGGATTTCACCTCATGAAAAGTGAAAACAATGTCCCTTCTCTGAAGTCATGTTAGAGGGATGTTTTCCGGAGGCTTGTTGAGTATCCTCCATACAGGGATGCTTCGTAAGTTCACATTGTGTGAGGCACCATGTATGTGAGCCAGGACAGTACAGTGACAAAGGAAAAGAGGCATTTGATTCAGGCAGTATGTGTTTGAATATCTGATCTGCTTACCAGCTTAGTGTGTTGGGCAAATTTTTTCATTTCTCTGAGTCTCAGTTTCTTTATCTGTGAAATGGCAGTATTAATAGTGCTCACTTCTAAGGATTAGTGTGCACGAGGTAAGTGTATGACAAATGGGAGTTGTAATATTAGGCTCCGGGGAGTCGGGGAGGAATATAAAGAAATATAAGGCAAAAATATAAAGAAATATAAGGCAAATGCCCATCTTCAAGGAGCTTTCAGTTTGGTTGGAAGGGACTGAATAAAAATAAAACTGACAATACAAGGCAGAAAATGGGAGCACCAAGTGAGTGCTGCAGATGATAAATTCAGCAGTCTGCCAAGGACTAGGATGATGGTTGAAAGGTTTCAGGACAGAGGTGGGAGTTACTCTCTGAATTTGCAGACTGGACAGGAGTCAGATATATAGAGTGAAATTGAGAAATCATCCCAGATGGCAAGAGGAAGGAGGGATCAGAACACACAGCACACGCACAGCAGGGGTGAAGGTATGCCGGAGTGGAAAGTATACCAGCTTTTGAGCCAGATGTAAGAATCCTCGTGCTGCTGTGAGACCTTAGTTGGACAAGTACCTTAACTTCTTTAGCCTTCTACAGCCTTAAAATGGGTATAATTATACCCATCTCTTAAATTCAAGGGATTAAATAAGATAATATTTGTAATGCCTAACATGGTGCCTGGCATCTTCAGTAAAATAAAGACAATTCACGTGATGTTTTCAGGGGACAAAGAGAGAGCTGTCTGCCTGAAGAGCTGTCTGGCCTTGTGTAGGCTAGTAGTGGAAAACACACCAGGAACAGCTAATTAATACTATGGGGAGGGTAGGAAGCAGGCTTGAAAGTCAATTTAAGAGGCTGGGGCTGGCCGGGCGCGGTGGCTCACGCCTGTAATCCCAGCACTTTGGGAGGATGAGGTGGGCGGATAACCTGAAGTCAGGAGTTCAAGACCTCAGCCTCAACATGGAGAAACCCCGTCTCTGCTAAAAATACAAAGTTAGCCGGGCGTGGTGGTGCATGCCTGTTAATCCCAGCTACTTGGGAGGCTGAGGCAGGAGAATTGCTTGAACCTGGGAGGCAGAGGTTGCAATAAGCCAAGATCGCGCCATTGCACTCCATCCTGGGCAACAAGAGCGAAACTCTGTCTCAAAAAAAAAAAAAAAAAAAAGAGAAAAAAGAAGAAGCTGGGGCTGTTATAGGCAATCAGAACTACCAAGTCAAAGTAGGGGTTTAGGATAGTTAATCTTAAGGCACTCTGAAAGCTGTATTGGAGGAAGGAAGAAACTTACTCCTTTATGTGTAAAGTGATCAGAGTCTAGATTAGGATAATAGAAGGGTTAGTAGACCTGGTTGATGTGGTCTTTTTAAAGTTACATTCATAAAAGCAGTTTAGGGCTCAGCAGTGGGGAGTAGGGGGGAGCTTTGTTGTTTGTTTTGTTTGTAGACTCCTAATATTTAGGACAATTATTAATTGTCCACAATAAAACTAGGATAGACTCACAATTTTGGAAAAGGAGTTCACTCAGTATCCAGGGACAATAAAAGGTGAGAAGTAACTCTGATGCTAAATAAACCCTATAATTTGCTTCAGCTTATAAAATAGCCCCTTTTAAAAGCCCCTTCCCACTTCCTATTTATTAATACAAATCGAGTGTCTTCCAACCACTAATTTTCAGGAAGACACAAGTACAGATCATTTATCGCTGTACAGAGTTTGCAGTTAGGATTGCAATACCAAGAGGGGTTGGGGCAAGGGGCAAGGATGCTGCCAGCAAAATAGTAATGTTGATGATTTTATTTATTTGGTAATAATGAAATTCTGTTCTCTCCTGGGGTTTAGAAGTGATTTAGTTAAAAAACAAACCTAGGAAATAGTTTTAGATACTAGGAATTAATGTATAAAGTCTCACATTTTCCACCTTTCTCTTTTTCTGTCTTTAGTAGTTTTGTAATGGGAGAATACATGGTAGATAATTGTATTTTAAGGAAAATCACACTGATTATGTATATGGACACTGGTTTTTAAAACGTTCGGAAATCCTAACTGTGGTAAGCCTTAAACATATTAAATAGGAAAGGATAACTGACCTACCTCTGATTTCCTGAACTTTGCTGTTCTTTTATTTGGCTGCAAGGGCAACATCCTGCCAATAGCTCTGGGGTGCCTGAATAGTGCATTGCTTCCCTTGGAAGGAAGATGTACATGAAAGAATTTTGTGTGCAGTGGTTGACAAACACAGAAAGAAGATAAGTGACTAAGAAAAAGGTAGGCCCTGTAAGGTTAGAGGAAAAGCCAGCTGGCTTAGTCCTAGTGCTTCGAGCAGGAGGAGCAAGGAGTGTTCATTTCATTTCTCGTCTCCTGAGTTTATTTAAATCATCTGCTGGGGTAGGGGAAGGAAAGAAAGCATGATGTATGAGGCTGATTAAGATGCAAACATGCAGATTATATCAGGCTACTTACAGTCCTTTTCATTCCAGCCTAGAAAGAGAAGACTGTATAAGAAACCTGATCGAAGGGAAGGGAGAGGAGAAAGCAAAGACATCTCTTCACTTTTTAATGGAAGAGTTCATGGATATCTATTGGTTTTGGGTTTCTGGTATCCATGCCACCCTAACAGATCATCCAGACTAGCCCCTGGCTGAAAGCCTGGCCAGGGGGTTTGGACCAGGGGCAGATGCCATTGGGAAGAGGGTCTTCAGGGACTGCTGGCATTAATTTTGCTAAAGAGACCTCATCAGAGACCAAGCCTCCTCTTGCCTACAGGTGGTGGGCCTTGGAGAGGGCCTCCATGGAGATTTCAGCCTTACCCCCTTCTCCAACCTCTCTGCCTTCTGCTTTTGCATTGGGACCTCTCTTTCTCTCTTCCCCCTTTTTTCAATTAAATGAATTAATTACCAGGCGTTTAACTTTTTGCCAGACTCTTTTATTATGCCCAGAGTTGTTGCTGAGTGGCAAAGGGAAGTAATAACATTCACAGTGAGGGGCAAATCCTGTTAATGAACAAATTAAAGTTCAAACAGTGATTCAAGTTCACAACCTCTCTGTGGCTCTTCTCTTTTTAATAAGAGTTATACATGTTACTTTCCTCGCTCTTTTCTCCCTTTTATTACTTTTTAAGCTTTTCATCAACACTGCTGGGGCATATTTGAGGCTCCCAACCTTTCAGCCCTGACAAGGACTCGAGCAGTTATAATCCTGTCTTAATTTGGCAACTTTTGTAAAACACATAAAGGGCCCAGGGTCACCTTTGGTCGCCAAGGCCCCGGGTGACCCTATAGCTTCCACCTCCTGCCAGGGCTGCATGGGCCACTCTTCTCAGTATTCATGCCCCTCTGGCAGTCAGGAACAGAAGATTCACCTTCCCGCCCCGACACCGCCAGGCAGAACCTGTCCACAAGTGAAGTGCTCGATCCCTTTCTTCTCTCGGTCCCCTCTCCAACAGTCCTTTCTATCCAGCAGCTCTGTGGGGGCAAAGGGCCGCTATGGGGAGGGAGGAGCCTACGGACTAAAAGCTGGAAACCTTTATGGGGAAATGGAGTTGAGGTGGGACGGATGCCCGACCCCCTCTCCACTACCACTACCGAATGCTGCTCGCCTCGCTGAGGTCGCCTCACTACCCTGTTCCAAGTGCAGGAGGCCCATTCCTCCTTAGGACCTTGACTTGAGCAGAGCCTAGGCCTGGCGGGAAGAGCCCAGGAGGGGTCCGGTCCCCGCCTACTTCTCTCCCCTCTCTCTGTCTTTTTTTTTTTTTTTGTACTGTGGATTGCGTGGGGGTCTTTTCCACCTCCGCGCCGGCTTCTCACCACCATCCCCCGAGCATGACTAGATATCATCACCATGACAACTGCAATCTATGAGCATACACATAATAGAGATGAAATAGACAAAAGATTAGCATGCCATGAAAAGTACAATAAGTTTCTTATTTAGCATTTAGATAACTGTCTTTCCTTCGGAGCAAGCTTCAAAGTTGAAGCCAGTTTAGACCAAGAGGATTAATTCTTTCTCCCGCATGCTTCATTGAATCTCTCATTACCAAACTTTGTCTGTATTGATGTAAGATTTGATTGAAGATTAGAGCATTTAGCAAATCTTGCTTTTCTGCATGTATCAGGTCCTTTCAAGCACGGATCTCGGTGCCCAGTGGTCAATACCCTTACTTTTATCCAGTGTCTGCTTCATTTAAACTTAATCAACTCCATCAATGAACTGGAACAGGGAAACGTCCCTGCGGTAAGAATGTTGTGCTTTTGTGGGATAATTCTTTGCTCTTTCCCGATCTGTTGGCGTTAAACCTAAAATTGCACTATGATGAACTTTTTTTTTTTTAATCAATATGATAATGACAATTGGGTCTGAAAGCTCTGGGAGGACTTGGAGTAGAGTGGGATCTGGCCCCCATTACCAAAATAACTTCTTGTTCTGCAATAGTCGGACTCCTTTTGTGTGGCTTTAATACCTTTTCTTCCCTGACATTGAATATTGCTCAAGCTGGAAAATGATGCATCTTTGTAGGGAAGGCTCGTATGTCACAGCCAGAAAGTGAAGCAGACCGATTGGTTGTGTGAATTATCTGACTTGCTGCAGTGAATTATTTGCACTGTTTCCCTACCTAGTCAACAAGTTCCTGAGGTATAGTAGAGATCAATCAAAACTGACAGCCCGCGTGTGAAGGCTTTACTGTGTAAATCTGGCGCACTCATCCTGGCCATGCCGGCCCTGGCATCTGTATATCATTTTTATACTGCTACCAGTAGAGCAATTTCAAAAGTATTTGCAAGGAAAATGCGTGTCCCCATCTGTTCCTGGAAGCATAAATGTGCCACCTTCAGAGGGTTTTCACTGGTAATCATATCTTTAATGATCAACAGACTAGTGATATATACCTTTCCATAAAATGGGGTTTTCTTCACTTTATTGTGATTGGCTAGAATAAATAGCTTTTCCATATGTTAGGGAGATAAAATATAAGATTAGCAGAGGTCGTTTGTTGGATAGTAAACAAAAGAAACAATTCATTCCAAATAATCTTTGAAAAGAAGCAACGACAAAATTAAGTTGTAATCACAGAGTATCTGAGGCCCCAACATCAGAAAACAGACCTCATTCCTCCTTGGAAAAGGAGCCGTTTAAGAGCAGAAACTCAAGAATCTTCTAGGGGACTCTGGTGACTTATTCCTAGAGTCAGAGGGAGGGACAGGATATGGAAGGAGAGGCTGGAATAATACTTGTTTGTTCAACTTCTGTTGTAGGATTATATTTCCTTTCTCTTGTCTCAGGTGGTATTTGGCCACCTCCACTGCAGCACCCTGGGTAAATTGGTAGGTGATGTGTTCAGAAAGCAGGAAAATGCCACTCTACTGAATTTCTCTTCAGGCCTTTCAAGGAGATGGGGATTGTTCACATACTTTAAAATAAAGGTTAACTTCACCTAGCCAGAGATTTCTCTTTTCCCGTAGAAAAAGATGTCGGAGGGTGGGGCAAAGTTCCCAGGTTTACGTGAAATTCCAAAACCTAGGGAAAGGGGCCTCAAGAAAATAGCCAAAACTTGCTGGAGAAACCCCAGGAAATGTTCTTAGTCATCGAATTCCACCTGTATAGGTAACAGTCTGCAGATACAATCAGGCCCTGACCACTATCCTTCCTCCTCCCACACACCCATGCTCAGCGCCAAGTTTCCTTTTTCTCAGATGCAGCCACTTTCAGTTTGCTGAGCCATCTGTTTTATTTTTTTTGACAGGGTCTTGCTCTGTCACCCAGGCTGGAGTGCAGTGGCTCTCCACTGTGCGTGATCTCAGCGCACTGCAACCTCCAACTCCCGGGTTCAAGTGATTCTCATGCCTCAGCCTCCTGAGCAGCTGGGATTATAGGTGCCTGCCACAACACTGGGCTAATTTTTTTTTTTTTTTTTGTATTTTTAATAGAGACCAGGTTTCACCATGTTGGTCAGACTGTTCTCAAACTCCTGACCTCAAGTGATCTGCCCACCTCAGCCTCCCAAAGTGCTGGGATTACGGACGTGAGCCATCGCGCCCAGCCTGCTGAGCCATCTTGGCGAAATTTGGAAGCTTCTCCTTCAAGATTCTGGGCCCAGAGGTTTGGAGGCAGTGACTGCCTGCTTAGGAGACTACAATTCTATTTTGTCTTCAGGGTTCAGACAGAACTCCCCATTCCACAAAGGATTGATATTAGTTGCAGGTCACCAGAATCTGAATGATGCCCTCAGCCTTTGTGCTCTCCAGAAAATAGGTGTGAGCTATGAGGACCTGCTCCCTGTGGTCAGGACTTGAGAAGGAATTGGGGGAGGTTCTCTTTAAATACTGGGAACAGACTCTGGTTCTGCATTCTTTCCTGTTATCTCTTGTTATGTATATGTTATATATTTATGATCTCCCCACCCCCTCATCCCCACTACTTCCACCCTTATTCCACAGAATTCTTTGCTGTACCCAAATGCCTACTGCTCTTCCTGCAGCAGGAGTGTGTAGCAGAAGTGTGTTAGTTTCAATGTGGGAAAGGTGGTCTGTAGGCAGATCCCAAGCAGAAAGTTTCCATTAGCATCTCAGATCAAATTTGTGTTTATTTCCTGGCCCTAGAGAGACTTGGGAAAAACTTTTAGGACAGCAGAAAAACAGCTCGCCCAAAGCCCATGGTGAGAAAAAAAAATGAGTAACTAAGTAAATACTTTTGTCTTCTTAATTTTAGAAACAGAATATATATATACACATACACATACACACACACATACATACACACTTTTTTTTTTTTTTTTTTTTTTTTTTGAGATGGAGTTTCGCTCTTGTTGTCCAGGCTGGAGTGCAATGGCACAATCTCGGCTCACTGCCACCTCCACCTCTTGGGTTCAAGTGATTCTCCTGCCTCAGCCTCCCGAGTAGCTGGGATTACAGGCATGCACCACCACGCTTGGCTAATTTTGTATTTTTAGCAGAGACGGGGTTTCACCTTGTTGACCAGGCTGGTCTCAAACTCCTGACCTCAGGTGATCCACCTGCCTCAGCCTCCCAAAGTGCTGGGATTACAGGCGTGAGCCACCATGCCCAGCCTAGAAACAGAATCTTACAGGCTGGGTTGCACATAGGCAGGTATAGACATATAAGTCTAGATTTACAAGTAGATCACACTGACCTGAAACCACATTTCCTGTAGTATGCAGTTAGACTAAAAGAAAGTCACATTTGTGTTTTCCACATTGTGATGTGATGCACTCCTGGTCTTCAGTGAATTCGCTTGCCACAAGGAAATTCTGGCATGTGTTGTATGTGAAATGTGATGTGTACTCAATTATAAAAATTGAGTTTCCTGATTTGTATGTCTTTAAATTTGATACACATTTTGTATTGAATTTCTATGTTAATTGTTTTCATAAAATGAAAAGAAGTAAAAACCTCACCAACTGGTTTTGTGTAGAAGAGGTAAATCTGTGACGTTTGCTTCTTCCCTTGTCCAGGAGGGTGAGGCTGTCACTACTACAGTTAGGACCGTTTTATACTCCGTGCTCTTTTGCTATGCTGGGGTTACTGTCTAACCCACAAGCCTCTGCCAGGAATGTTGCCATACACCCTGGAGTGGAAGACACCTGCGGAGCTCATCTGTGGGGCTCATGTTGGCTGAGGCTCTGAACTGCAGAATTGCAGGCATCCAAGGGAGTGCCCCAGGCACCCAGGTTTTCCTAAACCTTAGATCAGAGCCATTTGCAGCACAGAGTTGTGTGCTGTTTCAAAACCACAAACCCTGTATAGATGCCCCTCCATTGCAGAGGTGGACATCTTGGCAAATGTA